>NC_092642.1:20527561-21163811 GCF_039555335.1 Amphiura filiformis | reverse complement strand
ATGGCGCTTGAAGTAGGCCGAAATCACACGTTATCCTATGGGACGCCTTTTAGTGTTGCGCCCCTTCATGTATTCTCTTACGCGTACTGCTTTCGCGTGCGAGTATTCCGCACTAGCCTACGCATAAACGCGATACATATGTGCGCACCTCTACAAGCGTGTTACGCGTTATCAAGACTCATGATGACGTGGGGTTGTCTACAGCCTGATTGACGGCACCCGAAATCATGCGATTGTGCAATCAATCAGATTATGTGTCTAAGAACTAGACCACTCCCACTGACTAAGGGAGTGTTCATTAATACTTTGGTAGGGGGCTGGTCTAACTCAAATTTTTCCCTCAAAAACTTTTTGACCCCCCCCTCGATGGACCGCTTAACTTTTTTGACCCCCCTCTTTTGACAGACAAAACTGTTTTGACCCCCCCCCCCCCATTATCGTATAACAAACATACTTAATAGTGTTGTTTCCAGTGGTGTGGTATCTGGGTCACATGTCATTGAGGGAGGCAAATGTGTGAAACATTCTCGGTGGGACAATTGCACATGAAATACAAGCACAAGGAAATGTTCATTTTTTAAATTTAGATTTGTCCCAAATCAGGGGGTTATCTGATTTTACAGGGATAAATGAAATCGAGGATTTATTTGGAGGTTCATAGGCACATCAGCATAATTTGGATCCATGGCTATTATGATAGTACGAATGCGCGCAAACCGCGCCAAACATTTGGCCATATTGAAGCTTGAATGGTCAAATATTGTTAAAATTGGAACTAATTTATGCAAAAAGCTAATGGTCAAGTATGAGATTAATTTGGTCACGCAAATGTACACAGGTATCAGTTTTTGGCCCCCCAAAGACCGTGATACCAATTTATTTGCAATATTTTCTTGATTTAGTTGTATTTTGATCAGATTGGTACATATTCATATTTGTAGCCTACTTTGAAGAGATATAAAATTCTATGATAAAAGTGCGAGTATTTCTTAGACCAACCCAGACGTTGCATGTTGCTGATCATCTTTAATGTTAATTAATAGATATGTGTACACTAAGTGCCATCATTTTTTCAAACAAAAGCACTGAAAACCCCAACTAGGCTATGTTAAAAGTGATATAGAGGGTCTCAATGCGCGCGAAGCGCGCAAAAATTTTGGGTTTGGAAGAAGAAAACTTTTTGTCCCCCCCCCTTTCCTACCACCTAAAACTTTTGGCCCCCCCCTCTTTTAAGGTCCAAAACTTTTTGGCCCCCTCCCTTTTACCAGCCCCCCCACCAAAGTATTTCTGAACACTCCCTAAGAATGTCAATATCGTGTTCATTATCATTGACCATTATCAATATCATGTTCCTTATCATTGACCATTGTCAATGTCATGCTGTATATTGCTTAGGCGATGAATAATACTTCTGTTACGTTTTATATTTGAAGAGGTTGAATACACAGTTTTCGTGGTTTGAAGTCCATTGCGCAAATAATAATCGCATTTTTTTTTTTTAGATTTAGCATGTCGTCGTATCACATCTTGAGCTTCTCTTGTCAATAGTTCCGTTGAGTAGTGACCAATACCATCCCATGCTGGATCCAAACTCATTCTGGTGTGATTATGAAGGTCAAGTCCTGATCCTGTTTCATTATTAGGAAAACTCACATTTGTCAAGTAAGTAAAATGATCCGCTGAGGAAGAGTAGGTACCTGTAAATAATACAATTATGTTAAATACATGTAGTCAACGATATATACTTTAGTTTCTTTTTATTGAGCCAGCACATATCACGGTTGTTGCGGAAGACACTAGAAGTATAGTAATTTTAAACTAAATGAAGATCAAGTCCTGATACTGTTTCATTAGGAAAACTCCATTTTCTCATATAATTAAAATGATCCGCTGAGGAAATATAGGTTCCTGTAAAGATGTTCAATTGCATGCAGTCACTCACGGGTACAGTAAAATCCTCAATTTCTTTTTATTTAGCGAGCACATATCACCGTTGTTGCGGGTGGCATAACAAGGGGGTGACACTAAATTCACGCTGGTTTGCTAGCTAGAAAATGAGGCCAGTTATCGATCCGTTATGAATAATTCATGTTTGACCCCTTGATCATGTTAATTAAGGTTGGCAAATAACGGCGTTGTTAGTTTTACGAACTTTGCCTGCTCAGTGAGAGCATAGCGCGCCCCAATACATCAGGACAAAACGATCCGGTTTATGAAATGGCGGACGGGTATTTCCCATCAGGAACCAGTGATATGTTTTTTCAAAGTAAGTCTACTAATTTGATATGAATGACATTTTGCAATAGCAATGTCAAAATTGGGACTTGCTACCAATAATACGAAGGAAATACATGACAGAGGCAAGGTATAAAATACAAGTAGTATTTGAAGTTTCGAAACCTTTGACACCCCGTCTGCCCTTCCATCATAGCGTTTGAGCCCGATGGTTCTTTACTAGTTCGGGCCATGACGTTAGTAAAGAAACCACGTAAAGTTTTTCTGTTAGCCAACATGTTATGGATTCCGCTGCATATATAACATTCCTGCCAGGATCTTTTTTTTCTTATGTAAAAAAGAAATTACAATTGCATACTTTTTATATCACATACCAAAGAATGTTTCAAATCCTCGATTGGTTGGTAAACATTCCTCTTTATAAAACCCCAAATGCCACTTGCCAACTGCGTGTGCAGAGTAACCAACGTCTTGTAATTCCTCTGCTAACGTGACCTCATCTGATGGAAGACAAGATGGCTGTGCTGGTGTAATCACGTGGTGTTGTAATCCATATCGTATCTGATTACAAATTGCATAATAATGTAAGAAAATCGCCCTACTTCATGATCTAGGCATATGTGATTGTAATTATTTAAAAATTTGTACAATTGTTTACAGCAAGATATTAACATTTGCTGAGGAGGACGCTTTCATTTTTTTTAAATTATAATTTTTACACACGACTGCACTATCAATATACTAACAATAGCTGCAAAAATCAAGGCTTTATAGGTGTGTACTTTTGCGCCTTTGTGGCAAAATCTGACAGTTTAATAAAACGACGGTAGCTTGTGCTTATAATTACATTTGATGTTTGTCCGGTTACTCAATTTTTGGTAAGGACAACTCCTGATACTACCTGTTGATACCCCAGCAAAGCAAGCTCTTCAAGAATACGAACGACACGTAAAACGACCAAGAGGGAAACCAAACACTACGTGCATATCAACGATTCAAAAAGAGTCAAAGTCAAAAATCAAAGAAGACTTAAAGACCCATTCAGTGATCCCAGCGCAAGTGTAACAAGAATTATTTATAAATTGCTTAAGGGATCTAAAATGAGCGTTTATTGCGTTTCGACAGTATTTTTGTGGGACATGAGAGCACCTCGGACCTATCGAATTGCATTCTGAATACGAAGCATGTCTTTCTGATATCAAATAATTTTCATTTTTGAAAATCACAATATAATACAAACTTTATGACAAATTATAAAATTTGATATTTTTCAAATTTTGATATATAACAGTCCTCGAAGTAAATTATATAAATCTAATGATATATTCTTAAAGTGTATGTAGCAGGGAGGAAAAGCCGATGGTCAATTGAAAATTTTTACCTTTCATATTGAAGATATGGATTTTTTTTCCCAAAAGACCTAATTTTTTTTGGTGTTTTGGGGAAAAAATCCATATCTTCAATACGAAAGGTCAAAATTTTCAATTGATCGTCGGCTTTTCATCCCACCTACATACACTTTTAAGTATAAATCATCAGATGTATAAAGTTTACTTCAAGTACTGTTAAATATCAAAAATATCAATTTTTAATGATTTGCTATAAAATGTGTATTAAATTGCGAATTTCAAAAAATCAAAATTATTTGATATCAGAATGACATTCTTCGTATTCAGAATGCAATTCGATATGTCTGATGTGTTCTGATGTCCCAAAATAAATACTGTCCAAACGTTCATACCCCAGCCCTTAAAAGTGAAGGATAAGTCATTCAAATTGTCATTTGGTATTTTTGAAATGACAAATTTGGCAAAAAATGAAGAAAACAGCTGTACTGACCAAGTTGAAGCCCCATTCAAATACATGTAGCTAATTTAGATACATGTAGCTAATTAAGATACTGTCAGTATCTAAATTACAGATTCGTGTAAAATCTATGACAATGATAAATGTACCAAAATCTGAATTTTGATGATTTTTACGATCCTCCGAAAGAGCAAATCACTGAATGGGCCTTTAACTATAAAGAAAACGACCGAACTTTCGAGAGAGAGAGAGAGATCTACTTGAGAAACTTTGTTGATGACGCTATGTAAAACGGCTGACGAGAAGCGTTTATGATGATGACGAACCTCTCGACAGCTTTAGTTCACAAAGAACTTTTTCCTTTTCTCTGAGATGACCAGTTTACCAGTTTGTCATCATAAGTTACATCAGATATCTTGTCTATCCCAGCTGTCCAGAAAGTGACCTATTAGTCGGAAAGTGACTAATGCCTGAGGCATTGACATTTGACAGGTATCATGCTCGAAGACTTCTTTGCTACAGTATACATCTGTAATGATTGAATGAGTTATTACGACAACTAAAACAAGGGCAAAACGTGACATATTATTGTTTAATGGATCGACGGTGGCCCGGTTCTGTAGCTCAAGTTAACGTCAAACATGCCAAAGCCAACATGGCCGCCATAATCTCATTTCCTTCATAGCAGTTTCAACAAATTTGGTTACAAATCACTCAGCATGCTCAGGAGAACAAACTGCATCAAATAAACTTTAACCCTAAAGCTACACACGCGCATATCCTAAAATATTGACCCGGTGTATCCCACTTTTATACAATAGCAACATATGTGGCCCGTTCCAACAAATCCGTAACATATCCAACTTGAATTTTACTTGTTGTTTTGGCATACGTTTGACTATGGCACGATTCGCCAATCTTTTATAGTATGATGCCAGATTGCCGCTCTAAAAAGTCAATTCCAAAACGTTTCTTGTGCCAATTTTTGTGACACTCTCATTTATCTCGTTTTAGCAGGAACGGGACACATTTTTAAATACCGGATATCGTCCAGTCATAAGTCCTGCTCTTGTTGGCGTACACACAGGATCCACGTAGTAGTTATCCAATATGACTCCTTGAGAGGCTAGTTCATCAATATTGGGTGTTCGTATAGCTGATCCATGTAGTTTGCCATTATAGCCTACGTCATTGTAGCCCAAATCGTCAGCAAGAATAAATACAATATGCGGAGGTTGCTTTCTTATCAAATCATGTTTATAATTGGTATCGATATCAGCGAAATGGGTTGATTTCAGGATAATATATACGGTCGAAAGTATAGCAGTAAGAATGCCAAGTCTCAAATATACAATTGACATCACACACCGTCATCATCCCTATATCTTCGTGTTAAAAATTGCCGTGGTAGTACGATAAATCCTCACGTTTTTCAACAACTACGCATGGTGATTTTGTTCGAGATAGGCCGTGCGACTCAGGCTATGCATACAATTTGAGATTTTGAGAGCCGGCCACACTGTTTCTATTCTATGTTTTACGATTTTCGCATGATCAGTATATGGCTGGCCGTAACCGCCACAACGTGGAGCTGCTACGCGTAGCTTACTTTTCGCTTCGCGGAGCTAAATTGACCAATCATGTTAGATCTTTTCATTACGCGGAGCCAGTTGATGCATCATCGTTCCAGAGAGAAAACTCTTGCCAAAATTAATGTTTACTATGTGGATTTTAAATGAATCGAATGTAAATAAACCACCAACAGTTGTACAGGATCAATACCATTGTTTGATTAGTGTATAGTCAATGTTACCTTGCATGCATGTGCCATGTGTGTGGCGTGTTTGTTTGTTTGTCTACTGTGTCAGGCCAGGATCACTGACACCCACGGTACTGATACTGTCATACTATCACGGTGATCATATTGTTGAATGTTGTTGACTTTAAAATAATCATGATGCAGTCATGTCTACAGTAGAATTCACCACGACCTTTGAAGGACTTAAACCCCATTAAAAGCTATTAAACCAAGATAACACTCAATGAAAACAGCTCAACTATGTTACATCAGATCTTCTCTGGTTAAATACACACTGCACTTGTGTCTGTTTTACCTGTGCAATGAACAATGAGCTGGTATTATAGTTTCAGTTGGGTGAATGATTATAAAGCGAACGCAAGGTAACAATACTGTCTGGGCTTTTGTTTACGAAATGAGACAATAGTCTGCTTATTGTTAACCAGCGTTCTTGAAAATGAGAAGCATAATGGTTTGCAGACTTAACACGGTTTAGAAATAATTTGTTCATATTTTTTGGTGTTATCTGTCGTTTACATATCCTTCCTAGTACCAATATTTCCAAACACCTAAATTAGCTAAAAATTTAGGAAATGTTACAAAACTATATTTTCTAGAATTTCAGAGAATACTTTAAATATTGACTGGTTATTTTTTACACAGTGACGTCATATAGGCAATGGCATAATACTTCTAACATACACTAGGTCACGCGTCAATGGTGAGCGCACTGAGTATTGTGTATATAGGAAAACGGGCAGTACCGTAACTACAGTATGTATGGCCTACTACTAGTATATAAAGTAAATCCGAACTGGTTTGCTGAAGGTCGAATTCCGCAGGCCACGCCGCGCAAGATGTACAAATCAGCTCCCGGCGATACACTGCAGATCGCAGAATTGTGTGCATGGTTTACCACCACTCTGCCTAGCTATATAGTTGTGTACAATACTGTATGAGTTTCTTGTGAGTGCATGTCCATCTTAATAATAAGTCGGTTCGTACTTTTCATAAATTACTTTTTGAATCATAACTATCGTGACCGAGGATATCTTGCAACTACGTGAAGCTCGTCTGGCAAATTCTTAATGACTAAATTCGCTTCACGTAATGAGTAAGTCGTACTTGATTGGTCAGTTTTACCTCCGAGTAATGAAAAACTCTAACATGATTGGTCAATTTGGCTCCACGGAACATAAAGTCAGCTACGCGTAGCAGCTCCACGTTGTGGCGGTTGCGGCCTACTATATCAGTATCCCATATGATATTTCTATTGTAAGAAAATTTTATTTGTTGTCACGTAAATCACAGGTTTCGTTTAAATGTACTAACTGGAAATTAAATGTACTAATTAGTGAGGACCGGTATTTTGCTGTGGATATGTTTAACTGCAATTTTGATGTAAAACATTTGAAATCCTGAGTAAAATTTTGATAATATTTAACTCTTTGAGAAAATTATTTTATAAAGGAATGCTGGTAAAACCAGGTGCAATACAATGTACATTATTGACACACTATCACGCTCTTTATCTTCGTCAATAATAGAATAATCGATTTCAATCGAATTGAATGCATGAGTTTGTAGTTGACTACTGAGCGACCTAAGCGATCGATTGCTAGCCAATCAGATAGAACTCCTTTTCTTGCGTTCAGTGAAATACCACTCGCCTGTCGCTCACTACCACTCGCCCGTCGCTCACCAACGGAGTATTAAATTTATATTTATCGTATAGGACGTCGACGGTGTGCATCATGGACTTCAACCATTTACGTTGACAGTAGCCCAGACAGGGTCTAATTCTGCATAAAACCGGGCAACGTTATTTCTATAGATCTGCTGCGCATTCAAATTGCATTGTATTGCATCGTAATTTCATTTGTGTCTATGCTAATTATGTTTACACAACATGAACTCACGTGTTTTCAAGCAAATTCGCCGATAATAGGTGATCAAAAGCGATCGGAATGTTACAAAAGTACAGATCGCATTCAGCTTACTTCATATGAGATGATCTTTGGAAAAATACGGCATAATTTGTCTTGGTGTTTGCGGAATGCCATGCAATAAAATATTAATACGTTGCGTCAATTCATGATTGACAACTAACAATCGGCGTGTCCTTCGTATCCTCCACTGTCAATTTCTTATCCACTCAGTAATCCTCACAAAAGCTTTGTGTTGATTACGTAATGTGTGGAGGCAAATTGCAATAAGTACAATGAAATAATGAGTAGGGCGGGCTCCGAGGCGGGTTTCTTCTTCATCTTACGTAACAGTATTGTTCTCCAAAAACCCGGAAGCTTGTCGTTTGGAGCTCTAGCTGAAATACAGCAAGATAATGTAAGATAGTAAATGTAAACCTGTATTTTAGCTAGAGTATCTCGAGCTACAGTAGCCCTAGAACTCTGGCCATAGTATCCGTTTTTACTTCTACTAGGGCCAGAGGCACTAACATTCCCTCATTTCAAATATATAGTTTTGGTTTCTCTTTTGTTCAGAAACCAAAAATCAAGGGATTAAAAAGTAGAGCTGATCTGATCTGCAATCATAACACTATTATGCTGGGAGGACACAGTATAGGATATAACCAGAAGTATACAATAGCCTAACATAATTATTATCATGATTGATATCGGAAATCTATCCCGCGGACGACAGTTGATGCTCTCTGTCGAAGGTAGGTGGCATATTACACTCACGAGTTCTAGGCCTAGAAATCATATACATGCGAGTATACTGAAGGATGGGGTGGGGTGGGGGAATTTGTTTGTTTGTATGAAACATAAACGATGCATGGAGATGATTTGATTATGAATTAGTTTATTATCCCCTGGAAGCACAACCCATACCTCTTTCCTAAATTACCCTTTTCCCCTCCTCCTCCCCTACATTCGATATCTTCATCTCGAGCTCTCCTCCCCTTCTCTTTCACTTCCAATGCTCTCTCTCATATGTTTCTCTCTCTCCCGGCCCATATCCCCTTTGCCCTCCAACCCCCCCCCACACACACCCCCACCCACACACACACACACACCCCAATCTCTTCTCCCCTCTATCTTCTACTTTTTGCAGTAAAAATTGCTTCAGTAAAAGTCATTAGGTTATTAGAGGTCATATAATGGCCTTCCATCGATTCTGGTACATGGGATTAAGGACATGAATCGATTTTGTTTATAGCACCTATACAATTACAGTAGTGGACCCTTTTGTAATGTCGAATGCAAATATTTCGATGGTCTATATATTTTCACAGTGAAATCAGCGTAGGCTATTTCGTAGTCTCAAGCCAATGCTTTCAAACTAAATCAATGCTTTCAAATGTAGACTGTTTTGTTCGACTTCTCTGCTCGTGAATATTGCACTGCGAAATTTAAACATTTCTTTTGTATACTTAGATCAGGTACCTCGCACACCGACACCGCCTGGCTAATAATTATTTGGTGCAGAAGGGACACTAAAATGAATACACGGGATCGATACACGTGAATTGCTATGCACGATTTTGATATCAGACGAAAATCTTCTGATACCGGTGTCGTGTGCCAGACCCCTCTCATGATGAAATCGTAGTAGTATATATGAATATTAATGAACTCTACGTCATCCGCGTCATACATTTTTTTAATAATCGACTCGTACAGATCGTGAATGATGTTATTAATAGATCCAGCTCGTCACCACAGTGAAATTAATTAACACACACACGGCGGTTGAATTTTAAACCACAGTATTATAGAAAAGTGTACTTTTGTTCCAGTTTCTAACCAGTAATTTCGAATTCAAGCATTTTAAACAACAGTAAGTGTACAGTTCGTCCAGTTTCTTACCAGTTGCAATGAATTATGGTAGTGTAAGCTTACCAATATTAATACCAAAAGCTGTGATAGTTTCTGCACTGTACATACTGTACAACTCTGTACAGTGTGAGTATGTACGCGAGTATAACAACTTGAGCAAGTCACAATATTTTCTCAAGTTGATTTATCCTTTCTATAAATAGCGACGTAAAAAAAAAAAATATACACAACCACGTTCTCCGAGTACTGTACATACTACATAGTATAATTTAAAACTCTAGTCCGGGACTCTAGCGGGGTACACCCATCGTATGTGTACATGGACCTAATCCATGGGTTCCTACAAGGCCGATGACTGGACCGATGACACACATTCGATAGGTGTATCGTATAATATGTGTGAGTTACGGCTTTTGACAATTGGCTCCCTAGTCCTAGCCCGAGGTACTCACACGTCCGTCACTACGATTTCCACAGGGGTAGCGGGGGGGAATGACACCCTAAATTTAAAAAATATAAATTTTTCACCCTCTATTGGGAATATGTGCAAGCTCGGGGGTGAAAACTGACCCTCTAGCTACTTTTGGACCGTACTCCTACCCCTGACTACACTGCAAAATATTTTTCACCCCCAAGATTTAATTTTCACCCCATGTATTTGGATTTTCTGCAAGCTCTGGAGTGAAAAACACAGGAAAACAACCCCAGACTTTTGGGCCTTAATGCTGTAGGCCTACCCCTGATTTCCACTGTCCTTCTCCGTCACGAAGGTCTGAGACTCCTGAGCATATCTGGTCCAGGGTACACATAAAATACCACGTTTTCTCATAAATACCACTTCCTACCATTCCTCACGTGAAGATGAGACTTAAACAAAACATATTTGGTGCATGTTCAGTAAATTTTGAGCACATTTGAGGATGGAAAATGTTTTGAATTCTTTCTATAAATAGATGCCGTCAGTGTGACGTCATCACCGCATGACGTGAGTTCACGGTGCCCGTTTTTTACGACGTAGGGCATTCATGGCCCTAGTGAGGAAGGAACAGGGCCATGATGTTTCGGGCTACCCTAGTCCATACATTCGACATATAGCGGGGACTCTAGTCGTCTCTACAAATATGTCAATGACAGCAAGAACATGATGAAGTCTAACTTGGAATTTGCACATCATCTTGATCTTGATACTGCCCAACAGTCCTAGAGGAGTAAAACGGTTAGGTTGATATGCGCATGCATGCAAATTTTAGTCTATAGATTTCTTGTAGATGTTGGGTTATGTTGGTTTTAAATTGTGTGGGATCTATTATGTTTAAGGGTACTACACCCCTAGCCAATTTTTTTTTTTTTGCTTATTTTTGTGTTTTTCTCAAAAATCATAGTGCATTGGTGACAAGTAAGATATAGGGCCTAGATATGTATATTATAGAGACAAGGACTATAACTACTGCACTGAAAATTCAGCAACTCAAGGCAAGTAGTTATTGATTTATTGATCAAATATTGGTTTTCCCTAATTTTTGACTGTAACTCCACAACTGCTGTCTGTGCTGAAATAAAATTTCCAGTGTAGCAGTTGTAGTCCTTGCCCCTATAATATACATATCTTACTTGTCACCAATGCTCTATAATTTTTGAGAAAAATGTAAAAATAGGCACAAAATTGGGCAGGGTGTAGTACCCGTTATCCAAATGATTTGATCGAGTAATTTATCAACTACCATGTATCCATGACAACACAATACTATAGGGACTGTGCAATAATTATGTCTACACCCAGGGTGATGTCTACACCCTGGGCCCTTAATTACTTAGTAACTCGGGGTCTGAAACAGTAACTTGGACCCCGAGATAGTAACTCGACTTTAAGTAACTCGGCCCGACTTAGTAACTCTGGGTCTGAGATAGTAACTTGGGGCCTCGACTTAGTAACTCGGGGTCCGAGATAGTAACTCGGGGCCTCGTCTTATTAACTCGGGGTCCAAGATTGTAACTCGGGCCTCGACTTAGTAACTCGGGTCTGAGATAGTAACACGGACCTCGACTTAGTAACTCGGGTCTGAGATAGTAACTTGGGGCCTCAACTTAGTAACTTGGTATCTGAAATAGTAACACGGTCCCCAAGATAGTAACTCGGGTCCGAGATAGTAATCCAGGCCCCCGACTTTATAACTCGGGGTCCGGGATAGTAACTCAGGGTCCGAGATAGTAAGTCGGGGCCCGACTTAGTAACTTCGAGTCCGAGATAGTATCGGGGCCCCGAGATACTACTTTGGGATCGAGATAGTAGCTCAAGGTCCCGAGATACTAATTCAGGGTCTGATATAGTAACTCGGGCCCCGACTTAATAACACGGGCCCTTAGATAGTAACTCAGGTTCCGACTTAATATCTTGGGGTCAGAGATATAATAACTCGGGGTCCGAGATAGTAACTCGGGGCCTCAACTTAGTAACTCGGGGTCTGAGATAGTAACACGGACAACGAGATAGTAACTCGGGGTCCGAGATAGTAACTCGGGGGCCCAACTTAGTAACTTGGGGCCCCAACTTAGTAACTCGGTACCGAGATAGTAACTCGGGCTTCAACTTAGTAACTCGGGGTCTGAGATAGTAACACGGACAACGAGATAGTAACTCGGGTCTGAGTTACTAACTTGGGGGCCCCAACTTAGTAACTTAGGGCCCCAACTTAGTAACTCGGGGTCCGAAATAGTAACTCTGGCCCCGACTTAGTAACTCGGGTCTGAGATAGTAAACCGGGCCTCGACTTAGTAACTCGGGGTCGAGATAGTAACTCGGGCCTCGACTTATTAACTCGGGTCTGAGATAGTAACACGCGCCCCGAGATTGTAACTAGGGGTCCGAGATAGTAACTCGGGGCCCCGACTTAGTAATTGGGGGTTAGAGATAGTAACTCGGGGCCTCAACTTAGTAACAGGGTCTGAGATAGTAACACGGACCCCGAGATAGTAACCCGGGTCCGAGATAGTAACTCGAGGCGTCGACTTAAGTAACTTCGGGTCTGAGATAATAACACGGACCCGGAGATTGTAACTCGGGGTCCAAGATGGTAACTCGGGGCCCCGACGTAGTAACTGGCGGTCAGAGATAGTAACTCGGGGCCTCGACTTAGTAACTCGGGGTCCGAGATAGTAACTTGGGGCTTCGACTTAGTAACTCGGGTCTGAGATAGTAACACTGACCCCGAGATAGTAACTCGGGGGGTAACCGGGCCCTGACTTATTAACTCGGGTCCGAGATAGTAACTCGGGCCCGACTTATTAACTCGGGGTCGAGATAGTAACTCGGGCCTCGTCTTATTAACTCGGGGTCCAAGATTGTAACTCGGGCCTCGACTTAGTAACTTTCGGGTCTGAGATAGTAACACGGACCTCGACTTAGTAACTCGGGTCTGAGATAGTAACTTGGGGCCTCAACTTAGTAACTTGGTATCTGAAATAGTAACACGGACCCCAAGATAGTAACTCGGGGTCCGAGATAGTAATCCAGGCCCCGACTTTATAACTCGGGGTCCGGGATAGTAACTCAGGGTCCGAGATAGTAAGTCGGGGGGCCCGACTTATTAACTCGGGTCTGAGATAGTAACACGCACCCGAGATAGTAACCGGGTCCGAGATAGTAACTTCGGGCGTCGACTTAGTAACTCGGGTCTGAGATAATAACACGGACCCGGAGATTGTAACTTCGGGGTCCAAGATAGTAACTCAGGGCCCCGGCGTAGTAACTGGCGGTCAGAGATAGTAACTCAGGGCCTCGACTTAGTAACTCGGGGTCCGAGATAGTAACATGGGGCCTCAACTTAGTAACTTGGGTCTGAGATAGTAACACTGATCCCGAGATAGTAACTCGGGGTCTGAGATAGTAACTTCGGGCCCTGACTTAACTTCGGGGTCGAGATAGTAACTTCGGGCCCGACTTATTAACTTTCGGGGTCGAGATAGTAACTTGGGGCCTCGACTTAATAACTCGGGGTCTGAAACAGTAACACAGCCCCGAGATAGTAACTCGGGGTCTGAGATAGTAATTCAGGACCCCCAATTAGTATCTCGGGCCCCAAGCCCCAAGTTACTATCTCGGACCCCGAGTTCCTATCTTGGGTCTGTGTTACTATCTCAGATACCAAGTTACTAAGTTGAGGCCCCAAGTTACTATCTTGGACCCCGAGGTACTAAGTCGAGGCCCGAAGTTACTATCTCTGACCCCAGTTACTACGTCGGGCCCCGAGTTACTATCTTGGACCCCAAGTTACAATATCAGGGTCCGTGTTATTATTTCAGACCCGAGTTACTAAGTCGAGGCCTGAGTTACTATCTCGGACCCCGGGTTACTATCTTGGGGTCTGTGTTACTATCTCAGACCCCAAGTTACTAAGTTGAGGCCCCGAGTTACTATCTCTAACCCCTAATTACTAAGTCGGGGCCCCGAGTTACTATCTCAGACCCCGAGTTACAATCTCTGGGTGCGTGTTACTATCTCAGACCCGAGTTACTAAGTCGAGGCCCCGAGTTACTATCACGGACCCGAAGTTACTAAGTCGAGGCCCCGAAGTTACTATCTCAGACCCGAAGTTACTAAGTCGGGTCGAGTTACTATCTCAGACCCCAAGTTACTAAGTCGAGGCCCCGAATTACTATCTCGGACCCGAAGTTACTACCTCGCACCCGAGTTACTAAGTCGGGCCCTGAATTACTATCTCAGACCCCGAGTTACTAGCGCGGGGGCCGGGTTACTGTTTCAGACCCCGAGTTATTAAGTCGAGGCCCCAAGTTACTATCTCGGACCCCGAGTTACTATCTCGGGTCAGTGTTACTATCTCAGACCCCAAGTTACTAAGTCGAGGCCCCGACTTACTATCTCTGACCCCGAGTTACTATCCCGGACCCTGAGTTATAAAGTCCGGGGCCCGAATTACTATCTCGGACCCCGAGTTACTATATAGGGTCCGTGTTACTATCTCGGATACCAAGTTACTAAGTTGAGGCCCCAAGTTACTATCTCGGACCCCGAGTTACTAAGTCAAGGCCCCAATTACTATCTCGGACCCGAAGTTACTAGGTCGGGCCCTGAATTACTATCTCAGACCCGAGTTACTATCTCGCGGTCCGTGTTACTGTTTCAGACCCCAAGTTATTAAGTCGAGGCCCCAAGTTACTATCTCTGACCCCGAGTTAATAAGTCGGGGCCCCGAAGTTACTATCTCGGGCCCCGAGTTACTAAGTCGAGGCACCGAGTTACTAAGTCGAGGCACCGAGTTACTAAGTCGAGGCCCCGAAGTTACTGTCTTAGACCCTGAGTTACTAAGTCGAGGCCCCAAGTTACTATCTCGGACCCAGAGTACTATCTTGGACCCAGAGTTACTAAGTCTGAGATACTATCTCGGGCCTATCTTGGACCCAAGATACTAAATCCGGGCCCGAAGTTACTAACTCAGATATCGAGTTACTAAGTCGGGGCCCGAAGTTACTATCTTGGACCCTGAGTTACTATCTCGGGTCCCGAGTTGAGGCCCCGGGTTACTAAGTCGGGCCCTGAGTTACTATCTCGGCCCCGAGTTACTAAGTCGGGCCCGAGTTACAGTCGGTCCCTGAGTTACTATCTCGGACACACAAGTTTTAAGGTGTATTTTGGACGAAAAGAATTCCCGCTTCATCTCTACATAATCAAATGACCTATTTTTTCGCGATTGCACGAACAAGTATACGTAATTCGTGGCAACACTGATTAGTGTATATTTCTATGCTGGGCTTTTTTCATGAGCCACTCCCGCCTAGGCGGAAGTACCTATACACCCTACGCAAGTCAAGTGAAGCCGCACAATTTATCGCTAATTTACGACCATAAAATTTAGACACTTCTCTTGTCTGTATTAGCATCAACTCTCTCATGTCACGTTTTCATGTCAGAAATTAACATAACTCCCGAAACAGAAAACAGAAATTATCTTCGTTCAACTTTTCAGTAGGCAACAAAAGACTAGAATAAACACTCTAGTGTATGCCACAACTTTATCATGCTCACAAGTGAAACAGGACATTGAAGTTCATGATTCCCATTGTGCTACATGTGTATACCACACTCTCATGTGTACAACAATATTATCACTATAGATGATTTCCATTGTGCTATACAACATTCCCATGTATACTACAACTTTTATCACAGGTGGAACAGAGTACTATACATGTAGATGATTTCCATTGTGCAATACAACACTCCCATGTATACTACAACTTTATCACAGGTGGAACAGAGCACTATAGATGATTTCCATTGTGCTATACAACACTCCCATGTATACTACAACTTTGTCACAGGTGGAACGGAGCATTATAGATGATTTCCATTGATATACAACACTCCCATGTATACTACAACTTTATCACCGGTGGAATTGAACACTATAGATGATTTCCATTGTGTTAGACAACACTCCCATGTATACTACAACTTTATTACAGGTGGAACAGAGTACTATTGATGATTTCCACTGTGCTATACAACATTCCCATGTATACTAGGCTGCAACTTTATCACAGGTGGAACAGAGCACAAAGATGATTTCCATTGAGCTATACAACACTCCCATGTATACTACAACTTTATCATGGGTGGAACAGAGCACAAAGATGATTTCCATTGAGCTATACAACACTCCCATGTATACTACAACTTTATCATGGGTGGAACAGTGTACTATAGATGATTTCCATTCAGCTATACAACACTCCCATGTATACTACAACTTTATCATGGATGGAACAGAGCACAAAGATGATTTCCATTGAGCTATACAACACTCCCATGTATACTACAACTTTATCATACAACCCTCCCATGTATACTACAACTTTATCATACAACCCTCCCATGTATACTACAACTTTATCATGGGTGGAACAGAGCACAAATATGATTTCCATTGAGCTATACAACACTCCCATGTATACTACAACTTTATCATGGGTGGAACAGAGTACTGTAGATGATTTCCATTGAGCTATACAACACTCCCATGTATACTACAACTTTATCATGGGTGGAACAGAGCACAAAGATGATTTCCATTGAGCTATACAACACTCCCATGTATACTACAACTTTATCATGGGTGGAACAGAGTACAAAGATGATTTCCATTGAGCTATACAACACTCCCATGTATACTACAACTTTATCATGGGTGGAACAGAGTACTATAGATGATTTCCATTGAGCTATACAACACTCCCATGTATAATACAACTTTATCATGGGTGGAACAGAGCACAAAGATGATTTCCATTGAGCTATACAACACTCCCATGTATACTACAACTTTATCATGGGTGGAACAGAGTACAAAGATGATTTCCATTGAGCTATACAACACTCCCATGTATACTACAACTTTATCATGGGTGGAACAGAGCACAAAGATGATTTCCATTGAGCTATACAACACTCCCATGTATACTACAACTTTATCATGGGTGGAACAGAGCACAAAGATGATTTCCATTGAGCTATTCAACACTCCCATGTATACTACAACTTTATCATGGGTGGAACAGAGTACAAAGATGATTTCCATTGAGCTATACAACACTCCCATGTATACTACAACTTTATCATGGGTGGAACAGAGTACAAAGATGATTTCCATTGAGCTATACAACACTCCCATGTATACTACAACTTTATCATGGGTGGAACAGAGCACAAAGATGATTTCCATTGAGCTATACAACACTCCCATGTATACTACAACTTTATCATGGGTGGAACAGAGTACAAAGATGATTTCCATTGAGCTATACAACACCCCCATGTATACTACAACTTTATCATGGGTGGAACAGAGTACTATAGATGATTTCCATTGAGCTATACAACACTCCCATGTATACTACAACTTTATCATGGGTGGAACAGAGCACAAAGATGATTTCCATTGAGCTATTCAACACTCCCATGTATACTACAACTTTATCATGGGTGGAACAGAGTACAAAGATGATTTCCATTGAGCTATACAACACTCCCATGTATACTACAACTGTATCATGGGTGGAACAGAGTACAAAGATGATTTCCATTGAGCTATACAACACTCCCATGTATACTACAACTTTATCATGGGTGGAACAGAGCACAAAGATGATTTCCATTGAGCTATACAACACTCCCATGTATACTACAACTTTATCATGGGTGGAACAGAGTACAAAGATGATTTCCATTGAGCTATACAACACTCCCATGTATACTACAACTTTATCATGGGTGGAACAGAGTACAAAGATGATTTCCATTGAGCTATACAACACTCCCATGTATACTACAACTTTATCATGGGTGGAACAGAGCACAAAGATGATTTCCATTGAGCTATACAACACTCCCATGTATACTACAACTTTATCATGGGTGGAACAGAGTACAAAGATGATTTCCATTGAGCTATACAACACTCCCATGTATACTACAACTTTATCATGGGTGGAACAGAGTACTATAGATGATTTCCATTGAGCTATACAACACTCCCATGTATACTACAACTTTATCATGGGTGGAACAGAGCACAAAGATGATTTCCATTGAGCTATTCAACACTCCCATGTATACTACAACTTTATCATGGGTGGAACAGAGTACAAAGATGATTTCCATTGAGCTATACAACACTCCCATGTATACTACAACTGTATCATGGGTGGAACAGAGTACAAAGATGATTTCCATTGAGCTATACAACACTCCCATGTATACTACAACTTTATCATGGGTGGAACAGAGCACAAAGATGATTTCCATTGAGCTATACAACACTCCCATGTATACTACAACTTTATCATGGGTGGAACAGAGTACAAAGATGATTTCCATTGAGCTATACAACACTCCCATGTATACTACAACTTTATCATGGGTGGAACAGAGTACTGTAGATGATTTCCATTGAGCTATACAACACTCCCATGTATACTACAACTTTATCATGGGTGGAACAGAGCACAAAGATGATTTCCATTGAGCTATACAACACTCCCATGTATACTACAACTTTATCATGGGTGGAACAGAGTACAAAGATGATTTCCATTGAGCTATACAACACTCCCATGTATACTACAACTTTATCATGGGTGGAACAGAGTACTATAGATGATTTCCATTGAGCTATACAACACTCCCATGTATACTACAACTTTATCATGGGTGGAACAGAGTACTGTAGATGATTTCCATTGAGCTATACAACACTCCCATGTATACTACAACTTTATCATGGGTGGAACAGAGTACTGTAGATGATTTCCATTGAGCTATACAACACTCCCATGTATACTACAACTTTATCATGGGTGGAACAGAGTACTATAGATGATTTCCATTGAGCTATACAACACTCCCATGTATACTACAACTTTATCATGGGTGGAACAGAGCACAAAGATGATTTCCATTGAGCTATTCAACACTCCCATGTATACTACAACTTTATCATGGGTGGAACAGAGTACAAAGATGATTTCCATTGAGCTATACAACACTCCCATGTATACTACAACTTTATCATGGGTGGAACAGAGTACTGTAGATGATTTCCATTGAGCTATACAACACTCCCATGTATACTACAACTTTATCATGGGTGGAACAGAGCACAAAGATGATTTCCATTGAGCTATACAACACTCCCATGTATACTACAACTTTATCATGGGTGGAACAGAGTACAAAGATGATTTCCATTGAGCTATACAACACTCCCATGTATACTACAACTTTATCATGGGTGGAACAGAGTACTGTAGATGATTTCCATTGAGCTATACAACACTCCCATGTATACTACAACTTTATCATGGGTGGAACAGAGTACTGTAGATGATTTCCATTGAGCTATACAACACTCCCATGTATACTACAACTTTATCATGGGTGGAACAGAGCACAAAGATGATTTCCATTGAGCTATTCAACACTCCCATGTATACTACAACTTTATCATGGGTGGAACAGAGTACTATAGATGATTTCCATTGAGCTATACAACACTCCCATGTATACTACAACTTTATCATGGGTGGAACAGAGTACTGTAGATGATTTCCATTGAGCTATACAACACTCCCATGTATACTACAACTTTATCATGGGTGGAACAGAGTACTATTGATGATTTCCATTGAGCTATACAACACTCCCATGTATACTACAACTTTATCATGGGTGGAACAGAGTACTATAGATGATTTCCATTGAGCTATACAACACTCCCATGTATACTACAACTTTATCATGGGTGGAACAGAGTACTGTAGATGATTTCCATTGAGCTATACAACACACCCATGTATACTACAACTTTATCATGGGTGGAACAGAGTACTATAGATGATTTCCATTGAGCTATACAACACTCCCATGTATACTACAACTTTATCATGGGTGGAACAGGACACTATCTATTGTGCTATAATGTAAATTATTTCTAGTGTCCTGTCCCTCCTGTGACAAAGTTGTGGTATACAAGGAATGTTGTATAGCACAATTAAAATTATGATTTAGGTGTCCCTTCCCACCCGTGACAAAGTTGTGGTATACAAGGGAATGTTGTATTGTTTAAATCAAATCATCTTTACTATCCTATCCCACCTGTGACAAAGTTGCGGTGTTCATGGGTATCTTGTAAAGCACAATTTTAATCTTCTATATTTTACCCACATGTAACATTTATGTTTTTTGTGTTTTATATTTTAAAGAATGGTGCAAACTTCATGAAGTAAATGAACATGTGAAGCCATTGGCTGAGTTCGGGTGTCAGGGCATCTGATGTTTTGCAATTGATCTTCCTAGAGGTGAGTTAAGGTTTACACTATATGTTTTGGGCAGAATTTTCGCCGAATGTTAAATAAGTTTAGCTTAGATTTGCAAGTTTCATAAATGAAAATTTGCAATTATTTCTTGATATTTCTTGATTTATTTTTAATATATCTAAGCAATAGTTTTGCCATTTTAACCCTCCCAAAAAACATCATGCAAATGGGGTGGAAATGACACTACTTATATCAATCATTGGGATTTCCTTAATAAAACCAATACCATTCCTCATGTGTGTCAGCTTTACTTGTCTCAATATTCGAATGCAAATGCTGCTAGTTCATGCTACCATCTAACTCGCCTTATGAAAGACGTACATAGAACATATTGACCATTTTAGGTGGCATTTTGTCTATATGTATTTTCAGATAGCTAACTCAAATACTACACCTTACAGATACAATAGCTAGCTATGTCAAATCCATTATGTTCATTTAACTTAAATCAGCAAAGAAAAGTGTTTAAATGGGATTTTGTGAATTTGCATAAGTCAAGAAGCTGTTTTGAAAAATCACATCCTGTACGATAATTTTAAAGCAATTCTGTGCACAACACCATAGTTAAGTTTGCCACCTTAAATATCTACCGTATATAATTTTTAAAAATTCTGTGACTTATTTATAATCCTATTACTCTTACGACCCATTATTCAAAATCGCGCACTGTGATTTGTTAAAACACGTCACATGAGAGCCCATTATTCTGCAATAATGGGTCAAGCGCCGTAACACACGCTACGCCCAGCATTACGCTGTGCAATATTTCCGCGATACACGCTCCACCTTGAAGTAAACAACTGAAAATATTTGTGCAAAAAATGATATTTTCTTTAAATCGCACTATTTTCTGGTAATAGAATAGAAATAAAGGGTGCAGCATTATCCTTTACACGCAAATAATGTGTCCTTGGCAGTAAAAACGTCTAAATAATGGGTGAGGACACATTATTTGGGTGTAAAGGATAATGCATTACCCTTTATTTCTTAAATAAAAGGAAGGTCTGAAAATGTTGTGTTAATTATTATTAATATTCATGTTATTCTCATTAATAACTTTTCTGCAGGCACTAGCACTGTCTAAGGAGTAAGGATTCCTTCAATAGTTTGCAGATTGAAGCAGCCTTTTAACAGGCAACAACACAAAGAACAAGAGAGTATAGAGAATCAAGAATGCAGCAAATAAGAACTGCCCTGAAGTCTTTGGATGTCATTATTGGAACTTAATAACAATCCATTGCCATAGTCCATTTGGGACAAGATCAAGGCACAAACCACCAGATAGTAGATGCCATGGTCCTTGAAACCAATTGATATTTTATGTAGTTGCTAATTTATAATAGATTACAGGGATACAATGTATATGATATGTGCAGCCACTGTCATCTGTGTATCAAATATAACACAGAGGTTGCATACTGGATTGCAGAGCTGGATTGATGGAATCATCGCCAACTGTTAGCATAGCAGGAGATAAGCTATCTGTATGATAATTTGATGCGCCAATAGAAAACTCTATCTCCTCATCATTTAGCTTCCAGAGATTTTATGGTCATCCAGTGTTTTATTCAGTGATGCTAGATGAGGCTGTTTTCATGGAGTTTGGATAAGATACATTAAAATATCTGTATAACTGAATGTCATCACCGTAACATATAGAGAGGTTTCTTGATTGACAAGTGTATAATATTATGGTGAATGACATACATGTAACAGGGCCAATCATGGATCCTTGTGACAGGCTTTGTCGTCTAGATTTTAAAGGGGAGTGGTTACTCACTCTCTAGTATGATGCTAGGCGAGTGATCAAATCATTCTCCAGCATGATTGCTAGGAGAGCTGTTAACATTGTATTTGAACACAGATATTGGAACATCTGTGATTTGAAGTGATGATTTTTATGTGAGCTGGCTATCTGGTGAATATAACTGGTATTACCATATAGTCACATAACAGTAAAAAAAATAATTCTTAAGGTTGGTCTTAACCCTCGGGAATTATGGGCCTCATAACTGCTAAATTTTTGGTCTTTTAAAATGACAAAGACTTGATGAATTCATATGCGAGGTCAAATTTGGGCAAAAATGCTCAGTTATGGAGAAAATTAAAAACAATTTTACCCAAATTTTCATGTGCATTGTACCAAATAAATTCTTTACAAAATTAATTTTAAAACCTATTTTTTATTCATTTTTTAAATTTTGACCAACTTTGAGAAATTTTTACCAAAACTGGTTGAAAAATGCTCAATTTTTTTGCGAAAAAAAAAAACATGAAAAAAAGCCTGATTTTTTTTTCTTTTTTCATTTTTTTTTGGTGAAGTTGATCAAAATTTTAAAAAGTAAATGGTCCTAGATATCTATACGCTGGCGGTTACGTAATAATCGGATTAACTACCATAGCAATAGGTACAAACAATTTTTGATTATATCGCGCTGCACTACTACGTTCATGCGGTACCTCTGCATTGAACCATAGATGTCAAAGAAATGCTAATCACTTGCACCTGTAAGATTAGTCTCTTTGAAAAGAGCGGTATTGTATTCAATCTACTATATGATTGACGACAGGTGATGAGTGCAACCTGCTTGTAGTGCAGCGGTATATTCAAAATTGTTTGCACCTATTGCTATGGTAGTTAATCCGATTAATTACGTAATTTCGCCAGCGTATATCTAGTTTTTTTAAAATAAATTTTTACTGAAGAATGTTTTTGTTGTTGCCAAAAATAATTTGGGTAAAAAAATTGGTTTGAATGTAAAGGTTTCTTGATCAATTTTCATTAACACAGCAATGAAATTCAGACATGGAACTTTCATAACTTTCAGCTAACTCCAATTAGGCTGGAATTAGCAAAGTCAAACACTGAAAGGGATGCAAATTATTATAATTATATTCTCACAGTACAGGGTGTCCCAGAAAACATCTCCAGAAATAGACAATATCATCAAAATATTTTAAAAGCAGTGGGTAGCTCATTGTGCACATTATACACAAATTTTATTTTAATGCGGTTGGCTGGATGCAAAGAAATGAGTGATTGATCACACAATGCACACATCAACAACTCATTCCAAGTTTGATTAACAGGCACTTTTGTCACACTTGCTCACCCCTTCGTAAAGTTTGTGTATCTCATTCAATTCAGTCCTCTGATCTATTTTATACGATGGTATTATGTTACTCATGCTTGCACTGAAGGTGAAAACGTGAGTGAATATAACATTTGATCTGCCTTTACTTTGATACACAGTGCCTGAATTGTAAGAAACTTAACATGGATTGCAGAAATTGGATAGCTATACAATTAACAGATTTAATTCTTTATAATATGTTAAACTTTCAAAACCCAAGAAATACATGATTAAGCTTAGAGCTTCTAATTTTATACTGTGCTATATTATGTTTAATGTTTTAATTTTTTAAGTTAAAACTTTGCATTCATGGCAATATTTGAAGCAACATTTTGTGCAAGAAAACTTTGATTTTTGTAAGCTTTCCAGCTTTAATTCTTTGTGTTGTGCAATATGTTATATTGCAACTTTCCAAAGAACATGTGAGCCAAGAATGACAATGATCAAGTGCTTGTACATCTTTACGTGTAATTTTGATACCATGCAACATTATGTTCAAATTTTAAAAGATTTACATTTTACATAGCCATTTCTTGGAAAATTCCAAAACATTAATTATTGTGTGAGAAAACTTTTTTGTCAGCTGGAATTCTTTATACAATAATTCTTTATGCAATAATTATATTAATATTAACGAAAAAATATATTTACTAGTACCAAGCACCATTTTAGATTCAAGCTTTAATATCACATAGTATTTTCACATTTTAACAAAAGTTTATTACATGTTTAGCAAAACACAGATTGTGTAAGAAGAATAAAAGAATTTCACCAAACAAAACACAAAGTCAATTGATAAGCATTAGTGTGCATTGTGTTGAATGATCTTTCTTTCAAACTTAATGAAATGAATTGAGATGTATGTTATGTAATCGCTCATATCTTTGCAATCAGTCAACCGATTCAAGTGTGTAAGATGCAGAATAAGAGGGGCTACATGCTGTTTTTTATGTTTTGGATTTGGATGCTTATTTGTCAGCTTATGTCAAAATTCATTCACCTTGTAATCTTTTTCTGGAACACCCTGTATATTAATTTAATTTGCTAGGTAACAGTAAGGAACTTCTTTAAAAGTTTTGCAAATTTCAATCTGCATAATTAATTAGAGCTAATTTTGACTTGTCCAAAAAATTAGTCATAATTGAAAATTATGCAGATTGAAATTAGCAAAAGTTAAATGTAATGTGTTTCTAGATAGCCCTTACAGCTACCCACATTGCAACATTATAACATTTCCATTAGAGATAGAATTTAACTTCTTTTCCACAAAATGTTAGTTTTCACTGTCAGATATGTCCTCTTTTAAATTTGGCCTGAGCAAATGATGCAATAAAAAGAAAATCACTGTATAATACCAGCACATAAGCCGCCAATGTGAGCCACTCCTTCAAATGTGACTGGTGTCGGTCCCATGACGCTTTGTATGGAGAGTATTGTGAACATTGTGTGTTAAGTTTTGAAAAACATGAGGTTGTTCTCCTCAGCAAATGTTACAATATGACCTGATTTTAAAAAATTGTCAAATCAGCAGTTTTAGGTAAAAAAATCCCTTAAGATGGGTAGGGGTTTCAGATTGCCATCAGCACACCCCTGTTAAAATTTAATTTGAGCCCCCTCCCCAACATTTTTTGTTTCAAATGAATGAGCATCAAGTCAGAGTGAGAATCTTGGATAAATCTGCCATATATGATTAAAAGTAAGTTTTATTCAAAGTGTCATATTAAGGGACTGTGTATTCTCAGAAATGCATTAATTAAAAGTGCTGTAACTTTAAATTAAACAAAATTTAATGCAAGTATATATTTTTGTTATGCAAAAAGTATTTTTTTGAAGAAACTTCAAAAAGCACATTGTTTTGCCTTAAATTATTTGGAACACACTGTACCCAAATTTGGATTTCATGGGTGTTTTTTGTAATTAGACACTCCATTCATGGAACGGTTTTCATGATTTGGATATTAGTCTTATTTTTGAATTTTCGTCTTATTTGGTCAATAATTCAAAATAAGGCCTAAGCGCGAGTCTAGGTTACAAAAAAAACACAAAATCCAAATTTTGGATTTTTCCTTCCTATAGTGTGTTCCAAACAATTTTAGGCAAAATCATGAGGTTTTTTCTTATTTTCTTCAAAATTGTTCTTTTCACCCCAAATTTGTATTTATATTTAGATAATTTCCTTTCCAAAAATGTATACTTTTATCTTGGATTAGTAACTTTTGGGCCATTCCATTTAAAATCCACACCATCCCTGTGGAAGATTTAGCTAAAGTCTTTCAAAGAGGGAGTATGAGTTTTGAATAGAATAAACCATTGGGTAACTTCATTTGAAATACTCACTCCAGCTGTGGAAGATATAGGTAAAGCCATAATACAGAGGGGAGTATGGGTTTCAAAATGATAAACCCTGACCAGTTAGGCAGTTACATTTGAAAAATATACTCCCCTGTGGATTTCAACTGAATACTAGCCCATTATGCATATCTGAGAATGCACAGTCCCTTTAAGGGGTACTACACCCCTAGCCAATTTTTTTTGCCTATTTTTGTGTTTTTCTCGAAAATTATAGCGCATTGGTGACAAGTAAGATATGTATATTATAGGGGCAAGGACTACAACTACTGCACTGAAAATTCAGCAACTCAAGGCAAGTAGTTATTGATTTATTGATAAAATATTGGATTTCCCTCATTTGTGACTGTAACTCCACAACTGTTGTCTGTGCTGAAATAAAATTTCCAGTGTAGCAGTTGTAGTCCTTGCCCTATAATATACATATCTTACTTGTCACCAATGCTCTATAATTTTTGAGAAAAATGCAAAAATAGGCAAAAAATTGGGCAGGGGTGTAGTACCCCCTTAAATATAATAAATTAAATGAAAATATAAATCATAGTCAATTGAAAACATACCAGTTACATTAAATATCATTTATAGAAAAATAAAGTTATCTATTACTTGACTGAGTTTGTGTACCAAACCAAATTTGTTTGATGGGAACAAAGAAAAATATTGTTAGTAAATTGCATGTGTATGTATATTGTGACATGCATAAAAACAGATGGTTGAGTGGTTCTAATAATTGCACAAGTACATGATTGCTATTATTGTATGTAAACGAGAAATTATGTAACTTTTAGTATTTCAATTTTAAGTGTTCTATTATGATGCTATAATAATAAACAGTTCAAGAGAGAAATTAAACATTAGCCAGTGTAATTATTGCATGTTTTACTGTCTCTTACCAGGTATCATGACTATCATCAGGGTTATAAATATATTCACCAGTGTTGCAATATGTCGGCAAAATTCATGACATATTTTTTTTTTGAAAAAGGCACAAAAATCATGGAAAAGTTCAGGAGGAGACTGGATGTGATATGTCTATTTTTGACATCACTATTGGGTCACTATCATGAAATCTTCACAAATAATTAATTCTAAATCATAAAATGTGTTATGTGTTTGCTAAATCAAAAATAATTATGTTATTCCAAAACCACTTTCAGCATTGTAGTTTCGTAAGGCTTGTGCTTTCATAATGCGTGTCCTGTACTGCCTTGAAAAGTCATGAATTTTGGTTTAAATTACAAACATTTCATAAATAAATGTGGAATGTATTGTTAATTGAAATTCAAAGAGAAAGTGACCATCCAAACTTGTTAAAGACAGGCATTCAAGAAGGAAGCAATATATCAGATCAATAATGGGTGTTTGGAGGCCAATGGAAGTACTATGACTACCACAAACAAAATTGATGGATACAAATGAAAACCCAGCCCATCCCCAACATGCCATTAAACCTAGAATCCGTACCCTAAAAACCCAACCTGAATTACCTTAAACCCCAAACAGTACCCTTAAACCCAACAAACACGTACCCTTAAAGCCTAACTACTTGTACCCTTAAACCCTAACACGTACCCTTAACCTCCAAAACACAGGACTAACCTTAAACCCCAACACTTACCCTTAAACCCAAACATGTACCTTTAAAATTCCCAACAAGTTAGCCCTAACCTTTAAACCCAAACCCAACCTACCTGTACCCTTCCTTAACCCCCAACATGTAGGCCCTGGTCCCCAAACTATATGTACCTATATGTCCAACAAGTCAGACCTACCCTTTAAACCCAAACCCAACCTGTAGGCCTACCCTTAAACCCCAACACGTAGGTACCATTATTCCCCAAACTGCACCTTTAAACCCCAACACGTAGGCCAAGGCCTATCCTTAAACCCAACCTGAACTGCCTTGAACCCCAACCAGTCCCTGAAACCCAACATACAAACATGTACCCTTAAAGCCCAACTGCATGTACCCTTAAACCCTGACACGTACCCTTAACCCCCAAACGTAGGCATACCCTTAGAGCCCAACATTTACCCTTAAACCCCAACATGTACGTGTACCTTAAAAACTCCCACAAGTCAGACCTGCCCTTTAAACCCAAACCCAACCTGTAGGCCTGCCCTTCCCTAAACCCCAACATGTAGGCCCTTGTCCCCAAACTGTAGACCTATACGTAGGCCTAACCCCAACATATGTACCTTTAAAACTCTAACCTAAAGTCAGGCTTGCCTTTAAAACCCAAACCCAACCTGTAGGCCTACCCTTAAACCCCAATATGAAGGCCCTGCCCTAAATCCCCAACCTGTACCTGTAGCTGTAAACCACAACACATGCCCTTAAACCCCATGACATCTACGAAACTCCAACATGTACCCTTTAAACTCCAAACCAACCCCCTGAAACCCATGTAGGGCCGCGTACCTTTAAAATGCCCCCATCCATTACCTGACACACAATGACAGGCCAGATCATTTTGGAATTTGGAAACCGCATAGGCTTAATTCTGTGGCATAGTTTAAAAAACACAGAAATATTGTCTAAAACGTGACAACAGCGAGCAGGAAATTGTGCATACTATTTGCCACCGTTTTCCTATTATTTTTCTGTGCCTTTTATGAAGTATAATATTGCAAGATGCCCAAAACACACGTGCCTCCTATTTTTCTGTAGGCCAATGCTCTTTAGCCTGGCTTCCAACATTTTGTTTGAGCTTGGTCATATCAAGACCCAAGCGTGTCTCGCACGGAACGACCATTTAAACAAACAAACGAAAGTAGGCCTAAATATTATACCACCTATGGTTAGAATTTTCTTTGGATGTGGGGATCCAAATTTACAAAAAGTGAGCGTCAATGAAATTGCGACCCCCCCTCACCGATACACCTACTTACCCCTACGCTAAAATTTTATTGAAATCAGTCTTTTGAATAAATTAAACACACTATCTGTGGTCATTTGTGACTCTCTATATTTTGGTCATCAATTTGTTTTTCTTTAAAACCTCCCCCCCCCCCTCCGTATAATTGGGACCCACCCCTTTCCGAAGAAAATGAGAGCCCCTAAGCCCTAAACACAGATCCCATGCAAGTATCAATCCGGAGCAGACGCCAGTACCAATCTGTTAAATACAGCCTTGGATACCTTCATCAAATGAACGGGTTATTTTCTCCTAACATTATGCAAATACGAAAATACCAACATGCAAATTAACCTCAATGCAC
Organism: Amphiura filiformis; assembly: GCF_039555335.1. NCBI lineage: Eukaryota > Metazoa > Echinodermata > Ophiuroidea > Amphilepidida > Amphiuridae > Amphiura > Amphiura filiformis. The sequence goes on along the minus strand of NC_092642.1, from coordinate 21,134,580 downwards.
ACCGAGTGTATATAAGTACTATCACCATGATATCATAGTATACTACGACTCTGTCACGGTCAAAACGTGATGAACCACTGGTTTTTCATGGCAACGGGATCATCGCGCAGCACCGGGTTAGAAAATGATGAATATCTCCCGTCATGATTTTTTTCTCAAGAAACCAGATTTGGTCTCATAAACTTGGAAATACGTGTTGAACAGATATGATAGTCGCTAGAATGCGCTTTGAAAATTGGCCGTGCGCTTTGAACTCAAAATTTGACCATTTTATATTGCGTTGGTCCTGTTATGGACTACAGCGTGCAGCGTGTAGTACAGCTGCACTCACTGTAGGCAGTATAAAGTCGATGACCATTGACCTCAATGGGGTATACAAGCTTAATCACGCACAACCAAGATCGATTACCCGGCTATTGTGAGTAGCCTTAGTTATGTCCCTCGACTAATTATTAGTTTAAAAGAGCTTTAAAGGTTTGAACCAAATGGCTAATCGTGGCTGTGGATTTAACCTACCATGGCGATTCCTGCCATGAAGATATAGGGTCGAAGACACTGTGCCTCGACAATCCTGTAATTTTATTCGTCACACCACTTATAAGAAACTGAAACCAAAACCAAAACTACCTGTCACAAATGTTTAGTTTTAAACAAAAGGTAGAAACAAAGAGTTCGATATCTTGTGATTCAAGTGGTTAGGCAGGACAATAGGAAACCACGTGACCAAAACCAAAACCAAAACTAAAACTATATATTTGAAATGAGGCAGTAACTGTATTTAGAAATTTGTGAAAGTTACTTGTCAAATTTTGACCAGCTCATTAGCGCGGTTCATCAAGCATTGGGACATTCTTTACCGTGGGATTACTGCCCTCTGTTGATGACACACACCGACATCGCCTGGTTAATAATTACATTGTACAGCAGAGACACTAACATGAATACACGGGATCGATACACGCGAATGTGCTATGCACGATTTGCTATTCAGACGATAAATCTTTGGATACCGGGGTAGAAAATTATGAATATCTCCCGTAATTTTTTTATTCTAAAGCTTTGCTCAATTCATAGCGAGCGTGTAGAAGAACTCAAATATGACAGATATACTTTTGTAGGTCCTGTGGTTCTTGAGTTATGTTGTAAAGAGGGCTGAAACAACAACACTTTTGTAAAATGTACATAACTCATTAACAACAATAAATTAAGCAAGTTTTCAAAGTATATGATTTGTAGAATGAACTTTTGCAAAACACCAAAGTGTTATTTTTCAATAATATATTGATTCAGATAATGAAAACAATTTTTTGGCTGCTTCGACCAATAATACCGCGTATACCCTTAATACTATTTGGTGGTGTGAAATCTGAAGGGATGACCTGGAGTGATGACAAGAACTTGTCCGATTGGACACATTGGAGCACTGACGACAATGGAGCACTGATGACAATGGAGCGCTGAGTACCACTTGTTATGTGCTCAAAAAGTCCACTTGCATTAGTCTACTGTAGTAGACCATTTTAATTTATCATCCCTCTAATCCTCTTACCATCAGTGGCGTACCGTGGCCGCTCCTAACCTGGGGGGCTGACGAAAATTCAATTTTGCCGCCCCTTTCTCAACCGCGCGGCCCGAAAAGGTTGACCCAATTTTTTTGAAAAAGTGAAGAGCAAAAAAAAAAAAAAAAAAAAAAAGGGATTTTAGGCGCTAGCGCCGTAAAAGCAACACATTTTGATGTATAGTACCATTTTTTCACAAATTTTTATACCTTTTCAAATTTGTTGCCCTTTCTTCTTCCGCCGCCCGTACTTCCGGCCGCCCTTCTTCTGCCGCTGCCCTTCGTTTCGGCCGCCCCTGCTTTAACCCCTGGGGCTGGTGCCACCAAAGCCCCCAAAAAAAAAAATATGCGCATAACCATGATGGAAAATCCACCAATCCTGCTCTGATCCAACAGCTAGCTATCCATGAAAAATGCCTTTTTTCTCTGGGCAGGGCAGTCACTGTGGATATGTTGTGTTTTATGCATGGAATGGTATGTATTGCTTATCAAAAAAGCAATACAAAGCAGTCTAACTTGAGGGCAACACAACAATATTTTGTTTGGCCTAATACAAATTATAAGAATTATATAGAAGTGACATATGATACTTATAAAAGCTGTATCTTGAAAAGGAGATTTACTCTGATGCTAGAATATGGGCATGGAAACTCATGTGAAATGAAGAAAAATATTTCCGATTGATTTTGTGTGCCTTTTGAGCGTTAAATGTTTCAAAACGTCAAAATGAACACAACTCGATAACTATGATGTCATCAACATGACATTAATATTCACAGCCTGCGGCGAGTGGCATGATAGAGCTGGCAACTTGTGAAACCACCCGGCCGTATGAAATTTTACATACAGGGCCTACTCGGTTAGTTTTGTGGGGTTCATTATCGAACCCCGACGGTTTTAGCTTGTATTTATATTATTTATTAACATAGGCCTATTTGTTTGTGATATTTCAAGCGTTTTAAAATTTCAAAATAATACCATTGAATTACACGGTTGACGATGGAAATTTACTGAATTTAGAGAATGCACGGCGCATACCACCTGAATATTCATGAGGAATAATTATTGCTCCCACAAAAAAGAAATGATTAACAAATGGTTAGATTTCATCGTATGACCTTCAAGTAACTGTATTTCCCGGTACCCCAGGTCAACATAAAAAGTGGTAACCATGTGTGTTCTTCCTTTTTTCAAACCCCCCCTTTTCACTGATTTTTCATTGATTTTACCCCCCTTTTTTTGCCAAATCACTGACAAAATCAGGGTAAAAATACCCCTTTTCAAGGTTTTCAATGAGAAGATTTCCAGACACCCCTTTTCAATGACTCCAAATATTTTAATATATTAAGTACAAAATGTGCAAGTATGAACATTACTTTGTGTCTGTTGTACTCCCAGATGATCCTGTGTTATTAACTGGGGTAATTACAATGCCTGTATACTGATTTTAATTGAAAATGAACCAAAGAGGAACAATCCCTCGAAGTTTTGTGTACAGAGGTTCCTTTAAAGTATTACATACGTGCAACACCCACTAGACAACTATATCGGGAAACCGCCGTGCCACTGATAGTAAAAAAGCTGCCTTCTGACGCTCTCGCTGTGACGATTGAGGGCGGAATCAAGGAAATGCCAGAGGATGGAGGCTGAAGACTCGGGCTGAAGACATCGATCGAACGAACCTGTGAAATACCCCTTTTTTTTTAAATTTCGCGGAGACAATGCTCAGAATACCCCCTTTTTTCGCGATTTCGCGGTCCGCGATTTCAGTCAACAAAATACCCTTTTTCCGCGAAATTTAGAACACACATGGTTACTACTTTTTATGTTGACCTGGGGTACCGGGCTGTATTTAGAAATTTGTGAAAGTTAAGGCTGGTTCAAAGTGTATATTCGAAGGCGAATATTCGGCTTCGAATACAATTTGGTCGTCAAAATATATGCGGCTTCGAATATAAAACTATGAACCGGAGAAGATATATACTACAATTCACAGCGTTGCCCGACTGTTAACAAGTATTGCCCGTTGACCTAGGTAAGCAAAAATTAGAGAATTTCTATAACGTAGTCAATAAAATAATAGGTAAACTCAATATTGAACTACTGTCATGATTTAATGTCTGAAAATAAAATGAATAAATAAATTAATAAGTTAATAAAGAAATAAATAAGTCAATAAATAAGTCAATAAGTGACCATGCGTTTTAAGTGGAGATGTAACATTTTGGGGTTCATAATATAGGCCTATCCCGGGGAGGCCTATAGCCTATGTAGTTAAATTTGGTGTCAAACTAAAGCTTGTGATGAGACCAATACAGTAAGCATAATAAATATTGTAAACATTATTAACATTTGCATAATTTGCGGGGTGGAGGATGATCAGGAGGAGCAAATTGAATATAAGTGACCCCCAGTGGTCATATAATGCAAGAGGGCCATTTCTTTTTTCACATTTTGTTTACAATTCACTTTAAACTGCATACTTTAACACCCTACAATCATATTCCAGGTAATTTAATTTGCTTTGAGAAGCAATTTTACATATTTAATTTTCTGTAATTATCAAACACATGGCTAATTGTTATCTAATCAAGTATAACATTATAATTATAATCATAGGCCTAGATAGTAATGCGTTGAGTTTTTAAAAAGTAATATCCGCCTTTTTTTTTTTTTTTTTGAAATGACATACTCGTTACAAAAACAAATCAGCATGGAAAACATTTTTTTCGTCAGAGGCAGATATTTGGTCTATTCAGTGTCATAAAGCTACAAATAGACGATCTTTTAAATTCATTTTTAAATGGCTTTTTCTTTTTCAACCTTATTGTTTGTATTTGTAATGTTCACACAATCTGACAATGTCCCAACTTATACCTAATGTGAATCGAGCCATTTAACATGTGCTTGTAGGACAACGATTTTGAATGAAACTTATTAATTGTGATATTTTAATTCCCCTAGAACACCAGAGTTAAGCGTCAAGTCCAAAATTGTAAGTGGGTTTTCTTTTATTTTACCTCATTATTTCGTTAAAATTACTCGAAAACTCTCCTAAGAGTTGTTACTGATATACATTTCATGATTTTCGGCAAAGAATAGCCAAATAGTTGACCGAAATCGTATATTTGCACCAATATTTGACTGAAATCGTATATTAGCATTACCGCCCCTTCGTGACTTTATTGCTGCTAAATGTGAAACGAGATTACTTGAAATATATATTTCAAGAGTTGAACAAGTTTCAACTCTACGAATATATTTCTGAAATATGTCTATCTGATTGGTTGATGGTCAAGAGGATTACGGCATCCTCAAAGTCTCTTGCTGTAATTCTCTAATCGATATCTATTATAGGACCGATCTTTTGAAATCCATATACAACCGTGTCAAATGAAATAGTCTCGGATCATAATTTGTGCACGATACAACGTTGATACTTCAGATTTCGGAATTTTATTTAAAATAGGCATAAATCACCTTGAACAGGTTGAATGCTGGCAAAAGTAGATAAAATAACTATGGGTCGAATTTACATTAATCAGTGTCCTGGGCCAGGATAACATGTAGGACTCCTTCGCACTCTAAAACAATACTTCACCAAATGTCCTTGCTTTCATTTTCTCATTTAATTTATTTTTATTTTATTAATTTCTTTATTCACTGCCTATGTGGTCAATCCGGTATTGCCAAACATTTCTCGTCCATTACCCGTGTTAATCTATTTATTTATTAAAATGCACCATCTATTAAATTCCTGTAAGACAATGTATAGTTCTAGTGTATTTTGATAACAAAGTTGTTTTTATTTTTGATTGGAATTTGGGGTTCCATAGATTTACAAGGGGTCAGTTTTTACACGATTTCATATATAAAATATGTTTGGGCATGGCGGAATTAATATATGATTAAAAATAGACATACTCTAAGGCTGCGTTCACATAGAAGTATACTATTCGGGTATACGGTGCACGTTTTGCAGGTTCACGCGTATAGCTTAAATCGAGCAAGGCAATTTCATAGTACCGGGTCACATAAGGCTACGATCGCATAGAAGTATACTATTCGGGTATACGATGCACGTTTTGCAGGTGGACGCGTATAGCTTAAATCGAGCAAGGTAATTTCATAGTACCGGGTCACATAAGAGCTATTCGAAAAGGCCGTATACCTGCGTTTAGTATAGTATAGTGGGAATCGCGCGTGTTCGATTTTAGTGCAGCGTATACCGTCCAAATTTTAAAAACCTAAACCATATGTGGGTAAATTAATTTTTTTATTAGATGCACTATCTAATTCTGCACATTATGACACCTCATTGAATGCAATGTGACCTCAAGAAGTAAAGTTACAAGCATTTGATAAGACGAAGAAAATGGGTAAACTGACATACTCGCTGTTCGCTATACAAATACGCTCATTCGAACAGGCTGAGTTCAGATAGTATACTCCTTTATGAACTCAGCCTGATCGAATGAGCGTATTTCGTATAGCGAATACCGTATACCGTATACTTCTATGTGAACTCAGCCTTAGGCCCCCTTTTTTTAATGTACAAAATGCAAACGAATGTATATATTTGACTGTTTTGTAAACATTAATTTTGATGTTTACTCATAATTATGTCTGGAAAGTCAGGGAAAAAAGGAGTATCGATATTTCCTGGGAAAGTGGATCAGATGAGCAGTGAGTAAAAACATTCGCTCTAAATGTTTATTTGATTTTTATTTTTTTTATGAATTTATTAGTAGGGATGCCCACTCTCAATACAGTTTCCACTAGAACGATTTTTCATTTACTGTGTGCGTGCACTCACACACGTATTGTCTATGGAGAAACTGATCGATACAAGAAATTCCAGGCATGTTAAATGGCGTACATACTTGTTTTGATCCAAATGTAGGCCTATATCAGGGTGTTTCAAGAAATTCCTGATTCCACCAGAAAACATTCACCAAACTTTTTCCTGTTTGGTCAGTAAATAGAGAGGATCTTCCTGCATGAAGAGATCAACTTTTTTTAATGAAAAATTTAATGAGATGAGAACTACAACAGGTTAAAGTGACACCATTCCGTGCATCAGGTGTTCAAACGCAATTATCTCCGAATTTGGAGTGAATCAGACAAGCAAACTTACATACTCATAAAATTTAACTATTTATGAAGACAAAATGTGTAGGATGTTAAGAAATTTAAGAATGTTTAAGCCTACCGCGGCCCATCTCAAATCATGCACTTCCCCGTGCACTTCTCACTACCATGTCCATTTCATAGGGAGTATAAAAACCGGGGACCATCATGGCTTCCATGCACACAGTGTATTGCTCAATGTAGTAAAGATAACCTTTGAGTTGGAACACATTTCTCAAAATTGGTAGTGATTAATGTTACCAAACTTATGCCATGATGAAATATAATAATTTTTGAAGATAAAATGTGCTGACCTTAAAAGATTGAACAATGTTTAAGACTACCGCTTTTCATTTGAAATAATGCACTTATTGTTCATCTCCTCTATGGAGATATTTTCCATGGCGGCCATCTATGATCATGCTTGAGGTTTCAACAAACAAACCATGGGTTTTGAGGTCTTATAGTTTTTGTTGTATGTCAACAAAATCGATTACATTTTCAGGATGATCTTATTTTCATGTTGTTATAAGCAAATATAATGTTCCAGATAAGATAGTTAATAAATACATTAAGAAAAAGTACCTTAAAGTTGCACTTTCTGTTAGTATTCCTTTTTGGACTTTAACTTTTAACATGTTCTAGCAGCCCTATATAAAACCGTGACACTCGAAAGGCCATATCTCTGGAATGAAACGTCCGATTAAGATTATTTAAACGCCAAAATGTTTCTTTCATCAATTCCCATCCAATAAGTTAGGTCTGAATCAATTTAAAAGTACTTCAATTTTTAGTGGACATGCCTATTATTAGGCCTACTGGTAAAGTGAAGAAAAAAACTTCAAACGCACTCTAGGATTTTTCATCAGCAACAGTAGAAATTTCTCTTGCATAGATTTTCGGGTGATCTCGCTTGGATTTAGCAAACAATGAACCGTTCACTTGTAGGTTATGTTTGTAAGCCTAAATATCATATTATTAGCATAAAACATAACTTACCATCACTACAGCATTGGAATGCTATTGCCTGCCAGGCATTTTCCTTTTTCTGGACGTCTTTATATAGTCCCTTACTTTTATGTCATATAAAATGGATACGCTTGTACCGCACTAATAACGTTTTCTTTCAGTTCGTTATCAGCCATTTTGGAACTATCCAGACGTATTTTGCACAACTGTGCAGGTTAATTTTCATTGGGGATTTTTGAAATCATCGTTCCTCGAACGATATTCAGGTGACCTCGAGCCTTTCATATAAATCAATAGTATCTCGCTATCAGTTGCGCGATATTTAATCCGACTCAACTCGGCGTGTCATCATATTTTATTCGTTGCCGTATATATTTTGACGTCACAAAAAGTATTCGACAACGAATATTCGCCTTCGAATATTCACTATGAACCGACCCTTACTTGTCAAATTTTGACCAGCTCATTAGCGCGGTTCATCAAGCATTGGGACATTCTTTACCGTGGGATTACTGCCCTCTGTTGATGACACACACCGACATCGCCTGGTTAATAATTACATTGTACAGCAGAGACACTAACATGAATACACGGGATCGATACACGCGAATGTGCTATGCACGATTTGATATTCAGACGATAAATCTTTGGATACCGGGGTAGAAAATTATGAATATCTCCCGTAATTTTTTTATTCTAAAGCTTTGCTCAATTCATAGCGAGCGTGTAGAAGAACTCAAATATGACAGATATACTTTTTGTAGGTCCTGTGGTTCTTGAGTTATGTTGTAAAGAGGGCTGAAACAACAACACTTTTGTAAAATGTACATAACTCATTAACAACAATAAATTAAGCAAGTTTTCAAAGTATATGATTTGTAGAATGAACTTTTGCAAAACACCAAAGTGTTATTTTTCAATAATATATTGATTCAGATAATGAAAACAATTTTTTGGCTGCTTCGACCAATAATACCGCGTATACCCTTAATACTATTTGGTGGTGTGAAATCTGAAGGGATGACCTGGAGTGATGACAAGAACTTGTCCGATTGGACACATTGGAGCACTGACGACAATGGAGCACTGATGACAATGGAGCGCTGAGTACCACTTGTTATGTGCTCAAAAAAGTCCACTTGCATTAGTCTACTGTAGTAGACCATTTTAATTTATCATCCCTCTAATCCCTCTGACCATCAGTAGCGTACCGTGGCCGCTCCTAACCTGGGGGGCTGACGAAAATTCAATTTTGCCGCCCTTTCTCAACATGCATGACCCGAAAAGGTTGACCCAATTTTTTTGAAAAAGTGAAGAGCAAAAAAAAAAAAAAAAAAAAAAGGATTTTAGGCGCTAGCGCCGTAAAAGCAACACATTTTGATGTATAGTACCATTTTTTCACAAATTTTTATACCTTTTCAAATTTGTTGCCCTTTCTTCTTCCGCCGCCCGTTCTTCCGGCCGCCCCTTCTTCTGCCGCTGCCCCTTCGTTTCGGCCGCCCCCCTGCTTTAACCCCGGGGGGCTGGTGCCACCAAAGCCCCCCCCAAAATATGCGCATGAACCATGATGGAAAATCCACCAATCCTGCTCTGATCCAACAGCTAGCTATCCATGAAAAATGCCTTTTTTCTCTGGGCAGGGCAGTCACTGTGGATATGTTGTGTTTTATGCATGGAATGGTATGTATTGCTTATCAAAAAAGGAATACAAAGCAGTCTAACCTTGTATTTGACGAGTTAAAATTTGTCTTGACCTTTTCTCTCTAAAGGGACAAAAATAACACATAAATGCTTTCAAATTAACTTCCTTTGTTTATTCAGTACTTTGACTTTTCTGATCAGAGTTTTTGAAACTATTTCTGTAACATAAACAAAGAGTACAAAATGTTTCACATACAAAAACAAACACTCGCTTGTCTCAATTCTTCTGTAGTGCATAACAATAGATCCTATCGAATACTACTACGTCACTCATCCTCATTTAAATCAAATTATGTCCACCATAAGGTACCACGGGCCAATTCTCATGATTATAAAATAAAACAGGTGATAGGTATGAATGGTCGTCGAATCGAACTAGAGACCTGTCCCTCTGTCACTTCGAACCAACATGTCTGCCATTTCAATTGTTATACTGTTCCGGTTGAGTTTATTCGATAGGGTCTAGCTTTCTGAGATATTTTATTACTTCTTATTTAATATGAAGTATCAAACATGATTGGCAGGTCTTCTTGTTGAGACTGCTGTTGATTGAAAGCTGTAATTGGTCAGTCAGTAGACTTACCAAACATTTCAACCATGCAATAATCTGGATTTTGTCCTAATCCCCTATCTTTCTGATCATGTGACTAAATGCAGAATAAATCTCAGGAATAAATTTAGGAAAAGATCCATGTTATTGCTATACCAGTCGCTCAGAGCAACATCATTTAATGGGTCATTTAAATTTTTTTGCATAACATTACAATACTTTCTGTTTCTTATTGTAAGTATTTCCCATTGATTAGTCTATGAACCCCGTGTGGAACCCTCATTTGATACTCAGAAAGAATTTTTACGACATCCATTCTCAATTCAAACAGAGATAGCACACAAAACAATTATCATTTCTGTATCAAAAATGTTTCTGTGTATTACTTGTTTTCATTAATTATAACGCATACATACAATCAGACAATATGCTGTCATTATAATATGATAATTGCAAAACTAATTTTTCAGCCGAAGTTGAATTTTTGGCGCTGAATTCCACAAATGCCAAGTTAATCAACTTAATCGTCTAATCAACTTTCATGATCAGTTATCAATTTATATCCATGGGAATAAACGTGCATCTGACAAATGTTTTGATCATGTTTTTATGTTCTATAGTATTCGACAAGGTCCTTCAGCGGTCTGCCAATTTGGGGCTGTTTGCAGCATAAACACAAATGTGGGTTTTGATTGGCTAATTGAATCACATCAATAGATCAGCTCCTCATTGGCCGAACAAGCTGCATAGCATCGCGAGACCCAGGCATGATCTTGTTCTGTTTGTAAACGTGATCATCAGGAAGAGTGGCATGGCAGCACTGAAAGACCTTTTGAATACTATAACAGCATAATTATAAAGGCACAGATCACATGATAACACAAAAAGTAGATTATTTTATACAAAACCAAATATCATGTATTGTGATAAAGTTACACAAAAACTTGTTTTTACACAAAATATTATGCATAGTAAGATATCAGACAAATGCTTAATAAATAACATTATTATGTTTTGATGAGTCCAAGTGTGTGAAAATATTGCATCCAAAACATAATAATGATATAATTGGATGCTTTACACCCAATATTTATTGGTCTTGCTATGAGTTTTAAATATTGGACGAGACATATGGGCTCAATCGATCCAATTTTATATCAATATTGAGCAAAACTGGGGACATTTGATGCAAGGACTACAACTACTGCACTGAAAATTTAGCAACTCAAGGCAAGTAGTTATTGATTTATTGATCAAATATTGGTTTTCCCTCATTTTTGACTGTAACTCAACTGTTGTCTGTGTTGAAATAAAATTTCCAGTGCAGCAGTTGTAGTCCTTGCCCCTATAATATAAATATCTTACTTGTCACCAATGCGCTGTAATTTTTAAGAAAATGCAAAAATAGGCACAAAATTGGCCAATGGTGTAGTACCCCCTTAAGTCTTTTACTCATTAAAATAAGTATTCATTCTGTATTTCAATTATCTTAAAATTGTAACAAATTAATATGAATTTGCATTTCATAAACCTTTCACTATACAATACATGTTTTTATTAATTGCAAAATGTTGATAATATCAAATAACTTCAAATTGATTTGTACAAATATGTTTCTGCACCCATACCTACCAACGCAAAGATGACTGTGTCTGTTTGCAACTATTTCCTACTTTCCTATCTTCCATTTTTATTTCTTTTACAAGAGTATTTCTCCTAATATTGCCATGCTTCTGAATATTTACGATACTTGTGGCAAGAATTGGCTTCACAAGGGAATAACTGTCCACTCATAAAACACTATACCAACCTATAGATTCAGAGGAATAATTCTGGTATACCCTGCCCACAAGTATAACCCTAACCCAACGCTAACCCTAAAACACAGGGTGAACCAGAATTGTATTTAAAACAAAGGGTGTGCAAGGTAAACCAGAATTGTATAGATTCGGGACCTTTATGTATATACAGCATACAAAAAGTATCTTTAAACTTAAAAGGGTATTTCGTGATCCATAGCATCATCCCCCCACTTTTCTCAAAAAAAGGTGAGATTTTTATACCAATGGAAACCTCTGGCTACATAATGTTTATGTACAAAAAATTTCTTGCAGATTAATTTGTTTAGCAAAAACATCGTGAAAATTGAATTACGTTCTGGTATACCAGAACGAAATTACAACACATTGTCTATGGAGCAGTGTAATGGTAATACACATAATCATGCATAACTCGCAAAAGCAAAATCAGAATCAACTGAAATTGTGAGAATAAGCTTTTTTCGTGGATAGTTAGTGATAAATGTCAAACATGATATTTTATATACCTGGATAACTGAAAATAATACACAAATATATTTTCAATATTACAGATTTTTTACTCTATTCTGCATGGTTATGCTTTTTCAGTATTCAATCTATCCATATAAGGCAATGTTTCTCATATTATTTTGTGTCAAATCTCTCAGAGCCCCTTTAAGTCATAGCATGTCATTATGTTCATCATATATGATGCGATCAAGCAAAATCAGTCGGAACTCGGAAATATTAAATTTTCAGTTTTTTATAAGGATAGTAAAAAGCATTTACAAATCTGGATTTTGCAAAAAACACCATTGAAATTGAAGAACCAGTTCCAAAGATATGAGCAATTATAGAGTTTCCTAAACAGCAGGAAACAAAAGGAAATCTTTCCTTTGGCTATATCTCAAAATCAATATTTCCAAGGTCCGACTGATTTTGCTTGATCGCATCAAATATACTGCCCTGATTTGACCTAAGGTCACCAAAAGGGCAAAAATATCGCATCACAGGACTTCCTCTGATGAAGGTGATGTGTCGCATACATACATGTCTAAAATTCAAGAATATGTGAACTTAAATTTTTTGTGTGCTTTATAAGACCAGCAAAAACTGCATGTTCTGGATATATGTCCAGTATAGAATAAATAATACAATCTTGCTTTAAGTGCCAAGAAACCTTCTTGAATATATTTATTGTTCATTACAAGTTGGAAAAAAGAGAGTAAGCTATCCAAGTTATTTAATAAATAATATTGGAAATCATGATACTGCACATGTTTTAATCTGTGAATACAATTATGATTATTTAGGAAGAACATGATATACTTGGGTGGTGTGACCAATTTAAATATCTTGGCTAAGATTTTCACATATTCTCATAATTGTGATAAAATGCAATAAAAGTGCCTCAAAAACAGATTATAGAGTCAATAATTCTCTCATTCTATTCATTTCACCAGGAGTTTTCCGAGACCGGACTGTTGATCACTTTCTTTGATCATGGCGTATAAACGAGCCAACAGAATAATCTCTCTCCTTGCACACAGCGCATAAATGTACAAGCCCATGGCGACCATGACAGATGCGATAACTACATAAACATGTCAAATGATTGTTCCTCATAAATATGTTTGTAAAGATTGTCATCTAGGCAACAGGTCTTACGTTTTGAGTGAGAAATTTTTGTATTAATCCTGAACGCATCATCAGCCCTACTGATCTTCTGGCGGTAACAGTTCATTGACCTGTGCAGCGGATGTTATTGTATCACAGGTCACCTTTGAGTTCAACCTAAGCAGCATCTTCCTGATTGCTGAACTGTAGGCCCCGGCCAAGTTATGATGAACGTGAAAATATCCCACTCAAAAATGTAAAATAAGTCCAGTTGCCTAGTTTCTAGTTCAAATATTATTATTATTCCTCATAAATTCACCTTTACTGTACACCCAAGGTGTACATGGCAGCCATAGATGTGCAGGAGAGAAAATATTCCCATTTATAAGTTGTGCCCAGGAAGTTTTATGTTATGATATATCTTGGGAACCACATCTCCAATCTAAATGGATTTTACAGCAATGTCAATTGTGAAATGAACAAAAATGTATAATAAAAAAAAATCATTTTTTGTAACAAATTATTCATTTGCAACCTTTTTAGTGGTCAACAATCACAAGAAACCTGAAACAAACAAACAGAAAACAAACAAATAAACATAGATAATTTACCAATAGTTTCTGTTCATTTCAGACTTGTATGGTGGACCATACTTCCATTTCGGTAAAAAAAAAACTATACAAAAATAAAATATCTAGATAAATATCTAATTTTTGTTTTTTTTTGATGAATTCAAAATTCTATTTTCCATCCGAATAGTGTCTTTCATATGTATACATGTTTATATTTCCATGTATGTGTTGGTACAAGGTTTACTTTCATTAATACAAATTCCTGTTTTGTATCTTATTTACCGTAACACCCTGAGCACTACCTGTCAATCTACCATTGCCTCTGATTGGTCAATTACGGGATATCTTTACTTTAATCACCAATCAGAATGGAGCTTTGCAAATAATTCACCCAAATTTTTTTGTGTGGTGAAATTATTCTAACAATGTTGCTAATTGGTCTAATTGAAAATGAAAACTTCTTTTTGGCCAATCGGCAGGTAGTTCTCATGGGGTTAAACAAGTAGACACTTTCTTGAGATGCTTAACCTCTAAATGTACATACAAAGTCTGACTTCTTTCTTCTCCATTTTGAAGGCCAAATTCTGCAGCCTACAAAGTCTAGCATTCTCACTGCTCCCTGCATTGTACACACGATACAAATGAAAGAATTCTTTCTGCTGTTCTGCAAAGGCGACTTCCTTGGACGATATCTCAAACAGTTCTTTCTGGTCAAACTTGGTCGCTTTTACTTCAATGTATGTAGTGGTATCCTCACTTTCTACAACTACATCAAATGGTTGACCAGTTTCTTGCAATTCATTGACCCATGTCACTCTTACATCTCCTCCTTCACTTTCCGCTTGCAGTCGCAGATAATTGTACACAAGCGCCTCCCCCCATCGTCCAGTCTGGAGATTACGTTCCGCTTCATCCCAATCTGTTGATATCTCCAGCACACTCATGTACTGGTTAATCTCAGGCCCCTTGGCTAAATCTTCAAATTCAACTTCTACTGTCGGAAGTACAGACCACATTGGAGCCATTTGACGTAATCGTCTACCCGATCCAGGTGTTCCTGAGTACGGTCCACCAGAGTATGGTCCTGGAGTGTAGCGTACTGCAGGCGGTGTGTGGAAACTCATATTTTCGTCCGACTCCGAGATACTGCTATCCGCTTTTGCTTCTACTTCGATCACATCATCTGCTTCTTCCAAGACCTCAACTACTTCCTCATTGCTTTCTTCCATTTCATCACCATCTTCCACAGTTTCTGAAACCTCTTCGTCCTCATCACGGTTGCCTGTTTGCTTTGTGTCATCATCAGTCTTGACAAAGTCTCCCAGTGTTTGCTGGTGAGCACCAGGAGTCTTCTGGCCTCCTCCATGTCCTGTATGATCACCATCACTTCTTTTATGTCCTGTGGTAGACCCTTCACTTGTAGTTGACACTGTAGGCAGAAATTAAAAATGAATAATTAAGCATTCCTATGCAACAATTTCCTAGAGGGTGTGCAGTACAAATGACCATACAGGGATGTTTCACAAACATGGGGCGCATTTTTGGCCATTTGGTATATCAATGAATCCTTTTTCTAGGCCAATTTTGGTGAATGCCTTGACAAGCAGCCTAACTGTAGTTAAAATTGTCAACATTTGCCAACATTTATTTGGAAAATTTGTAAATACTTTGCCAATTTGCATTAAAATTTGACTAAAAATTTATTTTGACATTTGGTATGGCAATGGGTCTGAAACCAAACTTGATGAGTACCCCCGCTTGGGCAAAGCAGTGAAGTGAGCAATATATCGGCTTGCCGCTAGTCCCCGCTAGCGTTTCTGGTGCGACTGCGCAGTGAAGCAAAATCATTGCCAGAGTGGCAAATAGGCAGGAAAGTATGAAACCAGCTTTACCTACGTGTTACCAGGGTTAAGCACTGTTAGATAGGGACAGTATATCATAATCTGTTATTAGGTGTTAATATGTTACAATCATGATGATATCATCACCAAAAGTCTCTTAAATGAAAAGCAACACGTATGTGACGTGTAATGTCAAAAGGAGACACTTTTGGGCAGGTTATCAATTTTGAGGTTTTAACATATCTTAAATATAGAGATATTTTGCTCCAGAACGCCGTTTTCCCCAATGAAATCAGACATTCCTAAGCGAAGATACTTAGTTCGTAAGTTGTGGTATTAAAAAATTGGAAATTGAGATATCGGCCTTTTAAAAAATATTTTTGACAATGTTGAGAGCAGGAATTACCTTGAAAAATGTCTCAAAAATACAAGATGGCAGTTATATTCCGGTATGAAACTCTCAGACAATATTTTCAACATTAATAACATCACATATTCGCAACAAACCCAAATTGTGAAAAAATCACCCCGGTCAGATTTTTGGCTATTTCGCTATTTACGATCCTGCCCAAAAGTGTCTTTGACATGACACGTCACATATGCACTTTATAGGCAACATCCAGCATACCTTGTCTGTGAAATCCTTTACCATCTGCACCAGATTCCACCGACTCAGACCTATTCACATTACCCTGGCCACCTTCACTTGGTACCGATGATTGTCTTTGCAGGTCCCCATCATTAGTAGTATGTGATGTACCCTCAGGAGCAGGGCTCCCAGGTCGAAGTGGTGCTGGTTGGAGCGGACTGGGCGTTGCAGGTGGAGCCGGTGGAGGCCACCTTTTCAATCCTGCTTCATCCTCTTTGGATTTGGGACCTGTTGAAATGAATGCAACAAAACATCAACCTGTTATTTTACTGAACATATATGGACACTTTAAGAAACCATTTTTCCTGAATCATTTTTTTACTGAACCTTTCATCCAGTATCAAGAAGTTCATGCTGGATACCATAATACTTTGAAGGATACAGCATCCATACTCGATACAAGAGCATAGTCTATTGGCCAGTTGAAATCCATACACCCGTCTGGAAGACATGACCTTAATCATTCACACAGGGAGTGTAAATTTTAAATGGGGTTACCTGAATGGGTGACTACATTAGAAATCTACACCCCCTGTGAGGAAGATTAAGGTCATGTCTTTCATAGGGGGTGTATGGATGTCAACTGGAATAGCCCATTCCCCTGACATCTTCCTCTTACATTCACTGCTCCCTCTGTTTTGCCTATTTCAATGTAGCTAAGATTCAATTGGTATTTCTTAAATTAAAGGTGAGCGACTCAATTGACAGCCTCATCCCTACTCCATCAAAATGCAGATTTTTGTATCAGGTGAAAGCTCATTCTCGTCTCCGAACTCCAGCGAAATTTTAGGCCGGAAATATGTTTTGCTTAGGCAGTATGAACAAAACAGTACTTGTAGTTTAGTGGTTACCACCTGGAAACAGTAATGGTCAAGTGGTTTCCACCTGGACATTGTGTACTGCTAACATGCTAACCATGAGTGATAGCCATGTAGAATGTCTCAAGCGTTTCATCCCACAGAATAAATTTTCAAAGCAGTAGCTTTTATTTGAGACTATATTATAGTACATCCACAACAAAATTATACCATATAAAAGGAAAATTGCTGCACCGTGTGTTACTGTGTACCACAAAGATTCACCTAATAGCGCACTGGGCTCCTTTGCTTTGGGGTAAATTTCATGTGCAAATAGAGAGCTCCCGCCTCTAAAATCCCAATAAAAATTATGGTTCCATGCCCTTATTTCCTGGTGGGAATTTTGCAGGAGGGCACTATTTAATAGGTTGTACCTAAAATTCAACTTTTGTTGTCTAGGGAGCCCATAGCGCCATTAGGCAAACCTTTACGGTGTATCATAAGTTCTAATCACATTACCTTTAGATACCATTGGTCCATAAGCACATGACTTTGGAGGCCAGCTACGTATAAGCCCAGCATCACCTTCAAGCCCAGCTTCACCACCATCTGATGGTTTGTGTCCCTCCGTTGGTCTTTCAACTCTTACTGGTGGTGCTGCTGCTGGTGGTGGTGGTGGTTTTCCTGTGGGAAATACAAACAAATACCTTCGTTAAAATCGGCACTTTTCATCCAGGATGTCAGCACAAAGTAAGTAACACTTTATACTGTATATGAGAGTTTTGATCATGGATCTTTTTATCAAAAGAAGAACCCAGAGAAGATTACATTTCCCATGATGCATTTCTTCCCTGTACTGATTTGCTATTCAGTGCAACATTGATCGATAGTGACAAGAAATACCTCAACTGCAAGATCTGAATGAGCTCTGTATTGAGGATTTTTTTCTCACTATCAACCCATGTTGTACTGAACAGCAAATCAGTACAGATTGAGAAATACATTGAGGGGGAAGTGAAAGATATCTTTTCTAAGAAGAACCCAAGGAGTAAGAAAAAGATATCTGGATATTAACTGCTCAGTGCCAGAAGTGGGTAAGTGCAAAAGCTGCCCTGTGAACATTTGGCAATTTACACACAGTATATTGTACTCATCTAAACATGACAGCTACACATGGCAGATATTGCACTTACCCACTTCTGGCACTGAGCAATCGATATGACGGGATGAGAAATAGCTGGGCAAGAGGTTGTTGATCATGAGAGTTTATAGTATGAGTGAGACAGATTATACTCCAATGTTCTAGCCACAGACTACTACAGACTATTTATCAACAGTCAATGTCCCTGTTCATTGAATTCTCACATATTCATGAGGGCCGATCGTTCGATTATGCCGTGTCTAACAATCACACTAGTGTTGCGTGCCTTCGCATATACACGACAGTGCTTTGTGTCTTTATGTTTACGCAAAGGATCGTAAAAATACGCAGTATGTACATAGCAGTTTCGCCTGTCGTATTTCATGCAACAATTGGCCCTCATTATTGGGTGATGCTGAGACTTTGACTGTTTGGAGTTTGTCTGTTATCTCTTTCATCCATGGTTCTAGTACTTACTTATAATCTCTGGCATAATAGGCTTGGGTATCTGCCATTCTTCTGTTCCTTCTTCAAGTGGTTCAAGTTCAAGTTGAGAACAGAGCTTCTCACTGATACCTTGACCAAGATGTGATGGTTCTATGGAGAGCAGCAGATCACCTAAGAAACTGAAGAGTGCTTTCTGACATGACCTAAATCCTTTAGCAAACATCTTGGAGATTTCACGACGGACCTATATTAGTAAGGCAAAATGTAGTGTTAAAAATTATATTTCAGACAAAGATAACCTGCAAAAAAGGTTTGTCGATCTCTCAAACCTGCAGGCACAAGTTTGTGAAAGCCATCCTAGCACATTGCTCTCTGTGCTGGGACTTTTTTACAGACATTTTATTTCAGTTATTAAAAAAAAAAAGTCGCCACTATAGCTGCAAAAAGGTGGACTAAACACACACACACACAAAACACTGTGTAGCACTTTTTTCTGTAAGAAATAAAGGATAACACCTAGCTTTTTAGCAAAATGTTTGAGAGCCAACCCATTATATATATATATATTTGTTGCCTAAAATGGTGTTGTTTCATCTGTACTTGTTAAAATAGGGAACTCGATCTTATCTTAAAATCTTAATATATTAATTTCCAGCAAAACAGAAAGAAACTTGTTGTGAAGTTGTGAAGCATTGAGGAAAAAGACAATTTCATAAACATCAATTTAATCCCAATGTAGCACTAGCAGACAGTGTATCTGCACAAAAATTTGATTTGTTACTATCAAATTTTTAAAATGTTTATTTATCAGGTCATTGACGGAACCTACCTGTGTGTTTCTATGCAGCTGTGGTACTACCTTCTTGACAACATACAAGGCTGACTTCTCCATACCACACTCTATAGTACTAGTATTCATAATCATGGCATCGTGTTTCATTCTGTGAACCACTTCTAGTCTGTCTACCTCAAAGATTGTCATTGTTTTCAAAGTGGCGCATATATTTTCCTCTTGCAGCTGTTTGTAGAGTGCATCAAAATCATCATTTTTCTGAAAAGTATAAAGAATAAATAAGATTACAATGACGGTAAAACACTTCCTGTACCCAGTATCAAATACACAACACCACTTGCAAAGGAATTGTACTTCATTAAGGCCAAATGTTGAATGTTCCCGATGTATATTAAGAGAATAAAGGTATAAATTTGTGCACCTATCATCTCATATATTATTTTAAGTAGAACAAGGCAAAGCCATGTTTTTTATGCCAAAAATAATGTCGCCCGTGTTATACGAGATGATAGATGCACGACAGCGGCTAAAAACAATAAATTTATTCTCAATCTTAAACACTTCAATTGAAATAAAAATATATTAGTCATTAGGACCAAATTTTAATCAAATTAAATCCTATATTTTACAAGGAATGTCCTAGGGCTTATTAAAATTTATCAGTCCCATTGTTGCTATGTGCATCAGATTGGTACAAATAGCGCACACATGCGTATCGCGTCGATGCGCACACACTGAACCATGTTATATCAGTTCATATAACACGGCTAAGAACCAAGAAGATTGCAGGAACTTTTTCAAGTGTTTAAGAATTAACAATTCATTTTCATTTAGAGAACTTCAGACAATTAATCATAGTTATCTTGGCCCCTTTTTCACAAACAGGTGAACCGCTACCACTTAATATAATATTTTCTCATGTTAATGCTCAATACACATATCAAGATCTAAACAGTGGCGGAAGAAGCATTAAAATTTGGGGGGAACAAGCATATTTTGTACTTGTTGGACTGGGATATTTGCGTGCGCAAAGCATGAAAGCAATTTGCGATTATTTTAGCAAAAAATGAAGTTGAATTTTGATGGCCCAGTGCGCTTCAAAATTTTGCATTTTTACTATTTTGCCCCAAAACATGTTGTTCGGAATGAAAGATACACAGGCAATTATTGCTTTATTTTGACTTCTATCAGACTTTTTAGTGTGGATGTCCCCCATGGAAAATTTAGCAGGGGCCTGTGCCTTTCCCTTCTTGTTGAGTGTTTATTTTGTTAGATAGTACACCTGATTTAGTAAAACAATACTGTTTGAGCCCAGTTTACAACAATGTATTTGCATACACGACTATGAGTACTGATCAGAGGAAGAATCTCATCCCGTTGATTTAGTAATAACAATATTGTTTGTGCCCAGTTAACAACTTAATGCATTTTGCATACCTGACTATGAGTACTAATGTAGAGTTGGATATACGGACATATGGTGTACATGAAGAGCTGTACATTGGGACTAGCTTGCAGCAGGGTTGGAATGAACTCCCTCTCCACACATTCCGTCAAAGTCTGTATCTGACAAGCCTCCAAGAACTGCTTGACATTCTCCTTGCTACCCACACCTCTTCCACGACTGCTGCCCGTTTCCCTGATGGTACGGCCTAGTTTGTCTTTATCCGCCATGTTTAAGAGATGTACCCTGGGATCATCGTTGAAGAGTTTCTCAAATTCTGCTGAATCGTCATCGCAGAGAATGGGTTTGGTTGCCAGGGTAACCCATCTGTTGTTGCGTGTAGGGAAGACGGCTTCTTCTTGGAGTAAGTTACGTAAGAATTGACAAGATTGGGAATTGGAGTCAACACTGGCTGCATCTCCACCCCTATAAAGACACAACATAAATCTCTTTGTTATCTGTAGCAAATTTAAATACTATTCTTTGTTTCACCTAGAGTTAGTGATGGCAGTGCTTTTAATACTCTTTTGCACCAAAAGAGTGCCAAAAAGTTGAAAACCCTCCTTGTATATGTGTATATGTGACATGATCAAGTTGGATGTCGCTAATATTGATTTTGAGATAATGGCAAAAACAGTTTTCAAATTCTTTTGTTTTATATTGTTTTCAGCCATTGATAAATAGCTCATAACTCTCCAATTTTGATGGGATTTGTATCAAAATGTAGCATTCGTAAACTGCCAGAAAATGATGTAAAAACTTCTAACTGAAAATTGCAGACATGTGACTCATTCCCCTTGATCATGTCACATATATTATTATATGCTCTGTGACCACCACATCAACTGATAAATTGTTTAAAACGAAAGCATTACACTGAATCATTCATTGTCCATCAAATGTCATTCTGTTAAACTTGTTAGTGAAAAGTGACACAGCATTCAAAATGCGACAAACATAAGAAAAAACATTATGTGTAACTTTGGTCAAGGAATATGGCATACCTTCTGATGCACCCATGTCTTTGAATAGAGTTGTGACAGGATTTCACAATGTTAAGTGTTTGTTTTAAAATATCTATCAAAATAACATAGGTTAAAAGGTTATAATTTGGACAAATTTTTGCATAATCAACCACAAAATGCACCCATTACTCAGTATTTAAACATTGACCAACTGAGGGTGTCCGTCTAGCATGAACCCCAAAATGACACTAACCTGAAGTCACCCATGTCCCTGCTTCCTTTTGGCTATGCTCAGCACATTTCCTTCCCAGCATTCCATAGATTTTCAGAACATCCTGAAGTTTCTCATTGTCAGGAAGCGTGATTTCAGAAGCCACATCTACCAGCAGTACTACATATTCCTTTAGCGTAGGAGTCTGATCGATGAGTTTTAGAGTCAGGAATATATTTTGCACATCTTGGTAGAATTCGCTCACAGCAAATCTTTGAGGAAGGGGTCTGAACCTGTTGAGGTAAAAATGACAAAGAAAAATTGAAACATGGACTATAATGGATTCATCATCAATTTCAATCTACTGATAAGGACAGGAAGACATATGTCCATAAATTGTGCTCATAAGCTTATTCAGCATATGGTTTATTAGCTCATTGATGTACCTCATTAATAAATGAATCGCAATCATATGCAGTGAAGATTGAAAACAGAAATCTAAAAAAAACCACAGCATAAGGCAACAGTTTCAATTCAAGCACTGAAATGAGAGAGATAAGAATGAGAAAATAGACAGACAAAGAAATACTGAATTTTTTAGAACCACAGAGATGTGACGTGAAGAATAAAAGATAAAGATATACTGAGCTGAGTTGAGAAGCAAGAGAGCCAAAGAATGAGAGAAAGAAAAAGGGCAGTGATTTATAGTGCACTACACACACAGCACAATGCTAAGGTGTTGATCCACAAGCCTCAGCACACATTACAGGTTGTCGCTGACCACCACTACGGACCCATATCATTTCACAACAACTCAGGGACTTTGCAGGTTAGGAACGCACACCCTAGAATTCATCAGCTCACCTAGTTTCGTATGGGTTACAACAAGACTATTAGCAGTAAGTTCCTTGTTCAGGGGAATTTCAAGCTAACTCAATTTTATCCACGAGAGCGTATTAAACCACCGCCAGGGTTCGAACCGGCAACCTCGCGCACCATAGTCGAGCACCTTATAGATTGATCTAACCCGACTGCCTAAGAACAAGAGAGAGGGAGAGATAGACAGATAAAGAGAGAGAAAGAAAAAGAAAAGAGGGAAGTGGAGGGAGAAATGTACAAGAAAATATTCCTCTTACCACTTGCATTGTCTATCTGTTTCTGTAGTAATCCAGTAGGATCTTGCCAATATGTACATTTCTTGTGCACAAATTGGCCTTGTACAGGTATCTCTTGATTGGCCTTCCAGTCTGTGATGGTGGCATCTTGTGGCACAAACACAGCAGGGTATTGATCAAATAATTCCTTCAGATCCTGGTACACATACAAAGAAACAATGAATATACAAATTCATGAATATTCTGACAATATTGAATGTAATTAACTGCGAAATTAAACACTTTGAGTATACTATCCTCTTTTGTGTGATAGAGGATGGGCAGGTCCAAAAATCGGGTGAATTCTGACGATAGAGGATAAAAAAACAACAATTGCTTATTCTCTTGCATTAGATATAGATTTTGAGGGAAATTTAAGTGTACACAAATTTTTAGTCCCACCATTTGATACTAACCCACACCTATCAAACTAATTGGCACATACACAATAACGTAGGGTTGTCTTAGGAAGGAGATTAGGGGCTTATTTTACTTATTGTCATCATATGTCATAATTCAAGAGTTACATCGATAACAATTTAAAAATAATCTAGTGGTGATTTTACTTCAAACAAGGAACATGGATTATTCAGCACCTACCTTTTGTCGACACTCCTGGAAGATGTACTGATACACCCTGATAAGATGACCCAGTTTTGCTTTGAAGGATGACCCATAACCTGTGGTTGTCATGGTGGCGTCTTTCTGGTGCGGGCACCATGTCTTCAGCATGGCTAGTATGAAGTCTGGAGTTAGACAACTATCATTACGGACTCTCAAGAACTGTAGGAAGTGACTGCAATGAAAGACGGAAGATATTTATTGGTATTATTTGCATTGCCAATGTAGTCTTTTTTTTTGTTACAAAAGAAAATTTGTATACTATATTTGTGACCCATGCCCCAAACCAGGAAATGCTCAAATGATTTTGAATAAATATGTTGACATACATCTCATTCTGTAAATAATAGTAAATGTGACCTGCTACCATGAAATGATTGTGAAATCGCAAGTTGGTAGTTTCAAGATGGCTGCTATGTTGGTGTTCTTTGTTTCACACACACCTGTTCAAGTAAATAGTATGTCTGTATGTCCTTTATGAATGGGGGTACAATGGGCCATTCACAAAGGACATATTACTGACTTGTACAGGAAAAGGGCAAACAAAGTACACAAACTCTGCAGTCAGGAGATCTTGAAATCCAACTTTGGACTTTCATTTTGCTGTAGCACAAATAAGCTTTAAAATGACACCATCTATACTATTGAAAAAAAAAGAATACAATTTGCCAAGAATTCTTTGTATGTCAATGTATATTTTGGAAAATGTATACCATTGAAGATATCAAACTTTGCCAAGAGTTCTTTGAATCTTAGTGTAAATATAATTCAGAGGATAAAGCTATTACCGTAGGCCACAAAAATAACGGTTTGTCTCAAAGCTCATGAGTGGTTTGAAAACAAATGCGAAATGCATTTTTTTTTTTTTTATTCCCGACTAAGTTTTTTATGGTATTTTGAGAAAAAACTCTTTGATTTTCACTGAATTTTTCCGTAATTTTTTTTTTTTTTTTAAAATAACAATTCTGCATTTCTTTTTTTTTTTTCAAATCTTGTGATTTTACAAATGCTGGTGCGAGCTTTGAGACTAAATTTTTTTTTTTTTTTTGCCTTACTAATGCAATACATACCTGTTTGGAGGAAGCTCCAGGGTCAGATATGGCACATGAGTTCCCAACAGATTAAACAGTTTCTGTGAATATAAGAATATATCCACAGGGCTCTTGAACTGCAGTGACCCATTAGCAATGGTGGGTAACCATGGTGATGACCTCAGCAGTATGTCAAAACTAGACTCGATTTGTTTGATGACATTGCCTGACTCGCTGTCTAGTAGGTCTGCACTCATGTATTTGATGTAACTGTCTTGCCACCTGAAAGTAAAACATCAATGTCAAGAGGTATCAATAATTATGTAAATGACACAGTGACTTATAGTGCGCTACGCACAGGTACAACGCCTAGACGTTGATCCACAAAACGTTGATCCACAAGCCTCAGCACACTACTACAGTAAATTCTGATGAGTAAATTCTAGAGTTATAGGCCGATTTTCCTACCACCATATCACAATATGAATATGATTTGTTTGATTATAATTTGGTCATCGTTAGAACTTGGGGAGCCATTCTGGGCTGTGATGGTTATTCTAAATGTAGACCGACAAGGGTTCTGCACTTATTTAAAGATGTGTTCCTGAATGATGCTAAATAAGGTATATCATGGGCCACAGCACAGGGATCAGCAAATTCCTGAAAACTGTACTGAAGCTTGTTTTTGTTTTTTAAGCTTGTGGGTTTATCGGTGTGCATATAACACACTATAAATCACTGTGCTTTTTAAAATAAGAAATGCATTGCAGTATTGATTAATGTCAAGCCAAATAATTCATATTACATCATCATACCCATCCTATTGGATAACTTGCATACAAGGCCATAAGACTGGTCAAAATATAGACAGGGGCTAATTGTAATTTGTGCACATCCATATCAAAACGATGCACTTGTCGACTGCTATATGTGTCTCATTTCACGTAATAGCTTGGAATAAATACCAGACTCATCTCAAGTGGAGGTTATTTCCAATCATCCCCAAGTCACATAGTAAAGGAATGTTCTCTGTATTCTTAGACCATGTGACTATTAAAGGATGATTTCAAGTGACCTCCACTTGAGATGAGTCTGGTATTTATTCCAAGCTAATGTGTGAAAAAAGACACATGTTGCAGCCGACAAGTGCATCGTTTTGATATGGATGAACACATTTGGTATCTAGCAGAAACTATTTCAAAGAAAGTGTCTCTTGGTCCTTCGATTTGCTACTGAATCAGGAGAAACTTTTGGACTGAGAGACCAGCTCTCCCAAAAAATCCAAGTTTAGACAAAAAGTCAATTAAGTTACTTTTTTTATGTCAAGCATATCTTAGGCATTAACAGCTGAAATCTAGGAGATAACGCTGACGAAACTTCCGCCAGGCACAAGTGACCTGGTGAATGAAGAAGGTCACCGTGAGATAGCTGGCGGAAATTTTACAGGACAGGCAAGTGTAGCCAACAATCAGGCTTATTACCCTGATCGGAACCGACTGTAACGAGGTCTTTTATCCTGGGTCATTTGCCCCACCTTTACCAGATGAGCCACGAGGAGAACGGATAAGAATTTTTTTAGGGGGGTGGTCCTGCAGGGAAATGAACCCAGAACCTCTCTCACCAAAGGCAAAAATCTTAACCAGTGTGCCACTCTGCTCCCTTAAATAATTGTGACATATATGGAGAATATTGGTAAAATATCAGCTCAGCTGAGTTCTGAATACCTCAGGTGCAGATGATTGATCAGATTATGCCGCTGGATCTTCTGCGTTTCTGGATTGGTAGTGTATGATATCAGCTGATCAAATTCCTTGCATACTTGGTCTTTGATTTTATACACACCGTTAGATGGTTTAGGCCAGAATTTATACAAATCTGCCCACGGGCTAGAGCTCTGTAAAAGATAAAGATCAAGGTTAGCAACTATTTTAAACTGTTGGGATTTGGTAGTTCACAGCATCTTGCGAATGGTCGTGAGCTTTGGCAATAATTGCATTGATCATTTCATAGCAAGTGTGTAGAATTCTAATATCACAGGTGTACTTTTGTAATTCCTGTGGTTCTTGTGTTGTAAACAGGGCTGAAACAACAACACTTTTGAAAAACCTACAAACCCATTAACAGCAATAAATCAAGTAAGTTTTCAAAGTATATGATTTGTAGAATGAACTTTTGCAAAACATCAAAGTGTTATTTTTTTACTGCTTTGACCAACAATACATTGTGTACCCTTAACTACAGTACCTCTTACTTTACCCTGTTCATGCAAATGATGGACAAATATATAAGTTTTTGTCTATATTGCCCTTCTACAACGTAAGCCTTGTAAGGTCACAATTAACTTATTATTTCAAGATAATGGACAGAGAGTATATTAGTTTGACCATTTTTAAATGGATTGATTTTAACATTTGGAGTTTGAAACATGCATTGCAGAATAACATTGTGATCATTTTCTATTCAAAGATCGAGAGGTAATCAGGCAGGGAGCATGACAAATAAAACTGACACACAAGATGAACGATGTGGGAGCTATAAAGGAGATCCCAATGCTTGATATAAGAGGTGTCACTTTTGCACTATGTGCATGATTTTCCCCTAAGGTGGAAAATACCCAAAACTTTCATTTTTATATATATTGGCTGGAACTCAACAACAGCAAGACCTGAAAATATGAATGCAATTAATATGGCTTCCTTGACTCCAAGGATTCCAAAGACAGTCCCTGCAAATATGGCTCTTGCTATATCCCATTTACCATCAACCTATGTATTTTAACCCCTGGACACTACTGGTCATCTAACAGCATTTCTGATTGGTTGATAACTTGAAATGCTCATTTCAATTGCCAATTATGGCTAGGGTTTAAACTATTTATGGTCAAACTTGCATTTGCAGATGACCTTATCAATACCCTCCTTGATTGGTTCAAAATTAGTTCTCATAGGGTTAATATGCTCAATATACTGGAAACCAAATAAACTAAATCAGTAATTTTTAAGAAAACCTCTGACAATTATTATTTAATAAATCAAATAATAATAATAAAAGAACATAATATCAATATCATCCCTTACCATTTCTGATTCTTGTAACGTGACTATTTTGGTCTCGACAGCCAAGTAGCAGAGCACACCTAGCTGGGTGAAAAACTGTTGCCAGCTTACCAAATCCCTCTGTGGTATAGGGGTACCTCTATGGACAAGGTAACAGCTATCTAGAAGAACCCAGTCACAACCTGGAGTATTGGAAACAAATATGTTTGACATCAGTATAGCAAAGCACCCTTAGCTGAGTAAAAAACTGTTGCCATCTTACAAGATCCATATTAATATCACATAGATGGTGCACAAAAAGTCCAGCATCATCTGTTTATGAGGGCCGATTTTTCCATGAAGTGTGAGAAATGAAATGATGAAAACAGTTTGCTTGATTGATGAGGTAATAATTCTGCTGTATTTCCTTGGTCCTGTTTCAGCATTTCTCTAGCAACTAACCATAATGCATGGGGGCTACTGCAAAAGAGTGCTATATCAAACCGAGGTCCGTAAGCACAAGAGAGTTAGACCGGGTCTAAAGTTAGACCTGGTCTAAGTGGAATTTAGTTCCATAAGGAATGGTCCTTTACTATTTTTCCTTCAATATAGTAGCTAGCAAATTCTAAAGAATTTAATGCAAAGTTCAAAAATAATACAAAATCACTTAAGGGATCCAAAATGAGCGTTTATTGCGTTTCGACAGTATTTTTTGTGGGACATGAGAGCACATCAGACCTATCGAATTGCATTCTGAATACTGAAGCATGTCTTTCTGATATCAAATAATTTTCATTTTTTTAAATCACAATATAATACAAATTTTATGACAAATTATAAAAATTGGATATTTTTCAAATTTTTGATATATGTTATGACCAACGTATACACCAACCTTACTGATGGCCTAGGGACAGAATACCCTTTACTACCAGGTTCACACAAAGTAAACACAGTACACTGTAGTTACTATTTCAGAACAATAAAACACTAGTAACATTTATTTTGGGGTTAATTACATCATCAGGTGGGGCTTTAACCATGTTAACCTGCTCCACAAGTTATAATACACATACACAATCATATAATGTATAGCATACTAGCATAGAGTAGGAATATTAATATGTTATCATTGGCAGTGCCATCATTGTGGCATGAGATGATCTAGAGTCATTTGTTATCCATATCATGTCTTGATCTGTAGTTGGGAGTTTCCATGAAGACTAGTCTGTACTCTGTAGCCAGTTAATGCATGCTCGCAGTTCGCGTTTTTGTGTACACTACTCAAAGTCATGTCATGACAGAATCCAATAACACAGCACAGCTAGCTTAAGCTTAACAGTTCCTTCATACCAACGTATAACTTTACCTCCACTAGGTTCTTGAATAACTGCTAAGTCTTTCTGGTGAATCTCGTGCATTTACATTGCAAATGTTAGATATAAAAATCTGCAACTATCTCAGCCCATGTGCTAGCCTGAGTCCCTGGCCTCTCACTCGCAAAATGGCGGACAAACATGGCGGCGGCTCGTTCGAGGCCTGAGAACGATCCGTGCATTTTTCATGGAGGACTTTTTCATGCGCCGACGCGTTTTTTTGACGGCGCTGATAAATATCCATATATGGACTTATATAATCCATATATGGAATACATAGTCCATATATGGACATATATAGTCCATATATGGAGATCAAACAACTTAGCGCCATTTCGTCGGAATTTTGAACAGCGATGTCGAAATTCAATCACGGCGCCGTGTGGAAGACAAATTTTGGACAGGATATACCGATTTGTGGAATAATAAATAAGGTATAATGAACGGGAAGTGTTCAACATTGCTTGGACCAAACTGGAGGTGAAGAAAGAGTCGTACATAATCCGATTTGGAAGAATGTGTGTGGATAGTTACCGGGAGTGTCGCTGTGTGCAGTAAATGTGTACACTATGATTATGCATGTATGGCTATGCATGCTAAATTGCTATACTTTTACATGTCATGATGGTGATGATGTTGTTTTTTTACGTACTGTCTGCATGGTCTGAGCCCATTTGAGTGACGACATATTTAATCAGCTCTATTCTAGTATAAAACAAGTTCATTCTTACGGCAGTGTGCTTTCTTATGGTCTGTCTGCATCTCAAGTTGCCGTGCAAAAATGGACATCTCCAATTCAATGCATCATGCATGCAAACCGTGTGTGAATGTAGCCTGTTACTTCTGACTAGGCCTCAGTGGCATACATCGCATCACATTGATTGTACTTGTAGACAGGCCTAGCATCTGACTTGACAAGAGAATATACTGCTACTTGAAAATATCGTCGCACCAACCGACAGTCACTGCAATCATGCAATGCCAATGATCAAAACCCTGAGACTTCCATGCAAGATTCTCCATCATTTATGCCATGCATGCATGTCAATGACAATGTCATGAATGTTGTACCAACACAACATTTAGCGGATAGCCGTAGCACAGCGAGGCCTTGGCCCGAGGCTAACCCTGGAGAAACCAGTTGATTTCAGCCCGATGTCATGATTTTTGCCCAGGATTATATTGTTGCATGCCTACTTCCAGCTTCCAACATGTCCAAAGTCATGAATTGTACTCATGCATACCATCATGGTACTGGCACTGACTGGAGAGTTTTACGCTGATGTTGACAGTGTTACCATCATTCATGGCCATTCATGTCATCATTATTATTGACTGTGTATTCTGACTGACATGAGTACTATATGCCGAGATCTGACTGAACAAGCACCAATGCCGCCAATGGCATACCACATGAGTATACACTATACAGTGTGTCATCCTGTCAGAAGCTGCAGGCCTGCCTACAAAAGAAAAACGGTAAGCAAAAGCACGTCACCAGTTGTGGCCTAGTTGAACATGATGTCCTCTCCTCTCCCGTATGAGGTCTAGACTAATTAGGCCCTGCCCCACGAAGCCCCTGTTGGCCTTTTAAATTATTAATATACTAGCAAGCAAGTCATGATTGTATTATACTGTAAAAGTCCTAGCATATCCACCCCCACCCCGAGTGTTAGTATGCTAGCATGAGCTAGTACGAGGAACCCATACCGCAGTACTAGTAGCTCTGCACAATTATAACCCCCCTATATTAATTGGTCTAAAATTTGTATATCCCCCATTTATGACCTCCCCTTAGGGGGCTGTCATTTTCTACAGAAGGGGGTGGGTCATGAATATGTCAGTGACCGGAGTAAATTTTTCATGACACCCCTATACCCCTATCATGGTCTAATTTTTTTTTTACAACCCCTCTATCTCAGGTCGAAAATTTTATGCCCCCCCTTCCACCAACACAGACTGACTACAAATTATTTACTGGAACTAAGGTGGCTGTCAATTTCTTCGGAAGGGGGTCATGAATATATTGGGGGGTCATAGAATTTTGAGACAAAAAATAGGGGGGTTATAATTTTTTAACAACCAAAATATAGGGGTTATAAAAGAGCTGGTGACTCAAAATCTTTGTGCACTACGCGCGCATTCTTTAACTTGAAAACAAAAATGTGCGCACAATGCAAGATATTTGCGCGCTCCGCGTGTCTTCTAAGTTACACTTACGATCAAAATTTTTAACACGTTTCTGGCCTAAAATTTTTAACACGTTTCTGGCCTAAAATTTTTAACACGTTTCTGGCCTAAAATTTGGTTGCGCTCTGCGCCTTTCTTCCGGTGATGAATAATTTGTGTTAGGGGGGGTCATAAATATTTTCGACCCGCGATAGGGGGGTCGTAAAAAAATTTAGCCCGCGATAGGTGGGTCGTAAAAAAATTGACTCCTGTCAGGCGGTCACTGACATATTCGCGCACTCCGGCCTAAAATTTGGTTGCGCTCCGCGCCTTTCTTCCGGCGATGAATAATTTGTCTTGGGGGGTCATAAATGTTTTCGACCCGCGATAGGGGGGTCGTAAAAAAATTTAGCCCGCGATAGGGGGGTCGTAAAAAAATTGACTCCGGTCACTGACATATATATTCATGACCCCCCACCTGCCGAATAAAATGACATCCCCTAAGGCACGGCGCAAAAAATCTAAATGTGAAGAAAGTGCTGAGCGCATCAAAATTTTGAATCACAAAACTAAAGTTTGTGCATACATTTTGATCGTAATTAAGATTGCTCGCACAGCGCATGGAAATTTTGGGTCACCAGCCCTTAATAATTCTATAACCCCCTAATTTTGGTGTAAAAATTATAATCACCCCCCTATTTTTTGGTCAAAACATTCTATGACCCCCCCTCAGTATATTCATGACCATGCTGCTTTTTTTGCTTTTTCCATGTGATTTCTTTGTTTTGATAATAAAAATACATGAAGATAAAAAAAAATGACAGTCCCTAAATAACCCGATAAATAAACGATCATGTACAAATGATGTACATGTACCTGTAGCTTTACAAATATTTCTAATTTCTTTTCATTTTAATAAAACCCCGGGATAAAACCAGCTCAAATGATCTTTTTTTTAAATCTGTTGCAACGGTCTGTAACGATATTAAAATCTACTGTTAACGAAGGTTAAGCATTTTTCTTGTTTTGACGTGGTCTTGACAGGTAATCAGGTATACATGAATGAAATATATATCCAATAATCAAGTCGCATTATCATCACGCGACAAAAAATTATGCGACCGGAATTTAAAACATTTCAGTTGACTAACTATTTTACTGTGAGTGGGTGTGCCGCGCCGTAAAACTTGGCTGTACATTCTCTACGGCGTGGACTGTGTTATATGATAAATACTGTTCACTGTAACTGCAAAAATAATAAGAAACAAGCCTACCCTCCATTTTGAAATAATTAAAAAACAACAACAACAACAAAACACTCATTTGGGGCCTTTGGGCGACACACATGCACTTTATTTAGTTTTCATGTTCGGCCAGGTTTGTTTGGGCTGTTTAACGTGAAATTTTTAGACACGATGAACCACAAATAAAAGTATTCGTCTTGCGAAATAATTAAATATGATGATGAACATAAGTTTGAAGAAAGCAAAGTAAAAATATGAAGGACATGACGGCCGAGTGAAGAGTATTAAACACAATCAGAACGGTGAAAGGAAAATATAACAACAAAGCAATAGGCCTTTTTAAAACTAATTATACTGATAGACCAAGGGAATATAAATCGCAGGAAAGAAAGCAATTATCATACGAAAAGATTGAACAAGTTTAAAATTCATTAAAATTCCTTAAAAAACAGTTGTTTTATTCACGGGCGAGTCGGAAGATAATTTACCCGGGAAATTTCCTTAATGGCAATGCGCCATGCGACGCGAAGCGCGCGAAGTCGCACGCGTTTTATTAATGAGCTCAACAGTCCTCCACGCTCAGAACACGCTTGGTGTTCAGTCCTCGTATCCAGCACAGTGTAACGGCCGTGCGATATTCGAGGCTGGAGGATTTAGTCTAGCCCATGTGCCATCCGTGTTGCTGAGGTAGGCAGCCATTTTGATCTCCCTGTATTTTCAGTCTGTAGGCAATTAAGCCTGTCTCCCAATTACTAGTAGCTGGCAGGGGGTGTCTGATGCTGGATGCTCAATGCCTCAATCAATCCTATGATATACCAGTGGACATCACACCTCCCCTTAAAAATCTGCAACTATCTCAGCCCATGTGCCATCCGTGTTGCTCAGGTAGGCAGCCATTTTGATCTCGCTGTATTTTCAGTCTGTAGGCAATTAAGCCTGTCTCCCAATTACTAGTAGCTGGCAGGGGGTGTCTGATGCTGGATGCTCAATGCCTCAATCAATCCTATGATATACCAGTGGACATCACATATATAACAGTCCTCGAAGTAAATTATATAAATCTAATGATATATTTTAAAGTGTATGTAGCAGGGAGGAAAAGCCCGACGATCAATTGAAAATTTTGACCTTTCATATTGAAGATATGGATTTTTTCCCAAAAAGACCTAATTTTTTTGGTGTTTTGGGAAAAAAATCCATATCTTCAATACTGAAAAGGTCAAAATTTTCAATTGGTCGTCGGCTTTTCAGCCCACCTACATACACTTTAAGTATAAATCATCAGATTTATAAAGTTTACTTCAAGTACTGTTAAATATCAAAAATATCAATTTTAATGATTTGCCATAAAATGTGTATTAAATTGCTAATTTCAAAAATCAAAATTATTTGATATCAGAATGACATTCTTCGTATTCAGAATGCAATTCGATATGTCTGATGTGCTCTAATGTCCCAAAATAAATACTGTCCAAACGCTCATACCCCAGCCCTTAAGCAAATGCAAAGGAAAATGCCCTTTCTCCTGAGACTAAATTCCACTTAGACCAAGTCTAACTTTAGACCCGGTCTAAATATTTTGTGCATACGGACCTCAACGCCTCTGCACACTTTGTAGATTGTCACTGATCACTGTGGCCTTAATCATTCCATAAACCATTCAACAACTAATCAAGGACTTGCAGCTAAGAAGTGCACACACTATACCAATTTTTCATCTTGATGTGCCAGGGACGCCAATGCATTGAGACAGCTTTATCGTGCACACATCTATGCGGGCGTCTTTAAGCGTGTGCAAGCCAGTGCTGCGTGCGAACATTAGCAATTTGATGGTGCACCCAACAAAATGCACACTAACGGCATTGCCACATCAGGCTGTAAATTGGTTTAGGCATGCCAGAATAAGCCTTTGTAGCCAGGATCAGCTCCCCAACTAACAACAGGACAAGTAAGCAGTAAGTTCTTTGTCAAGAAATAAAATTTCAAGCTAACTAAACTGAATCAATTTCCAAGAGACCAAGATCTTGTACACTCATGTACCAGAGTGTAGCTCTAGATTGAGGTAGCCTATCTTGGCTGCATTCGGCCATCACTAACTTTGGACCTCGTGTAGTGACACTTACCTGGGAGTTCTTTAGGCAAGTCAATGGCATTCCCATAGATCTTAGGAAAATGTACAGGAGTTGTAGCTGGATTACACGGCCCATGATTGGTGATGACTTGTGCATATGGTCTCAAGTCAGTCTGGATGTTACACAATCGATGGTTGTCTGTCATACTGCTCCTTGATGTACACCAGATAACCGATCAAGATATCATTGTTGACTCGAGTTTTGCTCTATATTGGTTCAAAATATAATGAAACAGAACTTCTTTAGATCTTTTTGGCCTTTCATCAACAGGGATGCAATTTCGGGGAGAATGAGAATTGATTCTCGCATTGGTGCTCCTAAAATTTGTTTACGAGAACCAAAACTGATTTGAGTAAAAATTTTGATAAACAACAACATAGTTAAAAATCACATGAATAACGGTGGTGTTCATGTTATGTTCCTCTACATAAAGTGAGGACGGCTCTATTTACACTTGTTCAAGCCCTATATACTATGCAATCACTTGCTGGAGGTAGGAATGAGTGACCGCTTATAGGTTGAATTTCTAGTCTGCCTAATCATGAAGCTTCTGTGGCCAAGTGGTTACGGTACAGGTCTGCATTTCTATTTTACAATAAAATAAGCTTTACATAATTTGTTGGCTCTTATGCTCTGGGTTGGCTCATATGCACTGGGTTGGCTCTTTTGCTCTGGGTTGTCTCTTATGCACTGGGTTGGCTCTAATGCTCTGGGTTGGCTTGTAAGAGGAAGTTTTAAATAAAGAATTAGAACATTTGACACTACCCGATCCATTCAGACCAAAGTAAGCAGTAATGAAATTGAGATATAAGCAAAGATAAGGAGCAACAAAAGTAAGCAATCTGGCCCAACAGTTGCAACTTTTTAGCCACAAACTTAAATATTTTTCAGATTTACCAAATGAAAACATCGTCAATCCTACCTTCCACTTTTCCTCTGACTTGAGCACAGGCAGTATATGGTGATGAATAACCTCCTGCGGGCTGATGTGTCTTACACCCAATTCCTCTAGCATACGTCTGATCTGTGAGTTGGCAACATCATCCAGACTGTGCAAGAGTCTAACATCAACCATGGCCATATCAGCTTCAACAGCTTTCAATACATGGCTCCCTGTGTATGGAGATATAGTATGAATTCAGCATTTGAAGATATATTGTGATAGGTCTCTCACCGCTAATATAAAACTTGTGGGGGAATATTTTAACCCATTTGCTTCACTCTACTCAGATTAATTGGGGAGCTGTTGCAAGTAGTGACCAAGGGAAAAATGAATTTGAACTGTAAAAAAAAATCACCCAATATAGACATGCAGACATGGACAGTTTAAGCGGTGACCTTAAGTTTTGTAAAAATTTGACAAAGATTAAAAAATAATTCTTTACAGAGATCTCATTAAAACTTACCAGTTTGGAACTGTCTTTGGTCACCTGGTGACACCTTATCATCAGCTGAGATTGGAAAGAATATGGTGTTATCCTTCACCGGCACTCTCTGTCCTGAGGTGAGAGGAATTATGGGAATTGCACGTAATTGTTCCAAGTTGTTCTGTGACACATCATAGTCACGCTCTCGGCAACGGTAGATACAGGCTAACCACTTGGCTACGATCTCAACTGGCAGATGCTCACCTACATAGTGACAAGATTGTTAAAGTAAAATATCATTACATTGCAGGTGCCTTGAATAATATGCAATATTTCACCGCCTTGTTCACCTACATCAATGGTGGGAATCATCTATACTTCGTTCTGCTTATAATTGGCAAAATATTATCAGGTTTTTGTAACTGCACGAGTCAATAAAGTCCCAATTTAGGGTTGTGTTAATTTGCATAAGCTCACACCAGTCACACATGCAACTAGCGTAGGTGCTGCGCCTAACTGTGTGCATGCCATCTATATCAATACACAATGTTATTGTCTCAAATTTTTTCGGCAATTGTAAGTATAGTCAAACAGTACCTGTAGCATAGCCAATAAATGTAGTGAGACTGTGAACTTGCATAAAACCAAATTCCTCCTGGGAAGGTTACAGGTAACTTCCTTCGAGCCTATATGACTGTCTTTACAATAAATAATTAAAGAAAGTAAGCAGCCCATATGCTTCACCCTGGCAGGGCTAAGTGAATGCTAGACACAATAAATATATGTGAAGATTATTGTATATATGTCAGTTTGTCTGAGCTTCACAAAGTCTTTTACATCAGAGAGTAGAACAAACATCAGCACACATATACGCACCCAGCTAACTTATCTGTTAAAAGGTTGGAAAAGTGGGGAATAAAGGAAACTCCATTCGCTGAATTTTGGCATTTGGGGGCAAAAATCGCTTTCGAAAAATAAGGACATACACATCTTTGTGAGATATGCAGCTTATTATCCTGAACAACAATTTTCCAGCCCTTTTATGACATTTTTTATAAAAATTCATAAATCAAGTATTTGACATACCTGTGGTATTTGCCAAGATTGCAATACTCTTCAAAATACCAATAAGATCTGATGTCAGAAGCTTCTTCACACCCAGGTTGCCAAGCAGAGTCATGCTGCATTCCTCCACTACTTTCTGATGTAGATAGTGGCAGTTCAGATGAGTCTTGAGGACGGATGATTGCACTACTTCCCGGATGAGAGGATCTTTGGCCATAACTGTCTCAGACGGTAACTTCCATTCCATTTCTTCTGTAATGCAAGATTTATAAGTACAGTTCATATTATGTTATGGGTGTGGTTCATATCATTAAACAGTGATATCGAATAGAGTTAGTGCAACTTAACATAAATTCAAGGGATTCAGTAAGTACAGCTGGGCAGCACATGTTTGGGCAAAAAAAAGTTGTATTGCCCTTTCAGCTCATAAGTTCGGGTCAGTTGGTCTGTGCGTTTTTTTCCCTGTTTTCAGCTCCTTTCATTATTCTGGGCCAATCATGTATAAAGGAATAAAAAAGGTTTATACTAGCCAATGTACTTGTATAATTGACTACTTGATGTTCACATATGTTACAAAAATGTCTGAAACACTAAAAGCTGACTTTATTCTGTAGAAATCTCAATGAAGAAATATATTTTTTGAACTTTTAAACCAAAATCAGGAATATTGAAAAAAAAAACCATGAGGGCAATACAACTTTTTTTGCCTAGATACAAAATGTGTGTAATAAAACAGAAAGCCTGCCATATTGGATTGTTACCCAAATGACATACCTCTTGTCTTTATAGGCCAAAATTCAACAAATAATTGGAGTCCTGAAAGGGTTATAATCCAAGTTTGCCAGGAACATGGCAAATTAATAGGTACACTATTTTGTTATCCATCTGCTGCACACAAAAATTGATGAGTCCTGACTCTCCAATAGCTCTTTCAAAATATAATCTTTTACAAACAAACAGACATACACATTGCAAACTGTATGTGCCTTACCTCCATCTGATGCTATAGGTAGACATGGGGTAGCCTTGAGTCTTTGATGAATGGACACTGCAACTTTCTTGAAGAATTCTGTGAGAATCTGATCTTCCAGAGGCACAAATTGAAGGAAATTGCACACGGCTTGAATAGCATCTTCTTCATAGTATTCCTGAAATATTGAAATAAAAGAATACGAAACTGTTCACTTGGCATAAACGTAAGATCAACTTTTTACCAGGTACTTGATATAATGCCGAGATGGATTCTGTGGTCGACCCTTCAACTCCCACTACATGTAACCACTGAGCCATTGCAAGGCATTTGGAATCTACAACTGCATGGTGTACAATGAAGCACCAGACATACCTCTCGTACCAGCTACTTCCACAGCCTACGCATGCACAAGGTGGTTTGTTATGCATCTATATGCCACTATGCACAGAATACAATACTTTACAAAAGTGGAGACCGAAAATATATTACCTGTTACTACTGGAAAAAAAAAGATACACAAAAAACCTTAATTCTGATTTGCCTGCTTGGCCAGCACATTTATCTTTTTCTTAACCTTTTAATATAGCTGCATATTTGAAGCAAGTCAGCGCTGTGAGCAAATGTTAGCGATTTGAAATTGCAAAATATCTTTGAGCCATTTACCTTGAATGTATCAAGTGCTTGCACAAACAACGGTGCAATGTTCTGCTGTAGCCACTGATTCCATGCACTGTCAGAATCTACATCTTCACGAGATGAAGGAATGTCAAAATCACCTGCAAATAATGAGACAAACAAAATATTGTGTATATAGTCACTGAAACCAACTATTTTTGGTTTTTTTTTTTTTTAGCTTCCTCGAGACACTAGCGTCTGCATTTTCTACTCTTTCTGTTAAAGTCGGTGTTTCTGTTAGGGTGCAATCACTTCTCACGAGATCGCTCGCTACAGATGCACCGCCTTTGATCGCATGCTACGTACTGTCTCAAGAAAGTCAAATAGACTATTTACATGACAGAACAAGGTTGTAGCACTACAGATTAATTCAATGCTGGAGCCCATGTACTCAAACTCAAAGAACATAATTGTGTACTTTAACAAATTTTTCCTGATGCTTTCCTTTATTGGTGATAAAAGTTGCTAAAATATTAGGTTTCTGTAAATTGTTGCTCGGCACTCACAACTCTGCTACCTACAACCTTGTGCATGAAACATACACCAGCAGACAAAATAATTATATGCTCCCTTACAATAAATCAAGATCAAACAAATTAAGTAATACCATAAAACGGGATGTCTGTGAAGTTAGATGTATTAACTAACTGTCTACCCCTCAGTTTACATGAGTTGGATTTTCATTCACTCACCCTGTATAATGAAATGAAAGCCATAACTTCTGAGTGGCAGGAATGCAAACACACTCTGCTCCCTGTTCTGATTGTTGCTGGATCCATTCTTGATTGGGAAAGCAAGGGCTAGCTTTAATTTACTCACCCTGTATAATGAAATGGAATCCATAACTTCTGAGTGGTAAGAATGCAAACACACTCTGCTCCCTGTTCTGATTATTGCTGGATCCATTCTTGATTGGGAAAGCAAGGGCTAGCTTTAATTTACTCACCCTGTATAATGAAATGGAATCCATAACTTCTGAGTGGTAGGAATGCAAACACACTCTGCTCCCTGTTCTGATTGTTGCTGGATCCATTCTTGATTGGGAAAGCAAGGGCTAGCTTTAATTTACTCACCCTGTATAATGAAATGGAATCCATAACTTCTGAGTGGTAAGAATGCAAACACACTCTGCTCCCTGTTCTGATTATTGCTGGATCCATTCTTGATTGGGAAAGCAAGGGCTAGCTTTAATTTACTCACCCTGTATAATGAAATGGAATCCATAACTTCTGAGTGGCAGGAATGCAAACACACTCTGCTCCCTGTTCTGATTGTTGCTGGATCCATTCTTGATTGGGAAAGCAAGCGCTAGCTTTAATTTACTCACCCTGTATAATGAAATGGAATCCATAACTTCTGAGTGGCAGGAATGCAAACACACTCTGCTCCCTGTTCTGATTGTTGCTGGATCCATTCTTGATTGGGAAAGCAAGGGCTAGCTTTAATTTACTCACCCTGTATAATGAAATGGAATCCATAACTTCTGAGTGGCAGGAATGCAAACACACTCTGCTCCCTGTTCTGATTATTGCTGGATCCATTCTTGATTGGGAAAGCAAGGGCTAGCTTTAATTCACTCACCCTGTATAATGAAATGGAATCCATAACTTCTGAGTGGCAAGAATGCAAACACACTCTGCTCCCTGTTCTGATTATTGCTGGATCCATTCTTGATTGGGAAAGCAAGGGCTAGCTTTAATTTACTCACCCTGTATAATGAAATGGAATCCATAACTTCTGAGTGGTAGGAATGCAAACACACTCTGCTCCCTGTTCTGATTGTCTCGAGACAGCAGGAAAGCACAACAACGCAAAGAATAGACTCCGCATTGCCCCACGATCATGAGGACCATTTAATACACATAAGCTTATTTATAATAATTTCACAATCTCATAGAAATTAAGACTATATTGAGATAATAACAGATTTCATATCAATTAAACAAATTATATACATTGAGATAATTAATTGCAGCAAGCATTTGGAATTATTGATTATCTTCATATAAATCAATAAACACACGATTTATTGGAAAAATGTGTACAAGCCAACCATACAGGCTGGACAAACAAAAGTTGACTTCTGAATCACATTTAACCAATTTCATCTTAAGCAAATCTTAAGCATATCTTAAACAGATACATCTTTGGATCAAACAGAGGATTGGATTGAAAACAGCATTTTTAACCGCAATTAAATAATTAGAAATCTCCAAAAGAATAAACAATGCCAACACTAGCAAACAAACATTTTGTATTCAGCCAGATCTGGCATCCATGCTTAAACCATTTACTGATATATAATATATTAAATCCACGGTTATTTACAACCAAGTAAATAAAGATACTCCAAATAAGCAACCAAGCATTTATAACCCTGGTATAAAAACGCAGTAGAAAGGGAGAAAAGCAAGAAGGCAACCAATAGCCCACTATAAAACGCAGTAGAAAGTGGAGACAATCTACTGACAAGATTCTTCAGGTTTTGAAGAAACTCCACCACCCTCAATAAAAACGCAGTAGAAAGTGGAGACAATCTACTGACGAGATTCTTCAGGTTTTGAAGAAACTCCACCACCCTCTATAAAAACGCAGTAGAAAGTGGAGACAATCTACTTATGAGATTCTTCAGGTTTTGAAGAAACTCCATACAAAGCAATCAATAGCCCAATAAAACCAACAAATACCATAAAACGCAGTAGAAAGTGGAGACAATCTACTGACGAGATTCTTCAGGATTTGAAGAAACTCCATACAAAGCATTCGATTCGATAGCCCAATAAAACCAATCAATACCATAAAACGCAGTAGAAAGTGGAGACAATCTACTGACGAGATTCTTCAGGTTTTGAAGAAACTCCACCACCCTCTATAAAAACGCAGTAGAAAGTGGAGACAATCTACTGACGAGATTCTTCAGGTTTTGAAGAAACTCCATACAAAGCATTCAATAGCCCAATAAAACCAATCAATACCATAAAGCGCAGTAGAAAGTGGAGACAATCTACTGACGAGATTCTTCAGGTTTCAAGAAACTCCCCACCCTCTATAAAAACGCAGTAGAAAGTGGAGACAATCTACTGACGAGATTCTTCAGGTTTTGAAGAAACTCCATACAAAGCATTCATTCCCTCCTATAAAACGCAGTAGAAAGTGGAGACAATCTACTAATGATATTCTTCAAGATTTGAAGAAATTCCATACAAAGCCTCTATTTTTAAGCATAAAGCAGCATAATTGGACATACCATTTTATTGGAGTATCTTAAACCATATTTAGTTAACTGATTCACCCTTCCAGCTTTTGGGAGGGTGGGTGGGATTTTTTGGTCCATCAAGATCGAAGGAACAATTGCAAGTGCATCACTAGGAGAACTATGGACATAACAAAGGAATGAAAAAATAAGACGGAGACCTGAATGGCTGCACACCACTAAAGTGACAGCTGACTGGACAGAAAAACTGAGCTTGTTGCTATAACAACATAACAACAACCCCTAAATTAAAACTGAATTGACCAGGAGACCAAAAAACTTTAAGTGTACTTGAGAATGCTCAAGTGTGATAAGAGGATAAGCCTCTACACCTAGATGCACATGACAGCCTAATGTCCCCTGCTGCTGAGACAATCTAGTTTTTAAAAGATTTGCAACTTTAAAAAACGGAATTATTGCTGGATCCATTCTTGATTGGGAAAGCAAGGGCTAGCTTTAATTTACTCACCCTGTATAATGAAATGGAATCCATAACTTCTGAGTGGCAGGAATGCAAACACACTCTGCTCCCTGTTCTGATTATTGCTGGATCCATTCTTGATTGGGAAAGCAAGGGCTAGCTTTAATTTACTCACCCTGTATAATGAAATGGAATCCATAACTTCTGAGTGGTAGGAATGCAAACACACTCTGCTCTCTGTTCTGATTATTGCTGGATCCATTCTTGATTG
Organism: Amphiura filiformis; assembly: GCF_039555335.1. Lineage (NCBI taxonomy): Eukaryota > Metazoa > Echinodermata > Ophiuroidea > Amphilepidida > Amphiuridae > Amphiura > Amphiura filiformis. Next base: position 21,091,609 of record NC_092642.1, on the reverse strand, counting down.
GGAAAGCAAGGGCTAGCTTTAATTTACTCACCCTGTATAATGAAATGGAATCCATAACTTCTGAGTGGCAGGAATGCAAACACACTCTGCTCCCTGTTCTGATTGTTGCTGGGTCCATTCTTGATTGGGAAAGCAAGGGCTAGCTTTAATTTACTCACCCTGTATAATGAAATGGACTGCAGAGCGTCTGAGTGGTAGGAATGCAAACACACTCTGCTCTCTGTTCTGATTATTGCTGGATCCATTCTTGATTGGGAAAGCAAGGGCTAGCTTTAATTTACTCACCCTGTATAATGAAATGGAATCCATAACTTCTGAGTGGCAGGAATGCAAACACACTCTGCTCCCTGTTCTGATTGTTGCTGGATCCATTCTTGATTGGGAAAGCAAGGGCTAGCTTTAATTTACTCACCCTGTATAATGAAATGGAATCCATAACTTCTGAGTGGTAGGAATGCAAACACACTCTGCTCCCTGTTCTGATTATTGCTGGATCCATTCTTGATTGGGAAAGCAAGGGCTAGCTTTAATTTACTCACCCTGTATAATGAAATGGAATCCATAACTTCTGAGTGGTAAGAATGCAAACACACTCTGCTCCCTGTTCTGATTGTTGCTGGATCCATTCTTGATTGGGAAAGCAAGGGCTAGCTTTAATTTACTCACCCTGTATAATGAAATGGAATCCATAACTTCTGAGTGGTAAGAATGCAAACACACTCTGCTCCCTGTTCTGATTATTGCTGGATCCATTCTTGATTGGGAAAGCAAGGGCTAGCTTTAATTTACTCACCCTGTATAATGAAATGGAATCCATAACTTCTGAGTGGTAGGAATGCAAACACACTCTGCTCCCTGTTCTGATTGTTGCTGGATCCATTCTTGATTGGGAAAGCAAGGGCTAGCTTTAATTTACTCACCCTGTATAATGAAATGGAATCCATAACTTCTGAGTGGCAGGAATGCAAACACACTCTGCTCCCTGTTCTGATTGTTGCTGGATCCATTCTTGATTGGGAAAGCAAGGGCTAGCTTTAATTTACTCACCCTGTATAATGAAATGGAATCCATAACTTCTGAGTGGTAAGAATGCAAACACACTCTGCTCCCTGTTCTGATTGTTGCTGGATCCATTCTTGATTGGGAAAGCAAGGGCTAGCTTTAATTTACTCACCCTGTATAATGAAATGGAATCCATAACTTCTGAGTGGCAGGAATGCAAACACACTCTGCTCCCTGTTCTGATTGTTGCTGGATCCATTCTTGATTGGGAAAGCAAGGGCTAGCTTTAATTTACTCACCCTGTATAATGAAATGGAATCCATAACTTCTGAGTGGCAGGAATGCAAACACACTCTGCTCCCTGTTCTGATTGTTGCTGGATCCATTCTTGATTGGGAAAGCAAGGGCTAGCTTTAATTTACTCACCCTGTATAATGAAATGGAATCCATAACTTCTGAGTGGCAAGAATGCAAACACACTCTGCTCCCTGTTCTGATTGTTGCTGGATCCATTCTTGATTGGGAAAGCAAGGGCTAGCTCAGTAGACTCAACTCTCTCACGATGCAACTATAATGAGTGAAACAATATCATGATGTGAATCAAACATAAGCTGTACACAAGATTTGTAGAATTCACAAAACTTATGTCTTCCCTGCATGATGGCAAAAGATATCACACTGCTTCCACACAACCTATATTCTTACTAAACTTGTTATCAGAAACTTTGGCACTTATTTACTATTTTAGCATGTACACTGTGAATCATGGGAGTGGAATTCTGATTGACTGATTGATTCATCATCAAGTGAAAATCTTTAGTGGCAACAAGTGTAGTCCAGCTCTCCTAGCAAGCTATTAATGAACCCATGGAATCCAAGCCTTCAGAGTTTAAAATTTGCATTATTTTGGAAAAATAAGAAATAACAAAGCGGGTTTACCACTGAACTTGACCTAAATATGGTGTCCGGACAAATGATATCCAAATTATAAACAGAGTAAGCCCATATTTGTAAAAATAATACAATAAATAACACTAACACAATGATGAGTCTCACCTTGGTAGCATCCAATGTTTGTTTGACAACCAACCAGCTCTCTGTCACTTTGTTGTGTTTAATCTCAACAATGTTATCACCAATGTCTTGTCGTTTCATATGCCTTGTGTTTCCTTCATCCTGGAATTATAAATGCAATTAGAAATATGTTGAATATTGAGAGAAAGATTTTCTCAAAGATTTCGCTTAATTTGTGTCTCCTACCTGCAGATTATTAGAAAGATTAGGCTGTTATGGCTGGATCGTCCTTCCTTTTTATGTTGGGAAATTGTGGGAGCAGCTATTTGGTTCTGGAACTATAGGCGTATTTGTGGCAGCTGCGTTACTTTTTGTGCAGACTTTATTTTATCGTTATGCATGCAATTTACAAAAGTGCAATTTCTACAGTTTTTCTTGGTATTTTAAGTGCTTTGTAATTTAAGATTAAGAAAATTTTATTTTTCAATATTTGTATATTTTCTTTTAACTTTGTATTTTAATATGTAAAGAGGGCCCCAGTGGAAAGCAGTGCTTTGTTCACTGATCTGGGCTATCCTCTATAAAGATGCCGTTAATAATAAAAATAATAATAATAATCTTGTTGTAGGCTACTCAGGATACTGCATTAAAACAGTGCTCTATGGTAATTAGTGGGTTTTCCCGTCGTAAAAGCCTATCCCACAAAGTGCTCTATGATGTTAACTTATTTGGTACTTCATCATTGGCACAATCATAATAGATCGAGTATACTGGTACACAAAGTGCAATTCAATGTCATATCAGTGAAACATCAAGACAAAGATTAATTATGACTTGATATTCAAGCAAATTTCATTTCTCATTCAAAGCACTGCATTTATAGTTGAATGTTGACATGACAGCCTCATCACATGTTTCAAGATAACACAATATTATCCCAATCAGACCGTATACTACTCAAAACAATTTAAAGGATCAGAATCTGACAATCTTGATTTTACCTTCTTTATTTTTTGATCTTATGGTGCTAACTACAGTGTTTTTCAGTGTCACTGGACAGTACTTATTAGTAGTACAGTGCAAGTGTTCTGTTGCCTAAACATTTACTGAATGAAAAAACACTCATCTGATTTACAACTTTTAGATCATCTGATTTACAAGAAAGGTTAAATGCTAATAAGTTTGGTCCTTTCATTTCTTTAAGTAGTGTATCTGTGGGTGTTCATAACACTTACTTTATTGAGTACAACAATAGACCTAAGTCTATGTAGGAAGAGTAGAAGTGAAGGCTGTATATCTTGGAATTTGTTGACTAGACTAGTGGTACGCTGTAGGTCTCCTTTTAGTGGCAGCTTGATTGTGGTTGCCCAACTGTTACAAATCAGCAAAATTAATAATAAAGAATCTTCATATTACTTTATGTATCAGATTGCATTCAACATTTTTCAGTATTTTCCTCTTCACAATATATACCATGGCTAGCAAAATTGACATTATTGACATCCCTGTCTCGAGGAAGCCAAATGGACCATATCCATAGTTGGCAAATAATTTTCTTGGTCAAAAAATGAACTCACAAGTAATCAAGACTTAGCCTCCCCCCCCCCTAAAAACACACCAATAACAACACCACCACCAACCTCTGGAATACTTTTATTGCTTAGGGACGGCTTCAAAACTTGACTGGCAGTTGAACCATGTTCTATTTTTTAATGGAAAGATAAGGAACCAGGCAGTTGAGTTTTGAAGCCATTCCTTACCTGATTTTTTATGAAACTGTTATGATAATTACTTTTATACTGAATAATTATAATTATATTCATAATTGATACTGAATCACTGAGTTCAAGTTAGTTAAATGACTTTGACAAAACCTCTAAACCTATTTTGTCATGCTGATATAACCACAACACAAAAACCCATCCTACACCACAACCTGATTTTGTTATGACAATTTGATTGATAAGGTCATATCGATTGGATCATGCCCTAGCATTCATCAGTAAGCATTGTAACAATCCAAGCATTTTAAATTTACAAATGAATAAACCAGGCAAGCTTGACCATGCTTGACCATAGCAACTTTTGAAAATGCACCAACTTGCATATAATCAATCTTTGTCATTTTAGAGTGTTTGGTATCAAATTTGGTATCAAATTGGAGCTAACATGATTCTGCACATGACAGTATCAATCAAATTGTCATGATCAGGTTTTGGTGTAATGCGGATTACATAAGTGCAGACTTTCTTGTTGTGTTATGTTTATGATATAAAAATTTTGTTGATATACATCCGACTTACTCTGCATTGGTCTGGAAATCAGAAAGTTGGTTCAAATCTTGAGGACCAATCCATGTTGGCAGGATGTAACCCATAAGCTCTTTACCATGCTCAAAGCATATATGATATCCGCTAGAATGGATCTCTGGTGAGTCTGTCACACGGAACACAGACTTGAATCCTATACCTTTGTGACCTAAAGAACAAATACAAATATCTTATATATTACTCATAATCAGACTCGATAAACTACCCCTTATAGCCAAATATTGCTGATTAAAAAAAAATTGAGGATAAACAATGTCTAAGTGATTATTTTACAACCAACAGATCAAAGAATTGTGCAAGAAGGCTCTACCTGCAATAGCTGCCTTAAAGACATTTGACAATTTCTGCATTCTCTAGTATACCCATATAATACCTGGCAGCTATTGCAGATCTTGCATTAAGTTTAAAAAAATCGCAAGTTCTTGATTCTTTACTAATCAATATATTCACTGATTGCTGCTACACTGCAGCTTATAACACCTGTTTCTGACAGGCTTTTTACAAACTTTAAAAAATGACAAAGGCGATTGGAATGTGTGTACAAGGTTTTTGGGCCATTAATATAGCCCAATTACAATCATCCCAATTATAATCACAGGTAGAGGTGGCATGAGCTGCCGACTGACAACCACCAACCTTGTCCTGGCTCACAGCACCTCCCAGTTCCCCTCAACATACCTGCCACGCACACCCCCACACCCTCTATTTTTACCCCTTGTCACACACACAATGCATGCATTGTGACTATCCTCCTCTTCTGCATGCTCAATAACCCTACCAAATACCATAGGCTAAGTGCCTGCGCTTTGACGGGCCGGTTAACAAATACGGCACCTCCAACCAAAACCCCTCGGAGCATAATGTAAAGTTGTTATTCATGTCTACTGAATGATAATACTTTACCTATATAACCGTGCTTGTGTTTCCCTTTGGTACTCTTCCCCACATCACACAATGCCCTAATATCCTGCTCTGAAAATCCCTTCTCGTTATTCATAGCAGTGACGCCCTCGGTGTCCACCACAAACACCAGCGATGGTTCAACACCTACAGCGTATGCGTTATCATCTGCATTCTGCACAAGTTCCAATACAAAATGTGTATCTTTGCTGTAAAGTTCTTCTGACAGTCGCTGCAAACTACGTCCAATACGTTCCTGGTGGCGCTGCATGAGCTGTCTGGTTTGTTCATTTAGTTGCATACCGATACCAAATTCATCATGGCGCACACTGTCGATGACATTCTTGCACGTCCAGACGTGACGCTGAGCTTCTGTCAGTTCTGGTTCAGGTTCTTCCTCTTTTGGCAAAAATAGCAGAGTTATACCAACATTAATTTATGAATATTCAATTACATTTGTCAAAACATTTGCATTATCTTTGAATTTTATAGGTGCATTGGTATGCACTGGTTTCCATATAAACTCTCATGACACATTGCCATACTGTAAAGATTAGCCTATGGGTAAATTTAACGTAGTAGAGGGCTCCCCCTCTTAAAATCCCAACAAGAATTGTGGGTCCATGTCTTTTTCTGCTGGTGGAAAATTATGTACGGTATGGATATTCATGTATTTATAGACAAACTTACCAAATATAATAGTAAGCAAATTGAACAATCAAACCAAATATCATGTTTAAAAGCATTAATACAAGTAACAGTCAAATTCTTGGATATGATATTCCAACTTTGCAAATCACCAATGTCCAAGTACAATGAAACATGGCTGAAACGCTTCCTTCTAAAATCAGAGGTTGATCATTGTTAATCTTACTGAAAGTTATACTAATCAGAAGCCATCATGTACTGCTCTATGGCCCATTGTGATACATATTTGTGCTTCTAATATTGAAACCACTGAAGCACTTTGGCTCAAATTGTTTGGAATAAGAATGCTTGTGTAATGGGCTACAATGCAAGGTAGAAAACACAAAGTAATAGATAATATCAGACCCTACCTCAAAAAGTGTATATAAAACAAATGATTTACCTTCCACATCAGATGGATTGGAGTCCTCCTCATCCCCCATCTCCATGGATACAACATCCTGCTTTTCTCCATCAACATCACCTTCATCTGTCTTCTGTACCTCATTTGTATTCCCTTCATCATCTTCAGTAGATGGATCTTCTTTTATATCTTGGTCAATTATCACCTCTTCCTTAACATTGTTGTTTTGAGCTGTTTTTAATGAAAACAAGCATTTTTAGTGATAAGTACACATCCTGTAATTTTAATTGTGTGCTTATATGTGACATGATCAAGGGGAATGAGTCACATGTCGGCCCTGGTCGAAAATGAGTTTTACACATGTTTCTAAAGAGAACATTTAGAGCTTTCAGAAACTGAAAACCCGATGTTGATAAGACTTTTCTTTGTGAAGTTACATCAATTTATCAATAACTGAAAACAATAAAAAACAAAAGAATTTTAACGCTTTCTTTGCCAATATCTCAAAATCAATATTAGTGACATCCGACTCATTTCCCTTGATCGTGTCACATATATACATATTTATTGTGATAATGATAATGACATCCTGTCCCTTCTTCCACAGTGGTTATTACGGCTAGGAGTAATTCCTGGGAAATCAAGTCACACTCAAAAATTATAATACTGGGGTACAAAAAAGCAGCTGCTCGATACCAGAAGGTCATTAATTATTTAGTATATTTACCAGCCTTGCACTGGCCCAGTTTTGGGCGAAAGTTTACTAAAAAGTTTTAATGGCCCATAATGAGTTGAAAAACTTGGTTCAGTATGTGAACCCTGCTCCAGAAAATCCAATTACAAGAGGCCCGAGTTCAAATGCAGATGTTGTTTAACTTATTCACATTAAATATTTTGCAGGTATATATTTTCAATAAATATCATTGCTACATACACACATCTGTTTGGAGGCCATTTAAAAAAAAGTGGAAATTAGCACTGCACTTTGACTTGATCCCTGGTGATACTTGAACCGTGTTTACCCGGGTACCTACCCGGGAAAAAAAATAGGGTACCTGAGAGCATAAATTCCCGAAAATAAGAGGCCTAGCGATTATGTGGATTTCAAATGGAATAGACCATTATTAACCTGCCATATCATATCAAATGTAATAATTAATTGAACAGAATAGGGCATGCCTAATTTGATATTTGACTTACTTGTTTCATCTGTTTTCTCAATGATCTGATCACTCTCTGCTCCATCTCCTTCACTCCTATCATCCTCATCATCTATGACTACCTCCTCTTGACTGGTCTCACCCTCCTCAATCTCAATAGTCACGTTATCTTTCTCCTCTGTCAGGTCTATGGTCTCATCACCTTCTATGACATTATCTGAGACTTGGCTGTTGGACGTGTCCTCATCTACATCTAAGGTGATTATTTCTGTGTCAGTACTGGCAGGTACATCAGTAACTGATACCTGTGTGTCAAAGATAATGGAATATAGCAGGTAAATTACAAGCCCCAGGGAGGCTAATTTGGGGGTAAGCAATTTTGGCAGGTCAAGGGGGGGGGGAACAATTTTTTACCCACATTTATAGTGCACCTTTTCAATAATACACTCTAAAAAGGCTTAGGAAACAGTAGAATGGAAACATTTTTAATATATTTACAATTTTTAAAAATATTTACAATTTCCTGCTCACTATTCTTGCATCATATTCCCCTGTGCTTTAAGGAGGGAGAGGCAGAATTTTTTAGCAAGAAAATAGGGGTTTGAGCACTTTTTGGCACACAATGAGCTACAGGGGCTAGGTAAACAAGTTTGGAATGTCATTGTATTTCAAACCTTAAATGTATATAAATTGATGTCTGATGAGCAGTACTTATTTATCTATAAATCATGCTTTAATTTCTTATTGAGTTTCTTCATTAAAGTGGCATTGTTTTAGTATAACAACACTTTTTGTGCAGCTTAGAAAAATATGGAAGAAATCTTGCACTGGTACCCTTACATATGTACTGCATTTATCTAAACTATCTGCTTTTTGCTTCTCATCATCAAGACATTACCTGCTGACTGTCATCAGGAGCCTCATTTCTTTGAGTAGTTTTCACTTCCTTAGCTTTGACATTGGGAGTAGATGCTGCTGCAAGAAGAATGCTATCAACATCAATATCGGCTTCACCCTCGTCTTCATAGATATCATCATCATTATCTACGGTTGCTGGGAGACGCTCTTCAATGACAGCCTTCCATTGGCTGATGCCAAGGAGTAGACCTAGTCTCTGTGGATTGAAAGAGACAATCAGAAATAATGCCTCAAAACTTGCTAATGATTTATAGTCCAATGCGGAATGCGGACCTGTTCTTACAATGCACTACTCACATCCTGTTAGAATTGTTTGGTTACTGAAGATTTACATTAAAAAAATTGATTCTCTATTTCATATTTGGCACCAAATTACTAGGGCTATTCCAGAAGACATGACCTTAATCTTCCACAGAGAGAGAGAGTGAATTTTAAATTGAGTTACCTGAATGAGTGACTCCATTTGAAGTCCTACACTAACTGTGTGGAAGTTTAAGGTCATGACTTCCATAGCAGGTGTATATTTATGGCCCAATGGGGATTTTATTGATATATTCATAACTTTGATTGATTCAGTCTGATAACAATGATACAGTTTCATAACAAATTTTATTTGATGATATACAATATTTACCTGTAACTTGCTTCTCTGTGTCGATGTCCTGCATGCTTTCAGCAGCAATGTCCTAGACTTGGTTTCTGAGCCAACAACTGAGCTTAGTGGCTTCAAGATAACCTGTGAAATAGTAAAATTGGGAGAACAGAATTAGGTACTGTTTTACAAAACATTTGTGGCATGATTTAAATCATCATCACTCAAAAAGTGAGTGGACTTTCAAGTGCAGCATTAATATTCTTTAATTAGTTTATAAGCAAGAGCATACCAGTAGTGTGAAAGCGGAGAAGGGCCATGCCCCACTTTTGTCAGCCAGTCGATGGAATTACACTCATCACCCAGTTGGGCAAAATACACCTAGTTAGGGTAAAACTGACACGGACCCTACTTATAAAAGTCGGGGCAAATGCCCAGTGAATGAGATAATTTTCTGTTTCTTTCATTAATCAACTTTACGGCAATATAACACATGATCACCCCATTAATTATGCAATAGTTAACTATCAAACAATTTCTACAATAAAGGAAAGAACCAGTGATCACAATATATAATTAGTTTTAATTGTACTGCTAATCAGTAATCACTTGTCTTAAAAATTTATTTGAAAGTAGGAATAATTTTATTTCTGATATAAAACCAACCTGCTGTGCCACAGTTTGTGCTATCTGTGTTGGAATCCTTGTCACCATCTCCAAGGCAAACCTCATCATCTCTCCTCCTTCCAGATTACTCCTCCCTGCATCCATATCCTTGCTAAGTCTCTTAGCCAATGCAGCCTCCATGTGGTTGCCAAGCAATGCCATGGGAACATTACCTATCCCATCATGCACTACCAGAGATACAAGATGGCCGGCTGCGTTGATGGCATCACCGTTCTGAGCATGTGCAGAGAATTGATCTGTGGTGGTGCGATTGGCTAGTTTGAGTAGGATTCCTGGTTTTGTTTCTAGGCCATGTATTTCAATAGGCGGTGACAGGTGTGCGCCTGAAAAAAATGAAAACAAAAGATTTAAAAAATGACACACAACATTTGAATAAAACAGTTACACTAAATTTCTTTTCTTTAAACATCCAAACATAGAAGAATGGCACTTAAATTTTGCCTTTGTACTTGAATTTGAAGATGTAGGCTGTCTCTCTCTTGATCGAGTCTATGGCCCACTGCAAAGATATAAAACGGCTTGGAAAGAAACTCACTACCAGCAGCAAGTATATAGCACAGAAGAAGCAGTGGGGCAGATCACTTCTTGTGATCAAGCCTGCGGCGAAGGAGGCAAAAGCTTAAGTATGCGAGTACAATTTAGTTTTGGCAAACATACTCTTCTCAATGAATTTTTATTTTTGACAACAAACTTACCACATGAATTTGTTTCAGACTTGAATTTGAACTTGATTTGAGCCAGACATTCTATACTTTGATCAGTTCGTAATCGGAGGGAATTGTTTGGCTTTTACCACTACGCCGAAAAGAAGACCCATATTAAGAATGATATATTTGACCTGTCTGGTCTATATTATGTGTGTTAAATAAAGTAGACGAAGTGTAGGACTTCAATTAATAATGTGTGATGCTTCTGGTGAGATATCACAAGGCAATTCTCATAATGAAATATATTGATATTAATATGAGATGTTATAAGGCCCGCCAATTACAAGCTGAACAAACTATAGACAAGACATCATTTCTGCATTTTCATAATATTTTTTCTAGAACAATTACAAGTAAACCAATGAAATACAGGGTCCCTACCTGGACATGTTTCCAGAAAGTTTTTGAGATCCCCATGCTCAGGTTCAAACACTAGGTCCCAGTGTGTCCATTCAGCGAGATCTTCAAGCAAGGGTGCAGAATTCAGACACCCTAGGGCCCTCTCCACACTTTGTGTTCCAAGCAGTCCAACCTGTTGGCTTTTCTGATCACGAGATCTAAAATATTAATGGATTAAAAACAAAATATTAATGGATTAAAAACAAAAGATCTGCAAAGATCTACTTCAGATGGTTTTAGGCTACTGAAACTTGATGTTGAGTTTAGCGTCCCATTTTTTTCAGCTCATAATGAGGCAACTATTTCATTATTCATTATTTTCAAGGTTTCATATCAGCGGCCTTTTACCAATGCTAAATGCGCTTTTGTTCATTCTAATTGGGAATCGCCAGTCGCAATATAATGTCACAAACACACATAAACATTTATAAAAGAATAATTATCTTGTTTTTGTTTTTCAAGTTTTAAAACAAACTAAATGTATTCCAAAGTATACCATGCCAGTCTTCTTCACTCCAATTTGTACTAACCTCTCCATATACATTTGAGGATAGAGGGAAATTGGGGAGGGGGGAGGATTGACTCATTTATACAAAAATAACAATCATGCAGAACATTATGTCATTATGAAATACATTTTTGACACCAATTTGTCAAAACTAGGGCTTTCTTTACAACATCAGCAATGTCCATCTGGTAAAAACATTTTGGCTAGGTTCTCTTCTAGTCTACCCTGGTATCCCGAAGGTATAATTGAAATAATTGGATAGAGCAAGGGTCAAAAACCTGTATATTTTTAATGCTAAAATATTTAGATGGATTCATCTAATAGTTCTCAAGGCTTTCTATACAAAAAAAGGGGCTTCAAAAATTTTGCAGAACAAATTTTCTTTCTGGTTTTAGTAGTAATTTGCAAAATAATGAATTATTTTAAGATTTTACATCTCAAACGTGGCACAAATTTCATAACGCGGGCGGTGGACACTAAACTCAGAATCAAGTTTCAAGTGCCTTATCTGTTTTAATTCCTTAAGCTCATTATCACTTCTGATCAATTGTATAGAATTAAGGCTGATGAACTGAATCAGAACAGACTGATGCATAATTGGTAAAAACTCGGATTGGATTTTATTGAGGTTTTTTTTCATGGATTTGGAGCCCACTTGCTAGGATCATTTGTGGTTGATTCAAATTCGCACGTGGCAACATCTTCCACAGTGCACCAAGACCGCCGCCTTTATGCAAGGTCTATTGGCCTCCAGCGGAAAAGTATGGCCCGGCTTTGGACATCCCTGAGTTGTATACTCAGCCTAACACCCGTCTGAAGCCTATTCCAGATTTGATGATGTGTGATGTTGACTTCGACGGCGACAAAGAGATTGTCAGCGAGCAGAAAAAAGTTTGTTGAAAGCGTCCTGGTCACAATCACAAGAACCGTGCTCGTCTTTTGGGGAAAGACAAAAAGCAATCTGATCTGGATCGTGAGCCCACTCCACAATGGGAAAAGTACATGGGAGACGAGGATTTCGAGGAGACGATCACGCACCCTCCGTCTTGCATTGATTCTCTCCTGGAGCTGTTGGCAACAGATGATGGGAACAAAGATCTGCAAGACGAATCCACATCAGATTATACCTTCTACTTCAGGTGTGCTTAAGCGTCCCAAATCACGGGTATTGAGACTCACTCCTCCAGATATGGTTGAGACGATGAAGGAAGTGGACAAAGTAATTTCCAAACCAACAAAGGGCTTCACCTCTTGCTGAGATGTTTTAAACATCATGAAATCCAAAAATGGAATTCTGATGAATCTGAAAACTAGCAGAAAAGAGCATATCGTCAATCGCATATGAACAGCGTCTTGAAATCTGAGAACCAGCAGAAACCTGAAATAGTGTTCTAGCCACCGTCCGTTCTTCGCCCGGCACCGCTTCTGCCAAAACGACCAGAAGCTTTCAACCTACGACGACTCAAAAAACCGAAGGCAGTACATTTTGCCGATAACATCGGAAGTGGTGTGTCCAGTTACCTGCCTGACATCACACCATCAGGGATGCTTACTGCGTCAAACCACCACTCAAATAGAACCAAGATGAGAATATCAGCCGAACAGGTCAAAGATCCGTGTAAACACCTGTATCCAAGGAAGCCATTATTGGCCCCAAGGCCTTCAAAACCAGCTACGTTTGGAGATGACAATGACGACAGCGACAACCCATTTAGCAATTTCCGCCCATTCTATCCACGTACAACCTGTACTCGTAAGCCTTCCTCAAAATCTCCAGTTAGTTCTGAAGACAATGAACAGAAAGAAAACAACATGGAGCTTTCTTTACCGGCATATGCCATTCTGCCACGAAAAACGTGTGCTAAGCCTTCATCGCCCGCTTCTGTCAGCCCAGAAGATGACGAACCTGTGTATGAAATAGCATCTGTGTATGAAATAACAAGGAGTGAGCCCAAACTCTGTATTATATAGCAGCGATTTGAGTAACTCTATGTAATTTATGAATGAAAAGTTGCGCTAAAGATCGACAGCTGGAATGTGAGCCTGTGTAGGCAAGTACACTTACAGGGGACACCGCAAAAACACATTTTCGCAGTGGTTGTATTTTCAACCGAGCAGATTGATCAATGAAAAGCAAGATGATTACAGTATAGTGCATGTTATTAGCTCCTGAGATCGCCGCAAATTGTTTTATACCCAGTAATTCAGGTCGACTTTGAGCTAGTTTTTGGTACCAAATTCGGGATACTTCAATATTTATCATTCCTAGTGTTTCTGACCCACAAAAAATTAATTTGGACCCACAAATTTCAACTAAATGGGATCTGAATGGGTCCAGGAAAAAAAGTGAACCCAATTATTTGAGAGCAAACTGTGAACCCTGGTTCAGCTTTATATCAAGTTGGGTTTAATTGGCTAATAAACCTGTCACACCTGCATGGAAAGAACTTGTCAAAATGAAAGTATCACACTATTCCTCTTGGAAAAAACCAAATGTATGTGTGGGGGTGTGTAGGGGTGTCCGCATACAGGCAAGTGACCTGAGTGTGGGTGTGTGCATACATGCTGGTGCTGTTAAGTGTGGGGGTATGTGTGGATGCATATAGTTGTTGAAAATTGTGTGCACACATAATGTTGGCTTATCATTTTGCCAACATAAAACTTGGGTGGAAAAAATGACTTGCCCCAAAAAGGTAACATACCTGATTCCAGCACATAATGCAGCTTCATATGTGATAGGATGTGATGCCTGGTCATAGCTGCCTCTTGACTGCATTTCTAAGTGTTTCATCACCATAGCTAGCTGACCTTGTCCTAATTCCTCTACACTGCTGATCTTATAATGGCTACGTAGAGCTGCTGAAATTGCTTCCGATGAACGCTGGAAAACAAACATGTATCCTCATTGATGTAGTTTCAAATCACTTAAGGCAAGTTGGAGCAGTACCTGAGCTAGTGATGTTTGTGCTCGAATATGGAGAAAAAATAAAGCCCACACTCACAGAGAAAGGTATGGTTTCAATATATGTGAGAATCCAAGGCTCATTGGAATGGTTTTATTTTACCCCCATGTTCGTGATTTTTCATGGGAGGGAAGAGATAGTGAAATCTTTCGTTTTGGCCTATTATTTGTCATAACTCAATAACTGCAATAAATGTGGAGATATAATTGTGACCAGTAGCTTCCTTGATGAATTTCCTATAAGATCAACATATTACCCTGCACAAATAAACTGTACTATTTAAGCATTATTACCAAAACTTTTAAAAAAAATATGCCTGAAGGCTCTGACTCACCTTAATAATCAGACTATTTCCATGTATGTGCAAAGTTATAAAATTTTCTTTCAATTAAGATACTAAAAGTACATACCTTATTAATGTTGCATTGTCTGATGAATTCCATGATATCCATTCTTGATGGTCTATATGGTGAACCTATCATAGGGTTAGTACTCCCTACTCCCAGACTACCTCCCCATGGATACATACCTTATTAATGTTGCATTGTCTGATGAATTCCCTGATGTCCATTCTTGATGGTCTATATGGTGAACCCATCATAGGGTTAGTACTCCCTACTCCCAGACTACCTCCCCATGGATACATACCTTATTAATGTTGCATTGTCTGATGAATTCCATGATGTCCATTCTTGATGGTCTATATGGTGAACCCATCATAGGGTTAGTACTCCCTACTCCCAGACTACCTCCCCATGGATACATACCTTATTAATGTTGCATTGTCTGATGAATTCCATGATGTCCATTCTTGATGGTCTATATGGTGAACCCATCATAGGGTTAGTACTCCCTACTCCCAGACTACCTCCCCATGGATACATACCTTATTAATGTTGCATTGTCTGATGAATTCCATGATGTCCATTCTTGATGGTCTATATGGTGAACCCATCATAGGGTTAGTACTCCCTACTCCCAGACTACCTCCCCATGGATACATACCTTATTAATGTTGCATTGTCTGATGAATTCCATGATATCCATTCTTGATGGTCTATATGGTGAACCCATCATAGGGTTAGTACTCCCTACTCCAAGACTACCTCCCCATGGATACATACCTTATTAATGTTGCATTGTCTGATGAATTCCATGATATCCATTCTTGATGGTCTATATGGTGAACCCATCATAGGGTTAGTACTCCCTACTCCAAGACTACCCCATGGATACATACCTTATTAATGTTGCATTGTCTGATGAATTCCATGATATCCATTCTTGATGGTCTATATGGTGAACCCATCATAGGGTTAGTACTCCCTACTCCCAGACTACCTCCCCATGGATACATACCTTATTAATGTTGCATTGTCTGATGAATTCCATGATGTCCATTCTTGATGGTCTATATGGTGAACCCATCATAGGGTTAGTACTCCCTACTCCCAGACTACCTCCCCATGGATACATACCTTATTAATGTTGCATTGTCTGATGAATTCCATGATATCCATTCTTGATGGTCTATATGGTGAACCCATCATAGGGTTAGTACTCCCTACTCCCAGACTACCTCCCCATGGATACATACCTTATTAATGTTGCATTGTCTGATGAATTCCATGATATCCATTCTTGATGGTCTATATGGTGAACCCATCATAGGGTTAGTACTCCCTACTCCCAGACTACCTCCCCATGGATACATACCTTATTAATGTTGCATTGTCTGATGAATTCCATGATGTCCATTCTTGATGGTCTATATGGTGAACCCATCATAGGGTTAGTACTCCCTACTCCAAGACTACCTCCAAAGGCTTCCAACACCTACAAGAAAATATATCAACAAATAAGGCAAAAAAATAGGGTTATCTCACGTCCCCTGCGTGCATTGGATTTATGATGCGCGTCTGCTGGAGAAAACTTGCACAAATAAAATTTTGTATCATAATTACATTTATTCCGCTGTCGTTAGAATAATGTAGAATATGTCAGCTGCCATACAATGTAGAAGACATGCTCATACCTTTGGGAAGCACATTATTCATAACAGCTCCCCATTTCGCCCCTGGGTCGAGAAAGGCAAGGTAAAGCTCCTTGCCCAAGTGTGCAACACGATGGCACTGCCAGGGCTCAAACCCGTAATCCACCGATTGCAAGGCAGAGCCTGTACCACTGCGCCACCAATCATATTGAAATTCCAGCGCTAATATACCCTCGGCTCTGCCTAGTTTGCGGTGGCACTTGTACACATATAACATGAATAGGCCTACTCTAGCTCTATAGCGATAAGTCTAGGGTCTGGTATTGAGACAAATTGACATCAAAATTCAAATACAGAAAATAGCCTAGAACAACTTGACACAATGCAGTGTCTACAGTATATTGATACCTTGATCTGACATGCGTATGTGATTGCTTTAGGTGAATTTTAGTGATGCCTTTTTTTTCCACTCTACGGACTGTTCATTGGATGGTAGCGTCCACAGTCATCACGATGGACAAGTCATGCACATATATTAAAAGTAAAAATATATCATGAAGGGGTGGGGAGAACCGTGGGATGGTTCTTCCACAAGTTGGGGTTTCTCTCATGTACAACTTAAGTGAATTGTGGATGGATGGGATCCTTAAGTCTTTTTGCCTGGCATTGGAAAGTAGCCTTCTTGTTGTAGACTGAGATGCCAGAGATCAAATTGGTGGACTATTAAAAACTCCTCACTTATTGCGGTTCCTGCATGCAAAGTACTACAAAGTACTTCAACCTCCCGAGTCCCCTGTTGAAACTGTTGCAGCAACAGGTGGTAAGCCTCCTTTTCCATTGCACTGCTGCTATAATGAAAGACAAAGATAGGAAGACTAGTTTGCATCTGACGTCACTGTCAATCAAATTCTTTACACTCCTTGATTGGCTAATAGCGTGTATAAGGAAGGTCGATTCATCTGGCTGGTGCCGATCGGAGAAAAGGAATAGCAGTGAATGGCGAAAAATACGTACTCTTACAAAGCAAAAAGCAACTTTTCTAGGCATTGTGGACATGGTGCCTTCACCAAAAAAAGTTTCATCTATTAAGACCTAACTTTTGAGATGGTTTGTATGTTAAAAGGTGCAAAATTAACAATAAGGCGCCCGGTTTTACCGCCGTGTTCAGCAACTCATATCATCACGCCACTTGTAAACAAACCGTGCTCGGAGTTTGATTGACAGATGACGTCAGACGCAAACTAGTCTTTTTATCTTTGTCTATCATTATAGTTGTCTCATAGAGTATCAGCCATTACATATTTTGATTCACAATGTTACAAATAGATTTAATATGTACCTGTGGATGATCCAATGCCATGAATTCTAAGAATGTCCTGTGTGTAGCTAACAGATGAGTGAAGTTGTGTGCTCCAAATTTCTGACAGAGTCTCTTCTCTATGCTTGCTAGGTCTCTCAGCTTTGGCACTCCCATTCCTAGTCTTTCAAGATAGCGTTTCAATTCATCTAACACCTCGGCTGCAAAAGTAATAAATACATAGCATACATAAGAGATAAAACTGCTATTTCATACAGCGTTGGTAGCAAGCATAGCAACATGTCGTCCAACCTCCATTATCTGGAACTAAACAGATTTTTCTGTTATCTGGATATGTGACCTTCATAGAAAAAACGTGTTTTTAATGCTTTGAGAGCTTGATTTCATGCATTGAAGCATTTAGCAGGACATAAGCTATGTGGCATACAGCACTCAAATACTATTTTTCTATACCCCATTTTGAGCAACCTTTTTGCTGTCTCAACGTTATCACTTCAGTTATTCAATGCAGAATTACATATGATTCACTTATCTGGATTTTCACTCATCTGGCTAATGCTATCTTGGCCAGATAAGAGAGGTTGGACTGTAAATATACATTGATGCAAATTCTTTTAAGAAATGATCATTTTAAAAAATAGTGTCATAGTATTAGTATTAGCTGGGGTCTATTTCACTAAACCTTTAACCCTTCCTAAGTAACTCAAGTAACCATTCGCAAAGTTGCGAATACCCAATACTAGACATAACTTTACGAAGGGTCCCCTGTAGTAAATCCCTATTATCTAAGAAGAGTACAGTTCGTAAATGAGTTAAGTGAAATGGAACTTACGACTCATAAGTTATAAACGATTACGAGACTTACGCAGCTTCGAAAATTGAGTGAAATGGACCCCCAGAATAGCCCAACACCAAATCCCTATTGGCATTTATCGTGTTTTGCATCTTTATTCTTCCATTTACTATTGAGAAACCGATACCTACCGTCTGTTGCTTGGGTTCCTTTACCTCCTGATGATGCCACTTGATGGTCCTGATGATGGTCATCATTCTCATCATCTTGGTCATCAGAATCACTGTCTTCATCTGGTAGCAACTCTTCTGGTGGTTTCAAAGAACCAAGACAGAGGGCAAGCTGGAACATAGCACTATAGAAAACACAGGGAACAAAATGGTTATCACAACATGATAGGACAGGTGGCTTATATAACACTGAAGGAAATAAAGGGTTATATGGTTATCGGTACATTCATGTCAGCAGTCAGATATGTATGTTATTTTAATGTCAACTTATTATTATGGTTTTTTTTAACTTCTAGTGCACATAATCAGCTCTAGATCTATCTTGCACAATAGACTTTTTTTCAGAAGGCATTTTCACGATCGTGAGCAACCATCAAAAAACATATTCAACCAGTCAATTCATGGCAATTTGACCACAACCACGCAATGGATACTGCATTTAATACGCAGCATCTAGTAAGAACAATGAAACACATGATTAGCACCATGCCATTGAACATCTGATGTTTTGCACACACAACATGTTTCTGAAGTAATTTCCAAAGATTTCAGATCAGCTGCTGAAGACCTACAAAAAAAATTGCCAGAAAATCATTGTTTTTTTCATCATACTCTACCTGGCTAATGGATCCTGTATGACTCCACTCAAATGAAATACAAATTTATCCAGCTTGTAGTTGCGTCCAATCAATTCACACATGTTTTCAAACACAGTATTGATGGCTTGTCCTGCAGTCATGGTAGCATAGGTCTTGCGTAGCTCAAGTCCTGGACCTAAATGAAGAAAAAAATTGCAGTGTTGAGAGCCACATGTTTGTCTGTCGATCACCAGGTAGTTATACATTTATTGTTACATGTAAGGCATGTGCAAGTAATTAGTGGATACACATCTAGGCATGTGTTTTCAACAAAACCTTACAAATAAACCATCAAACCAAATTTGAGGTAATCAAAATGATATGGAAAATACATTTCACCCCTTCAGAGTACTGCCTAAATACACAAGTGGGGTTTAGGATATGATTAGGTAATAACATTATGAAATATTATCGGCTAATTTGTTGAACACGCAATGTAGCATCGTGTTCAGGCGATAAACAATGGAAAGTGCAAAGGGACCTTGCTGACAACAAAAAAAAAAAAGAAAAGGCGGCGATCCTGTATGTAATCAGTTATCGGAGTGCCCATCTCCCTTTCATTGGTGATTGGGCCAGACTCCTCCATGTAGTGTTGCTATAGAGGGATCGATATACCTCCTCCACAGCACGTCTGTTTCCTTTCCAGAATTTAAGAATGCCGGTACCCATACATGTATATACACCTGGGTGGAGAGGATTAATCGAGTGCCTTACTTAAGAGCACAACACTATGGTGTTACTGGGGCTTGAACCTGCAACCATCCGATTGCGAGTCAGAGCCCTTACCGCTCGGCCACCATGCTCCCAATAACAACTGTAAGCGATGGGCTATTCCAGTTGAAATCCATACACCCCCTATGGAAGACATGACCTTAAATCTTGCAAACAGAGAGTGTGAATGTCAAATGAGGTTACCTGAATGGGCGACTCCATTTGAAATCTACAGTCCACTCCCTGTATGTGAGATTAAGGTCATGTCTTCCATAGGGGGTGTAATTCAACTTGAATAGCCCAATACTAATAGTACCTTATTGTAACCATGAAATAATGTTTAAAAAAACGAGACATTCATGATTTCCTACAAGCATTTATTCTGTACCTGAGCTTGGAGTAAACTGATTGGCATTAGTGATTTCTGGCATGTGCATCAAGATGGCTCGTCTGATTTTATTCATGGTCGTCTGGCATTCTTCTTTGACCTTTGACTTCACTTCCTCTCTGGCAGCATCCATAATCTGTTTCTGTTCTCTCTGGGCAGTTTTGATCACCTTTGAAAAATTAAAATACTTAGGTCAAGTTAAAAAGCAAGAATGTCACAGGGATCAGGGTGGATTATCCTTCACATCCTTCTCATCCCTCTGGTGGGCTGGACTATGAATAGGATCTTGGATCTTTTTCTCTCCCTTTTTTTATATAATTTAAGATTAAATTTTAAGTCGAACTGACACAGTTTTAACTTGATTTTACTGGTAACAGGTAGGTCCCTAGCCTATAAACATGGGGGATACAAATTAAAATCAGCTAAAATATTATTAAAATATATAAAATATAAAAATCAGGGTTCCCGCACCCTGAAGCCTTTAAAATTCAAGGACGTTTCAAGGACTTTCAAGGTCCAAAAGCATGATTTTTAAGGACTTACCACAACACAAAATTCATGATGCGGCTCTCCATGCGGCAGATATTAACGAAAGTGACAGCTTATCTCCACTCCCCAAATTTTGTTAAAATTATACTTCAGGTAAAATTCAAATTTTCAAGTTTCAAATTCAAGGACTTTCAAGGACCGCAGAAACCCTACAAAATATGTTAAAATACTTACAGAAATTCCAAGTCCAACACTCTGAATACGAATACCCAACACATATGGGGTCTCCACATTGTAAAACTTCACCACATGGTCCATGAAATCTTCCAACTTCACGCGAGCTCGCCACAAATTCTTCTCCGATAAATATTGCCGCAGTACCTCCAGTATATCCATGGTTGTAATGCGAGGTATCTCACTATCTGGTTTATCCGCTGGAAACTTGAACATATCGTAGATCATACGCTGCTTTGCCAGAGGACCAAGGTTGTACTCGGTGAATGCATTTTTCTGTTCGAGAGCGGAGAGCGACTCGTGCAACTCGTGTAAGGTGCAGATTGCTCGCACCTTGACAAAGCCTTGTATTGATGCATTAATCTGAAGAGCAAGTGAGATAAGATTACACACACTGAAAAATTGGTTTGGTGAAATTTTTTCATACATGGTCATTTTCACGGTAAAGGGTGTAACTTTGGATTTTTAACATTTTAATCCGTAGTGTTCTAATAAAGCCACAGAATTCCATAATTTTTGGCCACATAAGTCATCTAGTTAGCAGCTACCTTGGGTAGCATAATCAGCTTTGGGAGTTACTGCGTTCAGTTTTAGCAGGCTTAAATGTACTTAATATTGCCATTTTGAAAAACTATAAAAAACAGTAACATTTTGTAAAACCCTGTGTTTTCTTCAGTTAGTTCATGGATAATTTTTCTTATCCTGAAAGTACAGTCATATGTTCAGTAAACACTGCCACATTAGATTTAATTGTGAACGGCCCTGTATTTTTGAGAACCGGACTTCGATATTTGTCGTTTCGAGGCTTCATTTTCCGTTAACAATTGTTAACAAACTTTGTGGGTGTAGCTTTGGTTCATAATTCTTGGTTATTTCTTCACTTCTTCTTGATTTATAACAGTTGTTATCTTAACTTGAAATGGGTAACAAAAATTAGCCGATTTGCAAGCTTTTAAAATTTTTGTAAAATCTTGACTTCAAATAGCCGTTTTTCCGTTAACTTTTTGAAGCCTCCGAAACAAACTGTTCAGCAAGCTTGTGCAAATATAAATAAAAGAGCTCATCCAATCTATTTATCAAAATGTAGCAAAGTAGATCCTCAAGTCACATGTTTTTAAATCGTGGAGATATATATCACCGTTTGAAAATGGGACCCAATACAAACTTTCCGTTAACAATTGAAGCCTCCGAAACAAATGAAGCCTCCGAAACAACAGTAAACTTAATTATCATCTATGCATATCTAAATTGGTGTGTTTCATACTGATATCTGCATTGTAATTATTACTTGATATGTGCAGAATGTCATAAATTAAAAAAAAAAATTGACATTATGGTTAATGTTTGAAAAATATACTGATACCTTAAAAAGCCTGTTTCGGAGGCTTCACATGAAAAAAACACCATACTTAACAAATGGGTGAAAAAATTAATGTGTGATAAATCTACAATATCTGCCGCATAGAATCATTGATTCAATACACACAAGAAAATAACAGCTTAGATGATCCCAACACTGTTGTTTTCAAAAAACTACTTCTGCAATGTTTAACAATTGTTAACATGAAGCCTCCGAAACAAAAAAAATGACTTGCTGTGATAATTTAATTTTTGTCACAACTGAAATTCAATACTTAGAAGCAAAGCATGGAAATTGGTAATTGTGATATTTTTTACCTATTTTTTTATGTCAACTTGTAGTACTTAGCTAAATATTTTACTTTTATGATCACCTGTGTTGTTAACTGAAGCCTCCGAAACACAAATCGCTTGAATTGCCAATTCTAAAAAATAACTCCAATTTCTGTGAAACTTGGATGGGAGGTTCCTTTCATCAAGTAGTATTTGTACATGAAGTTAGACATTCAAATTATTTTAGGAACCCAATTAAAACTTAAAAAATATGTTTAAGGTTTGGAAATTTCCATTGTAAATGACACTTGATGTTAAAAATTTTCAAAACTGCAATTACAAACATAGCAAAACATGGTATAAAATTTAACTTATATCTGTTGACTTACTTTGGAATGGAATTTCACATGTATTCCAGCTTTCATGTCAAAATTTTCTGAGGTTATGTAAAATAGATTTTTTCTTAGATTTTAACCAAAATGTTATGCAAATGTCAAATTTTTTATTAGAAATCAAAAGGTTTAAGCCTTGAAACATTATTTTACTTGAATTTAAGTTGCTTCTATGCATGATTTCAGTAAACAGAAACATATTTAAGTGGTTTGAAATTTTGACCCTAAAAATCAAAAGTTACACCCTTTACCGTGAAAATCACCACATACATGTATGTAGCACTGGGCACTGTACCTTTAGTTAGAAAAATATGAGCTTTCTTTTGATATCAAAATCTTACTTTTGATGGATAAAAATGGGGGGTGAGGCTTGTCTATCGGGTCACAGACCTTCATGTAAACAGATTTGGAGCACATAAGTTTCCACCTCCATTTGTTTTGCTACATGGGTCTTGAGCAAGTGGACACACACTTATTTTGAATGCTGTAACATGGGCAATATTATTGTATACTTCCAAAATCAGAGGATGTTTAAAGACATTCCCATAACCCAATGGGGTTTCTGACCTTGGTTTGTCTGGCTTTTGTACACATGTGACATGAGTTGAATATACCTTGCATTGGGATTGTGAGCAAATATCTGGTGTTTTCATCCTTTTATTTAACATTCAAAACATTGAGACTTATGAATAAAATTAATGCAGTGGGAACATATGAATGATAAGTCTCAACTATTAGCGCATTGGCTGCAGTTTTAAAATCACCATTTTGTGTGTGTGGCAGTGGGGACTTTGCCTTTAAAATTAGGTTATATTGATCAAATTTAGGCCTTTATATAAAAAGCCTCCGCTGTTCCAAAATGATCTTGTGAAATTAGTTCATTTTTTTCAAACCTGATTTTTAGTTATATTTGTAATGTTTACATAATTATGTCCCAACTTACACCTATGGAATCAGCCAAATTCATTGAGTTTGTATGGCCAGATCAACAGAGCAATTATGACATTGTCTTAATTCACACATTAGATTCATATAGAACTCCACGTCAATTGTGAAACAGCCGAAAATAGTGGAGTTTTTTCACTTTACATGTACCTTGTTATTTGGGCTCCAAAATGGACAGAAACCCTTCCTGACAGTTGTTATTGCATGTAATATTATTTCAGTATTTTAAGTACTGGTACAGAATAAAACTATGTATAAGGGCCTATAATAAAAATAAAAATTATGTCTTAAGGATCTGTTTTTAGCCTGGCCTTTTTGTCTCAAAAACACACAGTCATTACTCAGTAGAGTGCAAGCTGTGTTGTTATCACCAATTATATTTTAAAGGGGCATAGCCCATTCACTAATAACCTCATCCCCAAAACCTCAGATTTTACCAGAAGAGTTGTAAAGTTTGGTATCAAAAGAAGGATAGGGGGGGGCCTACTATTTTTCTCATTCACCCTGTGAAATTTCAGGGCTCAAAGATAGTCAGTTTGAATGTTATGAATGAAAAGGAGTACCAAAATGAATCGAAACACCGGCGTGAAACTTCACAGATGATAATTGGTGGCAAAGGTCATTCAATCAAGAAGAAAACTTTATAGTTAAATTGGGCCATGCACCTTTAAATTCTGATCATAAGAATATCACCAATTATACATTAAATTATGATCATAAGAAATATTACCTTTGACTGCAGTCTCTGAAGTTGTTTAATGGAGTCCAGATCATAGTCTCCTCGTAAACCAAGTTCATCTATCCTCTCTACCTGGAAATGCTGCTTCACCAAAGTCATCACTCTCTCTATCGTAACTTCATCGTTCCCTTCTGCCAAATTAATGATACAGTTCTGCGCGTAATCATCAATTTGTGAGCGTGATACTTAGCACCTCTCCCGTAGTAGGTTCTTTCTCTTGGTGGTCTATTTTGAGTATTTGATGGCCTACTTTGAGTGCTGGATGATGACTTGGTAGTGGTGCTTGATGCTGAGAAACTCATCAATGAAACAGGTTTATTGCTGGGTGGTTTCTCTGTGCTTTGTGGTGCTGCTGATTTCTGGAAGTTACCAGACTTAAACTTGGATGATGAACTAGTGTTAGATTTGGCAGTCTGTGCTTCAGCCAGTGAAGGCCAGTTTTGAGTGTCTTTACTCTCGGAAGCTTCAGAAACTGTGCTCTGCATTCTTTGACTATTTTTGGCAACATGCCTTTGCTGTGTGGAGACAGGTTCAACTTTTTTATTCTCATAGAAATTTTGATAAAATGAGCTTCCTTGGTCAAAGGAAAACCCACCTCCTGTCATCCCTTGCACGTTTCCTCCAAAGTAAAATTCTGGTCCTGTCATGCCTGGAGGACCCACATTTCCACCAGGGGCTCCACCAGCAGTACCTTGAGAGTTACGTATCCCGGAAATATACTGCTGCATTTGAATCTCCAAAGGGTTAATCTGCTCTGGGTCGCTTCCAGGTATTTTTTCAACATGGCCAGCCTTCTTTGGTTCCTGTTTCTCCGGTGGCTTCTTCTTTGGGACAGGTTCAAATACATACTGTGGAACAGTTATTGCTACAGGCGCTGTCTTTTTACCACCCCCTTGACCTTTTGCTTGCTCCTGGTTTGGCTTTGAACCTGCAGGACCTCCATGGCTTGTAGATGGTTTCCCTAATGAAGCTGACACATTCTTTGTTTTTGCACCAGCTCCTGTGTTCACATTCGCGTTACTACCGGCAGCACCGGTTCTCAGTCGTATACATTTTTGATTATCAAATCTTGCCTCTTGTAGCAAATCATCAAATGTAGGAACAATCTCTACAATTCTTTTTATGCCACATATTTTCAACTTCAAGTCTCTGTGAAAGTGTTTCTGGTAAGCTGATTGAAATCTGTCCACAGGAATTCCATGTGGTTTACCTTGCAGAAGTTGTTTGAGATCCTTTCGAAGAGCATCTCGTTGATTTTTGTACTGCTGGAGCTGTATGGCCATAATTTTAGCCTCAGTAGTACTGTAATGCAAACACAAAAATACACATAGATTGCAACTGGTAAATTCTTAACAAATACCCAGTAATGATATTTTACATTTCACCCCAGGAGTATAAACTTTTCCAAAGTAGATATGGTCATAAACACCTGAAATAAAGAAAGTCCACCCCCTCCTACACCAAAACATGATCTTGTTATGACAATTTGATCGATATCAAGATCGTAGTGCAGAATCTTGTTAGCTCCAATTTGATACCAAATTTGCTCGCTACCAAACACTCAAAATTGACAAAGCTTGATACCAGTATATGAAAGTTGGAAGTTGCAAGTCAAAATGATGCACACGGTCGAAATTGCTAAGCATGATCCAGCTTGCTTGCCCCATAATGGCCAGGCTGCTGACTATCCCAAGTGTCGGTACAATGCGCAGTTTATTCAATTGTTAATTTGAAACGCATGGATGAATGATGAGAATGAAGGTTTAGCACATCAAAAGCAATAATGTTAGAAACCAACATGTTAAGTCCCACTTAATGTTTAAACAGCCCATACTAGCCAAATTTTAAAGCATGTCATGAATTGGTCATCTTTTGTGTAACATAATGTAAAATGAGAAAAATATCACCAATTTCGATTACACCCTTTAATGAATACATTTTAGACCATTGTATATTATGTTTATATTTCTGGAAAGCTTGTAAGAATGCCAAATCAACAAAGTATAACATCATAATACAGGGTGGGTAAGAAATATACAGGGTGGCACAACAACAACTTTCTTGTCATGGTGAACTCCATATTTTCCTTTTCTGAAAGCTATGTACCGGTAGCTCAAAATAAATATAGATTCAGAAAGACATTGCATGGGCCATTCAAACAAATTAGGAAGAAAAATTATAGTCATATTTTGCCAAATTTGAGTGGAAGGTTGCTGAACTCTGCAACTTTAGGCTAAAAATCAGTTGTTTTTGTGTCAACTTTGGCCTTTTCGTTTGATATGAAGGCGACAAATACCATCATCCACATGGTGGATATTACAGATTTTACTTTTCTCTACAAAATAAAGTAATAAATGAAAATCTAAAATTAACCACATTGATTTTGCCCCCCCACCCCTTCGGAAAAAATATGATATTTTCAAACTTTGTGGGGGCGCACTGTTCATAAAGTAAATGGCTAATGTTCATACAAATCAGTAGATGTGACAATTCAAACACGATTTTATCTTAACATTCATAAACATTTAAAAGATGAATTTTGTCAGAAAGTGTAATTTTAGGGGGGGTCTTGATTCTTGAAACTCAAACTTGCATTTTTGCATTATGGCATGCATACATGTACTATTGCACAATTTCAGCGATATGGCAATTCTACCCGCAAGTGCGCAACCCTTTTTTTAAATTTTCATGAAATTGACTACCAAATTAGTTTATATTGTCATTTCTAACCCTCTAGCTAATACAATTTAGGCAAAAATAGACCCTTCCATTAAAATTTATTTCAAAATTCATCAGCCACCACAGGAAAATGATAAGCGTTTAGGGATCTGAAACTTGTGGGGTTTTCCAATGGCTACGGGTAATCGGGTATAACATTTGGAATCAGCAATTTTCTCTGGTTATTTACTCAGAACCATGACAATGAAGAGAGGTAGTAAATAATCTGATATTATCATGTACAGATCAGAGGTGGGTGGACAGGCTATCAAGACACATGAATAAAAAATAATAAATCAAGAAGCAAAAAAAAGAAAAGAAAAAAAAGCAGAAAAAATAGAAGAAAAAACCCTCCCAGATCCTTTAAACTTCACAACACCACAAAGGTCTAAAAATTGTTTGGTAGTCCTCAGCAAATTTTCTGGAGTGGCTAGGAGCAGGTGCTTAGAAAAGGTTTTTTTAAGATTTCGATTTCATGGTAAAAATAAAACACCATCCCAGAGCCCAGACACCTGGAACCGAACTGATTATTTACTATGTGCAGCTTCAATATGAAATCACATTTTTAGCAACACACACATACATACATGTTTTGTTTTGTCAATGCTTTGCATTGGAAGACTTACCGGGCTGCCGATTCCACGGCACTGCCACCTGTGATCAATCAATCTGATATAAATAACAGAAGTATCAACCCTGCTACATTTACACAGTTAAAAACGGTACAAAAATACTGCACAATTCACAAATTGTGTGACATTGCTGATTGATGATGCAGATGTCGATGTGCAGATGACTGAGATGAGACTGAGTGTCTTTCATGCTTTACTGACTCACAGCAAATGAAAACTGATTTCTGACAAAATAATTTTGTCCAGGCACACGATACACTAGAAAATTGCGTCAATCACCCACGCAAAATATCATGTAAATCAATTATTGTGCAATCTGTAATCTGCGCGAATTTCCGATTTCGATGATACGGCGGGGATTTCCCGACTGAGACTCTGAGTGTCAAAAGTTCATGCAATTTTATATGGCTGCATTTGCCTATTAATCTTACTGTTTATTGGGGTTTGAAAGTATGGTAATACGCCTCGGGTAAAAATATATTATTTTCATACTTACAAAGTTGAAAATTTCTTTCGTCTCAGATATATTTCATGATTTTTGATCACCTAACTTCCCGGAATTCTTCTGATTTGAACTTCGACCATGCTTGTGCGTGATCAAAACAAAGTTGCCAGTTCAACTACGATTACGCCTGTTGCCCAATTTGCGGTTCATTTGACCGCCTAGGTTATTGAAAATATAACAAATTCGCAAACCTAGGTGGTCAATAATGTGTGGCATTAACAGCTCAAACTTACCTTTTCAACGTCGGTTTTTTCTGAAAACTCCTCCCCTTTGAACCTCTTTGCATCGGCAAATCCTTTTGGGTCTCTTTCTGCATGTCGGCGTCTTGCCTGACGTTGCCAAATGTTGAAATTCATTGTAAGCTTATATAAGCTTATTTATAGAACTGGACAAATCAAAGAAATATGACCGTCTAGCTATCCCGGGCGGCGTAGATCGATCAGCTTCAGATTGAGACCGAATCACTTCATTTCGGCAACTCCATTACTCAAGTTTCCAGATATCAAACACATTGTTGTAGGCCTACTACTGTAGTTTTCGCCGTGTATATCATGTCAATTCATGTGCATGTTCAGACTGCAGTTGCCATGTGATGTCGCCTGCCGGATGACGCCGATGCTGAGCTAGCTGATCCCGTAGCTGATGATGCTGATACTAGCTGCTGATGCTGATTGATGCGCAAAAGCAGTGTAGGTCTACTTGCTTGATTTATTGGTACGCTCGTTTGATTGGTTTGTTATTGTTTATATAATTGATTGGTTTAAATGATGATTGATTGGTTGATTGATTGATTGATTAGTTGAGTGATTGCTTGATTGATTGATATAGTGACTTTTGATATATTGATCTCATTTGATTGATATCATTGATTTATATTGATTGATTGATTTAATTGGTTGATTGATCGACATGTTGATAGATTGATTCATATTGATCCCCGGATACTAAGTACCCCCTAGCCCCGGGGAATAGGCCTATAGGTTAACGGTTGAACATTTTAATATCTTATGTCAATTTTGATAATAGAAAATGTGTTTTCCAAAAATTGGAATGTATAAACCTGAAATTATTCTTTGGACTTTTATTGTCACCAGGAGGGGGCGAATGGTGGAAAATCCTCCCCGGTCAGAACTCTTTGCCCCAGTAAAAATACGAACATTGCCACTTTTTGCGACAATTTTGCACAAAATTTTGTTGATTTTGTTTCCCCCTGAAATTCACTTTTTCCCCATGCCCCACCCCCCCCCTCCCCTCGAAAAATACACAATACAACATAAAACGCATATTTTTTGGCCCTTATTTCCAAATGTTGACAAACATTGAAGTAGTCGGGAATGGTTTTTTTGGGTTTTTTTTTTCATTGGGTACAGAAAAGAAATTGAAAAAAATAGGTCATCGGGTAGAAAATATTTGAAAAAATGAAGCATTTTTTTCAATTTGTCCAAATATGCAATACACATTTGCTGCGATAAGAGAAAGTTTTTGTATTATTTTATGGAGTTTTAATGATCAATTCTATTAAAAAAGTAGCCCAACCTTTAAAAAGGGGGCGGGTATGTTCGACTATGAGGGCTCGCGCCCCGCCGTAAGAGAGAGATAGAGAGAGAGAGTTAAAGAGAGAGGTGGGAGGAGAGAATGAGAGAAGGAAAGGGAAAACAAGAAGCGAAGAGAGGGAGCGTCGAGAATCGAGATTGTGTGCATGGTGTGGGGGAGCCAGGAACAAGAAGGAAGGGTCGAGAGTGTGAGGGAGTGCCAGGAACAAGAAAGGATACCATCATGATTGAGTTTGGGGACGAAGGTTACGTCTACAACAATGGTCTAGAGGAATCTGTGACGCTCGTCATCACCCTCAGCAGGCAATGGAAGCGGGGTAGGGGACGTGGACGTGTAGGGGGACGGGATTGAAATAGTATGTTTTGTGTTGATTAACAGAGCCGGATTGACCTTTTTGGGGCTCTGGGCCAGGCCAAAATTTTGAGGGCCCAAGCGTACTGTAGGCATGTGCACTCAAGTGGCCAGGTTTTTACTAAGACATGTGCGCTCGAAACACGCGAAAAAATTTCAATTATTAATCTGAATTTTGCTATAAAAGGTATACCGTGTGTCGAAAGTCCGTTCCGCCTATATTCTGACTTTCCATGGAGCGTAGCATCAATATGGAAGTACCCCCTCTGTCTATTTGCCTTTGGGCTACTAGCTGCAATGAATCCAAAGGCGTATTGCAAAGAAAAAATATGTCGGCCGTTGTTCTAGATTTCTAGAGCTAATTTTGTATGTATTGACAGATTCAAAGGTCTGCAAACCTCGGATTTCAATAGAAAAACAACAATAACCGAGGTTTGCATACCTTCGGAGGTTATCGACCATAAAGAGACAACAACTTCAAATAAATTGCTACGTTACATTTTTATTAATCTAAAACAATAACCAGTAATAAATTTATTTCAAATTAATTGTGTAAGTTTAATTTAAAGCATGTTAAAATGGTTTTCTTATGGGGGGAGGAACAGACTTATGACGCACGGTATAGTTCTACTTCAACCACAATGTTATCAGAAGTAGTTTAAATTCATTCGCAGTGCTATCAGAGGTAGTTATACTTTATCCACAATGTATGCTATCAAAGATAGTTCTACGTACTCCGCAGTGCTATCAGAGATAGTTCAACTTCATTCACAGTGCTATCAGAGATAGTTTACTTCATCCACAATGCTGTCAGAGGCCGGGGTCAGAGGTAGATCTACTTCATCCACAGAGCTATATCTGAGGTAGTTCTACTTCATTCACAGTGCTATCAGAGTTAGTTCTACCTAATTAGTCCAGTCAAAGTGGGTTTTGACTCACCACTAATTGCAACAGAATTTTTTTCACTGCTATGAATATCTGAGATGTCCCCTGAACAGCATACAAAAAGTATACTAAAATATACTTGGTGGAAATGTAGTTTTTGGCAGGAAAGGTCATACAGGGGTCAAATTTCAAAATCGCTCCAATCATTTTAAAAACCATACCAAATTATTCCTCTAATCATAAGGATTCAGAAAAAATATAGTTTGCCATATCTGTGATGTACGGTTTTTGAGTTATAACCGAAAAGGTCAAAGGTCAAATGTTGGGGTCAACAGAGGTCAAAAAACTAAAAATTGTCTGATTTTAACCAAAATGGTCTCAAATTGTTCGGCTTGCAAACATAATTCATTTGCACTGTTTAGGTTGTTTAATTACATGCGTAACATTGAAAACTAGGTCGGGGTCAATAGAGTTCAATGGTCAATGACCTCTTTTACCCTGCTACCTAGGTAACGAAGCATCCAAGATATGGCAAACTATTCTTATTTTGGAGTGTTTTTAAAGGACGAACACATTGAGACCATTTTTAAGGAGATCGGAGCATTTTTTTGAAGTTGACCCACATGGAGCCCAAAATTTGACATTGGAGCCCAAAATTTGACCTTTTCGCTTATAACTTGAGAATGGCACATCACAGATATGACAAACTATACTTTTTCTGAATCCTTATGACTAGAGGAATGCTTTGGTATAGTTTTTAAAAAGATTAAAGCAATTTTGAAATTTGACCCCCTGTATGACCTTTTCCCACCAAAAACTACCTTTCCACAAGTACGGTATATTTTTGTATATTTTTGGTATGATGTTCAGGGGACATCCCTAAAATGTATAAAAGTAAAAAAAAAATCTGTTGCAATCAGTGGTGGGTGACACCACTAATTTGTTTAGATTGACTGGACTAAATCTGCAGTTCTATCAGCGGTAGTTCAACTTCAATCGCAGTGCTATCAGAGGTAGCTCTACTTCATCCACCATGCTATCAGAGGTAGTTCAACTTCATTGGCAGTGCTATCAGAGGTAGTTCTACTTAATCTGCAGTACTATCAGAGGCGGGATCAGAGGTACCGGTAGTTCGACTTCAATCGCAGTGCTATTAGAGGTAGTTCAACTTCATCCATAATGCTATCAGAAGTAGTTTGACTTCATTCGCAGTGCTATCAGAGGTAGTTCTACTTTATCCACAATGTATGCTATCAGAGGTAGTTCAACTTCATTCACAGTACTATCAGAGGTAGTTCTACTTAATCCGCAGTGCTGTCAGAGTTAGTTCAACCTCTTTCACGGTGCTATCAGAGATAGTTCTACTTCAATCGCAGTGCTATCAGAGGTAGTTCTATATACTTTATCCGCAATGTATGCTATCAGAGGTAGTTCAACTTCATTCACGGTGCTATCAGAGATAGTTCTACTTCAATCGCAGTGTTATTAGAGGTAGCTGTACTTCATCCACAGTGCTATCATAGGTAGCTCTACTTCATCCACAGTGCTATCAGAGGTAACTCTACTTCATCCACAGTGCTATCAGAGGTAGTTCTACTTCATTCACAGTGCTATCAGAGGTAGCTCTACTTCATACACAGTGCTATCAGAGGTAGTTCTACTTCATTCACAGTGCTAGCAGAGGTAGTTCTACTTCATTCACAGTGCTATCAGAGGTAGTTCTACTTCATTCACAGTGCTATCAGAGGTAGTTCTACTTCATTCACAGTGCTATCAGAGGTAGTTCTACTTCATACACAGTGCTATCAGAGGTAGTTCTACTTCATTCACAGTGCTAGCAGAGGTAGTTCTACTTCATCCACAGTGCTATCATAGGTAGCTATACTTCATCCACGGTGCTATCAGAGGTAGCTCTACTTCATCCACAGTGCTATTAGAGGTAGCTATACTTCATCCACGGTGCTATCAGAGGTAGTTCTACTTCATACACAGTGCTGTCAGAGGTAGTTTTACTTCATTCACAGTGCTATCAGAGGTAGCTCTACTTCATATCGTGCTATCAGAGGTAGTTCTACTTCATTCACAGTGCTATCAGAGGTAGTTCTACTTCATTCACAGTGCTAGCAGAGGTAGTTCTACTTCATCCACAGTGCTATTAGAGGTAGCTCTACTTCATCAACAGTGCTATTAGAGGTAGCTGTACTTCATTCACAGTGCTATCATAGGTAACTCTACTCATCAACAGTGCTATCAGAGGTAGTTTTCATCCACAGTGCTAGCAGAGGTAGTTCTACTTCATTCACAGTGCTATCAGAGGTAGTTCTACTTCATTCACAGTACTATCAGTGGTAGCTCTACGTCATCCACAGTGCTATCAGAGGTAGCTCTACTTCATCCACAGTGCTATCAAATCCACAGTGCTATCAGAGGTAGTTCTACTTCATCCACAGTGCTATCAGAAGTAGTTCTACTTCAACAATCAATACTTCATTAACATGGCTATCAGAGGTAGTTCTACTTTATTCTTTATAGGGCCTACTCATAATTTTATTGTATCCGCAAATAAAATGTCCTGCATCAATATATTGTACCTTGTACTGTAAGTTAACATACATACTTCTATACCTCTACCTTGACTTTTCTTATGTCATTGCCAACGTCTTTGTCTGTCTGCAATAGTCTTGTCAGTCTGCCGTTTACATCCGTCCTTTCTGTACAGAGGGCAATCACGTCTTTCGAGCATTGCTCTTGTGATTATCCTATCATCCTTTTCTTGATATTTTTGTTACCGTATATGATATGATGATAGTGAAAATAAACTTGAACTTGAGTTCTCCTTCATCAACGGTGCTATCAGAGGTAGTTCTACTTCATCCACAGTGCTATCAGAGGTAGTTCTACTTCATCCACAGTGCTATCAGAGGTAGTTCTACTTCATCCGCAATGCTATCAGAGGTAGCTCTACTTCATCAACAGTGCTATCAGAGGTAGTTCTACTTCATTTACAGTGCTATCAGAGGTCGTTCTATCCACAGTGTAATTTTACTTCATTCACTTCATTCACAGTGCTATCAGAGGTAGTTCTACGTCATTCATAGTGCTATCAGAGGTAGTTCTACTTAATCCACAGTGCTATCAGAGGTAGTTCTACTTCATTCACAGTGCTATCAGAGGTAGTTCTACTTCATCCGCAATGCTATCAGAGGTAGCTCTACTTCATCAACAGTGCTATCAGAGGTAGTTCTACTTCATTCACAGTGCTCTCAGAGGTAGTTCTACTTCATTTACAGTGCTATCAGAGGTCGTTATATCCAAGGTGCTATCAGAGGTAATTTTACTTCATTCACTTCATTCACAGTGCTATCAGAGGTAGTTCTACTTCATTCACAGTGCTATCAGAGGTACAATGTAGTTCTACTCCATTCAAAGTGATATCAGAGGTAGTTCTACTTCATTCACAGTGCTATTAGAGGTAGTTCTACTTCATACACAGTGCCATCAGAGGTAGTTCTACTTCATCCACAGTGCTATCAGAGGTAGTTCTACTTCATACACAGAGCTATATCAGAGGTAGTTCTACTTCATTCACAGTGCTATCAGAGGTAGTTCTACTTCATTTACAATGCTATAATAATCCACACCACTAATAAAGTAACCTACCAGATGACGTGAAAGCATATCTAGCCTGTTGAAACTCAGCAGTTGCCCTAGTCAAATTGAAAAAAAACCACCATTCTATGGAAATGAGCGCTTAGGTTGTTATTAATTCACTAACAAATGCCTATTTCAGAAATATTTTAGTTAAAATTATCTTCTTTGTGTAATTTTGAGACTTTTTAGCAATACTTATTTACTGAATAATATAGTAATTTGGATTCAGGTCTAGGCAATTCCAAAACATCGATCCCATTAGACGGTTCGTATCTAAAAATGTTAGCCTTGTTCATATTCTCTTTTTTTCATATTTTATCACTAGATCTTGGTCTAGAAAGAAAATGTACATTTGAAGCAACCAGTTGAGAAAATTGCATTTGGATGGTTACCGTTTTACACAGTATACGTCTAGGGTAATGTATTTGTAGTTTGGACCTATGAGAGGTACTTCTATATATATATGCTTTTCCTAAAGTGCTATCAGGTAGATTTACTTTTATTTCATCTACAGTGCTATCAGAAGTAGTTCTACTTCATTCATGGTGGTATCAGGAGTAGTTCTACTTCATCCACAGTGCTGAAAGAGGTAGAGTTCTACATGTATTTGATTAATAATAGTGTTGAAGGTTATCACGTTTTAATGATACAAAAAGTCGAGTCTATGAATAATCAAGAAAACATTTAAAAATAACACTTATCAAAAATGCTAAAAGAATGTTTATTGCAAAATCAAATAATAATAAAAATTTATAAAAAAATGTCAACTTTCAAATACATTATAAACTACGTTTTCTGAAATCTTTTGACCACATTGTAAACAATGTTTTATAACCTGTCATTTTAACGTTTTCTGGTCAGCGTTGTGAGCTTTTGAAAAAACGTAACGAAGAAAAGCAGTAAGCTTTTGTGTTTGCTGGGTAGTGACTACGTTAGATGCCACGAGCTTCCTGCATTGAATATATTATTAAAGCTATACGCGTATTTGCCCCCACAAAAAAAAGATGTTTGCTTGCCCTCAACCGACCGACCCTAATTTTGGAAATCAGAAAAAGTTTTTCTTTTCTTTTACTGTACAAAAGAATACCGACCCTTTTTGGAAATTCCTGAAAAAGTTTTTTTTCTTTTCACATTTTTGCATTCTGAAGATGTAAAACAAAGGTATTTTAGAGCCTGTGTTCAACATTTTAGTCATTTTGACATCAAAATTGTCTGATTTTTCATATTTTGAGCCTTAATTTTAAACAAACAGTAGAGTTTGCTGGTAATTAAAAAAAACAATAATAAAAAAGGAATCCCGACCGACCGACCCAAAGCAAACATTTTTTTCTTGGCCTTAGGTTGGTTGGAAAGAATACTGGTCCATGTTATCTTACTTTGCCAACTCGAAGGAAGAATAATAATTTTAGTTTAATGTGGGGGAGGGCCAACTCTCAAGACCAATTTTACTGGAATATGATTTAAAAAGAGCATATTTATTTTATTTGAGAAATAACTCATTTCCCTCGTCCATGTTTCAAAGTCGGAAAGGAATTAACTTCCTTTAATATGTAAATTATGTTCATTGCAAGTTGCAAATTCTTTGGCATACATGTATATCATAAACGTTTCCAAAGTAAAGTAGAGGATTTATTCAACATTTTTCAGATATCAGATTGTTTTTCAGATTTATAAAGCTTTCTGTGACTTTCTTAGGGTCCTTTAGCCTCTTCCAGAAAGAAAAAAACCCGACTGACCGACCGTATAGGCCTATACTTGGAAAGTCCCACCAGGTTGTTTTTTCTCAGTTTGCCTTATAAATCCGGTTTTGTTTCATGCACCAATAATTAATGATTTACCTTGGTACAGCAAAGCCGATAATGAGGAAAGTAATCTCTATTAAACAAAGAATGTCACCTATCTACTGTAAATACGAAACAAGGAAAATGAATAACCCATGTAATCCTATTTGCAATTCATACTCCCTGTGTGGACGATTAAGGTCACGTCTTTCATAGCGGGTGTATAGATTTTAACTGGAACAGCACAGTTTATCTGTAAAGTAAGGAGAATGGTCTAGCCCGCCGATGAACTTATTCAACTTCATCAAAAGACACAAAGTATGTTTCAGTGAAAAATATTCGAGCCACACTTTGATTAAAGTTAGCACTGATGAAATGGAGCACAACAGTCCAGTAAGTATGGGGTATCATGTCTTTGTGTGGGGCGAGGGTGGGAGTAGGCATGGATGCAAAGGAATCTTTGGGGATGTAGGGGTGTTGTAAAGAAACCTTAATTTCCTTTAAAATGTTTTTCTTTGCGTTTCAGAATATCAACAATGATGTGCCTCAGCCTCTCGGTAACCACGGCCAGTCATACACAGCATTCATTCTCGCTTTCTTTCTTGGAAGTTGCGGAGTGGCTGTTTCTTTGGTTTTATTTTCATTTCCTCCGGACGAACAATTCCAAAATTTCAAATCACATCTCATTATTGTCACTGAATATTTGAGCAGTCTCTACACTTTATGCCTCATCATACTTTGTCTTTGATTTATCTTGAGGTACAAACACCTGATTCATACTGGCTTCATCGCACTGCCAGTGCGCCGATGGAAAAATACGCATGTGCAGTTGGTCCTATATACGGACGATAATGGCGTCAGAAATCGCGCAAATCATAGTCATTCTTCATCGTTTCAAATCGCAGCATTTGGCATTGGAAGTATTTTATATCTTATCAGCGAACTAGTAAAAGTCTCATCTGAAAGAGATTTAGACAAAATCTACATTTTGAAAAGTAGCATAACACTATTATGCTGCATATTGTTCGTCATTTTCGTAAGCAAGTACTGTGAAGTTGTTCTGAAAAATTGCAAGTTTTTCCACTATTGTATCCATAACTGTGAATCCACTTTGGAGTCTTACATCAATGAACACTACGCATAATGTGTCTCATTATGACCACGTAAAGTTCAGTTTTGAAATGGGACTGGGAATGGTCCAAAGTTTCTTGCAGCCATTGTTTGTCGAGTTCCTTTCCATATCGGCTGCTTGCTTACTGGGGCTGTGGAATACAATGCGACACGAGTCAAAGTACCAACTTGAATATGAACCAAATGACGACAACAACGCGCCTGCAACAACCATCGGGGATCACTTGGAAGACGGAGATCACTTGGAAGAGTCTGATACTTTGCTTCATAATGACGAGGATTCTCTGTCTTCTACGAACTCCAGCGTCCAACAGGAGCCAAAAACGGACACATTTGAAAGCATTCAAACTACTATAATCGTTATTCTCTCAGGTTCCCTTGCATTTTTGTATGTCACTTCATGTACCCTATTACCGCCAGTACCGATCTTCAAACAAGACAATTTATCTACGTTTGTGCAATTGTTAGGAAATGTTGTTAATAGTACTGTCTTTGGACCTTTGATAATATTGATACTTCTATCACTCTACAAATTAAACAGACGTAACATCAATATCACTAAGACAAAACCATTCAGCAGTAGTGATTATCTACTCCTATTCACATCTTCCGCACTTTTTGTTTATGACATTGTCAGAATCATCGCTCTTTTTGGCCGTCTACTTTACTCCGAACAAAAAGTAACAACAGCAGTAATATTTCAAATCGTGTATTGGGTTGGTAGTATCATCCACGTTTGGGGACAAACACAGTTGATATTGACAGCCCAATACATTTCTATGTCTGCGCGCCAGAAGATGGACAAATTTACCAAATTTACGTTGATATATCTTGTTGCAATTAATATAGGGCTTTGGTTTTGCGATTCGATCGCTCATAAATGGTTAGAGATTGACGATGCAGATTTCCATAACGAATGTCCAGAATTGATTTCTATGTTTGGAGAATTCCATGCCAAGATAATTTTGTTCATCTTTCTCCCTATATGGGATGTTTATTGCTTCCATTCAGCCATTGTGGTTTACAGCCTGATACGTAGGAACTATTATCAAACTATTACTGAATAACGCATTTTAAGACACACTTGTACTTGACGGACGCATTTCATGACGCAGGTGCGTCGTTTGTGTTGATATGCGTCATTAATTCTGACCCTAACCCTGGCCTAACCCAATGCTAACCCTAATCCCAACATAAAATGCACTAAACGCTAACTTAAGGTGGTAAATTATTACACGCCCTGATAAATTTTGTGTCTAATTTTGCAATTTTCTCAAAAAATAACTACACACTGGTAACAAAAGTTATGTATATTATAGGGGCAAGGAATTCAATTACTTCACTGAAATTTCAGTGATTCAAGACAAGTGGTTCATTATATTATATGTTAAGAAATGAGGTACATTCTAGCGGTATCTATTTTCTTATCATGAATGACGTACCGCTTGTCTTGAGTCACTGAAATTCAAGTATGGTAACTGGATGCCTAACTTTTGTTACCAATGTGTTATTATTTTTTGAGAAAAATGCAAAAATAGTCACAAATTTATCAAGGGGTGTAGTACCACCTTAAACCCTTTCCAGAAAATAACCCTTTGGACTAATAGCCTGTTCTCCTACCCAAGGTTGATTACAAACCATGGACTCACATGGATTTATTTATTTTGTATTTATCAATGTACAAAATAGATAAGAAATTTAAGGTAAATACAGAAAAATATGCATTTCAAAGAGAAGAATACTATAGATACGTAATATATTAAAAGTGTTGATTTAAAAAAAACCATATAGCACATAAAAGCGTAAAAGTCTCGGGCTTATTTCCAACGAGGTCCTCTGCATAGCATTAATTAGGCAAATGGGGGTAGCCAAAACTGCACAAGAGAGGACCTCATTGGCTGTAACCCTGACAAACTTCTAATATATTTAATCCTATCACTTCCGGGATCACTTCTAGGTTATTCTAATTGAGTTCCTTTAAAAAAAAGTTTGAGTTAACTTGAACACGGCAGTGTACAACTCGTGTTATAGATATGGCATTTTGTGTATAATCAATATGTGTTTCACCATTTTGTCCAGGCGGACACAGGTTTGGGTGCTGATGGGACCAGTCTGAAACAAATTGTTTAGCCAAGCTTATAATCGTGCTGGCCAGTAAGAGGGAGAGAAGCAGAACTGAAGAAAAAGAATAAGGGAAAAAACAAACAAAAAATGATAAGTTTAAACAGAAGAAATATAGTCATTTCGCTCGTAAAATGCAAAAACAATTTCGTGTATTAGTACTTGTACAGATGAACCCATCATTAAGGGATATTAATTTTGAAAGTGTTTCATATTTGTAAGACAGCGCCACAAAATGTGGATTTTCGTGTCCCTTTATGTACGACAGCATCAGAAAGTTATATATTTGGTCAAAATATAAATGAATAAAGTTAAAACTTGAGGGTTCACGATTTTCAATTGCACAATAATCATTTGTGAGTAGGTTCTATATGCATGTTTACTTCGAATTTGTCATTGAGTCTCTCTTTGATTTATTTAATATTTTTAGTAAACCAGCAAACGTAAGTTGCATCTTCCCTATCCACGTCATCATGCATCATATTATAGATACTGTAATCTATATTTAGTATTTCAACTTTTAATGCGATAACAGGAAGCTGCGATTTCTCGTAGTTTGTAATTACGAGATGACTGCTTTCACGAAGTTGTTCGCCTAAACTATTGCATACAGGCGCCCTGGTAGTACCCGCAGTACGTCTCATATTGCAGTAAGATCTGTCCCAACTGCTGCATTGCTTCATTCGGTCCAAATATTTATGTCCCATATGTTCATCATCTTTGATTTTAAGTACAACATACTGTCGTTCCTCGTCAATGTTATTCCGAATCCCATATTGTCTTCGCCTTTCTGATTTAACTGGCTTGGTTAATTCAGGGAGCTGATAAAAATCAGCTTCTTTTTCCAAGATTTCAAAATCCTGAAAGTGATCTGGAACCATCAGGCAACCACGTCGTAAGAATTCAAGCACATGTTCAAATGTCTTACCATTAGCATCAATCCAATAATTACCGTGTTCATCTCTCGATGTTGGTAATCGTCCACTGAACATAGTACCGAGCATAGAGTTTGAATATTTAGTCAATGTTTACCATGATGTAGTGTAAATGACACCTCCAACGTTAAGGGCTGGGGTATGAACGTTTGGACAGTATTTATTTTGGGACATCAGAGCACATCAGACATATCGAATTGCATTCTGAATATGAAGAATGTCATTCTGATATCAAATAATTTTGATTTTTGAAATTCGCAATTTAATACACATTTTATGGCAAATCATTAAAATTTATATTTTTGATATTTAACAGTACTTGAAGTAAACTTTATAAATCTGATTATTTATACTTAAAGTGTATGTAGGTGGGATGAAAAGCCGACGATCAATTGAAAATTTTGACCTTTCGTATTGAAGATATGGATTTTTTTTCCCAAAACACCCCAAAAAATAGGTCTTTTTGGGAAAAAAATCCATATCTTCAATATGAAAGGTCAAAATTTTCAATTGACCGTCGGCTTTTCCTCCCTGCTACATACACTTTAAGAATATATCATTAGATTGATGTAATTTACTTCGAGGACTGTTATATATCAAAAATTTGAAAAATATCACATTTTTATAATTTGTCATAAAATTTGTATTATATTGTGATTTTCAAAAAATGAAAATTATTTGATATCAGAAAGACATGCTTCGTATTCAGAATGCAATTCGATAGGTCTGAGGTGCTCTCATGTCCTACAAAAAATACTGTCGAAACGCAATAAACGCTCATTTTAGATCCCTTAAGCTTAACGATTTCAGCCATTTTATCAAAAATTACAGATCAGCAAAATGTCAATATTTAATTCCCAACGTAACACACGCCTAGCGATACATCCTGTAATGTCAATTGCTGTAGTACTGAGCAGATCATCTTAGAAAATTCCCCGCTGTAGTTTCAATCAGCAATTTTTAGGGATATTACAAATATTTATCATCGCGCGATCATCATCAAATGCAGTTTCAATTTCCAGATAAATTTTATTCCGATAATTACACAAATTAATACAGTTTAAATATCTGATCAGTTCACATTGTGAAACATATGCATATTAGAAAATCGACCGTTAGCATTTTATATTAATCATTAACGCATTTACTTACAACGCGCAATAACATTATACAGAAACTGATCCTAGACTCCGGAACTATCAGGATGTACAGGGTGTCCCCCAAAAAAAAAAAAAAAAGAGAACCCTCATTGCGCCCTCTTTTTTCATATTTTTGAAAAGTTTATCAAATATATTTTGGTATGTAAAGAAACCTTTAATCGTTAGCTTTAATAAACCAAAACAATTATTTCAATCGGCTTACAACTTTTGAAGATATGCTCTTTTAAAGAAATGTATCCGTTTTTCACTCTGTCCACATAGGAGGTTTGGATACTTCAAGATTGAAAGGGAGTACACGTACCATGCATGATTTTCAAACATTCCTCAATGATAACTTTATAAAATAACTTTATTTAGGGAATGCGCTTTACCGGTGGGTTTATGGGCTATAGATTTTGTTAAGTGTCATTAATATGTGGGTAAAATGGATGCGGAATGAGACTTCTTTTGCTATACTTATTATTTTCTTGGTTATTTATGTTTTTTTGTTTTATTATTTTTCTTACTTTGTTGTTTCTTGCTTTCTTTTTATTTACAACATTTAAGTCATTTCTCTTTTTAGGATAAAGGTTAGCCCTGAAATGGGCTGTTTGGTTTGTCCTTGGTTCTTCTGAAGTGATTTTACTGTAAACTCTGTCCTCTACTTGGTTGCCTCCTTGGCGCATACAGGTTTCAGTCCTGGTCCTCATTGCATCAATTGTGTTGCGTGCCATCCGGATA
The DNA here is from genome assembly GCF_039555335.1 of Amphiura filiformis. Lineage (NCBI taxonomy): Eukaryota > Metazoa > Echinodermata > Ophiuroidea > Amphilepidida > Amphiuridae > Amphiura > Amphiura filiformis. The sequence continues at coordinate 21,048,732 of NC_092642.1, read as the reverse complement.
CTTGCGAATGCGACAGTAATACGTTTGCGAAGATCTTATCTTGGATTTTGCCACAAAGAAAGAAATCAAGTGGTGTGAGGTCTGGTGATCTTGCAAGCCACTCCACAGCATGACCCATCCCAACCACTCTGTTTGCCATCCATGGACAGAGTGAAAAACGTGCAGTTTTCTTCAAAAGGACATCTCTTTAAAAGTTGTGAGCCGATTGAAATAATTGTTTTGGTTTATTAAAGCTAATGATTAAAGGTTTTTTTTACCTACCAAAATATATTTGATCAACTTTTCAAAAAATTCCGATAATTACACAAATTAATACAGTTTAAATATCTAATCAGTTCACATTGTGAAACATAGGCATATTAGAAAATCGACCGTTAGCATTTTATATTAATCATTAACGCACTTCCTTACAACGCGCAATAACATTATACAGAAACTGATCCTAGACTCCGGAACTATCAGGATGTACAGGGTGTCCCCCCAAAAAGAGAACACTCATTGCGCCCTCTTTTTTCATATTTTTGAAAAGTTTATCAAATATATTTTGGTATGTAAAGAAACCTTTAATCGTTAGCTTTAATAAACCAAAACAATTATTTCAATCGGCTTACAACTTTTGAAGATATGCTCTTTTAAAAAATGTATCCGTTTTTCACTCTGTCCACGTAGGATGTTTGGTTACTTCAAGATTGAAAGGGAGTACACGTAGGCCTACCATGCATGATTTTCAAACATTCCTCAATGATAACTTTATAAAATAACTTTATTTAGGAATGCGCTTTACCGGTGGGATAATGGGCTATAGATTTTGTTAAGTGTCATTAATTTGTGGGTAAAATGGATGCGGAATGAGACTTCTTTTGCTATACTTGCAATTACTTATTTTTTTCTTGGTTATTTATGTTTTTTTGTTTTATTATGTTTCTTACTTTCTTACTTTGTTGTTTCTTGCTTTCTTTTTATTTACAACATTTAAGTCATTTATCTTTTTAGGATAAAGGTTAGCCCTGAAATAGGCTGTTTGGTTTGTCCTTGGTTCTTCTGAAGTGATTTTACTGTAAACTCTGTCCTCTACTTGGTTGCCTCCTTGGCGAATACAGGCTTCTCATTGCATCAATTGTGTTGCGTACCATCCGGATACTTGCGAATGCGACAGTAATACGTTTGCGAAGATCTTGGATTTTGCCACAAAGAAAGAAATCAAGTGGTGTGAGGTCTGGTGATCTTGCAAGCCACTTCCGATTCCACATAAGAAATCATGTAATTAAATAAATGAATAAATAAATAATAAAATAAATAATTGATTAATTAATTAATTAATTAATTAATCGCTATTGTGATTGTTTCTTTCGTCTTATAATAAAGTTATGTGTTTTTCCTTGTATATGTAAACTTTCTTTGCACATCTTGTTCAGTTGATCTTCTATATCCTTCACCGATATGCTGTTGTTAGGGCAACATCATCGGCAAATCTTAGATCCGTTAGCGTCTCCCCATCGATGTTGATTCCTTTTCTCTCTTGAAAACCTCTTCCAGTGCTGTTGTGAAAATCTTTGGTGACAATGTATCTCCCTGTTTCACCTCTCTTTCTATTCCCACCTCGGTGGCCCATCGTCCAATTCGAATTATTATCACACTGTACTCCGGATCTCGTAGCCGGATTTTATATAATTTCTTACCAGGTAGCGAATTTTTAACTTGTAGTTTATACCTGTAGCAATGAATTATAAATAACATTTTCAGAACAGGTTATCCTGGGAAAAGGGCATCAAGTAGTAGAAAATTTGTGCATGTCGTTTGCAATAAATTTTCAGAACTAATCAAAATTAGAGCTATTTACATAGAGAGTTCAGGGCGAGAAGAACTAATAGCTGCCATCTGTTAGATTTGGCAAATTGAGCACTTGGGAATGACACAAGTAGCAAAGGGCAGCTATAGCAAATGGGAACTGCTTGTTTGTTCTGAACCACGATAAAGTGTTAGCAACCTCATTTGTCTTCTGATGATATTTCAAAAATAACAATTTGAACATTTTAATACATAATGCTGATTGCTTTCAATAAGTTCCATTAAAGCTATAGCCAATGATACTCATTTGATCTCGAATAATTTCAAAGTGTTTACCAAAATGCTAACAATTTTTATTAAATGGTCTATCATGACCCATATTACAGTGCCATCAGTTTTACTTCATCCACTGCTCCATCAGATGTAGTTCAAGGTCATGCACAGTGCTATCAGAGGTAGTTCTACTTCATCCCCAGTGTTATCAGAGGTATATAGTTCTACTTCATCCACAATGCTATCAGAGGTAACTCTACTTCATCCATAGTGTTATCAGAGGTAGTTCTACTTCATCCGCAGTGTTATCAGAAGTTGTAATTCTACTTCATCCACAGTGATAAGATGCACGATAGCGGATAAAAACAATACCTTTTTCGCATTCTTAAACACTTAAATTCATATGAATCATAAGCATGATAAGTATACCAAATTTTAATCAAATCAAATCTTTTACAAGGAATTACCTGTGGCTTAGAATCTGAAAACAATACAAAACAAATTCTGATGTGACAATTAAACTGGTATTCAACATACATTCCATACTTAATCTTAATTATACAGAATATCATTTTGTGTTAAATGTGTACATAAAATGTTTAACGTGATTGTGATTTGCGATGACCTTCGCATTTAACATAAAATGTTTAACATAATTGTGATTTGTGATGACCTCCGCCAAACGATGGTTGCAGGTTTGTCAAATGACAAAGTACTCATGAGTTTAATTGTTCAGTTAAGACATATTCCCCCTATATCATATAGTTTTTCTTGTGTTATTGAGGCTCTGTGCTTAATTTTTCTTTACTGATGAGCGTGAATTCCAACTTGAACTGTACAGGTGCTTTGAGGATATGTCGGCTGATACTGAATATCTGAAATCTCATTTTGAAAACATGAAGTATAATCCTCTAGACAAGAGTGATGCATTTGAAGTAAATGATTGTAATAACAACACACAATACTTTTCCACCGATAACCTAAAAGAAACAGCTGGTATCAAAAGCAGCAATTTATCCTTACTTTGTAGTAACGTAAGAAGTCTGACTAAAAATTTCGATACACTAAAGGAGCTACTCTCAGAAATTGATGTCAACTTTCAAATCATTGGACTGGTTGAAACTTGGTTGAACGAAAAGCCTCACGATTACTATCATCTAACAGGATACAACCTCGAATTGTGTAATAGAAATGACAAGAGAGGCGGTGGTGTATCTATGTATGTTGACGAAAATATTGCTTATAATGTTAGACATGATATTAATGATCTAAATCAGCTGAAATATACTGAATCGTTGTTTATAGAAATTGAAAAAAGTAACTCGCAAAACATTGTAGTTGGTGTAGTATATAGACCACCTGACCAAAACATTGATGAGTTTAATAAGTATATTGATGCAGTATTATGTAAAATAACGGGTCAGGAAAATAAGCTTCTATATATAATGGGTGATTTTAACATTAACCTATTTAATGACGATGTTCATAAACCAACTGGTGAATTTGTAGATGTTATAACATCATACTCTTTATACCCTAGTATAACTAAACCGACTCGGATAACTAGAAAATCAGCAACTCTTATTGATAACTTCTTTACCAACAATTATGCAAATCAAACATCTGGCATTATTCTTACTGATATAAGTGACCATCTTCCTATATTTGTGTCTACAAACCTAAGTGTTTATGGTAAAGATACCAATGATGTTGTCATAGAAATTAGGGATATGAGTGTTCAAAACATTGATACACTTAAAGATAACCTTCGTAAGGTTGACTGGGCCAATGTGTGTGAAAATCATGATGCTAATACATCGTACAACAAGTTTATTGATAAATTTAAAGAGGTATTTGATGAATGTATTCCTAAAAAGGTAGTTAAGAAATCTGGTACTAAAAATAGGATGCCTAGGGCACCTTGGATAACATATTCTCTGCTGAAATGTATTCGTAGAAAGAACAAGCTGTTCATAAAACAAATCCAAAAACCTACTGATGCAAATGTACAAAGATATAAGATGTATCGTAACAGGTTAAACTCCTTATTAAGGAGGGCAAAACAAAATTATTTCAGTTCCCAACTGAACAAAGAAAGGTTTAATATGCGAAATACATGGAAAATTTTGAATTCGGTGCTCAGATGTCCGAAAAAGACATCTTGTCAGAAGTTTGTAAGTAACAATGAAACTTATACTGACCCCCTAAAGTAGCAAACAAATTCAATGAGTTTTTTGCAAGCATTGGTCCCTCATTAGCTGCTTCTATAAAACATCAAGGTAAAAATTTTGATGAATACCTAATTAATAGCAGCAACTCTACTTGTTTTTTCCAACCAACTGACGAAAATGAAATCCTGAAGATTATTAATAATTTGGGTAATAGAAAAGTCCAGGTTATGATCAAATAAAGTCTGATGTGGTAAAATTGGTTGCCGATGAAATTGTATATCCATTGAAAATCATATTTAACAAGTCGCTCACAGAAGGAATAGTTCCTGATGCCATGAAAATAGCAAAGGTAGTGCCTATATACAAGAAAGACTCTCCACAATCATTTGGTAATTATAGACCAGTATCTGTGTTGCCTTGTTTCTCCAAAATTCTTGAAAGAATTGTTCATGAAAGATGTAGTAACTTTTTAAATGCCAAAGAATTATTGTACAATAGACAATACGGGTTCCGTCATAAACACTCTACGTATATGGCCGTATTAGACTTCATTAAAGATACAAATAAGGCTATTGATGAAAATATGTGTACTGCAAGTATCTTCATGGACCTTTCAAAGGCCTTCGATACTATTGATCATGACATTCTATTACAAAAGTTGTACCATTATGGCTTTCGTGGTGTATCATATGACTGGTTCGAAAACTATTTGTCAAATCGTAAACAATATGTATCCTTTAATTCTGCAAATTCATCTCATACCAGTGTTAAACGTGGGGTGCCACAGGGTTCCATCCTGGGGCCACTACTATTTATTGTATATATGAATGACATCAGTGAAACATCGAAACTTCTATCTTTCATATTATTTGCAGATGATACAACTGTTTTTCTTTCTGATAACAATATTCAAAGGCTTTGTGATAATTTAAATAAAGAGTTGAAGGAAATTGTTAACTGGTTTAAGTGTAACAAGTTATCCTTAAATGCCAGTAAAACAAATCTTATGTTTATTGGAACACCTCATCAAACAAAAAATATAACTGAAGTTCACAATGTATTTCTCGATGGATGCAAACTTTCACGTGTGTATGATGTCAAATTTCTGGGAATTACACTTGATGAAAACCTTACTTGGAGGTCACACATTAACAACATTTGTAAGACCTGTTCTAGGAATATTGGCGTCTTAAACAAAGTAAAGCTATTTTTACCTAAACCAAGCTTGTATCAGTTGTATTGTACACTAATCTTACCATATTTAACTTACGGTATAGTATTGTGGGGTTCTGCTAATAACTATAATTTAAACAGAATTGTGAAGCTCCAAAAAAGAGCAGTTAGAATTATCACAAATATTTCGTATCTTTGCCACACCAAACCACTGTTCGAAATGTATAATTTACTTAATATATGTCAATTATTTAATAAAGAACTGGGTATTTTTATGTACAAATATCATATGAGTTTATTACCAAGATCATTTGACAATTTGTTCATAAACATGAAGTCTATTCACAATTATAATACCAGAAAGAAAGAGAACTATCGTACTGATATCCATAAAATGACTGATGTTCTAACACTTGGTCCTAGGTTATGGAATAGTTTGCCAAGTGAAATTAAAGAAGCTAAACGGGTAAATGAATTCAAAAATAGCATTATAAGGTATTTAAAATCTAATTAATACCTCTCATAATCTCATAATTTCTTGTTTTTGCCGACTCTGTACACAATTCACCATAATGTATTATCAAACACTGCTAAATTATTTGTTGCTTTAATTTGCATTTTGTATAACTTAAGATGGGTTCTTTGTATGTTTTTATGTTTTTGTGTATAATTAATGTTTTGATTATTTAATGTACAATTATAATTATATGTTATAAGGTGGTACATCGTTTTCAGGCCTCTTGGCCTTGTGATGTGCCTGCCTTCATCAATACTTGTTAATGTGCAATAATTTAATTTACCTCTGTTGTTACATTGTATGCTTTATGAGATTGATGAAAAATAAAAGATTGATTGATTGATTGATTGAATTTTCCTTTCCTAACAAACCAAAAAACGTGTGTTGCATCTTGACTTTTCGTACCATCATGCATATTACTGACACTGAAACCTATATTGAGTATTTCAAGTTTTAATGCAACCAGAGGAAGATGGAATTCGTCGTAGCAATTAATCGTGAGTGTCTGGGTGTGTTGACCGGAAGTTACTGTGACACTTGGCACAGGCCAATACTCAGAATAACGCAAATGCAACTGACATATTGCATCTGTGGGTCCAAATATTCGCACCCTGTTTTTATAAACCTCAACGACTACATATTGGAAATTGTCGGCGTCGTCCGGAATTGCAGGCTGGTTTCCATATCTTTTTGCTTTCACTGCTTTGGTCAATTCATTGATTTGATAAAAATCGGCCTCCTTTTCCAGAAATTCAAATTCTTGAAAGTGATCGGGAACTATCAAGCAACCACGACGTAAGAATTCAAGCACATATTCGAATGTCTTCCCATTAGCATCAATCCAATAATTACCGTGTTCATCTTTCGTTGTTGGTATTCGTCCACAGAACATAGTACCGAGCATAGAGTTTGGATATTTAGTCAATGTTGACAGTGATGTAGTGTAAATAACACCTCCTACATTAAGCTTAACGATTTCAGCCATTTTAGATATGCATATATCCCTGATACAAATAATGTGTAGTCAATATAATCTCCGTATCAGTCTTTCATCCATCCATACAGCAGCATTTATATATATTTTACCAACGCAACAGACACCATTATGAATACATACGCGCCAACCCAGCAGTACATGTAGAACCATTTAGCATAAACTAGTATTCAAACAGGATCATAATATCCTTAATCACCTTGAATATATATTGTCTGTTCAATTTTGCAGATCCAATTTTTAGTGAGTACACGTGGTACTGTATATGCAATTATGCTTTATACAGCGATTCAGTCGCCAAACATTGCAGCAAGCATCTAGACAGCATTTATAACGCAATAACATCATGCAGAAATATTTAAGCATGACCCAATGACTCATAGTGGTTCATTCAGTACGGTGTCCTTTTAGCGCCAAACATCCACTTTGAATTATTATGACGAAAATTGAACCCGGGATCCCGTGGCACGATTACATAGTATTTCTTACTGACTGAGGGTGGCATCATTTTGAACTTTTATTTTATTTATCAAGCATTTATTACAGGAAAAGCCACCGTTACTATTGAGAAAATTCCGAATGATGAGATTGCGTGCATGTTCCTAACCAGAGCTGGTTTTATTACGTGTATATTCACTCACTCATTAGCCTATTTTAAAGCCCTGCTCAGTGGCATGATGTTGTCTTCATTTTCTCCTCTTTAAAGCGAATACAGATTAAAAACTGAAAGCTGAAAGAACTGTTTTTAAGGTGCAGTTGCCCAAATGCTTACTCAGGATAACTATTTTGTTCCTATTTACATAATATGCCTTGGGACTCCAAAACAAAATAAAACGTGTTTTATATGAGAAGAAAACATCGAAGGGTTCAATAGACACACAAGTTAGTGAAATGTACCAGATTTCGACTCACACATCGTACTGCCGTTTTTGAAGTTGCGTTCTTGATCCTCTATACATGCGCAACTTGAAGTGTGCCTGTCATCATGCAATGTTACACTTACCGAGGAAGAAGTATTTCGCCCTTTAGTCTTGCTAGTCTGATTTTCGATTTTTGAAAATAATGTTTAATAAAAGAAAGATGAACATAAAAGGAAATTGTCATTATTTGATTCTTAAACTTTTTTCATTTCACCTGTATTATAATCTTAATATTTAATTTCCATTTAATACGCTATGCTCGTAATAATTTTGGCCATGACAATAATGGGCAATTCTCCTGTGAATTGTTTGAAATGCTTAATGTTGCAACTTACAACCCAGTCCCCCCCCGCCAAAGGAATTTTATTTCACACTCGAAAATAACCTTCTCAAAACATTCTGATCTGATATAAGTATTAAATTGTCATAGTTTATTTTTCATGTATGGTCATACAGATGTACTAATTACTACCACTATTCGCTACTTGCACGGTTCCGCCATTATGCACTATGTGCGGGGAGAGCCTCGAACTGGCAGCATACATGAATGGGAATTGAACTAGTCATAACGTTCTGTGTAAGGTTACATAATTCTTCCTTTCATGTATGCTGCCAGTTCGAGGCTCTCCCCGCACATAGTGCATAATGGCGGAACCGTGCAAGTAGCGAATTATAATATATTATACGAGGCGGTCAGCATGTTTGGACCTTTTACATGTGTATGGATTTTTTGAGAAATTTGTTCATGATCACATAAAAGAATGCACTTTTGTCATTCACACAACACATGCATAGATAAATGATACCGTAAACTTTCATAACACAGTGATTTAATGGAATCAAAATGACTGTGACATTGTAACCCTTTTTTAGATTATGTTTTGGGTTTTACATGACATGGTTTCATTTTAATTTCCAAAAAACTTTCAAAATATTTTCAACTGCAGGGTTTGCTACAATAAAGGCAACATATGTTGCTTATTTGTTCCTTTACATAATGTATACCCAACGCACAGGTTAGGATTTCGACGTTGTATCAACGTTAAAATCACGTTGAAGTCCTTATGCAAATACAATGTGATTTCAACCTGATTTCGACATTGAATCAACGTTGATTCAACGTCAGGTGTGCCCACTGGGAAGTCTCATCAAATCATCCATATCTTTATACCTTTTTACAGGTACAGATATTAGGGCCTGGTTCAAACCCCGGGGGGGGCACATCAAAAAATTTGGTGGGTATGCTCCCCGGAATTTTGAGGTGGTGGGTCTTTGGGAGCAGACGGCGTACTGGTAAAAGGGGTCTTTCGGAGCTGCGAACCGGGCTGTGAACAAGTAAAATGGGGTCTTTTGGAGCTGCGAAAAGTCAAAATCAAGGGTCTTTCTTGGCTTTTTGGTTGAAAATCGCCTGAAAAAACAAGAAATATGAGGAATGAGCGATTTTTGGGTCTTTTAGAGCTAAAATTATCAAAATCAAGGATCTTTCGGAGCTTTATTTTGGTCAAAAAAAGGGGGTCTTTCGGAGCTGCGAAACTCAAAAAGAGGGGTCTTTCCGGGGGAGCATACCCGTATGGTCGTTTGTGTTGAGTACCCCCGCCCCCCCCGGGGGGTTCAAACACGTTCTCATTATTTATTCGTGCTTTAAAATAGGTTTTTAAATTACACTCGGGCTTATAATATGGTATGTCTACCAAATTTGCATTGGTAAATTGCCAAAAAACCCAAACTATTGCTATGTAATAAGGAATATTTGAAGAGAATCAAATTATTTACAATTTCATCAGTGTTGTATAGACTGTAGACTATGCCATAGTCGATTTTTGATAAATAAAAGCATGTTATTAATGATGAAAGCATTCAGTTGAACTCGAAATTATACTGATATTTATTACATCAAAATACTTGTATAAATTGTTATGAAAAAGTTTATATAATTATATTAGTGACAGTAAAAGTAAAGTGTACGTAGGCTTTTATTATTGAATGCAACATATCATAATGTCATAATTATATTGGCACTTCAATACTGAACAATTCTGATTTTAGAATCTACCAGTATTAATCGCGAAAGTCCCGAGTTAAAAATCGACTATGAACTTTCACTTTTAAGCAAAACTTTACCGCGGGACTTCGTTCTCTAAAACACACTGTCAATCATACTTGTTTATCATCTAATCTAACCACAAGACTAAGCATGGTGGTAAAATACGCGCTAGATGCGTACGTTCATCCACCAACTTTCGCGCCAGCACAAAAGCACCGCATTCCATAGATAGTTGTGTACCATGTATAGTTAATGGTAATGGTACGTGTCGGGAGGATTTAAACAATAACGAGATCTGGGCGACCAACCACAAGCCAGATTCATTTAAAGATGCATTACATCATGACCAATTTTAGTTAGGCCAGAAATTGGCCTAACTCTCCATAGAGTCCCGTGTTAAGCATGTAAACCGCAATCCAAAGTCAGTAGTCCAATACAGACTGAAGCAACATACAAAACTAATGAATGCTGTTAACACATGTTTAACTACACACTCTGTTCTTGGCAGGGCTTGAATTAAGGATTTCAGATCCAGGAGCAATTTTGGGTGTTTTTGTGTAAATATTGCCCCTGGTCTATACAAATACACACAGCGGATATTTTGCCCTTTAGCAGGGGTAAATTTGCCCCTTCTCCAGCTTATTTCAAGCCCTGGTTCTTGGTTACATATTGTGACAGATTAAAAGTGTCTAATTTTGGCTTCATCGCATCATGTACCGCGTACACCTGAAGGTAATATCACATTCATTGTAAGATCAACTATATAGTAAAATACTCCTGCATTATTTTTTTTAATGTTTTTATGCAAACCCTAATACATGAGTTACGGTATATCATTAACATATTGTGACACAACTTTTTAAGAAAACAATAGCACCATTGATAACTAAATTGTCGTATCCCAAAGGAGGCAAATTTGAAATCGAGATAAAGGCAAATATATGGAGTAAAAAAACATTAAAATACATAAGAAAATACATAGACATCACAAAACTTTTTATGCTAGACCTTTGGTGTTTTCAGTACATGAAAATGCCTCCTTTGGACATGTTGGACCCAATGGAGCAGATCGCGTCACATATCATTCAAAATCACATCATATATTGTATTAATTTATACAATATATGATAACATGAATAAAATAAATAAAAGGAACACTAAAAGCCTTAATGTACGATTTCCTTCAAATTTTAAATTTGTTATTACATACTCAAAATGCTGAAATAATGCTAAGTAATAATTATCGGGAAGGGTTTCTATCCACTTTGAGCTGAAATAACAAGGTAAAGTGAAAGAGTCCCTGCTGGTTATTTTGGCCATTTCCGTTTAACACGCAGTTCTATAGGAGGACATAATGTCATAATTCTTTGAATTATGATATTATGTCAAACTTTGCTCTGCTGACCTACAAACACAACAAATTTGGCTGATTCCATTTAGGTGAAAGTTGGGACAAAGACATGTGTAAACATTACAAATATGCCAAAAAATAAGGTTTGAAAAAAATTAACCAATTTCATATTATAATATCGTACATTATGGCTTTAATGTAGTGTTCAATTTCATACAGAAAACACATTTTATATTAGGACTACCGTGCGAACATACATTCTTTTTTTCTTGGCCTAACCAGCTTATACTCAAAGTTTTGAATGCTTAGACTTGTGTCAAGTCTTTGTATTTCGTGACTGCAATTGTAATGTTCTTATCCTATGGTCTATTCCCTCAAATTTCAAAATATTAAACATGACAAGAATGGCAATGCAGAATAATTCAATGATTATATATATCTAAATATTTAATATCGGTAGAATTGGTTCTCAACATGCCTTTCTTTAGTAAGCAAACAAACGTATTTAATAGAAACAAATTCTGATGTGGAAATTAAATGGTATTGAACATATTGCATAATGATAGTCTATACTTAATTAATTATATAAATGTGTAAAACAATTATGGTTGCAGGTTTATCAATGACACAGTACTCATCGGTTTAATTGTTCAGTTCATATAAGGCTACTACATATTCCACATTTTCCTGTATTATTGAGGCTCTGTCGTTCACTTTTCTTTTTTAACAAACCAGAAAGCGTGTGTTGCACCCGGTGTTGCATTTGTTCAGTTCATATACATAAAGACTACTTCATATTGCACATTGAGGCTCTGTGGTTGTCTTTCTTTTTCTTACAAACCAGAAAACGTGTGTTGCATCTGGATTTTTCATATCATCATGCATATTACTGACACTGAAACCTATATTTAGTATTTCAACTTTCAGTGCAATTAGAGGAAGATGGCATTCACTGTAACTTGCAATCGTGAGTTTCTGTTGACCGCTGTTAATGTTATTCATCCCCTGCATAGCCTTATACTCGGGTGCTGAAAAGCGCAAACTTAACTGACTTATTGCATCGCTGGGTCCACATATTTGTACCCGACTGTGGTATGGCTTGTCTTTTATCAACTTAACCTGAACAGCTAGATACTGGACATTTTCGGAATCATCCGGAATTCCAGGCTGGTTTCGATATCTTTTTGATTTCACTGATTGGGTCAATTCATTGATCTGATAAAAATCGGCCTCCTTTTCCAGGATTTCAAAATCCTGAAAGTGATCTGGAACCATCAGGCAACCACGTCGTAAGAATTCAAGCACATATCCGAATGTCTGGCCATTAGCATCGATCCAATAATTACCGTGTTCATCTTTCGTTGTTGGTAATCGTCCACTGAACATAGTACCGAGCATTGAGTTTGGATATTTAGTCAACGTTGACCGCGATGTAGTGTAAATAACACCTCCTACGTTAAGCTTAACGATTTCAGCCATTATTCTGCTGGATATTAATGTGGTTACATAAGATTAGAACCCGGAAGTTTCTACACTGAAGAAGTCGTTAACAAATGTTCAATTTCTGTTGCATGTACTATACTAGCAAATGATTCAACGATGAAATTATATAGCGAATCAGTTGAGTCGTGAAACCGGGCGTGAAACATATTGCAGCATACATCTGGACAGCACATGCTTGGCTTCCTAACATCATGCAATATCAACGAGGGGTATGACCCCGGAAGTATTTCCTTCAATACGGTGTCCTATCGAGGCCAATTGCACCCAATTCAAATTATTTTGACTAATATTAACTCACAACCCGCGACCCAATTGAAGAAATAAGATCATGTCATATATTATACCGATAACAGAATTGTGAATAGAATATTATTTTCATTCCTGACTGAAATGGAATTATAAATAACATTTTCAGGCAACGTACCTTGAGATAAAGGCCAAACCAAAAGTTTTGTGTACGTCGTTCAGGTCTGTAGCCTACTACCGGTATTCATGACAAGTAGGGCGGCTAATCCCGGCTATATTGGCAAATAGTATACGTTCTTGTCCTGACCCTCGATATAACTAATACACTGTGGATTGCTTTTTATGAGATTTTTCTTTTCACTACATCTCTTTTAGTATAATTATGAAAATATTTTGTCAAGGATACGGAAGATAACTTTAACATCGTTGCAATATTTGAGAAATTTGAATTGTATGTCCAGCCAATTTTTTTGATAAGTTTATTAAGCAAAGTGGTGACACACAGCGTCACCATCCCTATATCTTCGTATCATAAATTGCCATGATAGTACTAGTTGTTCAACAGCACGGCATGGCGATTTTGTTCCGCCGTGATTTAATAGTTTCGAGATAAAAGGCCGAGCACTCCAGGCAAATTATAACACACCACCTGTACCTGTACGAACACCACCTGTACGATAGATACATTTCTTTTCTTTTCCACTACGCATATACGCATGCTCCGCTGCAATCTGAGTATGCTCATTACCCTGTACGTTTCTAACTCAAGAAAATTCATTTTTGGTCAGTTTGAGTTTTCAAGACGCAAGCGAGAAATTCAATACGCAGAGTAAAGGTTATCAGATTCTTTCAACACATATATTCATGTGCAAGCCTTACAAAGGTCATGTTCAAATAGCAAAAATACCGAAATATATTCAAGGATTTAAGATTTTATCATATCAATAGTAAACACACCAGCATGCAGCATAGGCCTATGTAGCTATAGGAGCGTGGTCGGCACACAATTCATATCAATCCAATAAGTGCTTCAGGAATGCGAGTCGATTCTGACTATTCATTGAGTTTTCAATTCTATAGAGACTGTGTAAATACAAGCTTTATTGTCCGACATTCAACAATAGAATAATCAATCTTGCCTGGATTTTGAAAGACAGCTCAAACAGCTAAATTAATAATATGATCGCTGAGCTATAGCTATTAGTTTTTAGCCGGGGTTTTTAGCCAATGAGATACCAATACCAATCGCTTACTTATTGGAGTTATTTTGTGACCCTCGGCAGCTGGCGGAGCATTTATAGACCGGTTCGTTTCACTGCCTATACAAAATAATTATTTACCTCGTTTAGACGATGTGTGACAATGCGAGTGGTGAGAAGGTTAATCCTGCTTTACCGGACTTCTGATGATCTTAAGGTTAGGAACTATTTTAACTCTTGCGATTTGGTAGTTCACATCATCTTGCGAATGGTAGTGAGCTTTGGCAAAAATTGCATTGCAAATATCACAATATACTTTGTAGGTCCCGTGGTTCTTGTGAAGCTTCAACACTTTTGTAAAATGTACATAACTCATTAAGAACAATAAATCAAGCAAGTTTTCAAAGTATATGATTTGCAGAATGAACTTTTGCAAACAATCAAAGTGTTATTTTTCAATAATATATTGATTTAGATAATGAACATGATGAATATCGATATTTTTGGCTGCTTCGACCAAGAATAACTCGTCTACCTTTTAATAAACTTTGAACAATCTGATACTTAATGCTGATTACCTACAACAAGTTTCATAAAAGCTAGCAAATTCTACTCATCGGATGACCTTGAATATCAAATAACCTGTACTATTTCGACCTTAAAGAACTCTTAAAGAACTCTTTAAAGACCATTTGTGATGGCATACGAAATATTTACCAAAACACTGACCATTTTCAATAAATACCCTATATAAGATAGTTCTACTTTATCAATAATCTTTAAAGATAGTTCATTTCGAATGTTTGGGATGTAGCTCTATTCCCAAAGTGCTACGAGGGGTAGTTCAATTTAATCCGATGTGGCATCTGCTGTAGTTTCACCCAAAGTGCTATCAGAGGTAGTTTTACTTCATCATAAATAGTTTTTCTTCATGCACAGTGCGCTATAAGAGGCATTTTGCCCGGGCATTTTGACTTCAAACTCGGTGTTTTAAGAGATATGTCTATTTGCATTCATGTTGTTATTAGTGGCATTTTCAATTTTTTTGACGGCGCTGTTAAAAGTACTTTGACTCCATCGACAGCTATTAGAAGTAGTTCATTTTCATTCACCATGTTCACGCGCGGAAATTCTATTTCCTCCACAAGGTCAGGCGCGTAGCAAGTGGGGACAGTGTGGACGAAGTCCATGGGCCCCGAGGGTTCAAAGGCCCCGAGCAAAAGACATAATGAAACAAGAGCTGATTAAGGAGACGCTAAAAGGCAGGGCCGAATTTACCTGGGCTAGGCCAAAATTTGGAAGCTCCAAACTCACCGTCAGGAAGACTTGTGCACTCTCAAGAGGCCACGTTTGGTTTACGAATTGACGTACTATAAGATCGACAGTGGTGGCAGAAGCATTGTAAATTAGAGGAGATTCCGATCTTGCGCGTTAAATAAATTGGCCCTCTGGCCCAATGGTAAATCCGACCCTGCTAAAAGGGCCCGCACTGTTTCTTGTCCATGGGCCCCCACCCGAGGCTCTTGCTACGCCCCTGCACAAGGTTACCAGCGGTATCCCTGCTTTTTGCAACAGTGCTATGGGAGGACTTAAAATTCTCCTTCATTAGCAATGCTGTGACATATATTATTCTTGATTTACGTTACCAATAGCCTTATCAGATGAACATTTTCTTATTTACATTACCAGTAGACTATGCCATAGTCGATTTTTGATCAATAAAACATGTCATTAATCATGATGAAAGGATTCAGTTGAACTCGAAATTATACTGATATTTAATACATCAAAATACTAGTATAAAATTGTTATGAAAAAGTTTATATAATTATATTAGTGACAGTAAAGTAAAGTATACGTAGGCTTATATTATTGAATGCAACATATCATAATGTCATAATTATATTGGCACTTCAATACTGCACAATTCTGATTTTAGAATCTGCCAGTTTATTAATCGCGAAAGTCCGGGTTAAAAATCGACTATGGACATTGCATTTAAACGGGACTTTGATCGGGCAAAGTCGGACAAACACTGTCAATCATACTTGTTTATCAATCCATCTAACCGCACGCACAAAGCTTGGAAGTACAAGCATGGTACAAGACGCGCTTATGATCCCGCCAACACAAAGGCCGCATATTTGTGTACCATATAGTTATCAATGGTAATGGCAGGTGCCCGGAGGATTTAAACCATAACGAGATATGGGCGACCAATCACAAGCCAGATCCATTTAAAGATGCATTACATCATGGCCAATTTTAGTAGGCCAGAAATCCGACCATCTCATCCATAGACAGTCGTGTTGAGCATGCAAACCGTAATCCAAAGTCAGTAGTCCACTTGGGAAACTTCAAACTAACAAACAGAGGGGGTAGGCCTACGGTCACTACGGTGACTGAAAAGATCAGTTGTGAAAATCTATCAATTGTGCACAAATTAATTAAATCAGAGTTTAAAGCAATAACCAGAGTATGCACAATGGACAAGTGGACTACGGAGTAGTCTACATTACCAGATGCAGCTCAACTTTATCATAATCATAATGATATATAAGAGTATACATTTCCAACCAGCAAAACAGATTCCTGCAAAAATGAGCAAAAAGCTAAAGAAAAGATCCACATTTTGAAAAATAGCATAACACTGTACAGTTTATAAATTTATCTCAGGTATATGTACTAAGCTACATTATTATCTTTAATATCTTATATACAGGCGGTATCATGCTGATTGTCCTTTATCTGTTCTCCGGTGTGTGTTTTTTTTTTGTGTTTTTGTTTTTGTATTTGTTTTTGTTTTGTTTTTGTGTTTTGGAAATGTCTGCATCTTCCAAACACACCATTGGATCAGACTTTTAAATGTAATGAATAAAGTAAACAGTCTGGTTATTTGGTGCGGTTGGACGAGGCGCCCTTTTCAAACACAGCAACAAACACCAAAATAAAGATAGAATGAATGAATAAAATGTCAATCATTTTGATACAGCCTGTAGCTCTAGCTATTTATGCTGCTAATATCTGCTGCTCTAAAGCAATGTCTGTAACACCCGTGGCAATAGTAGTTGGAACAACTGAATTAAGTTGGCTAATTCAAATAGTTACAATGTCGCACCTTGTGTAGTTTTTTCTGCATTATACTAGAATATTTCATGATTCTAGCATCCTGGTTTTAATGTTGTTTGAATTCCACGAAAAATAAATCATTACCCAAATTAAAAATTTGCGTTTGCGAGGTGTGCATAATTATATGTATTATAGGCGCCATGTTCTGTTAACAGCATAGGTACGAGTACACATTTGGAGATATTTTTCATAACAAATTTTTTCCAAATCATTTTTTTAGAAAAGTGGGGATGAGGGTTGGATCATGAAATTGTCAATATCCTTATAGTTCCAAAAGTCATGTCAATCTATTGTGGGAAAAACACAGACTGACTGTTTCTTAAGGTCTACAATATTGTTTTTAGTCTTTACCCTTTTTATACAATAACTTTTTTATTTTATTTTTTGTAATGGTATACAATAACTTAGTTATGCAGGTGTAATATAACGTATTTAACATACATGACATGTACATGCCAAAGAAGTACTTTCCTGGAGTATAATGTTCATTTGATGGCTCAGCTTTGTACAATTGTCTTTGTAATCTCTCGGCCTGTTCGTCTCTGTAATGTAGTCCATGTCCTGAGATTCATTTCTTTTTAACAAACCAGTACACCTTTCCCTGTTCTAGATCGTGGCTTTCCATATCACCATTCATGTTCTGACAGATACTGAAGCCTAAATTAAGTATTTCAACTTTCACAGCAATCAGGGGAAGTTGGTAATTATCATAATGCGCAATTGTGAGCTTGCCATCAAGTATTTTTACCTCACCTGCATCATACCGAGAAAGTGATGCAACTAATTTCACAAGTTCATCTGTGGGTCCAAAAATGTGTATCGTAGCACGTGTATTTTTAATGTCATGAAACTTCACTACAAGGTACTGCAGTGGTCCATTCTCCGTGTCAGCCTGCCACCCATATTGTTTACATTTAATTGCATTCGCTACCTGGATTAATTCTGTGAGCTGATAAAAATCGGCCTCTTTTTCCAGGATTTGAAAGTCCTGAAAATGATCTGGAACCATCAGACAACCACGTCGTAAGAATTCAAGCACATATCCGAATGTCTGGCCATTAGCATCGATCCAATAATTACCGTGTTCATCTTTCGTTGTTGGTAATCGTCCACTGAACATAGTACCGAGCATTGAGTTTGGATATTTAGTCAATGTTGACCGTGATGTAGTGTAAATGACACCTCCTACGTTAAGCTTAACGATTTCAGCCATTATTCTGCTGGTTATAATGTGGTCACATAAGATTAGAACCCGGAAGTTTCTATACAATGTTCATTCTCTGTTGTAGGTATTAGCATAAATCACGGCATCATCAACGATAAATTATATAGCGAATCAGTTGAGTCCCCGGGGTTGAGTCGCGTCGTGAAACTCATCTTCTCTGGTGAAACACATTGCAGCATGCATCTGGGCAGCACATGCAGGGCCTCCAAACATCATGCAATATCAATGAGGGCATGACCCCCGGGGGGGCCACTCAAATATAATGATGTAAGCATGCGTGACCAAAAAACGCGTGAAAAGGGGGTTTTTTTTCGGTTGGGCACGTTACGCGCGTGACGCGTTAAGGGGCAAAAACGGTGATTTTCATGAAAAGGGGTTGTTTTAAAATCTTTTGTAACGCATTTAGGGTACCATTTTAATCCGCTTTTCAAATCTGCTGAACGGGCTGCTGAAACTCCGATTCCGAAAAAAGTTTATTCCAGTGTCGTATAAATGTTTAAAGCACTATGTTATGCAAATATATTTCATGACGTGTTACATGTGATTTAACCATGGACTCGTACTTCTATGTAAAATACCGCTTAGATTAAAAACGTGCATATTAATTAATGACGTCATGATTATGATGATGGGTATATAGTTCAGTGGACAAAACGGGGAGACGAAAATCCGAAATGAAAATATCATGAATTTCAAAAAGATTTTTAGGACCTTTATAGATTCCTCACATTATTTACTACTCCTGCTGGTAGATTTGCGAGTTTCCCCTTCTCTGGATTACTTTATAGGAAATTATATATGCAGTAGAAAGCATGAAAAGGGCCGCTGATATCAGGACACGATAATCAACTTTAGGTGCCGAATTCGGAACCAAATACGATGTGAATACTGCTTTAACGTTGCGTCTGGATAAACTATGATGATAAATTACGCTGAATATTATATTCTCACAAAACTACTTTACGAGAATCCAATCAGATTCATGTAACAAGCTACGAATCTGAATTATTTATATTTTAAAGTGGTACGGTATGGCGGAGGGGGGGGGGGGCTATATCCGGTAGGTGGACTCAGTTTTAGTGTTCAATGACAAGTTACCCCGGCAAGTTACTAACTTTATTTAGTAGGCCTACAAATTTGTTCAATTTGTCAAAATCCATCAAAACTTGTAACGTGGGTCAAATTTAGACAAAAACTTGTTTAGGGGGTCAAAATTAGACAAAAACTTGTTTAGGGGGTCAAAATTAGACAAAAACCTGTTTAGGGGGTCAAATTTTTGGGGAATGCGCGCTAAAAACTTGTTTAGGGGGTCATTTTGCTCACAGAGGAAAACTTGTTTAGGGGTGTTCGAAAAAAATTTGGTCACGCATGCGTACACTCTCATATTTGAGTGGCCCCCTTCCTTCAGTACGGTGTCCTATCGAGGCCAATTGCGCCCAATTCAAATTATTTTGACCAATTAACTTAGGGACCGTTCATAAATACTTTGGTGGGGGGGACTGGGCAAAGTGTGGGGGGGACACAAAAAGTTTTGAGTTGCACAAAGGGGGTACCAAAAGTTTTGGTTACTAAAGGAGGGGGTCAAAAAGTTTTAAACAAGAAAATACCAAAAGAATAAGAGCATACAAAATTTTTGCGCGCTACGCGCGCATATGTACCAATTAAACCCCTTTTTTACCCCCATTATGACCAAAAATAGTGTAAAATACATTTTTGGCGTGTTACGCGCGCTCATTACCGGTATCCCATTAAAGCCGTTTTGGAATCTGAAAGACTTTACATGTATTCTACAGTCGCTATAAGAAAAGGGTATATGTATGTATCCCACTGATAATACCGGGTCAAAATGATGCAACCAGCATTTTTTTGCCCCGAAATTTATATTTTGCCCCCCTGTCCAAGAAAGCTGGCTACGCCCCTGATAAACAAGTCTTTTAAGACTAATAGTTAAAATAATAGTTAATAATTAATAGTTTTAATAGTTAAAATTATTAAAAATCTTGAGTATGTGCCCAGATGTTGCCCTCAATTTCCAGTGACATAGCCATAGCGACGGGGGGAAATTGGGGGCATGTGCCCTGGGTGCCACTCTTAGGGGGCGCCGAATTGACCAATTCAGCATCGATTCTGCGCCCCTCTAAGGGATGAAAGTCAAAATTTTTGCGCGCTTCACGCGCATTTCAGGACAAAGTCATTTGAAAGATTAATTTAAGACCGATATTCAGCTTCATTATAACCAAAATCAATTAGTGGTAGGCCCATTTCAAGAATCAGGAACGACATCTATCCTTAGCCTTGGGTGCCACAAGCCCTAGCTATGCCACTGTCAATTTCTCTTTTTGGTGTTACTTTTATTTATTGATTTGATTATTGGTTATACGAATGAAACATGTATTTTCCAAAAATTAGAATGCATAAATTGAAATTAAACTTCATACAAGTCACAGCATGTGAAAAACACCTTCAACTCATGTTTTTAGGAAACAGGCCTATTATAAAAAAAAATGTATGAACAAACATGTAGGCCTATAATTGTAACTATGATTGTAAGAGTTTGCACAAATGGAGTAGCCCCCTACCCAGACTGTATTTTAACCTCTTGGAAAATGGGGGGGGGGGGGGTCAAAAAAGTTTTGTATGTATAAAGAGGGGGGTCAAAAAAGTTTTAGGTTCTCTGGAGGGGGGCAAAAAGTTTGACTCCAAAAATTTCAAGTGCCCAGCCCCCCCACCAAAGTATTTATGAACGGTCCCTAATATTGTAGCTTCTAATATGTGACCATCCACCACAACTGAGCCCGGATGTCTCCAGTGCCACTATTGAGATATGCTCCATTGAACTTAACAATAAACAATAGGAAACAAAGGATTTATTGACTGTTTTATTGATTTTTCACTACTTAAATGTCAAACACTATAGACATGATATACATCATTTTAAAGCTAATTTCAGGCAGAATATTTTGGTTGAATATCTCAAAAATGATGATTGGCGACTTAAGCATGTTAAGGGCTCAGTTGTGCTGGATGGTCACATATGCTGCTAATACCTGCTATAAACCAATATCTGTAACATCCGTGGCAATAGAAGTTGGATCAACTCAAGTTGATTGTAAATTCAGGTAGTTTAATACAATGTCGCACCTTATTTTTATGTACTTTTCTCTACATTAAAGGAATATTTCGTGATTCTAGCATCCTCTTTTTAATGTTTTTTTTGATATCCACGAAAAAAAGCTCATTAACCAAATTTCAGTTGATTAAAATTTTGCGTTTGCGAATTATGCATAATTATATGTATCATAGGCTCCATATGCCATTTTGTTCTGTTAACAGAAAATATGTACACATTTGGATATATGTTTCCTAACAAATTGTTTCCAAAACATTTTTTTTTTATAAAAGTGGAGATGAGGGTGTGGATCACGAAATTGTCAATATCCTTATAGTACCAAAAGTCATGTCAATCTATCATGTCTATTGTGGGAAAAACACAGACTGACTTTTTTAATGTTATAGGTCTACAATATTGTTTTTAGTCTTTACCCTTTTTATGCAATAACTTAGTTATGCAGGTGTAATATAACGTATTTAACATACATGACATGTGGTCGAATCCAACGAAAAGTGTACACGGCATGTTCAGGGCCATAACTTAAAAGTAGTAATCAATTGACATTCGTTTTTGTATTGTGTTTATTCGCCTTGATCATACGCTTCGCGCCATATATAATAAGACCCCTTCTGTGAAAAACTTAGACACAGAGACCCAAAAACATGCTATTTTTACCCATTTTTTCAAAATATTTCTTCAAGTATTTTTAAAAACATCTAAATCAGTTATGAAAAGAAGTCATTGGATTGAATCTAAATTGATTTCCTGAAAGGTGTGTATTCAAAGATTGCCTGTTCAATTTTTCACATATTTGTACATAATTATGAATTTTTTTGTGATAATTTTTTGAGTGGTATTTTTTACATTACCTACGAATACAATTTTTCATAGCACTAGATATATCTTTAAAAAATGGAAATCACTAATAAATGCGCAATTGATACAAGCTTTGATATGTCCAATACTGAAATGCATTGCATTCGGATATCTTTATTATTGTGTTTAGCTGCCAGAAATTCTAAATGGCACAAAGGTAGGTTTGGTAAAAAATATGCATTACCTCCGAATACATGTTAAAAGCTGTGCCATTTCCACAAAGTGAGAGAATAGTAAACAATAGTTAAGCAATAGGTGCAGGGTAAAACACTCTTTATTTCTACCAAGTTTCAATAACCTGCGTTTAAATATTTCTGAGATGTCAACAATAAAAGCAAGTATTCGTAGGTAAATTTCGGTAACCGAATGTTACCTACGAATACACTTTTGGCATCATGACAGTATTGTGAAACACCGCCATTCATGCCAATGCCCATATTGGTACATAACGAAGGCCTGTATGTTTGCTATCAAATCATATGTCAATGAAAGTTGCGAATTCACATACATGCCCACCATGCAAAACCGAATACGGCTTAATTGGTGAAAAATATGTACTGAAATAGACGACGGTCTGCTCATTTGAAAGAAAAATCAGATTCAAAGAAGATTAGAAGGGGATAAATACTTGGATTTGTCAGCTGTCATGTGTGCTTCATTTTAAATGTTTACCGACCTTCTGGTTTCTTAGTAATTTGTGTCCAAATTGATTTATTCGAAGGTAACTTTTGACGTTTTCGCTAAAGTTACCAACGAATACCATGGAAAAAACGACTGTTCTCGTTGTCTCATGATCTAGACAACACATTGATGGACCCTGGTATAAAGCTAATTGTAGTTGCCCTCAAACGAAAGGCCACAAGACGTAACTGCCTCCAAGATGGACTTTACAAGTCTGCAATAACGGTTTTAAGCGATTTGTGTGCAATTAAGCAAATTAAAGTCACTTTAGTGTCTTTGTTTCTTTCTTCAATCCTCTTTCAACCGTTGTGAACCGACATTATTAATACATGATAGGGTCTAAAGTATCAATAAACGCACATAAAGAAAATAATACATTCAAAGTGCTTTATAAAATGAAGTTTTGATTGCGATATCCACCAAAAGTCTAATTCTTACCTACAAATACTGAAATGTTACTTACGAATACAGCATAATATATGACATGTGTAATGAAGTGTCCCTACCAATGGAAATTAATTGTCAAAAACTTTAAGCGGTACCCCAGGACACTATTATTACCCATATACGGATTCATTCAACAATTATTTATTATGAAAAATTGCTGATTAACTACTTGTATATCAAAATGAAGTGGTCAAAATCTTGCTAAAAGCATCAAAAAAATTTTGATCTAAGGTAATGGCATTTATTCATTTGGACGTACCATCTGAAAGGGATCTAAAACTACCATTTTATTAATTCATTACCATAATAGCAAAATTTAAACCTATAAACTCAATATAGATATTGTTAAATCGCTCATGTTACCTACGAATACCCGGGTTTCTTCACCTTTTCATTGTATAAAGCGTTAGGTGTATGCGTATAATTCCTAATATTCTTGAAAACATATATCATACTCGTTCTTATACAATGTGTAAATTGATTCATACTCATTTAATAAATAAAATACAGAAACTGACCTAAACTTCATTTTCAAAAATAAACTAGCATAAATTGACTAAGATCATATTGATCACGTTATAAAAATAAAAACAAATATTTTCTGGTTGAGTTAGCATTTTCCTGACACCCTGTGGTCTACATTACACGAAAAAAGCGTTAATGGGAATATTCCATTTGTTTTAGGTTGATTAGTATTGCGATAGTGAAAGCATCCTAGTGGTATTCGTAGGTAACATTGGGTTTTGATATCACATTTACTATCACACGTCCTGGATTTATTTTTCAAGATTAGTAATGGCACTTTTGGTTCCTATAAGGCCAATTTGTCATCAATCAATGGGCAAAAGGAAAAAATTGTGGAGACATTTTTATTTCGGACTTTTATTTTTGGCCCGTGGACACTTTTGGTTGGATTCGACCATGTACATGCCAAAGAAGTACTTTCCTGGAGTACATGTATATGTTCATTTGATGATTCAGCTTTGTACAATTGTCTTTTTAATCCCTCGGCCTGTTGGTCTCTTGTCTCTATAATATGGTCCATGTTCTGAGATTCACTTCTTGACAAACCAAAACACCTTTCCCTGTTCTAGATCGTGGCTTTCAATATCACCATTCATGTTCTGACAGATACTGAAGCCTAAATTAAGTATTTCAACTTTCATAGCAATCAAGGGAATACTGTAATTACTATAGCCGCTAAATTTGATCTTTGAACCATTAGATGATACCTCACCTGCGTCATACTGAGAAAATGATGTAACTAATTTCTCAAGTTCGTCTGTTGGTCCAAAAATGTTTACACAAGGATAACGTGAATTAAATTCACTAGTCTTGACTACAAGGTACTGCAATGGTCCTTCCTCTGTGTCAGCATTTTTACATTTAATTGCATTCACTGCCTGGATTAATTCAGGGAGCTGATAAAAATCAGCCTCTTTTTCCAGGATTTCAAAATCCTGAAAGTGATCTGGAACCATCAGACAACCACGTCGTAAAAATTCAAGCACATAGCGGAATATATCTCCATTTCCATCAATCCAATAGTTACCGTATTCATCTTTTGTTGTTGGTAAGCGTCCACTGAACATAGTACCGAGCATAGAGTTTGGATATTTAGTCAATGTTGACCGTGATGTAGTGTAAATGACACCTCCAACGTTAAGCTTAACGATTTCAGCCATTTTACAAATTTGAGTCATTAATAAATGTTCGATCTCTGAGTAGTAGATCCTCTAGAAATATACTTCTGTTTCAATTGGGGATAAGAGAGAAATTATAATTTATATAATATAACAAATCAGTGAATTGAGTGGTGAGCACACAACAGCACACATACATCTATAAAACAGCACATGCCGCCTTCTTAGCATCAATGATGGTATGACTCAGGAAGTAGTTCCTTCCGTACGGTGTCCTATCGACGCCAAATTATGCCCAATTCAAATAGGGCACAATTGCTCCAATGTGCCACAGGAACTCAAAACTGATTAATTTTAATTGAAGCTACTACCAATACTACTATCATTATTCTCTCAAGTTTTCTTGCGCTTTTGTATGTCACTTCAAGTGCCCTATTGCCACATGTACTAATCATCAAATATCAAATATGTCCATATCTATCTGTATAACGCAGTTGCTATGAAAGGTTGTTAGCGAATGGGATGACAGGATCCATTGTTCCAGTTTAAGCCATTGAAACTTAAAAAGTGCTGGACTTCATATTTACGTTGTTTCTTTCCTTTCTCTTCATATATACAGGCAGCTTGCTTACATAAGCTTTTAGTTTGGCTTGAGCATTTTGCTTTTCTACTTCATCTACATGTTTATCAGCGGTAGTTTAATTTCCTTCACAGTGCTATACATGTAGTAGTTCTACTTCATCTTCAATGCTATCAGAGGTAGTTCTACTTCATCTTCAGTGCTATCAGAGGTAATTCTACTTCATTCAGAGTGCAACAAATGTAGTTTAAGTTTATCTGTAGTGCTATCAGAGGTCGCTCTACTTCATCCACGGTGCTATCAAAGGTAGATCTAACTCATCCACAGCTAGTGCTTTCAGAGGTATACATTATACTTCATTCACAGTGTTAGCAGAGGTAGTTCTACTTCATCCACAGTGCTATCAGAGGTAGTTCTACTTCATCCACGGTGCTATCAAAGATAGATATAATTCATCCACGGTGCTTTCAGAGGTAATATACTTCATCCACAGTGCTATCAATGGATATAGAGCTTTGGGGGGAAATCCCAGATATTTGCAAAAGGAGGGGTCTATGAATGACAGGGCTTTGAAATTGTGAGTAATAAATAACTTCTCATCGTGATCCCCACATATTGACAAACATGTGAAATAGCATGATCCACCTGTAAACCGTTCACATTAGCATACGTTTTTATATTATATTCTGTTAACAGCGGGTGATGTTCCCGATTGATGGTTTGCAGCAAAAAGTCGTTTGTGTTGATCGCTAATCGCACTCGGCGACCCGTACTCTACGTGTTAGATAGGAACAGTTTGGAGTAATCTGTTATTCAGCATTATGCAAAATTCCCGACGATTTATTATTTAAGAGATCTTTGTGTGATAGGGTATTCATAGAAATTGCTGCACCTCTAATATAGAATTGTATATAACAAATCAAGCAATCAAGCTTCACTTTAAAGAAAATGCATTACAAGTGCATGAAATATTTCGCCATTTAATATTCCTGTTTTAATAACATGTACATGAGGCAAATCTACAGATAAAAATACAGGGTGTTTGTCGTTGTAATGATATTCGACATAAACATAACAAGCAAATTATCACTATTTATTCTTAAATTCTTCATTTTACATGTATATGTATATAAAAATTATATAGATAACGTTAATATTTCAGTCCCAAACAAGTAAATTTTGTTTCACACTCGAAAATAATTTTAAAAAAAACCCTCAAAAACATTCGGACATGATCTAATATAAGTCTTTTAAATTGTCATAGTATATTTTTCATGTATTATGATTACTACCACTACATGCTATGCGAGGGGTGGTCATCATATTTTGACCTTTTACACTATGTTATGATTGTTTTGAAATATGTTTATGATCGCATAAATGACTGCATATTTGCCATTCAAAATATAAACTTTAAATACAGAACAACACCCCTCCTGTGTATAATTCCATGGAAACAAAATGGCTCTACGTACATGACGTAAGCCTTTTTAGATATATGTTGGGGGTCATTTTTATCTTACATTACATATTTTCATTTTAATTCCCAAAATACTTTCAAAATGTTCTCAGGGAGCGCTACAATAAACGCAACATTTCTTATTCTTACATGTAAGTGTCATCAAATTGTCCACATCTTTACAGGTATACAGTGGGCCCGGTCAACATGTTCAAACACCGTTCTCATGACTTATTGTTGTTTATTCGTGTTACACAATCACGACAATAGGTTTTTAAATTACATATCGGGCTTCTTATGACATATTTATCAAATTTGAATTAATAAATTGCCGAAACTATTGCTATGCAATAAGGAACATTTGAACAAAGTCAATGCAAATATTTTGACAGATTAAGGGTTGACTAAGTAATGTTGGTCGAGGATTTCTGGGTCAGAGCAAGAGTGAAGAAAAACCCTAGGTCAATTATGATTGAACAAGTCAATCAACAATTCATTTAATGTTCCTTTAATTTAGATTCATAAATCCAAAGCTGCAAATGCTCCTTTAAACAAGTCAATCTGCAACTCATTTAACATTCCTTTAATTTAGATTCATAACTCCAAAGCTGCAAATGTCCCTCTAAACAAGTCAATCAACAACTCATTTAATGTTCCTTTAATTTAGATTAACTTCAAAGTTACAAATATAACGGGTCATTCAGCAAATTTGCAATCCATTATTGCTCCTGACCAATAAGTAATCAGCAAACCCGTCAGCTAACCATTCAGTAATCAGTTACTGCACAATCAGTAATCAGATAACCATTTAACAGTTAATCAGCAATCAGTGGCCAGTGACTGAACAATCAGTAATCAGCTACCAATCAATCAGCAATCCGCGGGACATTCAGTGATCAGCAATCGGTAATCTGTGATCAGTTTTGTGACCTGCCGTTCAGTTTATGATTTCTACATTTTCCACCTGAACCGTACAGCCGAACAGTTGCTTGTATTAATCATTGATTTTCTGTGGTTAACTTTCCTTTTCTAACAAACCAGAAAACGTCTGTTGCATACTCATCTTGACTCTCCGTACCATCATGGATATCACTGACACTGAAACCTATATTGAGTATTTCAACTTGCAGTGCAACCACGGGAAGACGCTTATCGCACTCGAAGTAGTTATTGATCGTGAGTGTCTGGGTATGTTGACCAGATGATAGTTTGATACGCGGCGCAGGCCGATACTCAGAAAAACGCAAACTCAACTGATGTATTGCATCTTTGGGTCCAAATATTCGCACCCTCTGACGTTGATGAACCTCAACAACTAGATACTGGTCATCCGGAATTACAGGCTGGTTTCGATATCTTTTCAATACTTTGGTCAGTTCATTGATCTGATAAAAATCGGCCTCCTTTTCGAGGATTTCAAAATGCTGAAAGTGATCTGGAACCATGAGACAACCACGTCGTAAGAATTCAAGCACATATCCGAATATCTGGCCATTAGCATCGATCCAATAGTTACCGTGTTCATCTCTCGTTGTTGGTAAGCGTCCACTGAACATAGTACCGAGCATTGAGTTGGGATATTTAGTCAATGTTGACCGTGATGTAGTGTAAATGACACCTCCAACGTTAAGCTTAACGATTTCAGCCATTTTGCCAATTCTGCTGGATATCAATGTGGATACATAGACTTAGAACCCGAACGTTTCTACACGAATTCGTTTGCAAAATATGTCCAATCGCTGCAATACTACAGAGGTAATTTCTATAACGATAAAAATTATATACCGAGTCAGTTGAGTCGTGAAACACATTGCAGCATATATCTAGACAGCACATGCACGGCTTCCTAACATCACGCAACATAATTATTCAGGAAGTAATTCCTTCCGTATGGTGTGCTATCGACGCCACATTGTGCCCAATTCAAATTATTTTGCAACATTGAACTCACGACCCCGCGACACGAATCCAAATACCGGAGGGTATAGATATTATTTTAAATCCTGAAATACTGGAAATATAAATAACATTTTTGGGCAACGTTACCTTGAGCAACTTTAGGCCCTGTATCAGCGGTGGCGCCAGGATTCTTTTCGGAGGGCATGGGGGGGATAAAATAAACAAATTTTGCCCAAAATTGCTGCAAAAAGTCAAAGTGGAAATTTTCGTAATTTTGAGTTTTTACTGGGGAACAGGGGAAAGAGTTCTGACTTGCGGAATTTGCCCCAAGCCCCCCGTGGCGCCGCCACTGCCTAGTATAAGTTTTTTGCCTGTCGCTTAAAGCCTACTATTCATGACGAGTAGAGCAGCTCTAGCAAATGCCACCTTCTTGTCCTGACCCCCAGCAAACACAAAACATTTTCGACATCATTTGCAAAGGTTTTAAGGTTGTCAGGAATCGTTTAAATGTCGGGTTATATAAAGGGTATAAAACGCTTTCGTAACATTCAAAAACATTTAATGATAATTAATGCAAATATTCTAACATAATGTTGTTGAAGTGTTGACAAAATATTTATTAAAAATATATGCAAAAATATTTTAAAGTAACATTTTGAAAACATTTAAAAAATATTTTGTGTAGTTTGTTTTCATACAAAACAACATTTTAAAACGTTTTCACGGCCTTTATATAATCCGACTTTTCATGTTATTATAAAACCTTTTTACCAAACCCAGAACCTAAACTATAACCTGTTTAAAATGTTTTAAAAACGTTTTGTGCTTGCTGGGCCTCTATATTACTGATGCACGGCGGATCGCGTTTGGTGGGATTTTCCTCTTTTTCTATTCACGTACCACATCTCTTTCAGTAGAATATTTTTGCCAAGGAAATAATGCAAGAAGGTAACATCGTTACAATATTTGATCAAAATGATTTGTCCACCCAAATTGTTTGACAAACAACGTGTAACAATGCGAGTAGTGAGAAGATTAATGCTGTATAACCGGACTTCTGATGATCTTAAATATGCTTTGAACATTTGCAAACATAATGCTGATTACCTTTCAACAAGTTTCATTAATTAAAAGATAGCAGATTTTACTCATGTTACATCGGATGACCTTGAATATTACAAAAGCTGCTCTATTTTGACCTGCATCACCCTTTACAGACCCTAGTGACATTAAAATGGCGATAGAAGTGTTTACCTAAATTCTGACCATTTTCAATCAATCAGAGGTAGTTCTAATTCATCAATTGAAATTACATGAAGTGCCACACCATTCCCCCTCTTCTCACTTTGTTGCAAGATCCTTTTAGGGGAGGGTAGGGTCATAATGTGGTTTGGTGAGTGGGCTTTTCGCCCTTAGTAACCCAAAAAGGATTGGAGTTTGGTTTTGAAGTCGTTGATGGTTGAAACTATATAACTGTTTCCCTACTCTCAGTGTATTTTCCATCCAGACGCATAAGTCTTTTTCTTCTGTTGTACTTGCTAACGCTTTATTCTTCATTTGGTACTGGTATTGCGGATTGTTGTATCCAAGGTGCATGACTGAGCATTTGTCTACATTAAAACTCATGTTCCACTTGTCAGACCAGTCCATGAGCTTGTCTAAGTCTTCTTGCAGTTTCTGGATCTCTTCATCTAAGCCAACCTTGCTTGTCATCTTGGTGTCGTCCGCAAATTTACTTATCTCTGAGTTGATATTTATCTCCAAGTAATTCATGAATATGGGGAAGCAGAGTGGGCCTAGGACAGATTCCTGTACAACTGAGCTTGATACATCACTTGTCTTGGACTGAACAACTGAATAACTGCTTTCTGCATATAGCCACGCTTGTATCCATCTCAGTACTTGGCCTTCTATGCCGTGAGATTTTAGTTTTTGCAACAGTCTTTTTAGCGGTACTTTGTCGAAGGCTTTTTTCCAGGTCTAGATAGCTGACATCAACAGGGTGCTCTTCAGCAATATACTTGGTTACTGTTTCTAAGTGCATCAGTAGGTTTGTAGTACAAGATTTGCCTTTCATAAAGCCATGTTGAGTGTCTCTGATGAGGTTATGTTGGTCAAGATGAGTAGTTACTTGGTCTTTGATTAGTTTCTCCATTATTTTGCAGACTACGGATGTGAGACTAATCGGTCTGTAATTTCCAGCAGATGATCTTGGCCCCTTCTAGTACACAGGTGTTACATTTGCCATCCTCCATTCTTCTGGTACGTAACCTTCTTCTAGGGAGTGGTTGAATATTATTGCTAACGGTTCAGAAAGTTCACTTGCAAGCTGCCGTAACAGCCTTGGGGAAACATTGTCTGGTCCTGCGGCTTGATTTGATTTGAATTTATTAAGCATATCATCATAAGAGTCAAATAACATATTGCACAGAACATATATACAAAAACATAGTTGTTATAAAATACAAATTAAAACATAAAAATTGACACGATAATATGCCAAGGATATCCCTTAAAGTCAGCGACTTATTTCCAAAGGGGTGCTTATAAATAACAATGAATATATATATATATATATATATATTACAACTATTTAAAACATGAAACACCTAAAGAGGATTTTTTTTCGAAACGGACTATGAAAAGTCCATATTGTTTCATAAAAAAAAAAATAAAAAAAATTGCAATTTATTTTGATGCTTTAATTGAATGAGAAATTGTTGCTTAAAAGGACAGACTTGTAATCAGGCTAAAAAGTTAGCCCATTGAGAAATGCATACTTGTTGTGAGTATGTGGTGAGTAGACTTGAACAAATCTTGATTTTACACACCACCAAATCGGGTTCGAATCAAACTCCAAACTCAGTGTTTTATTCTGAGAACCACACCAGGTTGATTTAATGGAAAAAAATGGGGGTGGGGTGGGGAGGGGGTTGTAAGGTTGATGGTTAAAAGAAGTTGATGATTAGCATGGTATACAGATAATATAATAACATTATCACTTATGAATAGCTTTATTTTGATACCAAATTTCATTTGTAGTTCCCATCAGCATTGACAAAATCATCAATATGAACATGTCGTTCAATGAGGATTTTTGCATGTATAGTGGTGTGCAACAAGAAAAACAAATCAAATAAGAATGGCGACATCCTATCTATTGCAAAGTGGCGGTTTTATCAATAATAAGAGTTGAAACTTGAAAGTGAACAGTGTCATGTGCTTGAAAGGCTAGGTCTATATATTTAACTATAAGGCCTGATTCAATTACATGTTTTCGTCGAAGTCAAGTTATAATGGATTTATAGTGAATTCAATTTTGATGAAGTGAGTACACAAAAATTTGTTTAAGCTTACTTACACAGTACACATACATACATGACATACATGTACGTGCATGCATGTTGAACCACACTCAGTTTCAGAGAAGAACGGCAGTCCCTTACTCAGATTGACGCAAGCGCCCTGTTTATGAGCGACATTTTGACGCTTAATCGGCCAATCAGATTACCGCGTATGTTGTTATGATGGTCAGACGATTGAATCACCGATCAGAAACACACGTCCGTGTTTACACTGTGCACGCTCTCAAAATGTAAACAAGTGCCGTTCTTCTTTGACCGAAACTGTATGTAGCTGAGCGCATGCATGCCATTGCCATATCTGTAATCGCCATAGGGTAGCAACAACATATACAAGATTAAGCCTTTTTAAAATGAAATTTTATGCATACTGAATTTTATCGGCTAAATACGCATGCCGTTTGAAATGACGCGTCAATTATTTGTAATTTGCGACGCATCGTGAGATGGCGAACACATCCAACGAACCATTGATTAGCAAAAAGCCTGCATTTAATTTAAAAAAATATATAATTTAACTTTTCCCAGATGTTCATTTAATTTTTGTGCATTTTAGCATTCTATTCAGTAGGCAAATTTCCCAATGCTACAATGTACTAGTACACACATAACCTATGATTCTGCATGGCCATATAGATGCTTGTTATGTAACACCTTTTGTAATTTACACCCTTAATCCAAGGTTATGAATATGAAATGAGGGCTAGCTGTTTACATTGTCTGTTTGCATTGCAATGGACCTGTGATTTTGCACAATGGATCTTGTTATTGCATGCTAAAAATATCCCATGTTGTCTAAATGGAAGAATGTTTTATAAATGGGGGGGGGGTACCCTAAAATTACACCCACAATCATACCCCTAATCTAACCATCGCAATAACCCTAAATCCTATATGTACTTCTAACGTATAGCCGTCCCTAATTCTAAACCCTAACCTAATTTTGAAGTCGACGCCCGACGTCGCGAAATGACAAAAGCGTACGTCTAGAATAACGTCGAAAGCGAGACGACAGAGACGCGTCCAGCAAAAATCACGAAACGCGTATAACTCCCATCGTTCCGCTTCCGCGCCGCCGTGCGCGCGTCGGTAGAACGACGACATCGTCGTCGTCGATAAACTCTAACTCTATGTCCGAACCCCAACACAAATATTATACAGCACCCATGCATAGCATGTGTGCATGCACTGATGCTGGTATAATATTATACAGCAATACAGCATATACTGTGATGTAGTGCACTGATCCATGGTATAATATTATACAGCACCCATGCATTTAGCATGTGTGCACTGATTCCTTTTTTTTTTTTTTTTTTTAACTTTTAACTTAAAAAATGAACTTTTTCTGGTCCACTTCGAGAAAAAATCATGTTCTAAATTACAATATTAAAAACTATATATATAACCATGTGGTCTAAGAGGATAATTTTAGCATCTTTTTTAAACCTTGCTTTTATATTGCACAATTTTACATTTTCGGGAAGTTTGTTCCCATCATGGATTGCATTGTAAAAAAAGGAAGCAGAATCTGCTGTTTTGATTTTTGGAACTTGGAAGTTAAAATTGCTACCCCTAGTGTTATAACGATGAAGATGAGATAATTCGACAAAGTTTTCTTTCATATAGCTTGGGCAAACATCATGAAAAATATTAAAAACATGGTTCAAACGGAGCTGCTCAGCCTTTGTCCTGATATTTGAAATGCCTAACAAAGTCAGCTTTGTTAATATGATACATGTGATCTTTGCCCAGAATAAATCTGATAACTTTGTTCTGAGCTCGCTGCAATCTGATCGAATGATATTTAGAAATGGCACAATACCAGGGGGAAATAGAATATTCAAACAGGCACAAAACAAGAGCTGAGCAGACCATTTTTTTTTCACTTTTTGATTTAAAAAATTTGCTTGTGTGTAGAGGAATTTCAAACGAGAGTTAACTTTGTTTCACAATTTTGGTTGCAATTTCCTCACCATCAAGAAACTGGTTAAGTTCTAGACCAAGATAAACAACAGTATGCTTAGATTTAATTATTTGACCATTGTTAAGAATGATAGAAAAATCAGAAACATTATTGACCTTACGCTTCGATCCAAAGAGAATCAGTTCAGTTTTGCCTGTGTGCAGAGAGAGATTATTTTCTATAAGCCATTAATTGCAGCTCTCCAAGTTATCACGAAGAACATGACTGATTCTCTCTGGATCTTTGTCGGAATATATCAAAGCACTATCATCAGCATACAGCAACATAATACAATTAATAGAAGTGGACATGTCATTAACATAGCATACGAATAAAAGAGGACCTAAAATACTGCCTTGGGGAACTCCACATGTTATGACAAGAGGATCAGACTCAACCCCATCAATTTGAACAATTTGTTTACGATCACAAAGATAAGATTCAAACCAGGCTGTGGACTTAACACCCATGGCAGACAGTTTGTTACACAAGATTTTATGGTCAACACTGTCAAATGCCTTCTGGATATCTAGCAGCAGGTTTTTTCCTGATATGATCTTGAAGGTGAATGAGGCAAGTGTCAGTTGAGTATGATCCTCTGAAGCCAGATTGGAGTTCATAAAGGAGTTTATTTTCAACCAGGAATTTGTTCAATTGGAAAAAGACAGCCTTTTCTAAAATTTTGGACACAACTGGGAGAATGCTAACAGGTCTATAATTACCTGCATCCAGCCGGCTCTTCTTTTTGTAGAGAGGGATGCCTTTGCTGGGGTTTAGCCCGAGCAAAATGTTTCTCAATGTGTTCTGGCTCAATGATTATGATGATCATAATTCTGAATTTTTCGCTTTCTTCACCAATGAACATTCTCGGCGCTTCTGGTGGCTCATCGCCTTCTTCTGTGAAGACTGATGTGAAAAAAATGTAGATCTTCAGCCGTTTCTTTGCCTGGCGGTATTATACTTTCACTTTCCTTTTGGATCTGGTGTATGCGTAAAATCCCTTAGGATTTTCTTCTGATTGAGTTAGCGATACTCTTCTCATACTTATACTTTGCCTCACGTATTTTCTTCTTTGCTGCCTTCTCACAATCTCGGCAGTTCTCTTCGTCTGCTTCACTTTTGGTTGTCTTAAATTTCTGCCATGCCTTCTTCTTTTCCAGACTGCTTTCATGGTTGCTCTTACCATCCATTTTGGCTTTGTTTGTTGCTGGATTCTCTTCATAGGTATGTACTCTTCTGCTAAGGAATCTAGTTCGTTTTTCAAACAAGTCTATGCTTCTTGTGTGCATTTATTTCTGTACTCTTCTTCCCAGTGTTATTTAACCTCTTCCTCATTTCTTAGTTTCTTTTGCCGTAGTTTCTTGAGTGGGCAACAGTTCCAGCCTTGATGCTACACATCATGTTCCATGTGACAATCTGGTGGTCACTAGTGCCTAACATTCACTTGTAAGTCATCAATCATATCTGGCTCCAAACTCAGCACCAGGGCTAGATTTGCATCTTCCCTTGTGGATTCTAACACGTGCTATGTCCATAGGTTGTCTTGTACTAGTTCTAGGAATTCATTTCCCTTTCTTGTTCATATCTTGTAGCTTGTAGAAGATCCCAATCTATCTCTCTAAAATTGAAATCTCTTTCCATCAGTACATCTGAGGTGACTTTCCTCTATATTGGGGAGACGTTCCCCTACTTCTTGGATCTGTCTATCATCTGTACAGCTGAGGCGACTTTCCTCTGTCTCGGGGTGAATTTCCTCTACATAAACTTGCACTTGTTGTCTCTGTCTACCATCAGTACAGCTGAGGTGGCTTTCCTCTGCCTTATGGTAATTTTCTCTTACATGTACATCTTGGTTTCCTCCATCTTTATCATAGTTAAGGTGATTCGCCTATGCTCTGTAGTGCCGTGCTGTTCTTTGGGTGCTGTTTTTATTTACAGGGCTGTGCTTTCCATGTTTTTTTGGTGTGGCGAGCTATGGGGATGACTGTGTCTGCACTATCTTCCCTCTTGTGATCTTTGAGGTTTTTTCTCCGTGATCTCTTCTTTCCTTCAACATTTGACGTAGTTCGTAGTCTTTTTTTTCTTTGCTCGTATGTTAGATCAGGGCGGATGTAGTCTTCTTTGAACTCTTGATCTTTATACAATTTCTTAGCGTTTGCTAACACCTTCATCTTTACAGTTTTGGTTTTCAATTCTACTCAAACTAGCTCTCCCTCGGCATTTGGTAATTTCGTTGTCTTTTCTATATATTCTTCCTCAACTTCTGTCAGTAGGAACCTCACTTTATTGCCTATTTCACGTTCTTGATCAGGCTCACTCTCATCGATTGGCAAGTTGCTGACAATGGCCGCTAATTTCCTCTTTTCCTGCTCCATTACTTCTTTTACCACTTTCTGTACATTCTCTTCCATAACACAACTTCGGATCTTCTACTTCCAGTGCATCTTTATAAACCTGTAACTTCGCCTACTAGGACTTTTGCATAATCTTCTACACAATTGACAATGCCACGGTATATCTCCAGTTCCTGGTTTCCCATACTTAACTATAATTAATTCTGTATAGTTCAACATTTACTTTAGCACACTTCTGGTGGTAAAACATTTGGCATAATTATGTCACACTGTACTACAGGGTCCCTGTTCCATCATCACCAATCTCTGACTCTGATTCTGAGTATATTGCCATGTCACACTTCCCACATATTTCTGTATTCAGTTCTGCATTATCACAAGTCTACTATCAAAGTTGGGATATCCTGTAACGTTTGGATTTGTTTGGAGTGGGCTGAGTTGAGTTAGCTTAAACTTCAAACTTGTATTCGATCTCGTACGAACGCCTTTGTTTACTTTCGTGTCCGCCATCTTGGACTTTTTCCAAACCAGTTTCTATCCAATCTTCTTTGGTCATGATGCAGTCATGTCTACAGTAGAATTCAACTCGACCTTTGCAGGACTTAAACCCCATTAAAAACTATAGGTTTTCTCAGTTAATTTAACACATTTTTCGTTATATTTAGTATCCCGTTAAGTTTGAATTCGTCCTAAAAAATTGGAAGTGTCTATTTGTAAACTTAAATTTCGTCTTTGGTCAAATAAATTCATATTTTGATCAAAAAGATTCATACAATGTTCATTTGATTTCGTCCTAGAGAGCATTGAAATCGTCTCACCTGCTGCATTGACAGTACTTGCACAAATATAATTCGTCTTTGTTCATTAATTGTTATGCTTTGATCAAATCAATTCGTCCTCCATAATGCATTGTAGGCCTTCATTAATTACATCTTAGATTTCAACCACTGGTATAGAGTTCTCACTATTTCGATTCAGAAAATGAATTTCAATTCAATTCAGATTCACTTTTTTATTATATAAAATCATTTTGATGCAATTTCAATTCAATTCTTCTCTACTTAAATCATTTTTATTCAATTCCAATTCAATGCATTGAAAATAACTGCTAACCAATTTAATTTCATTTCAATTCATATTCAAATTCAATTCTTTTCCAACACTGATATATTTCACCGGGCATATGGCTAAGAGCAGTTCAGGGAGAAGGTTTATTGTAACTGATAAGCTGACAATACAGGTGAAATGGTAGAATCAAATACTTATTGTATGCATTTTCGATTCAATGAATTGAAATGAAATGAACAAAAAATACATTTCAATTCAATGCATTGAATTGAAATGAAAGAATAAAAACATTGAATTTAATTAATTTAATGAATTCAAATGAAAAAAACACAAAAAAAAAACCATTTCGATTCACTTCACTAAATTGAAATGAAAAATTGCCTAAATTAAATTCAATTCAATTCCTATTCCAATGCATTGAAATAACACTAGTTCTCACCTTGCTGATATAAATCCGAACAGACGTGTCTAAATTTATTCTGACCAGATAACAGTTATCACAATAATATGGGAGCGAGACAAAGAGGGCCTTACAACCACGTTTGAAATATAAAATGATATAAAAAACAAAACAAAAACAAACAACAACAACAAAAAACAACAACAACAAAACAGAAAAAAAAAATAAAAGAAAATAAAGAAATACCAAAAGAAAGAAAACAAAATAAAGAAAATAAAGAAATATGAAATATATATAAATGGAAAGATAAACAGAAATAAAAGGAAAATAAGCAGGCCTACTTCTACATGCTTTATGTTAAAGACGAAATTAAATGACCCGAATATCAAAAGATTTGACCAAAGACGAAATATATTTACACATTAAGTTGATAACCCCTACATTGGACGAAATTAAATGAACATTGTATGAATATGTTTGATCAAAATATGAATACATTTGACCAAAGACGAAATTTAAGTTTACAAATAGACACTTCAACATTTTATGGACGAATTCAAACTTAACGGGATATTAAATATAACGAAAAATGTGTTAAATTAACTGAGAAAACCTATATTAAACCAAGATAACACTCATTGAAACAGCTCAACTGATTAAATCGGATCTTCTCTGGTTGTGCACATGTGTCTGTTTTATATGTGCGGTATCGCAATGAACTGCTATAATACAGCTTCAGTTGGGTAACCGATTATAAAGGAAACGCAAGGAAACAATGGTATGTGGACCTTTGTTCACGAAATGAGACAATGGCCTGCTTTTTGTTAACCAGCATTCTTGAAAATGAGCAACATAATGATTGTTGACTTAACACGGTTTGGAAATAATGTCTTCATATTTTTGGTGTTATCTGTCGTTTACATATCCTTCCTAAAACACAAAAGTGCGACTATTTCCAAACACCTAAATTAGCTAAAAATTTAGGACATGTTACAAAACTATATTTTCTAGAATGTCATAGAATACTTTAAATGTAGCTTGTACCGTTTTTTTGTGGCATCCTTCAGAACGGAGCGGTCCGTTACCAATATAGCTCAATATTTTCGGTCAAATCTCCATTCAATTAACACGGGGAGTTGGCTAGCTATGAGCTAGCTATGCCTTGCCCTCACTCATATTTTACGAAAGTGCGACTATTTCTGAACATCTAACCTAGCTGTAATTTTAGGTCATGTTAGAGAAACATATTTGCTAGAAGTTTGGAGAATACTTTAAATATTGGCCAGTTATTTTTCACACAGTGATGTTAACTAGGCAAATGCAATATACTTCTAACATACACTATTTGTATAGGTCGCGCGTCAATGGTGAGAGCACTGTGTATTGTGTATAGGAAAATGGACAGTAACTGCAGTATGTAAACAGCACGGTCATTCAATTGTCTTCAGAGGTAGTTCTGTTTCATTCTGAGTGATTTTAGAGGTAGTTCTATTCACCAACAGTGCTACGAGGGGTAGTTTTATCCGCTGTAGTTCTAATTCACTCAAAGTGCTAATTAGAGGTTCTACTTCATCCAGAGTGCTATCAGGTCATCTAGAGTGCTACCAAAAGTAATTCTACTTTATTCAATGTGCTGTCAGAAGTAGGTTTGCTACATCTTATCTATGTTATAATTTTGAACCACTACTTTTTTGGCATGGGAAATATTTTGTATCTTACGCAGGTATCAGTCCGTAAGTTAAGTTTACCCTAATAAATAAGTCCCATTTCTAAATTGAAGGTTATGTAATCATAATGAGATACATTATGCGTTGCAAAAGTAGTGTGTATTGATGTAGGACTCCAGAGTGGGCATCACTGCGATACAATAGTGGAAAAACTTTCAATGTTTCAGAACTTCGTGGTATTTGTTCACGAAAAATGGCAAACGACAAGCACAGCAGTCATGACAGTGTTATGCTATTTTGAGAATGTGGATATTGTCTATATGTTTTTCAGACGCTACTTTTATTAGCTTTTACTATACTGTCTTCGTCGAGGCAGTAAAGTTAAATAATTGTTTTGTGATTTTGTTTTCTAAAAAACTGCACATTTTTGCAGTCTGTTATGCTAGTTGGATTCCTTGCGTCCTTTCCTGAAAATGTATACTTTTATATAAATATCATCATTACCTTTTTAGAGATATAATAAAAAAAAAACCATACTGCCTCGAAGATGTGGAAGACAATATTTGTCACGAGTCATCATTAACTTTTAAGAACCGAATGGCGGGAACAACGCACCTTCAACAACTGATGGTGATCATTAGCAAGACTATGACCATGATGACACGTTGCTGGATTATGGCGAGGATTCTTTGTCTTCTAGTAGCTCCAACGTGTCACAGGAACTGTAAACTGATCAATTTGATTTCAAGCTACTATTATCTTTTGTATGTATGTCACTTCACGTGCCCTATTGCCACATGTACTGATCATCAATATCAAAATATGTGACCCGGCAGCACAAACGAGCCGTAAATTCCCTAAATTGTATTCTGAGTTACAGTGTAAAATGTGTACGAAGGTCGTATTCATCGGTCACTTAAGCTGGCGCGACATCCGTCTTATTTTGATAGTCACAACACCAATCAATAATCCTATTATTGAAGTGGATAATAAGCTTCTACCTTAGATGGCTATAGAACATTTAATAGCTCTGGTCTTTGTTTGCTTTTGCTAAATCCTTTTCAAGTGGTGGGTTACCAGGCATTGTATTTTGCATATTTATGCATAACCAACAATAAATAATGAGAGAACCTTCTTAAACCTCTTTGACTTGGGGATGATTTGAAATGACCGCCAATTATGACTGTTTGATATTTATTGCCAACAATGTGGAAAAAGAGACACACGTAGAAACGAAAAAAGCTATAATTTTGTTGAAGGAGCAAAGTTTAACAAACCATAACCCCGCTTCTGGATATCATTTGAAGTCAAATGATATACCATTTTTAAGTTTATGATGTTTATTTTTTAAACACGAAATAAAACAAAATTGACCGGGGGAGGAATTTACGGCTCATTCGCCGTGGACGGTCACATATGTCCACATCTGTACATGCAGTTGCTATGAAAGATTGTTAGAGCGAACGGGATGACAGTAGCCATATTGCTCCAGTACAGTATTTTGACCATTAAAACTTAAAAACTGCTGTAGACTTCCTATTATTAACACGTTGTTTCTTTCCTTTCTCTTCATACAGGCCAGCATGCTTATATAAGCTTTTAAGTTTGGCTTGAGCATTTTGCTTTTCAACTTCATCTACATGTTTATCAGAGGTAGTTTAATTTCATTCACAGTGCTATATACAAAGGTAGTTCTACTTCATCTTCAGTGCTATCTGAGGTAGTTCTACTTCATCCACAGTGCTATCAGAGGTAGTTCTACTTCATCCGCAGTGCTATCAGAGGTAGTTCTACTTCATCCACAGTGCTATCAGAGGTAGTTCTACTTCATGGTCTCTTGTCTTCAATTCCACATAAACATGTCCTTCGTCTTCGTCTTCAAAACTGGGCAGCTCGACTTGTTTTTAATGTACCTCGCAAGCACGAATCGCAACCATTGTTGTCTGCTCTTCATTGGCTACCTGTCCAACAGCGTATTATCTACAAACTGCTCCTCTACGTCTACAAGACTCTAAACCACTTAGCACCAGATTATCTGAATACTTGTCTTCATATTTATCATCCAACCCGTAATCTCAGATCCGTCAATGATTTCCTTCGTTTGGATTACCCCAAGGCTCACCTTAGAGCAGGAGACAGGACATTTACTTTATGTGCTTCACGGGAATGGAATAAACTTCCTATCACAATAAGAGAATCCTCTTCCAACGCGAGTTTTAAAAAGTCAATTAAGACCTATCTTTTTCCATGATGTGCTTTACTTTGTTAATCATTATATTTAAGACTTGTATTATGTAAATTTAAGGTTTGTACTCTATAATGTTATTTATTTAAGGTTTTGCTTGTGTACCTTAAGATGTTTTTATTTTTACTTTGTAAGCGCTACGAGCTTGTCATAAGGAACAGCGCACCAAAAGTTTTCTGTTATGTTATGTTATGTTATGTTCATCCACGATGCTATCAAAGGTAGATCTAATCCATCCACGGTGCTGTCAAAGGTAGATATAATTCATCCACGGTGCTTTCAGAGGTAATATACTTCATCCACGGTGCTATCAAAGGTAGATCTAATTCATCCATAGCTAGTGCTATCAGAGGTAGTTCTACTTCATCCACAGTGCTATCAGAGGTAGTTCTACTTCATCCACAGTGCTATCAGAGGTAGTTCTACTTCATCCACAGTGCTATCAGAGGTAGTTCTACTTCATCCACAGTGCTATCAGAGGTAGTTCTACTTCATCCACAGTGCTATCAGAGGTAGTTCTACTTCATCCACAGTGATATCAGAGGTAGTTCTACTTCATCCACAGTGCTATCAGAGGTAGTTCTACTTCATCCGCAGTGCTATCAGAGGTAGTTCTACTTCATCCACGATGCTATCAAAGGTAGATCTAATCCATCCACGGTGCTATCAAAGGTAGATCTAATCCATCCACGGTGCTATCAAAGGTAGATATAATTCATCCACGGTGCTTTCAGAGGTAATATACTTCATCCACAGTGCTATCAATGGATATGGAGCTGGGGGGGGGGGAAATCCCAGATATTTACAGAAAAAAAGAGGGGTCTATAAATGACAGATTTGAAACTGCTAGTAATAAATTATCTTCTCATCGTGATCCACACATATTGACAAACATGTGTAATAGCATGATCCACATAAACCGTTCACATCAGCATCCGTTTTGATATCATATTCTGTCTACAGAGGGCGATGTTACCGATTTTATGTTGGTCGCTAATAGCGCCCGGCGAATCGTAAAGCAATTTACGTGTTATATAGATGCGGAAGATTTATAGGTATCTGTTATTCAGCGTTATGTAAAATACTTAAGAGGCTGTCTTTGTGTGATAGGCTTACACAGAAATATCTGCACCTCTGATATAGAATTATATTTAAAGGTCCATTCAGTGATCCAAGCGAAAGTGTAGACAAATTAAAGTTGTGTATAAAGTGAAGAATAAGTCATTAAAATTGACAGTATTTTCGAAATGAAAAATGTGACACAAAAAAACCCCGAGGAAAACAACAATATTGACAATGTTGAAGCCCCACTCAAATACATGTATACCTTATGTTTTAAAAAGCTTAGGGTACCAGCTGAT
This sequence comes from Amphiura filiformis, assembly GCF_039555335.1. NCBI lineage: Eukaryota > Metazoa > Echinodermata > Ophiuroidea > Amphilepidida > Amphiuridae > Amphiura > Amphiura filiformis. The sequence continues at coordinate 21,005,079 of NC_092642.1, read as the reverse complement.
TTGCATAGGCGTAGATCCCAGGGGGATGGGGGATAAATCCCCCCCCCCCCCAATATTTTGCCAGGGGCATAGTCTATACAATCGTCCCCCCCAATGTTGACCCCCTGTATGTGGGTTTTTGATCAAATTAATGATCACCAGTTTAGCTTCAATATGGCAAAATTTTTCGGGCGCATTTGTACCATCGCCAAAAGGTGCTGCATTCACTATACTTCAAGATTTTTTTCTAAACCCATCCCCCCATGTCAAAAAGAAATCTACGCCACTGCTGATTTGAAGCAGCTCATCCTCCTGAGCATTTGACACCTTCAAAAAATCGGTTAAAAAATGGGAACGTATTGGCCAAAACATAATGCATAAGGGGGCATTACTAGTGACCCCTCTTTTTTTTTACAATTTTGACAAGTATGGGCATTTTCTTTGTTGTTTGTTGGATTTTAATGATAATTTACATGGTTTTGCAGGTTTGTTGACCCCTGTATATTCTCATGGGCAGGTTACTCCCCATATTAAAAATTAGCACTTGTACAGCCAAACAAAAAGTGATAAAAAGCTGAAAATTTCAGAATATACCGTAAAACTTCGTTTACAAGCATAATAGTGCTTTTGATGAAAGCTAAATTAATCCAGACGCCATCCATCGACATAATTATAATATTATGGAGTTTGAGCAAATTAATTACCGATACAAACATATACAAACAAATGCTATTGTAAGACCAATCTACTTACCGCAATTAAGCGTCAAGATGAAAGGAAACACAATATTTTACCAGTTTATTCTTGCTGTTTTAATATCATATACATGAGGTAACATATATACAGATTGTTTGTCGTTACAATGATTTTTGACCTTTCAAAATAATGTTTAATAAAATAAAGATGTATATAAAAAGTAATTGTCACCATTTGATTCTTTAAACTCTTCCATTTCACCTTTTAATATTTAATTTACATTTAATACGGTCATAAGACAAGACCGTAAGATCGTAATAATATTTGGAAATGAATTAATGCGCAATTTTTCATATTAATTTTTTGTAGTCCCAAAAAGTAAATAGCATTCCACAAGATTTTGATCTATGCGCAATTTTTATGTATGATTATACAGATGTACCAATACATCCCATGCTACTACTACGAAGGGAGTGTTCATACTTTGGTGGGGGTTGGAAAAGTTGAAACCTCGGACATCAAAAAAATTGATGACCCCCTAAAAAAGGTGGATTTTTTTTTTTTTTTTTTTTTTAATATCGTGCATATCTACACTCTAAATTTCAAGGATTTAAAATAAATCCCAAGGGACTGTTGTTAGGGACCAATCAAGTGTTAGATTTAAAATTAAATCATTAAGATTTAAAATTAAATCTTTAAGATTTAAAATTCAAATCTATAAGATTAATTTTAAATCTAAAATTGATTGGTCCCTAACTACAGTCTTAAGGATTTATTTTTAAATCCTTGTAATTGAGTGTGTAGGCATTAACAGCTGAAATCTAGGAGATAACGCTGACGAAACTTCGGCCAGGCACAAGTGACCTGGTGAACGAAGGGGGTCGCCGTAGATAGCTGGTCGGGGTATTTTTACAGGACAGGCAAGTGTAACCGACAATCGGGCGTTACCCTGATCGGAACCGCCTGTAAACGAGGTCTTTTATCATGGATCATCTGCCCCGCCATAACCAGATGAACCACGGGGAGAGCGGAGATTTTTTTTTTTTTTTTTTTTATCCCCTTTTTATCGTCTAATTTTTTTTTATCCCCCTTCATGTCCTAAAAAACTCCAAAAATATATGTTATTAACTCATTAGCTAAAAATGACTCATTGGAGTCATAATGTTACACCCAAATTGTAAAGTGCGCAAATTTTATTAATTTGAAGCTTGAGAGTACGGAGTTGAATACTTAAACATTCATGCGAGCGCGCAAAAAAAATTGGAATGAGCATACCTTGTCATGTTACCCCGGACTTTTATCCTCAAATGTTTTTGATCCCCCCTAATAAGGACTGATGTTTGTTTGATCCCCCTTTTTAGGACCCAAAATGTTTTTGATCCCCCATATTTTCCAACCCCAACAAAATATTTATGAATACTCCCTATGTGCTATACTATACGAAGAGCGGTCAGCATATATTTTGACCTTTTACCCTACGTATGGATTTTGTTGATGAAAAATTTTATTTGAATGTTCAAATCTCATATGTATAAATAATTGATACCACAAACTTTCAAAACATACTGACCACTCCTCATACTATGCATGTGGTAATGTAATTCCATAGAAAAATGACTCTAACATACGTAACTCCTTTTAAAATACATGTTCTGGGCCATTTTTGTATTTATACATGTTTTCATTTTAATTCCCAGACTAGACTTTCAAAATGTTCTGAGGTTGTGTTACAATAAAAGCAACATTCCTTATCTGTTCCTTTACATGGATATGTAAGTCTCATAAAATTGTCCATATTATCTTAGATTATCTTTGAGCTCTTTACATGCGCCCGGTTCAAACAACATTCTGATAGTTGTTTATTCGTATTTCTATTTCACAAGAGCTTTTTAAATTACATTTGGGCTTCTTAAAAGAGCATTTCGTGATCCACAGCCTCAAAAAAAGGTTGGGATTTTTATACCACTGGAAACCTCTGGTTACATAATGTTTATGTAGCAAACATTTCTTGCAGATAAATTCGTTTAGCAAAAATATCGTCAAATTTGAATTTCGTTCTGGTATACAAGAACGAAATTACAACTCGCAACTTAACGCAAAATCGAAATCAACTGAAATTTGGGGAATAAGCTTTTTTCGTGGATATCTACTGAAAAATGTCATAAAAAGAGGATGGTAGGATCACGAAATCTTCCTTTAATATATGGAATGTCTATCAAATTTGCATTGATAGGCCTTAATTGCCGAAACTACTGCTATGCAATAGCATGATAGGGAACCTCTGAACAAAATCAATGCAACCATAGTGCAGTTTTGTCCACGGCAAATTCACCGTGACCTTTTCATTAATTCAGCCATAAACCAGCTTAGTGAAGATTAAACCGAAATATGCAGTACTAAACCATTATAGTAATCGATTGTCCAATGCACATTTCTTACCACGTGATAATATTAATCCAATGAGCTATCGAATTGTCCGCTACGGTTGACTAATCCAATCGATAATGACGTCCATGACCCTTAATACTTTTTTCTTCCATGACCCTTAATACTTTTAAAACCTGTATTTCAGATTTGTGATTAGATTTTATCAATTTCCACAAATTTATTCAACTTTTTGTCTTTTCTTTATATCTGATTGCCAAACATGTACATTGTTATAATATTATCAGTATTTAATCATGTAACTATTGGTGTTACCAAACCTGGTGTAAAAATGAACCTGATGTACAATGTAACTAATGTATCATGTAACTTTTGATTCCATGCATTGCTTTTAATTTAATTTATATTAACCTCTGTTATGAAATTGTACAATGTATATGTATATTGCGAATTGTCACTCAGGGCCCCCTTGGAGATCAGTACTAGTTCCTGAAGGGGCTACCCTGGTTAAAGAAAGATTAAATAAATAAATAAATAAATATTGACATGTACGGGTGGAGCTCCACTGACTGAGTTTTGGGGATTTTCACTGGTTTGCTATCATTTACTCATCAAGGCGGTCCACCGTTATTATAAGGACTATGCTAATAATTTAAAGATTGACATGTAGAAAATAAACCATACTTGATTGACAGAAAGTACTAAATTTGTACCTATTACGGTTTGGTGGCACTCCTCTCCGGTGAAGCAAAATGTGCATTGGATTAACACGGGAGTTTGGATAAGATGGTAGATTTCCTTTATACAAATGCATGCTCCCCCGTTATTAAAGCTTGTACCGGATTAAAAATTCAGATATTTTGAAAAGAATAAGTAATTGAAACATAGAGCAAGTACTAAAATCAGAGCTTTTATACTTTTTGATATATGACGCTAACTAGTTCATCTCCTATACCCACAGCACAGCTCTACTAGTACGGGTCTATGTGGGTGCCCCTGTGTTGTGTGCATACATGTAGTTAACAATAACTGCATGATGCAATTTCATCAGTTGTACAGCAATACGGTATTTACAAAAACAACGAATGCTATTAAGACAATGTTAAACTACACGTTCTTGGTTAAATATTTGGTCTGATTAAACATGTTAAAAGTGTCTTTCTTTCGCTCCATCGCATCATGTACCGTACATTCGTACCCAAAGACAAAGGAACATTCATTTTAACATCAACGATTGGAGAAAAATATTGCTGCATTTAGATTTGGATTGACAAATAATTATACATTTAGAAACTACATGATTTTATGAAAATTAATGATGCACCATTTTCATTTTATTTATGCAAATAATTATAGATGGTCCATTTTTGTTGAAGTCTTATAATAATTGACCTTGAATTTAAAGGATGTTTGAACCAAAACCTAATAGCTTTATATTCTACCAGTAAAACATTGTGACAAAACGTTAGAAGAAAAAAATAGCATCATTGACAACTAAATGGTTTACTGTCGGATCCTGCAGTTGTTGAGAGCAGTCGACCAAAACCAACATCGCAAGATTTATCAATTCACAATCACATCACTGATAACTTTTGCGTTTATTTATACAATTTATTGAGAAAACTTCCGAATCAGAAAGAGGCAATAGACAAAACGGGAAAATGTTGTTTCATACAAAGTGTTCATATATATAACAACAACTAACAACTAGGTTAACTTTGTAACATATCTACAGTAATTGTCATAAAACAATCAATTTGTAAAACAATTCTTCCTCTAAAACTCGTAAACAAGATTGTATAGATATATGGCTACAGGCTACACATGATCATGATGGAAAATTAACATCAAACAGTAAAACAATAGAAGTAACGTGTAATAGTAACATTATGAAAAAATATATGTAACAATACCTTGCGTAAACAGATGGTCCTATGGACCAGTAGTAAATGATTCATATGATCATTATTGTAGGGAGAATTTGTTTCACAATTACACTTGAATGAGGGCATGTTTTAAACAAACAAATTTATGTATTTCTTTAAAATTGCTACATAATTATAGATAGTATCTACAAATTGATTGTAATCATTTAATATTTAACAGTGTGAACAGAAATATGAAAGTTAAACATCTTATATGGATGGATTTTGAGAGAGTTCAGTTTAACGAGCCCGAGTTATGAGGCTATCAATCGTTCACCAAACTTTAGCAGAAACTTTAGACTATCCCATTAAGCGCATATTACTCTGCTGCCCCTGACTTTTGCTTCATAAACCAATATGATGCAGTCTTTTCAGGTTCTGCTTCATCAGGTACATTCTGACACATATTGAAACCTAAATTGAGTAGTTCAAGTTTCAAGGCAGCCGGTGGAAGAGAACGTTGGCAATACTTATGAATTACGATATTTTTTTCACCACATTGCATATCATTGATCTGTCCGTTTTTATATGGCGAAAGGCTCGATTGTAACTTACGAATTGTCTCATTTGCTCCAAAAATTTGCACATACGAGTCATAAGACCGAGTGCTCACTTTTACTACAAGATGTTCTTTCTCTTCAGTGTCGTTTATCTGCTTCCCACACTGTGTGCAGCTTCTTGTTTTCACTGCCTTGGTTAATTCAGGGAGCTGATAAAAATCAGCTTCTTTTTCCAGAAGTTCAAAATCCTTAAAATGTTCCGGAATTGTGAGACAGCCATGACGTAAGAAATCCAGCACATATCGGAAGATCTCTCCATTACTATCAATCCAATAGTTACCGTGTTCATCTTTCGTTGTTGGTAATCGTCCACTGAACATAGTACCGAGCATTGAGTTAGGATATTTAGTCAATGTTGACCGTGATGTAGTGTAAATAACACCTCCAACATTAAGCTTAACGATTTCAGCCATTTTACCAATTCTGCTGGAATATTATTGAGAAAATAAACTGAGTTTCTTCGTGAAGTCGTTACCAAAATTATGTTCGACCTCTGTAGCCAGTAATAGTTTATCCTCTATAATATAGTAACAATCTCCGGTTTTAATTTGAGAAAATTCAACGAGAGAAATCATACATGTAGCGAATAGCGATTCAGCATAAACAGTTGAGCCGTGGAACATTTGACATTGCAACATACGTCTACACAGCACAATCGTCGCTTCCTGACATCACGCAATAGCATAATATCAAGGTAAACATCTCAAAATAAAAATTCCTTTAAAAAGGAACAGGACGAGCAAATGAGGAAGTGTCATAAGATAAAGGTGTAGTTATTTTATTGTTTGAACTGTTTCTATAATTCGCATCGATCATAATGAGTATGTTTTTACGTACCTCAAATGACAAGGACTACGGTACTTAGCCCATGATCTTGCAACGAGACTGTACTCAGTGTATGGACAGTGTAGCCTATTTGTCTCATCATTTTGACTATTTAATTCTGACCATTGTGATTAAAACAGGCTTTCATTTGGTGAGCTATTGTGTACCAAGTGATAAGACCGGGCACGTATAATAAAAATACACTGGATAATTCATGACAGCCTATTTACTGGCAAAAGGTGGGCCAAATAAATCTTCTTGATTCTTGAACACAATTTAAGCAGGAACCTTGAGGCAGAATTTGAATACATATTATCCTGTAACGTTCATTGTTAGCATAATAAGTAGCTTTGGGTATCCTATGTTATGAAAAAAGTGTTTACAAACGAATAAGATCTGTTATACATATATACATTTACTTGCTAATACACTGAAAGTCTAATAGAAATGAAGGATAATGAACAATTACAGAACATTTATTGATTAAAGTAGCTATGGGTATACAATGTTTACAAAATAAGAGCGTTAATGTTTTGTACATGAAGTTAACGTCTTTGCTACATAGCTAGTTGTTAATACATCGAAAATGTGACTAGAGATTTACAATTTGATGACATTCAAAATAATTTAGTATTGAAGAATTTCAACAAATTACAGAACTTTCATTTGTTGACATACTAGCAATATTGTTAACAAAAAAGTAATTACTCCGCGTTTTTCGCGTTTTTCGCCCAAAAAGTAATTACTCCCTTAAATATTGGCTATTATTCAAAAACGGGCTATTGTATTACAAATCTGTAAAATGCGTTGGAAGCAGAATTTATTTCTGCGGATTTTGACACCTCATTTGATACGATAGCCCAGAAAACAATACAACACCGGTCAATTTAATGTAGCTGTAAAATATAACTGTTATTCTACTATTGTTACATTTGTACAAAAAGTAGTGGTAGAGAGAGAGATAGAGAGAGAGTCCATCGTTTGAATGAGACATTTATTTTTAAAACATTTCTGTTCATTTGAGGTTGAGATCATCCATAAAAATTCATCTGAATTATTAAATTATAATTTTCATAGCATTTTGTAATATTTTAGGACCTATTTACATAAAATTTGACAATTTTCGTGCATTTCCAGCATATTGTATCGGTCATCCCACCTACGCATGCGCAGATTGTTGTTTGATTTGCATCAGTTAACATTGTCCTGAGCAAGGAGCTTATATAGGAAGGAGAAGAAATAGATTACGTAACGCATTGAAACCTTGTGCCGATTTGAAATCTGACAAGCTATTCATCGAAAGGTACCTTTTGTTTGGGACAAAGGGCTTCCGCCATTAAATCGGTAAGCTGACCCGACAGTGTATTAACGCTTTACCTAGCAGACTACTGTCAATAAGTGATCAAATGAAAGTCGTGTGAAAGCGCCTAATGGAACGAAAAGTACCTATTGTAACCATAGAACCCAAGGGTGTGATTGAGTAGCCGTAAGCACAAAAGGCACACATTAGCCGCTAATGTATAGTTCGTTGTCACCCACTGACATTAGGTGCTTCATTTAAATAAATTGAATGCGCTTGCTGCATGATTACACATCAATGCTGCCATGTAGGCCTATGCATATCTATAGTATAATAATGGTATTAAATAGCTACGTATACATGTAACATATAATAAGTATACCGGTATAGGCCTATATAAAAGTTGTTTCACAAATTGACATTTTATTTTATTTTATTTTATTTTAAGGAGAATGTCATAAACAGTGGCGTACTGAAGGGGGCAGCTCTTCTGTGAGCGGTCTTGGGAGGGGATGAGGGTGGAGGAGGGGATATGCAGAATGAGAGGGGACTGGAGGAAGAGAGAAAGAGGAAGAAATAAAGAGAAATAAATAAATAGACGTAAATAAATAGAAAGGTAAGGAAAATGATAGGAATGAGAGGGGATAAAACGTAAAGAGGGGGTGGAGAAGGGCCGGGGAGATAAGAAGAGGGAGTGATACTTCAGCAAGTACAGAGAAAGGAAAAGAAAGGAATGACAAATAAATGTAGGCCTTATAATAATTATTATAGAAACTAAACACAGCCCCCCACCTCACACACACATAGGCCTTACACTAACAGCACTATAGGCAGCCATTCGATGATGCCAATGCCTTTATGCGTTACGTATTTAAAACGCCCAGTCAGGTGTATTTTACACCTGCCAAGCACAAGTCACCCAATTTCGAAAATTGGACGTTGAATGTACAGTCTCATGAATATTGATTGGCAACATTTTCCAATATGTCAGCGCTCAAATCGGACACAATAGAACAATAGACCATTCAGTGCGTTGGTCCTGAGTACCAGCTCTCACTTGAGACCAGTCATTATATTTTCCTCTCTTTCGTTTTGGAGATGATTAATATATGTCATGTGTAATAACTGCTTTATCATTTTCGACATTTTTGCAGAATAATGTTGCTTCCCTTCAAGCCCTAAAATTGTTGAAGTTCAAAGACGGCCCATTTCCATACAAATTTAATGCCAGGTCTCATTTTTACCAAAGGCAAACCAAGGGTCTAGTGTTTATTCCTGTCCAAAACTAGCCATTTGCACCATGTACTTTTGCTGTTCTCGGACATTTTAAACACGTGCCTTTGTTGTAATTTAAAAGGCCCGCCTTTTTGCGTGATTTGACAGTGTCCCTAGTGCAATTTTTACATGTGTTGTTTGAAAGACAAAGGTACAGTGTTTATGTAATCATTGAGAAATGCCATGAAAACAATCCATGGGGTCACATGTCAACTCTTATTACATACTGACCGACCCTCGTATGTGTGCAAAAAACAAAAAAAAACAAAAAACACCGTACCCTGCTATCATGTACCGAAAGTGCTAAAATAGAATAATTTGGTTAATTCATTATAATTATTCAATGACAGATTTTGTTTTCCTTAACGAATTCAGGAAAGCGAGGCATTTAACCTGTGGTACTTGAATTAATGCTGCTTTTTCAAGCAAACGTCCAAATAAGCCTTCAAAATCTTGAAATGTGCCAATTTTGTCATTAGGCCTATAGACATCTGGGGCAGGTTTTTATTCCATTTACGACAATCTTAAAATTGACACTACATCACAATGCATTGACCGATTTCAATTCTGTTTTTGATGCTTTCATAAAGCTTAAACATTAAATAACGTGTTTCTGCTTCTCTTATTTTTAAGGTGATATGCCTAGTACCAGGCTATGTTAGCACATCTATGTCAATGACAAAGGTACAAAATCTGAATCTCGATGATTTTTACGATTGTCCGGATGAGTAAATCTCTGAATAGGCCTTTAATTTCCAAAAAGGCTAACAATAATCTTTCTACTTGTAACATTAATCTATTTAAAGATACATATGAGGTCTATATCAAATAACATAAAATCAAATAAGAATACGTTTAAAATATATAATATACAAACATATTTAAATGCAGGTGTCCATTAAACAATAAACTAGTGTGAAAGATGACAAGCTTACCCCGATTTACTAATATATGTATTATTTTTTGTTTAACAACTTTACACGTATAGGGCCTATAAAGTGCCTTAACGAATTAAAGTGAAGCAATATACAAAAGTATCAAAGGAGGATGGTCCGATTTCATGACATACTATATTGTTGAATGACCTTGACCCCCATAACCCAGTGACTTAGCCGGCATTTGTAGGTATTTTCCCCTTAGTAGCCAGTACTAAGGGGAAAATAGTGACTCTATTTCCCTGAAAATACCACGTAGTATTTGTTTTATTTTATATTTATGAGAGAATGACACCAATTCATTCATAACATTAATCAAATATTTAATTCCTGTTTTATTATACTGAGAATCATGATACAATGTAAAATGCCTAGGGCTACCTTTGCGGATCAAAAACAGTACGCTTAAGAAAGGGGTACGAACTTTTCTCTCTAAGGATGATGATATCGTGCATAGGAGGGAAAACGGTAATATAGGTCATACACGGGATAGGTTAATCTACTTGGATTGTGCCATGTTGCGATTGACCAATGAATTGATGTCATTCTCTCATGAAGATGTACACACTTAAAAATAGGTAGTCAAAAGTGACCCCATTTTGACCCCATTTTCAGGATCAACTATACACACCGAAGTTGTAGTTAAAAATGACTACATTTAATAGGGTCAAAAATGATTTGACCCCTAATAGAGTCAGTTGAAAAATAACCATATTAATGTCAAAAAATGACTATATCTGGGGGTCATGATAAGAAAATTACCCCTAACGTAGTTGAAATGACTACATTCAGGGGTCCCGATTAGAAAATGAACCGGAACGTGGGTCGAAAAATGACTATATTTGGGGTCATTTAAATATGACCCTTTTAGGGGTCAATTTAATATGATGTCAACAACTGAAAATGACCCCGACAGTGGTTGATTTATCCACGAATAGGGTTAAATAAAATTGACCCCATAAAAGGGTTAATATTTTGACCCGTCGTTTTAAGTGTGTATGAGGTGTAAGAATAATAACTATCACTAGGCCTATGAAAAAACGCGCCCCCCCCCCCCCCCCATGTGGGAATGCCCCTGTAAAACCCAACATTGCGAAAATTTCAACTTTTTGCGTCAATCCCTCCCCCTTGAAATTCACTCCCCACTCCTGAAATTATAAATTAGTTCGAAACTTGAATGACCCCCGAAAGCTAGAAATTAAAATGCATGTGATTAAAATCCACCAGATAGTACAGGGCGCTATTGGGATATTTTTGAGTTAGCATCTAGTTTTCCTACATTATAGTGGAACCAATGTTTTTTGGCATCCTTACTGCTCAAAGGATAAAACTAGAATTGGTGACATTTTTGTGTCCGTTCCTGCAGGTTTGACGATCACGTGACAATTCGAATCATCATATCGAAATATCACGTGCTCTGTAAAAATATCAATATCGATATCAAAACCATTCGTCAATTCAGCCCCAAACCAATTCGCCCACATGCCAATTCGAACCCTGTATATTGATGTACAAAAAAAGTTGGCCAAATTGAACTATTTCGTGATTTTCTCCATATCCGTTGTTTTTACACCAAATCTGTATATTTAGATGCCTTGATGTCTTGCATTCTGTCACAAACCAATTCGTTGTACTTTGTGCAATAACCCTGTATCTTTTAAATCAAATATCATAAAGAGTCGTGTCATATGTCGAACTTTTCCTCTGGTCATAAAGAACAAAACAAGCCAGCGTTCGCGTATATGTACGTAGCCGCAGTTTGTGGCCCTCACAACACGGGCTTCCGGTGAACTGCCGGTCCTAGGAAATGGAATATTACTGATAAATATATAAAGATGGCAAAATCAGTAAACCAGTTTAAGTTACAAATAAAGAAAAGTCTAATAAAAATTACATCTAATATTTAGGCATTATTTAATGACCTCACCCATCCCCCCATCTCCACCCCAACTATCAATTTCTTGTGTGAACTGTGGAATGTCTATATGAATTGAGTGTCCGAAAAGTCTCGATACCATTTGAACCGTCATATATTTCACTAGGATTAGCCGAGGGGAAATCAAAATCAAAATACATATTTTAAAAAAAAGAGTAAATTCATGCAATTATTTGGATACCAAACATGATACATTTCCCTTCGTTAATAAGACATACATACGATTTTTAGAATTCGCTCTTCATCATCTTTTCTGGTAAATAAATTGGTGATTAGTTGTTTGGTTATCAAAAACTTCCTTCACACAATGGAATTTGGGGAGCTGCACAGATAATTGGTGGATGTTACAATCTAAATGCGGATAGGTGTGCGTCGTTCGGCAGCAACTGGCCTAGTTGATGCGATCTGATGGTGATGATTCAACATTGCAGCGAAATTACAGCGCTTTGAGTCCTCTAAGATCTGGAGAAAGGCGCTTTATAAATCCAAAATTTATTATATATTTCATTTATTTATATATTCGAAGAAAAAATCTTACCTCAATCTGTTATGACATGGTTGATGATGATAGATTGAAATCATATCTTTATAGAATTACCAATCTAACAATGGTATTCAAATAGAAATTACAACCTTGGTCCTGATCACACTGATGATGAAGCACCAGCTGAAGATCAAATGTGACAATTAATGTTTAGAATATGGCAATATGCCTCGCATACTGCAGTTAAGTTACTGTCCGTTTTCCTATACACAATACACAGTGCTCTCACCATTGACGCGCGACCTTTACAAATAGTGTATGTTAGAAGTATATTGCATTTGCCTAGTTATGATCACTGTGTGAAAAATAACCGGCCAATATTTAAAGTATTCTCCAAACTTCTAGCAAATATATTTCTCTAACATGACCTAAAATTACAGCTAGGTTAGATGTTCAGAAATAGTCGCACTTTCGTAGATTATGAGTGAGGGCAAGGCATAGCTAGCTCATAGCTAGCCAACTCCCCGTGTTAATTGAATGGAGATTTAACCGAAAATATTGAGCTATATTAGTAACGGACCGCTCCGTTCTGAAGGATGCAACAAAAAAACGGTACAAGCTACATTTAAAGTATTCTATGAAATTCTAGAAAATATAGTTTTGTAACATGTCCTAAATTTTTAGCTAATTTAGGTGTTTGGAAATAGTCGCACTTTTGTGTTTTAGGAAGGATATGTAAACGACAGATAACACCAAAAATATGAAGAAATTATTTCCAAACCGTGTTAAGTCAACAATCATTATGTTGCTCATTTTCAAGAATGCTGGTTAACAAAAAGCAGGCCATTGTCTCATTTCGTGAACAAAGGTCCACATACCATTGTTTCCTTGCATTTCCTTTATAATCGGTTACCCAACTGAAGCTGTATTATAGCAGCTCAGCGATACCGCACATATAAAACAGACACATGTGCACAACCAGAGAAGATCCGATTTAATCAGTTGAGCTGTTTCAATGAGTGTTATCTTGGTTTAATAGCTTTAAATGGGGTTTAAGTCCTGCAAAGGTCGAAATGAATTCTACTGTAGACATGACTGCATCATGTACTTTGGAATACCTTTAATATAAAACAACTGCTTGTTTCATTGGGTTTACAGTTACAGTGTGAAAAACGACACTTATGTTCAATGTTGACCTCCACTACGAATTATTAAGAGTTATGTTCTTACAGTCCTGGTGCAGGAGTCTTGTGACAGCAGAGAATTGAAGGATGGAATATTACACGATTTCAGAAGATAGTTTTTACTGGCTTGATTTCTGAATAAAATCAAAGCATATAAAGTATACATTTCTTAGTGTTGTATATGTATATGTTTTATGATCGCCTGCATCAAAACAGTTTTGGGTAAATGATATTGATTATACGCCCGGGACTATACGGAGATATCACAAAATGAACATCGGAGAAAGTGTAATGAATCTGTACCTTGTTGCCATCTTTGTCTATTCGTGAATACGCCTGGAATCGTTCGCACAGTTTTTCAATCGGAATAATAGCTAATAATCATGTCCCACTTGTCCACTGCCAATTATTTGTGCTTCGTAAACCAGTATGTGTATGCTCCTCCATTTCGAAATGTCACATCATCAGGTATATCCTGACACACATTGAAGCCTAAATTGAGCAGTTCAAGTTTCAAGACAACCACGGGAAGAATACGGGGACGATATGTTGCTTTCACCACATTTCATCTTATTAACGTCTTCGCGTTGATACTGAGAAAGGATCAATTGTATGTAATCTACCAATTGCATCTTTTGAACCAAAGATTTGCAACACATGATTTGGCGTATAATGCTCTCGATCTGTCGAAAGTACTTTTCTTATCGAACATTCCATTTTAATTTTGACTAGAAGGTGTTCTTCAGTGGCCTGGTTCCCATATTGTGCACATCTTCTTGCATTCACTGCTTCGGTCAATCCAGTGATCAGATAAAAATCAGCATCTTTTTCCAGAAGATCAAACTCCTGAAAATGATCTGGAACCACCAGGCAACCACGCCGTAAGAATTCAAGCCCCGGATTCAAGCACATATCCAAATATCTGGCCATTAGCATCGATCCAATAGTTACCGTGTTCATCTTTCGTTGTTGGTAAGCGTCCACTGAACATAGTACCGAGCATAGAGTTTGGGTATTTAGTCAGTGTTGACAGGGATGTAGTGTAAATAACACCTCCAACATTAAGCTTGACGATTTCAGCCATTTTGCCAATTCTACTGGATACGAGTAGATCAATGTGCTATTAGGCCAAGTAAAAATAAAAACATGTTTCTCGTCCGGGTTTTTAAAAATTAGGAGAATGAGGGGCTTTTTATTTTTTATTGGAAAACGATGCTAAATACCTGTATTTGGCACAATGTTTCGGGTATTCGACATACACATTGATATCTGAGAAAAAGGAGGAGGCCCTTTTTATTTTATTGTTTTGAGAGGTAGACCCCTCTAGTGATCACAAACTAGGCCTATAAACTCTTCTTAAATGATGTATTATGCATTTACAAAACCGTAAAATCTTTTTCTACAAGTTATAACTGAAAGTTTACAAAATAAAAAGAAATTTGAAAAATCTTCAAAAAAATGAGGAGGGCGCGGACGAGAAACATGTTTGTTTTTTTACCCGGCCTTAATTGCAGATCTTCACCATCCAATACATGCACATACAGTAGTATTTCTAACAATAATATTAATCCTTGTAGTAGTAGTTCCCAAAATTTATTTGGGTTCACTAAGGGACCGATCGTTATTTACGGCACGGGGGGAATGGGTGTTTTGGCAAAAATATCGACAAAAAATTTGCGTTCCCCCCTCGCGTCCGCTCAAAATTTTCGCGTTCCCCCTTGTTTTCCCAATGTTCTCCATTTAAAATTTAACAATCCCCCCTCCTGGTTCAACTAAAAAATGTCAGGTTCCCCCCTCAAGACCACAAAAAAATTCGTGTTCCCCCCTAAATTTACCCATCCCCCTTGCCATAAATAACGATCGCTCCATAAATCTGCAAATTATTACAATTTTAAATATTCACGTAGCGAATTACCTCAAATTGCAGCATTCGACCGTCAAGACAGCATATAACGGTTCGTGACATCACGCAATATATATCATCATGCACAAATCATCATGACCCAGGACGTGTTTCCTTCACTACGGTGTCTTATCGACGCCAAATTATGTTTAATTTATTGTGAAATCGTATTCAAGTCAAATAACTAATGCAAACAATATTGAACCATCTTTGTCTTTTAAAACCCCCATTGTTTTAGGATCCAGTTAGTTGCTGGTATCCAGACATAGTGTTATGAGCTCAAAGTAGCTTTAATTAACTATGAAAAACATGTGAAAAAGGTCGGTACGATTTCTTCTTTCTGGAAGGATTTTGTGGGTTTTACCCATAATGCATTGCTGGTGAAAATGGGTTGAACTTGATTTCCACGAAAAAAATGTGTAATTTATCCAGCGACAGAACGTTGGCCCATTTTGTGTACTAAACCATGTCAATAGGGTCTTGTCTCATACAGAAGACATCTAGAAATTAGAATCCATATGATTAAAATCCACCAGGGGCCTTTAAGTTTAAATGATGACTATCTTTTAGCAATTACACATTCATATGCAGAGACTGAATAGTAAAAGCAGCATAAGAACAGGGCTCGGCGAAGTCGCCACTTGACCATCGGCAAATGTAATGAATTAACTCCTTACAATTCTGGTCTGTTCCGGGGTCTTTTTTTTTTCATTTGTTACATAGTATCTTGAGAATCATTTCTTTTAGTAAACCATAACGTGTTCGTTGCCTCTTGACTCTCCATGTCATCACACATATGCTGACAAATGCTGAAGCCTAAATTAAGTATTTCAACTTTCAGTGCAACCAGAGGAAGGTAGTAATTATTATAATTCTTAATTAAAATGTTGTTTCTGTTAACTTCGACTTCATTGGTACCTAATATTTCGTACGGATCAAATGAATATCGTAACTCTGCGATTTGATCTGGGTGTGCAAATATTTGCACTCTATCGTTAGCAGATCCAGTCACATTGAATTTCACTGCAATGTACTGCCTTGGTCCATTCTCTGTGTCATCCTGACTCCCATATCGTTTACGCCTTTCTGTTTTAACTACCTTGGTTAATTCAGGGATCTGATAAAAATCAGCCTCTTTTTTCCAAGATTTCAAAATCCTGAAAATGATCAGGAACCATCAGACAACCACGTCGTAAAAATTCCAGCACATAGCGGAATATTTCCCCATTGCTATCGATCCAATAGTTACCGTGTTCATCTTTCGTTGTTGGTAAGCGTCCACTGAACATAGTACCGAGCATAGAGTTGTGATATTTAGTCAATGTTGACAGGGATGTAAGCTGATGTAGTGTAAATAATACCTCCAACATTAAGCTTGACGATTTCAGCCATTTTGCCAATTCTACTGGATACGAGTAGATCAATGTGCTATTAATTGCAGATCTTCACCATCCAATATATAATACATACAGTTATTTTTCAAACACAACAATAATGTTTAATTCCTGTAGCTGTAGTAGTAGGCCCCCTAGTTCCACAAATTTCTTTGGGTTCAATCTTTAAATTATTACAATTTAAAAATATATTCACATAACAGCGAATGACGCCAAATTGCAACATTCGACCGTCTAGACAACATATAAGCACGACGGGTCACGCAAGTCATCATGCAGAAATCATGAGGTTATGACCCAGAACGTGTTTCCTTCAATACGGTGCCCTATCGACGCCAAATTATGTTTATCAGCACATGATAAGAAAAGGCGGCCTCCTTATCCCAATCCTCGATATTACTAATGCAAGGCAGATCGCGTTTGATTGGATTTTTTCTTCTTTTCACCATATATCTATTATAGTAAAAGGAGAGGTATACGAAAGTACACATATTTTTGTCAATGACGTAATCCGGGGACGTAATGCATGAAGGTAACGTAAAGCAACTATAACATCGGTACAATATTTCAGAACATTACAAAATGAAGTTAATTCTTTCACCCAAATTGTTTCACAAGTCTAAATCAAAGTAATGTGATGGTGCAAGTGAATGGTTATTGCTGCTTTAAAGCCATAATAATGTACGATTTTTGTCAAGTTTCATTTTTTTTGTTCTTTGCTAAAATGGAATAATACTAATAACACTGTCAAGAAGGTTGTCTGGTTATTGTAAGCCGAAATACTGAGGTAAAATGAAGGAAATTTCACTTAGTATCTTTGAAATTAATGTCTTAAGGGATCTAGAATGAGCGTTTATGGCGTTTCGACAGTATTTTTTGTGGGACATGAGAGCACCTCAGACGTATCGAATTGCATTCTGAATACGAAGCATGTCTTTCTGATATCAAATGATTTTCATTTTTTGAAAATCACTATATAATACAAATTTTATGACAAATTATAAAAAATTGATATTTTTCAAATTTTTGATATATAACAGTTCTCGAAGTAAATTTTATAAATCTAATGATATATTCTTAAAGTGTATGTAGCTGGGAGGAAAAGCCGACGATCAATTGAAAATTTTGACCTTTCATATTGAAGATATGGATTTTTGTCCCAAAAAGACCTAATTTGTTTTGGTGTTTTGGGGAAAAAAATCCATATCTTCAATACGAAAGGTCAAAATTTTCAATTGATCGTCGGCTTTTCATCCCATCTACATACACGTTAAGTATAAATCATCAGATATATCAATTTTAATGATTTGCCATAAAATGTGTATTACATTGCGAATTTCAAAAATTAAAATTATTTGATATCAGAATGACATTCTTCGTATTCAGAATGCAATTCGATATGTCTGATGTGCTCTAATGTCCCACAATAAATACTGTCCAAACGTTCATACCCCTTCCCTTAACATAAGGCATTAAAATCTCTTATCAAAACATTAATTTAAGAAATAAAGGGTAATGCATTATCCTTTACACCCAAATAATGTGTCCGAGGCAGTAAAAACGTAAATAATGGGTGAGGCGCAGCCGAACCCATTATTTAAACGTTTTTCTGCCGAGGACACATTTATATCTGCGTGTAAAGGATAATGCTGCACCCTTTATTTCTATTCTATTACCAGAAAATAGTGCGATTTAATTAAAGAGAAAATATCCTTTTTTGGCACAAATATTTTAAGTTGTTTACTTCACTTTTTAAGCAACGTTGTACAGACATAGAACTACAACGTTTTGATGAGTCTATGCGTACTAATTCTAAGTTAAAATATTATTCAATCTTTAAGACTGAGATCATATGTGAAAAGTATTTATTTATAATTGAAAATGTTATGATGAAGATTTTGTTGACTAAACTCCGACTGCGTAGTTTGAATTTGGAAGTAGTTGTAGGAAGATATGAAGGTATACCACGCGATGAACGTCTCTGTAAATTATGTGAGTCTGGATTGGTCGAAGATGAACTGCATTTTGTTCTAGTGTGTGATTATTTTAGGAATGAGCGGCAACGTTTTAATCCTAGATACTATCGTGAAAACCCATCTGAACTGAAGTATTGCCAATTCATGCAGACTTCTGATAGCAGGATCTTGAAAAATCTGTGTAAATATCTATTTAATGCATGTAAGAAGAGAGATATATTATACTTTCGTCAGTAGATGTATACGTTAATATTGTTTATGTAATTTACAATGTATTTTAGGGCTGGAGGCCTTTATATACTGAATAAATTTCCCTCATTGAAAAAAAATCAAGGAGGCGCGCGTACGCGTAAGTGACAGCGCGTATCGCGGAAATATTACACGCGCAATCAAGCGTAATGCTGTGCGTAGAATGTGTTACGGCGCTTGACCCATTATTGCAGAATAATGGGCTCTCATGTGACGTGTTTTAACAAATCACAGTGCGCGATTTTGAATAATGGGTCGTAAGAGTAACTGAATCCAAAATAGAAGTCAAAATACGCCATGGGCGCACAAATATTCTAGAGGGAGAGAGAGAGAAACAGAACGATGCATATCGACAGATTGCGATGCGGAATTGCGGATGATTAAGAAAATATTTCATAAACGCAAGACATTGATGTATTTATTATGAAATCGTATCCAATTCAAAGTACTAATGCAAACAATATTGAACCCTCTTTGTCTTAAAAAAACCCCATTGTTTTATGTTACAAGGATCCAGTAACTGGTATTCAGATATTGTGTTATGAGCTCACTGTCATGACTGTGGCTTTAATAAACTATTATTGTATGTTACTATGATCCAAATCCTGTTATTCAGACACTGTGTTATGAATTTTCTTTGTCTTTGATAAACCATTGTTTTATGTTACTATGATCCAATTGCTGGCAGACCGGCATAGTGTTATGAACTCTCTTTATCTTTAATAAACCATTGTTTTACGTTACTATGATCCAATTGCTGGTAGACCGGCATTGTGTTATGAACTCTCTTTATCTTGCATAAACCATTGTTTAATGTTACTATGATCCAATTGTTGGTAGACCAGCATTGAGTTAGGAACTCTCTTTATCTTTAACAAACCATTGTTTTATGTTACTACATGATCCAATTGCTGGTAGACCGGCATAGTGTTATGAACTCTCTTTATCTTTAACAAACCGTTGTTTTATGTTACTATGATCCAATTGCTGGTAGACCGGCATTGTGTTATGAACTCTCTTTATCTTTAATAAACCATTGTTTTATATTACTATGATCCCGTATTCAGAATTCATATGTCTGATGTGCTCTCATGTCCCAGAAAAACACTATGCAAACGTTGCTATCCGAGCACTTTAGCGAGATAATAGCTTTATTGGTATCGTATTAAAGCATAATTCAAATTCTTGGGAAAAAGCAGGTCTAGACAATCAGAGCCATGAGATAAACTTATGTCACATTCCCCAGGATTGAATTAACAGCATCATTTTTATGTTATAATTTAATTCTAAAATCCACCATTTTGATGTTTAAAGAAATGACCGCAAAGAAGTTAAAATCCTCATTATTAAAATTCACCGGAGGTCTTCAGTACCTCGAGATGCCACTCACTTGTAGCACGATTTTCCACTGACACTGCCAATTACTTTTGTTTCATACACCAGTATGTATAAGTTTGTCCAAACACTTCCTGCGGGTCTGATTCGGGCACATCATCAGGTATATCCTGACACATATTGAAGCCTAAATTGAGCAGTTCAAGTTTCAAGGCAGCCAGTGGAAGAATAAGGGGACGATATTTCTTAATTACGATGCTGCTTTCACCACATTTCATCTTATTGACTTGTTCGCGTTGATACTGATGAAGGGTCAATTGTAATCTACCAATTGCATCTTTTGAACCAAAGATTTGCAACAAGTGGTCGTTATATACCGACACATCCATTTTAATTTTGACTACAAGACGTTCTTCAGTGGCCTGGTTCCCATATTGTGCACACCTTCTTGCTTTCACTGCTTCGGATAATTCAGGAATCTGATAAAAATCAGCATCTTTTTCCAGAAGTTCAAACTCCTGAAAATGATCTGGAACCACCAGGCAACCACGCCGTAAGAATTCCAGCACATAGCGGAATATTTCCCCATTGCTATCGATCCAATAGTTACCGTGTTCATCTTTCGTTGTTGGTACGCGTCCACTGAACATGGAACCGAGCATAGAGTTGTGATATTTAGTCAATGTTGACAGGGATGTAGTGTAAATAACACCTCCAACATTAAGCTTGACGATTTCAGCCATTTTGCCAATTCTACTGGATACGAGTAGATCAATGTGCTATTAATTGCAGATCTTCACCATCCAATATATAATACATACAGTAGTATTTCTATTATTTTTCAAACACAACAATAATGTTTAATCCCTGTAGCTGTAGTAGTAGTTCCACAAATTTCTTTGGGTTCAATCTGCAAATTATTACAATTTAACTAGAGCGATAACCGCACCATAGCTGAACCATGTGGTTTCTGCAGTATATTGTGGTAGGCCTATACCACTGTCACCCGGAGTCTGTAATGGACATAATCTCGAAATGCTACAAAGGTATGACTGCCCGAGTGGTGTTAATGAAAGAGGAAAAGTAAAGAATATAAAATAAACCTCGTAAGGGCACGAGGTAAGTTAGGCGGATGACTGTGACGATCTGATCAAGCAGCAATACTGTGCTGGATAGTATTAATTTTAATAAGACTGTTTCATTAATTGCTGTTTTAATATACCTTGATCGTGGAAAGCTGGCATTTTGAAAACTTGACGTTTGACCTCTGTATGACCCCCTTAATGACCTTAAATGAATTTTAAAATATTTCAAACATGTTAAGAATGTCATAAGGATCATTGCATTTAAATTTCAGCTCAATTTGAGCATTTTGAAAACCTTGACCTTTGGCCCTTTATGACCCCTTAATGACCTTTAAATGTTTTAAACATGTTTAGAATGTCATAAGGATCATTGCATTTAAATTTCAGCTCAATTTGAGCATTTTGAAAACCTTGACCTTTGGCCCCTTTATGACCCCTTAATGACCTTTAAATGTTTTAAACATGTTTAGAATGTCATAAGGATCATTGCATTTAAATTTAAGCTCAATCGGAGCATTTTTGGTTAAAATTACCTTTTTTTGACCCCTGTGACCCCTGGATGATCTCTGACATTTGGAAATATTTTTATTATATTCTTTATGTTTTCCTCTTTCATATGACACCACTCATGGGGTCATACCTTCGTGGCATTTCGAGATATGTCCATTTCAGACCAAATGGTTAGTGAGTTAGTAAGCTAGTAACCTAGTAACATTCACTCATAATAGGCTGATACCATTTCCTGGTTCAGCAAAAATATATTCACATCGAATGACGCCAAATTGCAACATTCGACCGTCTAGACCACATATAAGCACGACAGATCACGCAAATCATCATGCAGAAATCACGAGGCTATGACGATATGACCCAGGACGTGTTTCCTTCAGTACGGTGTCTTATCGACGCCAATTGATAAGAACAAAGAAAAGGCAGCCTCCTTATCCCAACTCTCGATATAACTAATGCAAGGCAGATCGAGTTTGATTGGATTTTTTCTTCTTTTCACCATATATCTCTCACAGTAAAAGGAGAGGTATACGAAAGTACACATATTTTTGTCAAATGCATGAAGGTAACGTAAGCCAACTATAACATCGGTACAATATTTCAGAACATTACAAAATAAAGTTAATTCTTTCACCCAAATTGTTTAACAAGTCTAAATAAAAGCAATGTGATGGTGCAAGTGAAATGGTTAATGCTGCTTTAAAGCAACAACAATGTACGATTTTGGTCCAGTTTTATTTTTTTGTTATTTGCTAAATATGGAATAATACAAATAACACTGTCAAGAAGGTTGTCTGGTTATTGTAAGCCGAAATACTGAGGTAAAATGAATGAAATTTCACTTAGCATCTTGGCTGCTTAGGGGTGGTGCAATAATTATGTGTACCCCTGGGGTGGTGAATTCTCAAAATGGTCTGCCCAAAATCGCTTGCCCCCCCTTTGGCCGTGCCAAAAATCTTTGCCCCCCTTCGACGTGCCAAAAAACCCTTCCCCCCCTTCTACGTGCCAAAAAATCTTTGCCCCCCCCCCTTACACATGCAAGATTTTGGGGAACCCGAATTTAAAACCTTAAATTGTCTTATCATATAATGCGAGCGCAGCGAGCAGGATATTTTGCATATTTGAACGTGTTCCTAACGTTTTCCTACGCCTTTTTAGGGCTTAATATAAAATGGTACCCAAAATATCTGTGCCAAAAATTGCTTGCCCCCCCTTTTCGACCTGCCAAAAATCGCTTGACCCCCTTTTGACCTGCCAAAAATTAGTTGACAAGCCCGGCCGACCTGCCAAAAAAGGCTCCCCCCTTTCGCAGGCCAAAAAATCTTTGCGCCCCCCCCCCCTATAATTCACCACCCCGGGGTACACATAATTATTGCACCACCCCTTAACTGTGCTGTTCTATGGGGATATTAATTACTGTCTTAACATAAGGCATTAAAATCTCTTATCAAGACATTAATTACAAATTAGAAGCCAAAATACGACATGGGCGCACAAATATTCTAGATGGAGAAGGGGAGAAAGAGAGCAATGCATATCGAGATTGCGATGCGGAATTGCGGATGATTAACAAAATATTTCAGAAACACAAGACATTCAAATTACTAATGCAAACAATATTGAACCATCTTTGTCTTTTAAAACCCCCCATTGTTTTATGTTACAAGGATCCAGTTACCATGGTTACTGGTTTTCATACATTGTGTCATGGGCTCATTGTCACGACTGTGGCTTTAATAAACCATTATTGTATGTTACTATGATCCAGATCATGTTATTCAGACATTGTGTTATGAATTTTCTTTGTCTTTGATAAACCATTGTTTTATGTTATTTGGATCCATCTCCTGGTAGTCAGCCATAGTGTTATGAACTCTCTTTATCTTCAATAAACCATTGTTTTATGTTACTATGATCCAATTGCTGGTAGACCGGCATTGAGTTATGAACTCTCTTTATCTTTATTAAACCATTGTTTTATGTTACTATGCTCCAATTGCTGGTAGACCGGCATTGAGTTATGAACTCTCTTTATCTTTATTAAACCATTGTTTTATGTTACTATAATCCAATTGCTGGTAGACCGGCATTGAGTTATGAACTCTCTTTATCTTTATTAAACCATTGTTTTATGTTATTATGATCCAATTGCTGGTAGACCGGCATTGAGTTATGAACTCTCTTTATCTTTATTAAACCATTGTTTTATGTTATTATGATCCAATTGCTGGTAGACCGGCATTGAGTTATGAACTCTCTTTATCTTTAATAAACCATTGTTTTATGTTACTATGATCCAATTGCTGGTAGACCGGCATTGTGTTGTGAACTCTCTTTATCTTTAATAAACCATTGTTTTATGTTACTATGATCCAATTGCTGGTAGACTGGCATTGAGTTAGAAACTCTCTTTATCTTTAATAAACCGTTATTTTATGTTACTATGATCCAATTGCTGGTAGACCGGCATTGTGTTGTGAACTCTCTTTATCTTTAATAAACCGTTGTTTTATGTTACTATGATCCAAATCGCTGGTAGACCGTCGTTGTGTTAAGAACTCTCTTTATCTTTAAAAACCATTGTTTTATGTTACTATGATCCAATTGCTGATAGACCGGCATAGTGTTGTGAACTCTCTTTATCTTTAATAAACCATTGTTTTATGTTACTATGATCCAATTGCTGGTAGACCGGCACTGTGTTAGGAACTCTCTTTGTCTTTAATAAACCATTGTTTTATGTTACTATGCTCCAATTGCTGGTAGACCGGCATTGTGTTATGAACCCTCTTTATCTTTATTAAACCATTGTTTTATGTTACTATGATCCAATTGTTGGTAGACCGGCATTGAGTTATGAACTCTCTTTATCTTTAATAAACCATTGTTTTATGTTACTATGATCCCGTATTCAGAATTCATATGTCTGATGTGCTCTCATGTCCCAGAAAAACACTGTGCAAACGTTGCTATCCGAGCACTTAAGCGAGATAATAGCTTTATTGGTATCGTATTAAAGCTTAATTCAAATTCTTGGGAAAAAGCAGGTCTAGACAATCAGAGCCATGAGATAAACTTATGTCACATTCCCCAGGATTGAATTAACAGCATCATTTTTATGTTATCTGGTTATAATTTAATTCTAAAATCCACCATTTTGATGTTTAAAGAAATGACCGCGAAGAAGTTAAAATCATCATTATTAAAATTCACCGGAGGTCTTCAGTGGGTCCTGGCTCCGTACCTCTAGATGCCCCTCACTTGTAGCACGATTTTCCATTGCCACTGCCCATTACTTTTGTTTCATACACCAGTATGTATAAGTGGGTCCCTATCACGCTCTGCAGGTCTAAATCGGACACGCTCTGCAGGTCTAAATCGGGCACATCATCAGGCATATCCTGACACATATTGAAGCCTAAATTGAGCAGTTCAAGTTTCAAGGCAGCCAGCGGAAGAATAAGGGGACGATACTTCTTAATTACGATGCTGCTTTCACCACATTTCATCTTATTGACTTGTTCGCGTTGATACTGATGAAGGGTCAATTGTAATCTACCAATTGCATCTTTTGAACCAAAGATTTGCAACAAGTGGTCTTTATAAGCCGTCGCATCCATTTTAATTTTGACTACAAGACGTTCTTCAGTGGCCTGGTTCCCATATTGTGCACACCTTCTTGCTTTCACTGCTTCGGATAATTCAGGAATCTGATAAAAATCAGCATCTTTTTCCAGAAGTTCAAAATCCTGAAAATGATCTGGAACCACCAGGCAACCACGCCGTAAGAATTCCAGCACATAGCGGAATATTTCTCCATTGCTATCGATCCAATAGTTACCGTGTTCATCTTTCGTTGTTGGTAAGCGTCCACTGAACATAGTACCGAGCATAGAGTTAGGATATTTAGTCAATGTTGACCGTGATGTAGTGTAAATAACACCTCCAACGTTAAGCTTAACGATTTCAGCCATTTTGCCAATTCTACTGGATACGAGTAGATCAATGTGCTATTGCAGATCTTCAGCATCCAATACATGCATACAGTAGTGTTTCTATTATTTTTCAAACATAACAATAATATTAATCCTTGTAGTAGTAGTTCCCCAAAATTCTTTAGGTTCAGTTGGCAAATTATTACAATTTTAAATATTCACACCCCAAATTGCAGCATTCAACCGTCTAGAGAGCATATAAGCACGACGGATCACGCAATATATCATCATGCACAAATCATGAGGTTATGACCCAGGACGTGTTTCCTTCACTACGGTGTCTTATCGGCGCCAAATTATGTTTAATTTATTATAAGATCGTATTCAAGTCAAATAACTAATGCAAACAATATTGAACCATCTTTGTCTTTTAAAACCCCCATTTGTTTTATATTATATTAGGATCAAGTTAGTTGCTGGTATCCAGACATAGTGTTATGAGCTCACTGTAGAGGCTCTGTAGCTGTAACCATTGTTGTACCGGGGGTTGTACAGGGTGTCCGAAAAGTCTCGATACCATTTGAACCGTTTTATATTTCACTAGGATTAGCGCATTAGCCGAGGGGAAATCAAAATCAAAATACATATTTAAAAAAAGAGCAAATTCATGCAATTATTAGGATACTAAACATGATACATTTCCCTTCGTTAATAAGACATACATTAATACTGACATGTCAATACCAGATTCTCTTTGAGTACTAGTATCATGAAATCGATTTTTAGACTTCGCTCCCCACCATCTTTTCTAGTAAATATTCGAAGAAAAAAAATCTTATCTCATTCTGTTATGATATGGTTGATGATGATAGATTGAAATCATTTCTTTATAGAATTACCAATCTTACAATGCTTATATTCAAATAGAAATTACAACCTTGGTCCTGATCACACTGATGATGAAGCACCAGCTGAAGATCAAATGTGACAATTAATATTTAGAATATGCCTCGACTTTGGAATACTTTTAATATAAAACAACTGGTTGTTTCATTGTGTTCACAGTTACAGTGTGAAGAACGACACTTATGTTCAATGTAGACCTCCCCGGCTTTCACGCATCATCCACTGCGATTAAGAGTTATGTTCTTACAGTCCTGGTGCAGGAGTCTTGTGACAGCAGAGAATTGAAGGATGGAATATTACACAATTTCAGAAGATAGCTTTTACTGGCATGATTTCTGATTAAAATCAAAGCATATCCCAGCAAACACAAAACGTTTTCGACATCATTCGCAAAAGGTTATAAAAGGTTGTCAGAAAACGTTTAAATGTCGGGTTATATAAAGGGTTATATTAAGAGTATAAAACCGTTTCATAACCTTAAAAAAACATTTTTTGATAATCTACTGCTCAGCAAACAAAAATGTTTTACAGAAAACGTTTAAATGTCGGGTTATATAAAGGGTATAAAAACGTTTTGATAACATTCTAAAAACATTGAAAACTTGATACAAAACATTCTAAACAGAATGTTATTTTGGGGTTGATAAAATATTTTACGAAAAATGTTTGCCCAAAATATTTGCAATAACGTTTTAAAAACGTTTTCATAACCTTTATATAACCCGAAATTTAAATGTTATTAAAATTGTTGAAAAAAACATTTAAAAACATTTCTGTGTTTGCTGGGTTCAAATATTTTAACATAATGTTATTTAAGTATTGACAAAATATTTGGCAAAAATGTTTGCAAAAATAGTTTACAATAACATTTTTTGAAAACATCTAAAAATATTGTTGTAGTGTGTTTTCATACAAAACGTTTAAAACGTTATAATGACCTTTATATAACCCGACATTTTAATGTTATTAAAACGTTTTTACCTAAACCAAAAGCCAAAATATAACTTATTTAAAACGTTTTTGTGTTTGCTGGGAAGTACACATTTCTTGGTGTTGTTTATCATCTTGATAGTCTATTTTTACAATACGAGAACTGTTTGATATTGCAATCGTTCGCAGGTTTTTGATCCAAATTCGTGGCCCAGAATGTGCACTTTTGATCTGGAAAATGACTTGGCATATAATACCTCCAGTGCGATATACTTCCCACTCACGATATCATTATTAAACTGACTTCTCAGTTCTTTTCCTTTTTTGTTCGAATTGCTCTAATCAGTTCTGGAATCTTGTAGAAATCAGCTTCCTTTTCCAGCAGGTCAAAATCTTCAAAACGTTTCGGATGATCATGATGATGATGAAAGAATTTTTTTAAAATTATATTCGTTGTTAAAAAAATCATCATTCAAAATGAGTAGGTCTTATGATAGCAACAGCTACTTAAAAAAAATCAACTAACTCAAATGAACACTGAAATAAAATGCTGAAATGTTCAACTAAATCGAACAATTACTTACCCACAGTGGCGTAACTAGACATTTTCATTTGGGGGTGGGGGAGGGCGGGGGCAAACATAATAAATGAGGGGCAGGCATCGTTCATGCTGTTTGGGATTGTAAAGGGTGGAGTGGGTCTGAGGAGTTATAGGATCTGCTTGGAATGTGTCCCCGGAACATTGGCGTAGATTTCTTTTTGACATGGGGGGGAGATGGAATTGAAAAAATTATGGTACAAATTCCATATTTAAGCTATTAAAGCTGGTGACAAAATGGTACAAAAGTGGGATAAATGCAATTTATTTAACATTAAAAATTGAGTTTTTAAGGTTAAAATGACCAAATATGAGGTTAATTAATAACTCTCAGAAGTAGGCCTAATTTACCTTTTTTTTTTTTGGCAAGAGCTCCACCACTGCCCCCCCAGTTACGCGATTGCTTACTCATGTTAATTGAAATACCGTCAAAAATATCAAAGATAAACTTTGCGTTACAATTTAAATAATTTGTAAATTGAAATAGACCAAGGCTTACGACCTATAAGACCTGCTCTGAGGCAGGGCCAAGAAAAGCCGCTGTAAGCCTGGTCTAACAGGCTTGCGTAGACTACGGCTACAGAAGACTTATTTCGATAAATGCAAATTTTACTGAAGCCTGTGGCTAATCCTACAAGCCTGGCCCACGTGCTAACGAAGCCTCGAGGCTATGGTAGCCGTGCTTCGGGAAATACGTTTTCAGTTAAGCCTGATCTTACGACCTCTTAAGCCTTGAGGCTAGACAAGCCAATTGCTAAGCCACCCGTCGAGAAATTCGCCCTACATGTCTTCGAGCCTCAAAAGACTTTATCATGTTTATTGGGACGATGCGTGCAATTAGCCCTTTTTCTTTTCCTTTGCCCTTTGGTCAGAGGGGCACGCTACTGTCAATGACGTAATGCAAGAAGGTAACGTAAGCAGGCCCGTATGCAGGATTTCATTTGGGGGTGCTGATTTTGAAAAGTGGATCTTTTTCCAAGGGGGGCGATTTTGTGAAAAGTGGACAAAAAACTACGCTCGCAAATTCTGCAATTTTTGGCACTTTTTGTATCCTTTTACAAATTGGGGGGCCAGCACCCCCCCCCCTCCCCCCTGCGTACGGGCCTGAACGTAAGGCAACTATAACACCGGTACAATATTTCAGAACATTACAAAATAAAGTTAATTCTTTCACCCAAATTGTTTAACAAGTCTAAATCAAAGCAATGTGATGGTGCAAGTTAAATGGTTAATGCTGCTTTAAAGCCATAATAATGTACGATTTTGGTCCAGTTTCATTTTTTTTTGTTATTTGCTAAATATGGAATAATACAAATAACACTGTCAAGAAGGTTGTCTGGTTATTTTAAGCCGAAATACTTAGGTACAATGAATGAAATTTCACTTAGTATCTTGGCCACTTAACAGTGCTGTCTATGAGAATATTTTTAGTTACTCTCTTAACATAAGGCATTAAAATCTCTTATCAAGACATAATTCCAAAATAGAAGCCAAAATACACCATGGGCGCACAAATATTCTAGAGGAGAGGAGAGAAAGAGAACAATGCATATCGATACATTGCGATGCGGATGATTAACAAAATATTTCAAAAACGCAAGACATTGATGTATAATTTATTATGAAATCGTATTCAATTCAAATTACTAATGCAAACAATATTGAACCCCGGCCTCTTTGTCTTAAAAAAACCCATTGTTTTATGTTACAAGGATCCAGTTACTGGTATTCAGATATTGTGTCATAAGCTCACTGTCATGACTGTGGCTTTAATAAACCATTATTGTATGTTACTAAACGCATCCCAAAAAGAAAGTATCCAGTTTGATTTTGGTCCATAAGTCAAAGATGGGGTCTTAAATCAAGACCTTCCAAAAGTATGTTACCGATAAATTTATTCCGCACATTTTGGTACCTCATTTGTCTAAATCGATGCAGAATTGATGACACAATGATCTTTTGAATGCAATCGCCTCAATTTTAAAAGTTGCAGTAAATTTCTATTGATTTGGTCCTGCTACTCAACATGCTCAATATGGGCAGCGATAGATCAAGGCCAGGGCGCATCAGGCGTCTCACTAAAAGCATGCGCCACAGATGTCTGTTTGGCAGTCATTGATGCAGCAGGAGCTAGGAGGACATACCAGATATTGACTGTGAAGAGTAAAACATTGCGGAAGGAATAAAAGAGCATCTGTATTGAATAAAACACATGAAGTGAAGTCAAACAGTCTTATACCGTCTTTATTATTGTGTACCTTTATGAAGAATCTTGACTAGAAGCAGGAAGAAAACCACATAGGGATTACTGCAACTTTTAAAATTGAGGTGATTGCATTTAAAAGGTCACTGTGTCATCAATTCTTCATCGAATTGGACAAATGAGGTATCAAACTGTGCGGAATAAATTCATCTGTACCATACGTTTGGTAGGTCTTGATTTAAGACACCATCTTTGATTTATGGACCAAAATCAAACTGGATACTTTCTTTTGGAATGCGTTTATGATCATGATGATCCAGATCCTGTTATTAAGACATTGTGTTATGAATTTACTTTGTCTTTGATAAACCATTGTTTTATATTATTTGGATCCATCTCCTGGTTGTCAGCCATAGTGTTATGAACTCTCTTTATCTTTAATAAACCATTGTTTTATGTTACTATGCTCCAATTGCTGGTAGACCGGCATTGTGCTGTGAACTCTCTTTATCTTTAATAAACCATTGTTTTACGTTACTATGCTCCAATTGCTGGTAGACCGGCATTGTGTTATGAACTCTCTTTATCTTTAATAAACCATTGTTTTATGTTACTATGATCCAATTGCTGGCAGACCGGCATTGTGTTATGAACTC
This sequence comes from Amphiura filiformis, assembly GCF_039555335.1. Lineage (NCBI taxonomy): Eukaryota > Metazoa > Echinodermata > Ophiuroidea > Amphilepidida > Amphiuridae > Amphiura > Amphiura filiformis. Next base: position 20,973,915 of record NC_092642.1, on the reverse strand, counting down.
TCTTTATCTTTAATAAACCGTTGTTTTATATTACTATGATCCAATTGCTGGCAGACCGGCATTGTGTTATGAACTCTCTTTATCTTTAATAAACCATTGTTTTATGTTACTATGATCCAATTGCTGGTAGACCGGCATTGTGTTATGAACTCTCTTTATCTTTAATAAACCATTGTTTTATGTTACTATGATCCAATTGCTAGTAGACCGGCATTGAGTTATGAACTCTCTTTATCTTTAATAAACCATTGTTTTATGTTACTATGATCCGATTGTTGGTAGACCGGCATTGTGTTATGAACTCTCTTTATCTTTAATAAACCATTGTTTTACGTTACTATGATCCAATGGTGTTTCGGGGTGAGACGTCTCGCATTCGATCCAATTGCTGGTAGACCGGCATTGAGTTATGAACTCACTTTATCTTTAATAAACCATTGTTTTATGTTACTATGATCCAATTGCTGGTGAGACCGGCATAGTGTTACGAACGTTCTTTGTAGACCGGCATTGTGTTGTGAACTCTCTTTGTCTTTAATAAACCATTGTTGACTATGATCCAATTGCTGGTAGACCGGCATTGTATTACGAACGTTCTTTGTCTTTAATTGCTGGTAGACCGGCATTGTGTTGTGAACTCTCTTTATCTTTAATAAACCATTGTTTAACGTTATTATAATCCAGTTCCTGGTAGTCGGGCATTGTGTTATGAACTCTGAACCCCATATTCATGATTTCCTGCATCAAAACGGTTTGGGGTAAATGATATTGATTATACGGAGATATCACAAAATGAGCATCGGAGAAAGTGTAATGAATCTGTACCTTGTTGCCATCTTTATCTAGTCGTGAATACGCATGGAATTGTTCGCACAGTTTTTCGATCCAAATTCGTGGCCCAGAAATGTGTACTTTTTGTTCTGGAAAATGACTTGGCATATAATACTCCACTGCGATATACTCCCCACTCACGATATCATTATTTAACTGACTTCCCGATTCTTTTCCCTTTTTTCTTCGAATTGCTCTAATCAGTTCTGGAATCTTGTAGAAATCAGCTTCCTTTTCCAGCAGGTCAAAATCTTCAAAATGTTCCGGGAGCATGAGGCAACCACGTCGTAAGAAATCCAACACATAACAGAACATCTCCCCGTTGCCGTCAATCCAATACTGTCCATCTTTGTCTTGTGTCAACGATTTTTGATCGCTGAACATGGTTCCAAGCATAGACTTTGGGAAGCGAGTCAGCGTAAATCGCGACGACGTATAAACATGTCCTCCAATATTGAGTTGCACTATTTCATCAGACATAATTGGCTTTTTAAACGTCTTTCTGTACGTTAACCTAATACGATGCATTAGATCAAAATGATTTCACGGTTTTGAGCAAATAGTGCAAACTACGTACACATTCAATATGAACTATCTTGAAGTCAACTCGAGTTCCTTTACTGGGGAAGGAAGTTCTTAAGGTGGCACATACTGTCTTGTAACATCATGTTCAATTTAATTCTTCGAAATTATCTTAGACCGATGGGCTATTCCAGTTACAATTCATACACCCCTATGGAAGACATGACCTTTAAACTTCCACACAGGGAGTGTGAATTTCAAATGGGATTACCTCAATGGGTTACTACATTAATTTTGAAATCTACACACATGTGTGGGAGATTAAGGTCATGCCTTCCACAGGGGGTGTATGGATGGTGTATGGATTGGAATAGCCCTTTGCCAGAAAACATTTAAATGTTGGGTTATTAAAAGGTTAGAACATGTTTCAGTAACATTTTAATGATGCCAGTGCCTTACAACTAATTGTATTAAAATGTTGACAAACATTTTTCGTTCGAAATGTTTTGCACAAATTATTAATTTTGACAGTTACATTTTGAAAACATAATAAAATAATTTAAGTCGAATTATTATTGGATACAAAATGTTAAAAAAAAACGTTTCATCATCTTTACATAATCTAACAATTTGACTTTTTTTTGTTGGAAAAAGCCTTTAAAACGTTTTAAAACTATATTTGTGTTGATACAGATGTAGGCTTTTTTATGACAGGGCATTGAACGTGTAAATACTATTTATTACAACAACTGTAACTGCCCTAAATACTAAAATTTTACCACCCCGGGGGTACACATAATCATTGCACCACCCCTAAAAATCATACCTATTCACTGTCCACGGGCAATAATTATGTGATCAAGTCCATACAAAAAGGTAGTTTTAAACAGCTTTAAACCGAATTTCCATATTTGGCATTCCAAAATGTTGCTTTCTTTGGTGTGAAATCTGAACCTCCCTACTTCTACTACAAGCCTACCATCCCCTACCAAAATATAAGGGTATCCTGACATTACCGTGCTATACTAATTTATAAAATGTAGGAGTGTCCAGACATTACCGTGCTATACTAATACACACCATGAGTGTCACCTTAAAGGAAATATCACTTCTAGTCTAGAATGTGTCTTCCTTTACTAATTAACTCTGAACACATACGGTACCTAAGCAGACATATATCTGTGCTCTTAACCATGAAACGGAATCATTTTATAGGCTTACACATGGGTTAAACTACAATCCCGCAAAAAATGTGGGGACACATTGACATGGTCATGCCCTCCCCTTCCTCCCCGGATTCCTCCGCTCAACATTGCCAGCTGTTTATTTGGTCGTGCCAGAGACACCCAACATTGATTGGTCGGGAGGGGAGGCTTGTAGTAGAAGTAGGGGAGGGTTCGGGCTTCATACCAAAGAATTTTGGAATGCCAAATATGGACATTCGGTTTAACTTAAAGCTGTTTAAAACTACCTTTTTGTATAGACTAGATCACATAGTTCTTGCCCGTGGACAGTGTACAGGTATAATTTTAGCTCGTCTATGAATTTATCTCACTCACTCATTACTCACTCACACACTCACTGGTATTAAAAGGTTGATCTTATAAACCCTGGAATTACAGAAACCTTTGGGCCTCATAACTGCTAAATTGTTGGTCTAAAGTATAAAAAAGTATGCATATTTTGAATGGCAAAGACATAGTGAATCCATTTGTGAGGTCAAATTTGAGCAAAAAGGCACGCACAATGTTGGAAACAATCCCCAAACTGTCTTTTTTTTACCAGATAGTTTTTGTGAAACGTAATACAAAATTACTGAGTAAAATATTTGTATAAACTAGATATAAATATCTAAGACTCGTTTTATTTATTTTTTTAATTTTGACAAACTTTCAGAAATTTTCCTCAAAATGGTTAAAAATGTTAACTTTAGCAAACACAAAAATCATATAAAAATGTTGAAGTTGATCACAATTAAAAAAAAAAATATTAAAAAAAACCCGGTTCCTAGATATTAATATCTAGTTTAAAAAAATTTGTTCACTCTCGAATTTTTTTGTTACGTTCCTCGAGAAAAATATATTTGGGTGATTTTCTCCAAAACTAAGCATTTTTGCTCAAACTCAAACTTGACCTCACAAATGGATTCATCAAGGCTTTGGTTAAAATTACCTTTTTTTGACCCCTGTGACCCCTGGATGATCTCTGACATTTGGAAATATTTTTATTATATTCTTTATGTTTTCCTCTTTCATATGACACCACTCATGGGGTCATACCTTCGTGGCATTTCGAGATATGTCCATTTCAGACCAAATGGTTAGTGAGTTAGTAAGCTAGTAACCTAGTAACATTCACTCATAATAGGCTGATACCATTTCCTGGTTCAGCAAAAATATATTCACATCGAATGACGCCAAATTGCAACATTCGACCGTCTAGACCACATATAAGCACGACAGATCACGCAAATCATCATGCAGAAATCACGAGGCTATGACGATATGACCCAGGACGTGTTTCCTTCAGTACGGTGTCTTATCGACGCCAATTGATAAGAACAAAGAAAAGGCAGCCTCCTTATCCCAACTCTCGATATAACTAATGCAAGGCAGATCGAGTTTGATTGGATTTTTTCTTCTTTTCACCATATATCTCTCACAGTAAAAGGAGAGGTATACGAAAGTACACATATTTTTGTCAAATGCATGAAGGTAACGTAAGCCAACTATAACATCGGTACAATATTTCAGAACATTACAAAATAAAGTTAATTCTTTCACCCAAATTGTTTAACAAGTCTAAATAAAAGCAATGTGATGGTGCAAGTGAAATGGTTAATGCTGCTTTAAAGCCATAATAATGTACGATTTTGGTCCAGTTTCATTTTTTGTTATTTGCTAAATATGGAATAATACAAATAACACTGTCAAGAAGGTTGTCTGGTTATTGTAAGCCGAAATACTGAGGTAAAATGAATGAAATTTCACTTAGCATCTTGGCTGCTTAGGGGTGGTGCAATAATTATGTGTACCCCTGGGGTGGTGAATTCTCAAAATGGTCTGCCCAAAATCGCTTGCCCCCCCTTTGGCCGTGCCAAAAATCTTTGCCCCCCCTTCGACGTGCCAAAAAACTTTGCCCCCCCTTTTGACGTGCCAAAAATCTCCCCCCCCTTACACATGCAAGATTTTGGGGAACCCGAATTTAAAACCTTAAATTGTCTTATCATATAATGCGAGCGCAGCGAGCAGGATATTTTGCATATTTGAACGTGTTCCTAACGTTTTCCTACGCCTTTTTAGGGCTTAATATAAAATGGTACCCAAAATATCTGTGCCAAAAATTGCTTGCCCCCCCCCCCCTTTTGACCTGCCAAAAATGCTTGACCCCCTTTTGAATGCCAAAGCATCTTTGCCCCCCTATAATTCACCACCCGGGGTACACATAATTATTGCACCACCCCTTAACTGTGCTGTTCTATGGGGATATTAATTACTGTCTTAACATAAGGCATTAAAATCTCTTATCAAGACATTAATTACAAATTAGAAGCCAAAATACGACATGGGCGCACAAATATTCTAGATGGAGAAGGGGAGAAAGAGAGCAATGCATATCGAGATTGCGATGCGGAATTGCGGATGATTAACAAAATATTTCAGAAACACAAGACATTCAAATTACTAATGCAAACAATATTGAACCATCTTTGTCTTTTAAAACCCCCCATTGTTTTATGTTACAAGGATCCAGTTACCATGGTTACTGGTTTTCATACATTGTGTCATGGGCTCATTGTCACGACTGTGGCTTTAATAAACCATTATTGTATGTTACTATGATCCAGATCATGTTATTCAGACATTGTGTTATGAATTTTCTTTGTCTTTGATAAACCATTGTTTTATGTTATTTGGATCCATCTCCTGGTAGTCAGCCATAGTGTTATGAACTCTCTTTATCTTCAATAAACCATTGTTTTATGTTACTATGATCCAATTGCTGGTAGACCGGCATTGAGTTATGAACTCTCTTTATCTTTATTAAACCATTGTTTTATGTTACTATGCTCCAATTGCTGGTAGACCGGCATTGAGTTATGAACTCTCTTTATCTTTATTAAACCATTGTTTTATGTTACTATAATCCAATTGCTGGTAGACCGGCATTGAGTTATGAACTCTCTTTATCTTTATTAAACCATTGTTTTATGTTATTATGATCCAATTGCTGGTAGACCGGCATTGAGTTATGAACTCTCTTTATCTTTATTAAACCATTGTTTTATGTTATTATGATCCAATTGCTGGTAGACCGGCATTGAGTTATGAACTCTCTTTATCTTTAATAAACCATTGTTTTATGTTACTATGATCCAATTGCTGGTAGACCGGCATTGTGTTGTGAACTCTCTTTATCTTTAATAAACCATTGTTTTATGTTACTATGATCCAATTGCTGGTAGACTGGCATTGAGTTAGAAACTCTCTTTATCTTTAATAAACCGTTATTTTATGTTACTATGATCCAATTGCTGGTAGACCGGCATTGTGTTGTGAACTCTCTTTATCTTTAATAAACCGTTGTTTTATGTTACTATGATCCAAATCGCTGGTAGACCGTCGTTGTGTTAAGAACTCTCTTTATCTTTAAAAACCATTGTTTTATGTTACTATGATCCAATTGCTGATAGACCGGCATAGTGTTGTGAACTCTCTTTATCTTTAATAAACCATTGTTTTATGTTACTATGATCCAATTGCTGGTAGACCGGCACTGTGTTAGGAACTCTCTTTGTCTTTAATAAACCATTGTTTTATGTTACTATGCTCCAATTGCTGGTAGACCGGCATTGTGTTATGAACCCTCTTTATCTTTATTAAACCATTGTTTTATGTTACTATGATCCAATTGTTGGTAGACCGGCATTGAGTTATGAACTCTCTTTATCTTTAATAAACCATTGTTTTATGTTACTATGATCCCGTATTCAGAATTCATATGTCTGATGTGCTCTCATGTCCCAGAAAAACACTGTGCAAACGTTGCTATCCGAGCACTTAAGCGAGATAATAGCTTTATTGGTATCGTATTAAAGCTTAATTCAAATTCTTGGGAAAAAGCAGGTCTAGACAATCAGAGCCATGAGATAAACTTATGTCACATTCCCCAGGATTGAATTAACAGCATCATTTTTATGTTATCTGGTTATAATTTAATTCTAAAATCCACCATTTTGATGTTTAAAGAAATGACCGCGAAGAAGTTAAAATCATCATTATTAAAATTCACCGGAGGTCTTCAGTGGGTCCTGGCTCCGTACCTCTAGATGCCCCTCACTTGTAGCACGATTTTCCATTGCCACTGCCCATTACTTTTGTTTCATACACCAGTATGTATAAGTGGGTCCTATCACGCTCTGCAGGTCTAAATCGGACACGCTCTGCAGGTCTAAATCGGGCACATCATCAGGCATATCCTGACACATATTGAAGCCTAAATTGAGCAGTTCAAGTTTCAAGGCAGCCAGCGGAAGAATAAGGGACGATACTTCTTAATTACGATGCTGCTTTCACCACATTTCATCTTATTGACTTGTTCGCGTTGATACTGATGAAGGGTCAATTGTAATCTACCAATTGCATCTTTTGAACCAAAGATTTGCAACAAGTGGTCTTTATAAGCCGTCGCATCCATTTTAATTTTGACTACAAGACGTTCTTCAGTGGCCTGGTTCCCATATTGTGCACACCTTCTTGCTTTCACTGCTTCGGATAATTCAGGAATCTGATAAAAATCAGCATCTTTTTCCAGAAGTTCAAAATCCTGAAAATGATCTGGAACCACCAGGCAACCACGCCGTAAGAATTCCAGCACATAGCGGAATATTTCTCCATTGCTATCGATCCAATAGTTACCGTGTTCATCTTTCGTTGTTGGTAAGCGTCCACTGAACATAGTACCGAGCATAGAGTTAGGATATTTAGTCAATGTTGACCGTGATGTAGTGTAAATAACACCTCCAACGTTAAGCTTAACGATTTCAGCCATTTTGCCAATTCTACTGGATACGAGTAGATCAATGTGCTATTGCAGATCTTCAGCATCCAATACATGCATACAGTAGTGTTTCTATTATTTTTCAAACATAACAATAATATTAATCCTTGTAGTAGTAGTTCCCCAAAATTCTTTAGGTTCAGTTGGCAAATTATTACAATTTTAAATATTCACACCCCAAATTGCAGCATTCAACCGTCTAGAGAGCATATAAGCACGACGGATCACGCAATATATCATCATGCACAAATCATGAGGTTATGACCCAGGACGTGTTTCCTTCACTACGGTGTCTTATCGGCGCCAAATTATGTTTAATTTATTATAAGATCGTATTCAAGTCAAATAACTAATGCAAACAATATTGAACCATCTTTGTCTTTTAAAACCCCCATTTGTTTTATATTATATTAGGATCAAGTTAGTTGCTGGTATCCAGACATAGTGTTATGAGCTCACTGTAGAGGCTCTGTAGCTGTAACCATTGTTGTACCCGGGGGTTGTACAGGGTGTCCGAAAAGTCTCGATACCATTTGAACCGTTTTATATTTCACTAGGATTAGCGCATTAGCCGAGGGGAAATCAAAATCAAAATACATATTTAAAAAAAGAGCAAATTCATGCAATTATTAGGATACTAAACATGATACATTTCCCTTCGTTAATAAGACATACATTAATACTGACATGTCAATACCAGATTCTCTTTGAGTACTAGTATCATGAAATCGATTTTTAGACTTCGCTCCCCACCATCTTTTCTAGTAAATATTCGAAGAAAAAAAATCTTATCTCATTCTGTTATGATATGGTTGATGATGATAGATTGAAATCATTTCTTTATAGAATTACCAATCTTACAATGCTTATATTCAAATAGAAATTACAACCTTGGTCCTGATCACACTGATGATGAAGCACCAGCTGAAGATCAAATGTGACAATTAATATTTAGAATATGCCTCGACTTTGGAATACTTTTTAATATAAAACAACTGGTTGTTTCATTGTGTTCACAGTTACAGTGTGAAGAACGACACTTATGTTCAATGTAGACCTCCCCGGCTTTCACGCATCATCCACTGCGATTAAGAGTTATGTTCTTACAGTCCTGGTGCAGGAGTCTTGTGACAGCAGAGAATTGAAGGATGGAATATTACACAATTTCAGAAGATAGCTTTTACTGGCATGATTTCTGATTAAAATCAAAGCATATCCCAGCAAACACAAAACGTTTTCGACATCATTCGCAAAAGGTTATAAAAGGTTGTCAGAAAACGTTTAAATGTCGGGTTATATAAAGGGTTATATTAAGAGTATAAAACCGTTTCATAACCTTAAAAAAACATTTTTTGATAATCTACTGCTCAGCAAACAAAAATGTTTTACAGAAAACGTTTAAATGTCGGGTTATATAAAGGGTATAAAAACGTTTTGATAACATTCTAAAAACATTGAAAACTTGATACAAAACATTCTAAACAGAATGTTATTTTGGGGTTGATAAAATATTTTACGAAAAATGTTTGCCCAAAATATTTGCAATAACGTTTTAAAAACGTTTTCATAACCTTTATATAACCCGACATTTAAATGTTATTAAAATTGTTGAAAAAAAAACATTTTAAAAACATTTCTGTGTTTGCTGGGTTCAAATATTTTAACATAATGTTATTTAAGTGTTGTCAAAATATTTGGCAAAAATGTTTGCAAAAAATAGTTTACAATAACATTTTTTGAAAACATCTAAAAATATTGTTGTAGTGTGTTTTCATACAAAACGTTTAAAACGTTATAATGACCTTTATATAACCCGACATTTTAATGTTATTAAAACGTTTTTACCTAAACCAAAAGCCAAAATATAACTTATTTAAAACGTTTTTGTGTTTGCTGGGAAGTACACATTTCTTGGTGTTGTTTATCATCTTGATAGTCTATTTTTACAATACGAGAACTGTTTGATATTGCAATCGTTCGCAGGTTTTTGATCCAAATTCGTGGCCCAGAATGTGCACTTTTTGATCTGGAAAATGACTTGGCATATAATACCTCCAGTGCGATATACTTCCCACTCACGATATCATTATTAAACTGACTTCTCAGTTCTTTTCCTTTTTTGTTCGAATTGCTCTAATCAGTTCTGGAATCTTGTAGAAATCAGCTTCCTTCAGCAGGTCAAAATCTTCAAAACGTTTCGGATGATCATGATGATGATGAAAGAATTTTTTTAAAATTATATTCGTTGTTAAAAAAATCATCATTCAAAATGAGTAGGTCTTATGATAGCAACAGCTACTTAAAAAAATCAACTAACTCAAATGAACACTGAAATAAAATGCTGAAATGTTCAACTAAATCGAACAATTACTTACCCACAGTGGCGTAACTAGACATTTTCATTTGGGGGTGGGGGAGAGCGGGGGCAAACATAATAAATGAGGGGCAGGCATCGTTCATGCTGTTTGGGATTGTAAAGGGTGGAGTGGGTCTGAGGAGTTATAGGATCTGCTTGGAATGTGTCCCCGGAACATTGGCGTAGATTTCTTTTTGACTTTTTTTGGTGTTTTGTGTTTTGAAAAAATTATGGTACAAATTCCATATTTAAGCTATTAAAGCTGGTGACAAAATGGTACAAAAGTGGGATAAATGCAATTTATTTAACATTAAAATTGAGTTTTAAGGTTAAAATGACCAAATATGAGGTTAATTAATAACTCTCAGAAGTAGGCCTAATTTACCTTTTTCATGGGGGGGGGGGGGGGGGCAAGAGCCCCCCCCCCCCAGTTACGCGATTGCTTACTCATGTTAATTGAAATACCGTCAAAAATATCAAAGATAAACTTTGCGTTACAATTTAAATAATTTGTAAATTGAAATAGACCAAGGCTTACGACCTATAAGACCTGCTCTGAGGCAGGGCCAAGAAAAGCCGCTGTAAGCCTGGTCTAACAGGCTTGCGTAGACTACGGCTACAGAAGACTTATTTCGATAAATGCAAATTTTACTGAAGCCTGTGGCTAATCCTACAAGCCTGGCCCACGTGCTAACGAAGCCTCGAGGCTATGGTAGCCGTGCTTCGGAAAATACGTTTTCAGTTAAGCCTGGTCTTACGACCTCTTAAGCCTTGAGGCTAGACAAGCCAATTGCTAAGCCACCCGTCGAGAAATTCGCCCTACATGTCTTCGAGCCTCAAAAGACTTTATCATGTTTATTGGGACGATGCGTGCAATTAGCCCTTTTTCTTTTCCTTTGCCCTTTGGTCAGAGGGGCACGCTACTGTCAATGACGTAATGCAAGAAGGTAACGTAAGCAGGCCCGTATGCAGGATTTCATTTGGGGTGCTGATTTTGAAAAGTGGATCTTTTTCCAGGGGGGGCGATTTTGTGAAAAGTGGACAAAAAACTACGCTCGCAAATTCTGCAATTTTTGGGACTTTTGTATACTTTTACAAATTGGGGCCAGCACCCCCCTCCCCCTGCGTACGGGCCTGAACGTAAGGCAACTATAACACCGGTACAATATTTCAGAACATTACAAAATAAAGTTAATTCTTTCACCCAAATTGTTTAACAAGTCTAAATCAAAGCAATGTGATGGTGCAAGTTAAATGGTTAATGCTGCTTTAAAGCCATAATAATGTACGATTTTGGTCCAGTTTCATTTTTTTGTTATTTGCTAAATATGGAATAATACAAATAACACTGTCAAGAAGGTTGTCTGGTTATTTTAAGCCGAAATACTTAGGTACAATGAATGAAATTTCACTTAGTATCTTGGCCACTTAACAGTGCTGTCTATGAGAATATTTTTAGTTACTCTCTTAACATAAGGCATTAAAATCTCTTATCAAGACATAATTCCAAAATAGAAGCCAAAATACACCATGGGCGCACAAATATTCTAGAGGGAGAGGGAGAGAAAGAGAACAATGCATATCGATACATTGCGATGCGGATGATTAACAAAATATTTCAAAAACGCAAGACATTGATGTATAATTTATTATGAAATCGTATTCAATTCAAATTACTAATGCAAACAATATTGAACCCCGGCCTCTTTGTCTTAAAAAACCCATTGTTTTATGTTACAAGGATCCAGTTACTGGTATTCAGATATTGTGTCATAAGCTCACTGTCATGACTGTGGCTTTAATAAACCATTATTGTATGTTACTAAACGCATCCCAAAAGAAAGTATCCAGTTTGATTTTGGTCCATAAGTCAAAGATGGGGTCTTAAATCAAGACCTTCCAAAAGTATGTTACCGATAAATTTATTCCGCACATTTTGGTACCTCATTTGTCTAAATCGATGCAGAATTGATGACACAATGATCTTTTGAATGCAATCGCCTCAATTTTAAAAGTTGCAGTAAATTTCTATTGATTTGGTCCTGCTACTCAACATGCTCAATATGGGCAGCGATAGATCAAGGCCAGGGCGCATCAGGCGTCTCACTAAAAGCATGCGCCACAGATGTCTGTTTGGCAGTCATTGATGCAGCAGGAGCTAGGAGGACATACCAGATATTGACTGTGAAGAGTAAAACATTGCGGAAGGAATAAAAGAGCATCTGTATTGAATAAAACACATGAAGTGAAGTCAAACAGTCTTATACCGTCTTTATTATTGTGTACCTTTATGAAGAATCTTGACTAGAAGCAGGAAGAAAACCACATAGGGATTACTGCAACTTTTAAAATTGAGGTGATTGCATTTAAAAGGTCACTGTGTCATCAATTCTTCATCGAATTGGACAAATGAGGTATCAAACTGTGCGGAATAAATTCATCTGTACCATACGTTTGGTAGGTCTTGATTTAAGACACCATCTTTGATTTATGGACCAAAATCAAACTGGATACTTTCTTTTTGGAATGCGTTTATGATCATGATGATCCAGATCCTGTTATTAAGACATTGTGTTATGAATTTACTTTGTCTTTGATAAACCATTGTTTTATATTATTTGGATCCATCTCCTGGTTGTCAGCCATAGTGTTATGAACTCTCTTTATCTTTAATAAACCATTGTTTTATGTTACTATGCTCCAATTGCTGGTAGACCGGCATTGTGCTGTGAACTCTCTTTATCTTTAATAAACCATTGTTTTACGTTACTATGCTCCAATTGCTGGTAGACCGGCATTGTGTTATGAACTCTCTTTATCTTTAATAAACCATTGTTTTATGTTACTATGATCCAATTGCTGGCAGACCGGCATTGTGTTATGAACTCTCTTTATCTTTAATAAACCGTTGTTTTATATTACTATGATCCAATTGCTGGCAGACCGGCATTGTGTTATGAACTCTCTTTATCTTTAATAAACCATTGTTTTATGTTACTATGATCCAATTGCTGGTAGACCGGCATTGTGTTATGAACTCTCTTTATCTTTAATAAACCATTGTTTTATGTTACTATGATCCAATTGCTAGTAGACCGGCATTGAGTTATGAACTCTCTTTATCTTTAATAAACCATTGTTTTATGTTACTATGATCCGATTGTTGGTAGACCGGCATTGTGTTATGAACTCTCTTTATCTTTAATAAACCATTGTTTTACGTTACTATGATCCAATGGTGTTTCGGGGTGAGACGTCTCGCATTCGATCCAATTGCTGGTAGACCGGCATTGAGTTATGAACTCACTTTATCTTTAATAAACCATTGTTTTATGTTACTATGATCCAATTGCTGGTGAGACCGGCATAGTGTTACGAACGTTCTTTGTAGACCGGCATTGTGTTGTGAACTCTCTTTGTCTTTAATAAACCATTGTTGACTATGATCCAATTGCTGGTAGACCGGCATTGTATTACGAACGTTCTTTGTCTTTAATTGCTGGTAGACCGGCATTGTGTTGTGAACTCTCTTTATCTTTAATAAACCATTGTTTAACGTTATTATAATCCAGTTCCTGGTAGTCGGGCATTGTGTTATGAACTCTGAACCCCATATTCATGATTTCCTGCATCAAAACGGTTTGGGGTAAATGATATTGATTATACGGAGATATCACAAAATGAGCATCGGAGAAAGTGTAATGAATCTGTACCTTGTTGCCATCTTTATCTAGTCGTGAATACGCATGGAATTGTTCGCACAGTTTTTCGATCCAAATTCGTGGCCCAGAAATGTGTACTTTTTGATCTGGAAAATGACTTGGCATATAATACTCCACTGCGATATACTCCCCACTCACGATATCATTATTTAACTGACTTCCCGATTCTTTTCCCTTTTTTCTTCGAATTGCTCTAATCAGTTCTGGAATCTTGTAGAAATCAGCTTCCTTTTCCAGCAGGTCAAAATCTTCAAAATGTTCCGGGAGCATGAGGCAACCACGTCGTAAGAAATCCAACACATAACAGAACATCTCCCCGTTGCCGTCAATCCAATACTGTCCATCTTTGTCTTGTGTCAACGATTTTTGATCGCTGAACATGGTTCCAAGCATAGACTTTGGGAAGCGAGTCAGCGTAAATCGCGACGACGTATAAACATGTCCTCCAATATTGAGTTGCACTATTTCATCAGACATAATTGGCTTTTTAAACGTCTTTCTGTACGTTAACCTAATACGATGCATTAGATCAAAATGATTTCACGGTTTTGAGCAAATAGTGCAAACTACGTACACATTCAATATGAACTATCTTGAAGTCAACTCGAGTTCCTTTACTGGGGAAGGAAGTTCTTAAGGTGGCACATACTGTCTTGTAACATCATGTTCAATTTAATTCTTCGAAATTATCTTAGACCGATGGGCTATTCGAGTTACAATTCATACACCCCTATGGAAGACATGACCTTTAAACTTCCACACAGGGAGTGTGAATTTCAAATGGGATTACCTCAATGGGTTACTACATTAATTTTGAAATCTACACACATGTGTGGGAGATTAAGGTCATGCCTTCCACAGGGGGGTGTATGGATGGTGTATGGATTGGAATAGCCCTTTGCCAGAAAACATTTAAATGTTGGGTTATTAAAAGGTTAGAACATGTTTCAGTAACATTTTAATGATGCCAGTGCCTTACAACTAATTGTATTAAAATGTTGACAAACATTTTTCGTTCGAAATGTTTTGCACAAATTATTAATTTTGACAGTTACATTTTGAAAACATAATAAAATAATTTAAGTCGAATTATTATTGGATACAAAATGTTTGAAAAAAAACGTTTCATCATCTTTACATAATCTAACAATTTGACTTTTTTTTGTTGGAAAAAGCCTTTAAAACGTTTTAAAACTATATTTGTGTTGATACAGATGTAGGCTTTTTTTTTATGACAGGGCATTGAACGTGTAAATACTATTTATTACAACAACTGTAACTGCCCTAAATACTAAAATTTTACCACCCCGGGGGTACACATAATCATTGCACCACCCCTAAAAATCATACCTATTCACTGTCCACGGGCAATAATTATGTGATCAAGTCCATACAAAAAGGTAGTTTTAAACAGCTTTAAACCGAATTTCCATATTTGGCATTCCAAAATGTTGCTTTCTTTGGTGTGAAATCTGAACCCTCCCCTACTTCTACTACAAGCCTACCATCCCCTACCAAAATATAAGGGTATCCCGACATTACCGTGCTATACTAATTTATAAAATGTAGGAGTGTCCAGACATTACCGTGCTATACTAATACACACCATGAGTGTCACCTTAAAGGAAATATCACTTCTAGTCTAGAATGTGTCTTCCTTTACTAATTAACTCTGAACACATACGGTACCTAAGCAGACATATATCTGTGCTCTTAACCATGAAACGGAATCATTTTATAGGCTTACACATGGGTTAAACTACAATCCCGCAAAAAATGTGGGGACACATTGACATGGTCATGCCCTCCCCTTCCTCCCCGGATTCCTCCGCTCAACATTGCCAGCTGTTTATTTGGTCGTGCCAGAGACACCCAACATTGATTGGTCGGGAGGGAGGCTTGTAGTAGAAGTAGGGAGGTTCGGGCTTCATACCAAAGAATTTTGGAATGCCAAATATGGACATTCGGTTTAACTTAAAGCTGTTTAAAACTACCTTTTTGTATAGACTAGATCACATAGTTCTTGCCCGTGGACAGTGTACAGGTATAATTTTAGCTCGTCTATGAATTTATCTCACTCACTCATTACTCACTCACACACTCACTGGTATTAAAAGGTTGATCTTATAAACCCTGGAATTACAGAAACCTTTGGGCCTCATAACTGCTAAATTGTTGGTCTAAAGTATAAAAAAGTATGCATATTTTGAATGGCAAAGACATAGTGAATCCATTTGTGAGGTCAAATTTGAGCAAAAAGGCACGCACAATGTTGGAAACAATCCCCAAACTGTCTTTTTTTTACCAGATAGTTTTTGTGAAACGTAATACAAAATTACTGAGTAAAATATTTGTATAAACTAGATATAAATATCTAAGACTCGTTTTATTTATTTTTTTAATTTTGACAAACTTTCAGAAATTTTCCTCAAAATGGTTAAAAATGTTAACTTTAGCAAACACAAAAATCATATAAAAATGTTGAAGTTGATCACAATTTAAAAAAAAAATATTAAAAAAAACCCGGTTCCTAGATATTAATATCTAGTTTAAAAAAATTTGTTCACTCTCGAATTTTTTTGTTACGTTCCTCGAGAAAAATATATTTGGGTGATTTTCTCCAAAACTAAGCATTTTTGCTCAAACTCAAACTTGACCTCACAAATGGATTCATCAAGGCTTTGTACAGGCCTACTTTTATATACTTTATACCAACAATTAGGCAGTTATGAGGCCAAAAAGTTCCCATAGTTTCAGGGTTAAGACCAACCTAATAATAATTTTCTGCCTCCTTAGGCGACTTTAAAAATGGGATAACCTGAATGGGTGAATGGAATTAACAAAAAGCACCCAACCGTACAGTGTCGTCGCCCTGATATCTTCATGGCAGAAATCGCCATGATGGTAAATCGAATCCACTTGTTCTTCAATAGCCACGCATTTTGTTCCGACCTGTTTAGTAGTTTTGAGACACATAATGGGCCGAGGGACATTCAACTATTGACAATAGCCCGGTGACTGACCTCTGTAGATCTCAGTGAACCTGGTGCGTCATCTGCATTAGACTGCCTCCACCAATGGTCCACATTGCGCTTGTAACGTGACATGTTTCGTTACCCCGATTGTTTACGAATGAGGGCAGCACATATAAAATCTGAATTTTTGTTAGTTTTTGATTTCAAAACGCGCGGTTTTGTCAATACGCTCGCTAACGACTATAATGTTCTTTCAACACATATATTCAAGTGCAGGCATTAAAATCGGCTTCTTTAGAAAGCAAAAATTACGGGAGATATTCATCATTTTCTACCCCGGCATCCAAAGATTTATCATCTGAATATCAAATCGTGCATAGCACATGCACGTGTCCCGGGCACGTGTATCGATCCTGGGTAGTAGTATTGATTTTAGTTCCCTGCTGTACAATGTAATTATTTACCAGGCGATGTTGATGTGGACCGCTTCCTCAAAGGTGATGACCATGGCTAGAATGGGGTGGTGGTTATTTTATAAGTGTTATTTTTGGGAGTGGATCAGTGTTTTTTAGTTTTTTGATTGAGGCATAATTGTTTTTAATTTAAGGCATAAATTTCTTTCCTTGATTGATGATGATTGGCTAGAATAGGGGTGGGGTTGTTATTTCGGCTGGGGAAGGTGCAGATTATTATGTTTTGATTGAGGGATTGTTTTTAATTTAGGGAAACATTTCTTTTCTTGATTGAGGCACATATTTTCGATAATGGGGTGCAGGCGACTTAAAAAGTGGAATCAACAATTGAAGCCTTTTTTTTAATTTAGGGAAACATTTCTTTCCTTAATTTATGACAATGGATAGAATGGGAGTTGGTTGCTATTTCGGTTAGAGAAGGCGCTAGAGGCTCCAGATTAATTTTTCTCGATTGAGAGATTGTTTTTCAATTTAGGGAAACATTTCTTTTCTTGATAATGGGGATGTAGGCGACTTTAAAAGTGGAATTAGCAACATGAAAGAACCAAGACAACTAAAAACAAAAACATACTTTTAAAGAACAACAATATACGGTACTAAGGAAGTGTTCAGAGATACTTTGGCGGGGAGTGGAAAATGTGGAATTAACAACATGAAATCGTGGAAACAACCGAGACAACTAAAAACAACAACACACTTAAACTTTACACAAATTATTTACATGTATACAAACAAGGTAATCTTTTCCCCCTATGGGCACTTCTGTAAATTTGACGTATGGAAAGTGAAACCACATCTTACAGTGTAACTAAAGATATTGAGCACCCCCACAAGGGTGAAAATAGAAAACAAATGCTTTTCTACCAGGACTCAGTTGCAAAACAAATCTTTTAATGTCAGCACATTTTATCTTCAAAAATGATTATATTTCATCATGGCATAAGTTTGGTAACATTAATCACTACCAATTTTGAGAAATTTGCTCCAACTCAAAGGTTATCTTTACTACAATGTGTGTGTGCATGGAAGCCATCATGGATAGCATATGAAATGGACATGGTAGTCAGAAATGCATAATTTGAGATGGGTTTTGGTAGTAATTTGGTTCATCTCAAGTTTGGTAGTGACGTATGTGCGTATTTCCCGTGCCGCAGTATCAAATCGCATGTGTAAAGTTAAACGCCCTAAGTGTGCACTAGGGTGATTCACAAAAAATGAAATTGGTATTTTTCAACGGGACACCCCCTCATTTTGTTCATTTTGGTAATAAAATCATATCTGCAAAATATGAAAAAATTCAAAAAAAGTTTAGGGGTGCTACCGGTCAATGAACTTTTGTACACAAAGTCAATGGGATTTATGAGCCATTTTCTTTACAACACAAAAAAGCCATGTTAATTTTCCCTGATTGTGCCAAAAATATTTGATCATAGTGTGAGTAATGTCCTTAAAATAAATGCTAAAGCAAATTGTAAAAATGTTAACCCGCTTTCCAGAAAATTGCATTTTTGTGAAAACTGTTACATTTGGGGCAAGGCAGTTGCTGGAACAGCCAAAATAGTATGGTACTTGGCTAATATAAAGTTGTGTTTATGGGCTCTAGTTCTTTCTTTTTTTTTTAAATGTATGTAGGTTTGTAACTGTAAATTATGTTATTCAAGTGTTGAATGTGTGTAGGTTTGTAATTTTATGTAAGTGTAGTGTAATGTTTAATGTGTAATCCAGTAGTAAATGTGTCTTAGCCACTTTAGCTCTTGTCACAAGTACCTTGCACAAGGTGTAGTTTTGAACTGGCCACTATCCAATGTTGTGACCCCAATTTATATACATTTCTTTTCAACCATGGTGAATCTAATCCTTCCTGTGGTCATTCAATTCAAACAATACAAATCTTCATCAGGTATGGCCATAATGACCACCCCTGATACAGATGTATGGATTTTGATAGTTACTATTACATAAGATTTCAAAAGCTGGTATCACCATTGGGGTAAACTAATGTGAAGAATTTTAATCTTTTTTTTTTTTATCAACAGTTCAGTTCCAGGGGATATCCCAGGGTATTCTTTTCTTGAGCTACACTCCCTCTGTCACTTTTGAAACATTTTTTATTATTACAGTCAACTATGAACTTTAATTTGGTAAAAAACCATGTTTTCACAAAGTTAGGTATATCATTGAACATTTACTTCAGTTTTGCAAGCCTGGTAGACTTTTTAGGCCCTGAAATAAGCGTTTGAAATTTTTGACAAAAATTCCCATTGACTTTGTGTACAAAAGTTTATTGACCGGTAGCACCCCCTAAACTTTTTTGAATTTTTTTCATATTTTGCAGGTATAATTTTATTACCAAAATGAACAAAATGAGGGGGTGTCCCGTTGAAAAATACCAATTTCATTTTTTGTGAATCACCCTAGTGTGCACGCACGCGTACATGAGCATTTTGTTGGCACGTTTGCTGCGCAGCCGCGAAGAAGCATTGACGTGTTTGTTCCCTGAATTTAAGAGTGTTAATTACTAATGAAGAGTTACTTGAGATCATTAAGTGTCCAAATAAATCCTGTGCACTTGACCCTATGCCTACCTGGCTGGTTCAGCAGCACATAGATGTCTTGCTTCCTATTATATGTAGAATTGTAAATGCATCATTGCTCTCTGGTGTATTCCCGGATAATCTCCATAAAACCATTGTTACTCCTGTTCTAAAAAAGTCCATTCTTAATCGTAATGTGCTTAGTAACTATCGCCCAGTGGCAAATTTACAATTTACTTCAAAGATGTTGGAAAAGTGTGCTTCCTCTCAATTAATTGAACATACTGATGCCCATAGTCTATCTGAGCCTTTGCAGTCAGCCTACAGGAGTCAGCATAGTACAGAATCTGCTTTAGCCTGCGTCCATAATGACTTCTTGCGCGCCTTTGATGATCAAAATGTTGTGCTGCTGATGCTTGATCTATCAGCAGCATTTGATACGGTTGACCACAGGATTATGCTGCAAAGGCTTCAAGATGATTTTGGTGTAACTGGTTCTGCCCATTGTTGGTATAGTTCTTATCTTGAAAATAGATCTTGTCAGTTTTTGTTTCTGGGGCATATTCAGAAGACCTTTACATGGAATATGGCCTTCCACAAGGTCCAGGACCTTTGGGTTTTGTTTACTATACCCATGTTGTTGGTAGAATATTACGGTATCATGTAAAATATCACATTTATGCTGATGATATTAAGATATATCTCACCCCTGATCCCAGCATTCCTGGTGATGTCCAATGTGTTGCTGACATTCAGCATTGGATGATTGAGAACAAACTCAGGTTGAACCAAGACAAGACAGAGCTTTTCATCGCTTCTCTGCATCATCGGAAGAGATTGGAAAACACCAGTCTTCTTCTGGATGGTGTTGAGATATTTCTGTCTGTCTGTTCGGAACCTTGGGGTTGTTTTCGATCATCAAATGTGTATGTCTGATCATGTAACTCAATTATGTAAGTCTATCAACTCTACAGAATACGCCCATACATTGATTATGATACTTGCCATAATACTGTTAGAGCTGTTATTATATCACGTCTTGATTATTGTAATGTGTTACTTAATGGTACATCTAAGAAAGATCTAAATCGTTTGCAGAAGTTGCAAAATAAGTGTGCATGTTTAATGTCTCAAACCAAAATTTGAGCATGTTACCTCTCTCTTGAGCCAACTTCATTGGCTCCCTGTCAGCGAGAGGATTGTATACAATACGCTGATTTTTGTGTTTAAATCTCTGAATGGACTTTCTGCCCAGTACATAACTGCCTCACTGTGAAAAGATCATTCCAGAGGGCAATGATGACCCGCTCGGCAGATAGTATTTCCTTCTTTGTGTCTCGTTCCAAGAAGGGTGCTTGTGATAGAGCCTTTCAGTGGCAGTTCCACGTTTGTGGAACACCTTACCGGTTCATATCAGAAATGCTGCTACTCTTGAACCATTCAGAACTATGCTCAAGACATCTTTTTCCATAATGCTCAAGACATATCTTTTTCCATAATATTGTTGCCTTTGTTTTCTGTATTTAATCATGTTTGCTGTTCTTTTTAATATGCTTGTTGCGCTTTGCAGCCACAGGAAATGGCGCATTATAAATTTTGCTAGTTAAGTTTTAAGTCACTACCAAACTTGAGGTGAACCAAATTATAGATGCATATGAGATGTGGTGCTATAGGAGGCTGCTTGGAGTATCTCGGAAAGACAAGAAGACAAACATCTGGGCCGTGGATAAGATTTGCATGGACTCAAACATCAGAAAGTCCATCATTGAGAGGAAATTGCGCTACTTTGGACACATTGTAAGAGATGGTGGAGTTGAGAAGCAGATTCTCCAGGAGCTGTGGAAGGCCATTGTGGAGGGGACATCCATCAACATCTTGGACAAATGATGTGAAGAATGTTTCATCACACGGAATGTATGGTGCAACCCATTTGGCTTTTGATAGAAGACCACAGCAGTGCAATCCTGCCCATCTGACCAAGAGAGAGAGAGAGAAGGCACCATGTCAACAATGCCTTGAAAAATTGCTTTTAAAATTACCAATGTTAGACATTTTCTGTGATTCCTTTCTCAGATGAATGCACCAGATGAAGCCGCCTCCCTTTTGTGCTCTACTAACCAATCACAGGTCACGGGGAGTTGACAGGATTGTCAGATGCAAACTAATTTCTTTATTTCTGACATTTATTACAGTTGCTTGGTTCCTTTGCAACCTGCCAACTTACCTTTTTTCTTCCACTGCCTGAATAGTTTTAATTTAAAACTGCCTCACATACAAAATCACACATAGGGAACATCATTTTTTACAAAATCATTTATTGATCCCAAATTGCATTATTCAAAAACATGTAAATTCTTGTATTCAATACATCAACTGCACAAAAATAATCTTTAGTTTGTACACATACATTATGATATAATATATTCATTATTCTTGTTATTGTTTACATTTTATGACAAGCTCCTCAATTATGCCTCAATAAGTTTACTCACCAAAAGGCTGACATACTTCTTAACATTGCTAATAGTTATGTTTAGGTAGTTGTTCCAGCCATGTGTAAAGATTCTTGGGGCACAGTTGATGAGATATTTGATATCATTAAATGTCTACATATACACAAATCATACCCAGTTCCCCCAAATTTGATTCGAAAAAGTTAAGCATAAAATCTGCCAAAATGCTTATATTCCAGTACATCTCAGAAAAATGTTGCCATCCCCAAATCTATTTCCGTAAAATATCCCCCATCGCCCATTTTTCAATGTTGATGTGGACTATATAATTGTTGGCCTTTTTACATCAAATTAGGAAGGGAATGGGAGCACGGAAGGATGCAGTGTATACCCTTGGTCATAATGGAATGCACAGCATTATAGATAAATTTCAACAAATTACTATGGTGTGGCAACTAATTTTTTTTGGGATTATAGGTGATTTTACAAGAAAACTAGCAAATTATTAAATTTGTCATAACCCCACTGGTGCCAAAATCACTTTTGAGATTTTTTTCTATTGTAGGTTTGGCCATTTATATTTTTTTGCAAGTTTGTTTTTGACACAATATGTCTAAAAAGTACTGGTCATAGCCAGTTATGTAATAATTAACAAACCAAAAGGAAAATATTATTTTAAATATATCAAATTATGTAGTATATTAAATCCAAATGCTTAGAATTATAGCACATCAATTTATCATGCTACTCACTTTTCCAATTTACGCAGACCTATAATTCAACTATCTAATTTTTTTTAAGCCATACAAAATTTGGAAGATTTTGATTTGCCTAGTTTTAAAAGATTTGACTGGAAATTGCAAATTACTTTTTTATGGAATAAATGGTGCAAATGCAAGAAGTTGGGTGCATTCCACTAACATTTAGGCTATAAGGCCATCTTAATTTAATAGTTTGTCTCAAAGCCCTTCCCAAATTAAAAAACCTAATGTGGCATGCATTTTTTAAAAAGTTTATTTGAATTTTTTTCTGTCAGAAGAGCTTTTTGATAAGAATAGACCACCTTTTCATCTCTCAAGGTTTAACTGTGGTCAAGATGAACAATTTTACTGAGATTTATAATTTTTGATGTCTGGCAATGTCAGACATTAGAATTTTGTGTGGATTTAAACAAATTAAAACAGCGGAAAAAACATGAATAACGTGCAAAAGCGGGTGATTTTACTTTTGAGCGTGGGGCTTTGAGACAAACTATTAAATTAGGATGACCTAATGCATCGTAAGCCCATTAATCCATCGGAAGTTCAAACCCATTGTCACTCTAACATAATAATCCTATGGTAATCTGAGATGAAAATACCTACATAATACATCTTGCCAATGAGGAAAACTTTTTGATCAGACATACTGGAGAAATCCAACCTTTTCAGTTGAGCTATTCCAGATCCAATTATTTTTATCTGAACATAGCAGATTTCAAACAAAATTTCCAAATAAGGGCTAAACTTGGCAAAATCTTACTGGATTTAACAATTTTCCATTTTTTCAGCAGATTTTAACATAGAATATGGCATAATGGGCGATTCCATTTGTAATCCATACTCCCTCTATGGAAGATGTAACCTTAATCGTCCACACTGGCAGTGTAAATTTCAAATGGGGCTACCTGAATGGGTGACTCCATCTGAAATTTACACCCCTGTGTGGAAGATCAAGTTTGTGTCTTCCATAGGGGGTGTATGGATTTCAAATGGAATAGCCCAATCTCCACCTGGATTAACTATGATATTGGTTCCTAAAATTGAGGTATCAGCATCAGCTTCCAAATGGGGAGTGTTGATTTTAAATGGAATAGCCCAAATGTTATAATCTAATATAGGAATGTCAAGCCAACATAGGATCATTTAATTGGCACTTTACTTATCAGAAGTCAAATGTATAAAAACCACCACCCACCCCTAACCCATTAACAATATACAATTTAAGGCCATTTCAAGTACCAATAATGTGACACGATCGAGAAAAACGAGTCCAATGTCAAAAAAAAAAAAAAAAAAAAAGTTGCTGTATATAGCCCTTTATAAATCAGTATTATCCACATCGATAGACTCATTTGCCTGAATCGTGTCACATCATCAGTCTTCAATAATTAATAATTCTAGAAGTATTTGATACTATCACTTATTTATCCTGCAAATTTGCATCACATAAAAATGGTAAATGTTTTATATGTTGCCAACATGATGGTTGGAGTCACTGCATGCATGTGCCCTTTGATGCACATACATGCAGGGATGAAGGCAGATTTATGCTATCTACCTTTTGTATGTATCCTGCAACCCTCGTCCTGCTGAATCAATTTCTTGCAACCCCTCTGGGATTTCTATAATAAACATACTATACTGCATGGAATATTGGGTATCAATGTACACCTCTAGGTCTTTGTCCAGTGAAACCAAGATTAAGCAATTCAGTGCTCTACTGAATGGAATGGAAGTTCCATCTAAGAGAGGGTTGCACCCACCCCTTTCACAGGACAAGGGTTAACCATGATTTCAACCATCCTAATTATGCAGAAATGAAAAGTACTGTGCATAAAATTATACATATTTTAGCAAATTATGAATAAAATATCATTAGATTTCAGAGCAAAAATATTATGCTCATTGATGGTTTCCTTGCACTGCTGGAAACTAACACCTCAATGATTACAACACAAGATTAACCCTAACCCCCTAAGGGCTTTTTGGCGACGGGAAGGAAAGAATAAAGAGAGAAAAGAAAGAAAGAAGTTGTTTGTTGCCAGCGAAACTGTGCCTATATATCACTTAGGGCGATTGCGTCATCACACCACGTGGGATACGCATCTAACAGCTGTACTTATATATCAAGTAGTATTTTGTAGTATACAGGCGGGTTAGGGTTAAGGAAGCCTATACTGAGTTTCGATAGTGGTAACCTAACCCTAACCCCCTAAGGGCTTTTTGGCGACGGGAAGGGAAAGAAGGAAAGAATAAAGAGAGAAAAGAAAGAAGTTGTTTGCTCTGGGTGGGATTCGAACCTGAGACCCCTCACATGCCAAGCACTCGGTCGGCGACACTTTGCCACGGGTCTTGGGCTTCGCTGGCCAGCGAAACCGTGCCTATATATCACTTAAGGCGATTGCGTCATCAGACCACGTGGGATGCACGCACGAACAGCGCATATATCAAGAAGTATTTTGTAGTATACGGGCGGGTTAGGGTTAATCTTTCATCCCCCCTCAGTTTATAGTGCTGCAATTACCTTTGCAACACATGTTCAACCACTACTCACAGCAACAATTCACAGCTCTCACACATTAAAAACTTTTTTCATACCTCAAGCTCCTTGAGGAGTAATTTTGAGGGTTGATTAATATACATAAGGGCACTTAATAAAAAACATCATTTGTCCATTGTCCTGAAAAATTAAGCTACTTGAGGAACAAATTTTAGGGACAATTAAATATACATGGGTCACTTTATAAACTAAACCATTTGCCCATTGTCCTGAAAAATGTGCAATGAAATACACATGTGTCTATTATAACCTCAATTGCATGTCACTTAAATCAATTTTGAAGCAGAAAAAAGTATTCAAATACTCAAAAAATTTTAAGATGTGTGGTCTGGGTGTCCAATTTTACCATGTCAGGCCTTTCCAAGTTTGTTTATTCTGCATAATGATTTTGATTTCTCATTTCGGTTTCTCTATTGTTAATATGTTAAGTCTCAGATATTGATGGGTTGCCAGTTACAGAAACCCATTTTGTGCTCCTGAAAAACCAAAACACCTACATCTATCTGGCTTCCTCCAGAGAGTGACGTTAGTGCATGCTCCAGTGCAAGTAGTATTAAATCATGTACATTAGCTCAAACAACTGGCATGTTTTACGCACACAATCACAGGTGGTACATCTGTATATGTGTGAAGTAACTGTGACAAAGTACTGATGTCACTCTCTCCAGGAAGCCAACTGGTCTATAGGCTTATTGGTGTCTATTAGTGGGCAGCAATTTCTTTCATTTGATTGGTTACTTGAGGTGCATTCCACCCAAAAACTAATATCACCAAGATATAGCAATTACCATTATTTTTTTCTTTCTTGAATCGTTTTGGACAATGAACAAATGGTTCTTCATGTCAAATGGTAATATTATGAAAAATTTAGGAACATATAATTTGTGAAAAATATGGGCTATTCTAGTTGAAATCCATACACCCTATGGAAGACATGACCTTACTCTTCCACACAGGAGTGTAGATTTCAAATGGAGACAGCCATTCAGTAGCTCCATTTGAAACTCAATCTCTGTGTGGGAGATTAAGGTCATGTCTTCCACAGGGGGTGATGTATTTCAACTTGAACAGCCCAAAACTATTAATGTGAAATGGTTTAAAACATCCTCTACTACTATCTTTCCTTTCAACATGCACAGCAAACCACTCCTTGAAAGGTTACCTATAGCAGGTATAACCACTAATCTGTGTATACTCACCTCCTGATGTATAATTTATAATCAGAGCCAGATATACTTGTTTGCGTCTAATGTCACCTGTCAATCAAACTCAGAAATGATTTGTTTAAAAGTTGTTGCTATGATTGAGTTTCTGAATACAGCAGTAAAGCAGTGTGCCTTATGATTAATTCTGCACTTTCAAACATTAAAACCATCTCAAAAGTTAGGTTTTTGTCATAGGAAACAAACTTTCTTTCAGAAAAGAAAAGTTGCCTGGAAAAGTTGTAAAAGTGCCATCAATTTTCGCCATTTTCTGCAATTTCTTTTCTCTGATAAAGGCACAAGAATCAACCTTATTACGCGTAACTAACAAATCGAGGGTCGTAGGGAGTTTGATTGCCAGTAACATTAAAGGCAAACTAGTCGGTTTAATCCCATGAAAACTACTTGCAAATTGGTCAAAAAGAAGTTTTCATTATCAATTGGACCAATCAGCATTATTGTTATAATAATTTCACCACACAAAAAAATTGGGGTGAATTATTTGCAAAGCTCCATTCTGATAGGTGATTAAAGTGAAGACATCATGTAATTGACCAATCAGAGACAATGTTACATCGGCAGGTAGTGCTCAGGGGGTTAATTCTGTCTCAGATTATACCATTGGCTGAAATAATAAAAGTGCAACCCACAGGGCATCTAGAAGAACACATGTGATGTAGCTTGAAACAAACATCTATTGCTAGCCAGGCTGATCAACACTGTTACATTTAAAATTCACTGCAACCCTTCTAACCTTTCACATTTTTCTACTTAATACAATTATTGCTATAATATATTCATTACATATACATTGGAAGATATTTAAATTGAATTTTTGTTTTTTTGCTAGTATTTTTTCAAATTTCAAATTCAATTCAAATGTGGTGTTACTCTGCCACTTAATGCGGACACCGTTTTGGCTTTATCCTTCATGTAAAACTGCACAGCATTAGACTAGCACAGAAATCTTCTATTGAAGCATTATACAGCGTTGTTCTATAAGCTGCTTAATTCTTCAAAGGAGTCTTTACACCAGTCTAACTCATGAATAGCTCCCATTAAGGATACAGCCAGTTTTGCCTAAATATTTCACATACACTCTTTTTTTTGGTACTCCATTTCACCCCATTCCATTGTTTGCATATGATTCACAAGCGGATGTAGCATTTATGAACATATAAAAATAATCTAAATGAACTTGAATATTTGTAATATTATATATATATATCTATATAATTGTATATGGTACAACTGTACTTCTTATTGGAATAATGCATGAAATAGTCCAACTTGAATAGATCTCTTTTTTACACCGTCGCACCATCAAATGTAAAGGCAAACCGTATTTGCAGAACTTTCAACCTATAGGCAGGCAAAATAGAATTTATTCCACCAATCAAAAACAACATGGCAGTTGCTTTTCATATATCAATTGGAATGAAATAGAGGCTTCAAAAACTTAACATTTAAGAATTTTGAAATTACTATCACATCGGATACCACATCAGAAGTATGATGTACATTCATGTGTATGACTTGTGCCACAAATGAAAAACACCGATTAGCACAGGCCTGATCAGGGACCCTAATCGGAATTTAGTTTGAGATCTTCCATTTATCTGCCTGTGCATGTAAAATCCATCTTATACGTGCATGTGGCAGAAAAACATATCCACTACTTTAGACTGTATAGGAGAGTAGTGGACCGATTGATTGTCTTAAATACTGCAAACACGAATTTAAGTTTTCAGAAATGCAGTTTCTCTACCCATTTGAGAACTTAAAAAATTAAATTTACCTAGAATATTCTTATGACTCAGGGATTACTTGTGCGCATTAGTTGAAGAATTCAGGTACAAAATGCGATGTGTCATACATTTCAAATGAATGTAAAAAAAAAAGTTTGGGTTAAAAATGGAGAGGAAAAAGAAACCGACCACTACCGGGTTTTGAACTGGGTACCTGTTGCATAAAACAAAATCTATTGCGCCACGCAGCCAGCTTCATCCATGTTGGAATTTTTAGAGCTATATATACTACCGCCGTAAAGCTGAAGTCTCCTTAGCAGTTACATGTGGTTCGCTCTTTTCACAGAATGTAAATGATGTGAAACCAAAGTAGCTGTTGAGGAGACTGATGATTCGTTCATAATTCCCTGCCCAGAAATAAGTACTTTTCAGTATTTAGAAAGTGGTAGCCTCTAAGGCCACTGTTTTTGCCTGATTTCTCCGGAAATACAACGACTTGGAGTGTCAAATTTCAGGATAGTAATGAGAAAAATAGTATCTATTATGTGATACCAAAACCTCATCAACAATGAAAAATATCAGGGGGATGATGCTGTCGATCAGGTTACGGACATTTAACGAGGTTTAATTTTCACGCTTTTAAGCTGTGAAACAGACAGCCGTGACTATTTAACCCAGTGAATATATTTATTACACAAAGTACTGAATATGAACACCCACTAAACTGTCCAGAATTGAAATTAACCCAGTGAAATAAATACAGTATGTCGCATTTTGCTTCTGAACTCTTCAATTGTTCCTAATGCTGGTTTCATACTTTCCTGCCGCTCGCCGCTTTGACAATGATTTTGCTTCACTGCGCAGTCGCAACAGAAATGCTAGCGGTGACCAGTGGCTAGGTGTTGAATTCAAGTCAACTCGGGAGCAGTGCCGCTCTGACGTATGAGAACATGATGCACATAAGTCATAGTCAAGCCGGTGCTGCTGAGCGGCGTTCCACTCTGCTTGCAGAACAGTGCAAGCGGCATGATGAAGCGGCACGCCGCTCAACGACTTGCGGCAGAAAGTATGAATCCAGCATAAGATTCCACTTAAACATAATTGATAACTAATAACTATACTATATACAATGTGGTTTAAAAGAAACAAAATAAAACATTACACATATATGATAAGACTTACATCCCAGGACCTACACCACCCTTAAAAACAAAAATTACCATTCACTTATTCCAGGAGACCACAGATCGGATTATTCAGTTGCAATCCATACACCCCTATGGAAGACAAGACCTTTATTAATCTTACACACAGGGGGTGTAGATTTCAAATGGAGTCACCCATTCAGGTAACTCCATTTGAAATTCACACTCCCTGTGTGGAAGATTAAGGTCATATCTTCCATAGGGGGTGTGGGGATTGGAACTCGAATAGCAAAATAAATAGGACTAATAAAGAGTCCATAGCATAATGTGCAAATATCTTAAGAACCAAAAGTTCAATTTCTGTGGTTTTATCATATTGTAGCCTGTTTAATGGGCTAGTATGGGCAACAAACAAGTCACTCAGCTTAATTGCATCAAATATTTACTCCAATTTGATCTAATCATTCTGATGTCAGAAATATTAAAATTGAGAATCAAGCTAAATAAAAAAAGAAATCGGTTTCAGAAAAATTCTAGCTTGAAAATTGTGCACCTTTGCAATGACATACAAGATAGATTGGTGGGATTCTGCAAATTTATAAAAAGCAATTTTGGGATCATCTGAAGAGTTATTAAAACAACTCCAAATTTCTGACATTAGAGCAAGTGGATCAAATGCATTTAAAACAAAGCAGTACTTCATTTCTATTTCAATTTTATAAATTAATATTGATATATAACAAAACATTAGATAGATTCAATTTGAACAAAAATGTATTCAAACATAAGAACGAACATACACACACACATTAACAGCATAAATATAACCATAAATATCTCCACTTTCATACAGGTACTCTATCGCCGTTTTAGACTCGCGCATACTGTAAGTGATTGTTTTTCATGCATATTACTATAATATTTACCTTTGACGAGCGCGTACTACTGTGATGTTGCAAAGTCGGAGCTAACAATATGTATGGCGCAAAGCTCATTTACAAATTTCCACTCGGCAACATCAGATCATCGATGTACGCTCTCGTCAAAGGTTTACTGGAAGATAGTATAACAGTGAATTACTAATTCCAAAGTCAAATAAGTCTACCAAAAGTTTTGATCAGAATACACTTTCTTCTTTCAATACACCAAAAAAATGAAATAATCAGTATTTGAAATAAAGCAGGCCACTAGCTGTTGAAAATCACTGCAGGCACCCTAATATGCTACCTGAGCACCCACAGGGCTGTGAAATTTTGAGACCAAGTCTGCTACACGGACTCAATGCTGACTTCAACATCAATGCATTACCTTTTGTTGATATGCAAGTTTGATGTCTTACTAAGTGTCAGGTGGTATGCGCCATGCATTCTCTAAATTCAGTAAATTTTCATCGTCAACCGTGTAATTGAATGGGATTATTTTGACATTTTAAAACGCTTGAAATATCACAAACAAATAGGCCTATGTTAATAATTAACATAAATACAAGCTAAAACCGTTGGGGTTTGATAATGAACCCCACAAAACTAACCGAGTATATGGAAAATGCCATACGGCTGAGCGGTTTTGCCAGCTCTCTCCGACCACCATGCTACTCGCCGCCTGCGTAGTGTCACAAAATGTGGACCAGTGTAACATTACCAATTTACACTTTGAGTTCAGGCCTGTGAAACTGACAAAGGCATGTTGATATCAAACCCAAGGGTCACTGAAGATTTGAGCTTATTTCAAACACTGGATATATACCATTTGTCAGCCTCATAAATGATAATATGGTTTCAATGGGCAGAATTTAGAAGCAAATTATACATGACTATAAACGAATCCAACGAGCCAAGTTATGGTCAGAATTTATTCGGTCATTACTGGGTCCCTGCCGCACTAAACTGGTGTTGTGACTGTCCAATTGGGTGGTTTAAAGCTGCTTAAAAACCGATGTTATATTGTATTGTAAACTTATATAATTCTTTTGTCTGCGTAAAACAAGGGTGATGGAATGCAGTTTCAAATCCCAGCCAAGGCCGCATCATTTCACATTTTAGGTGGGATGGACTCGACAGGGACCCAGCTATGGCTGCCATTGAGGTGTAGGAATGCATGAAATTGGATTAGTCTATAGCTCATCAAGAATAAGTAACTTTATATTGTTTCCACTGTATATGCATTGAAAAACACTCATTTACATTAAAACACATTTTTTTTTTTTTAGCAAAAAGAAGGAAATAAAAACACCATCATCATGTAGTACCAAGATAATGTCCAGAAATGGTTACATGTAGGTACAGTCATGTCTAAAAGCAATGTCAGATAATGTCATCTACTATAATTGAAGACTAAATTAAAAAAACTAGTTTGCATATGATGCCCTGTCAACCAGACTAAAAATGCTGCACTGCTAGGTTACCTACCAATCACGGCACACCTTTACCCTTATGTTACCTGTAAACTAGCTTGTCTTTTTAATTTGGTCTAAAATTATGGAACCCCCATATGATTGACGGGCCTCATGAAAATGTAGTGAGGACACCATTATCCACATGTAATCATTTTGGGACACATTCCGTTGATAATACACAACTTTCAGAATACCTCACATAAAATCTAAATTGGTGTACTTTCCCTGCCTTGCCCATATAAAACCCCTAGCTAGCCCCTCCCCTATTCCAATCCCCCTACCTCCCATCCTACCCCAACTGTTTCCCGGTAACCCATCTCATTTGTAGAGTGCACCAAGACTCATCAAATATAATCTCTCAGCATAAAAGAGCTTATATATCACTATAGTACAAAATACAGATTTCCTAAATGTGTAATTTCTTGTAACGTAATCCACACACCTTGCACAGTAATACACACTACCCAGCTAGGATCAGAGACCCGGAGTGGTAGTTTTTCCATCTTTGTAAAGAACATTATCCTCCTCTTCTTCATCTGTCACGATTGTTTTTGTGAGTTCATGATATTCATAGTCTTTGGATTTAGTATTGAGAGGTGCATACAATGTCTTTTGTTCTCCCCAGCAGCAGAATCCATTATCTCTAGCTTGCAAGGTGAAGAAGACGATTAAGAAGAGTACTACGGCCAGAATGCAGAGGAGTACCACCCAGGCAAACAGGAACATGCTGTCCATCTGGACGACCTTGACTTCTACCAGTACGCAGTATAGATCCCTCTTGGTGTAGTCAAAGTTACACTCCGCGCAATCCCCTGCTTCCGGGCCATAGCATGACTTACAGGTGTAATGGCACTTTTGGCATGAGTTCAATTTAGTCTTGTTTTGGGAGACATTGGTCTGTAGAAAGTAGCCGTCGTTGCACCTTTGGGGGCCGTAGACTATCTCCTGCGGGTGGGATGCGGTTCCGTACAGTACATGCTCCCATTCAACAAGTTTACCTGAGAGTTAAAGGAGAAGTAGTCGCGGCGTGATCAAGGAGGTGAGCCATGTTAGTAGTAGTAACAACCCGCCCCCACCGCTACTCGGCCACAAGCCACCAGCCCCGACGTAACACACTCAGTCAATAGAGTATCATTGTTGAAAGAATACAACATAGAGAGTCGTTGTCCCCAAGGGCAGGAGCTGGGCCCTAAGCGGGGCATGTAAGGGGCAACTCCGTGCGTAGAATATGAGAAAGCAATCTTCTAGTAGACCTAGCGGAGGAAGAGTAAGGAGGAGGAAGTTGCAAAGGAATGGCAGATGCATGAGTGTGTCAACAAACAAAACTAGCTGGCAAACATGCAGTAAGCTATTCCACTTGAAAACCACACCCCCTGGAAGATATTCCAGAGTCAAATATTGTCATCCATAAAAAGTGGAAAATGTGAGGAGGATTTTTTGAAATGCCAAATAATGGGCCAAAATTGTGTGAAATCCAACTGGATTCCAGCAAGAAACACACACAATTTTCCACATGGATGAACTATATTAATCAACTGGAAGTAGTAGCAGTGTCATCTTCCACAGAGGGGTGTAGATTTCAAATGGAACAGCCCAATGGTTAGTGCTATTAAACATCATAACAATTTGGTTCTCAGTTAGCTGGTATCTGCAAGATTTATGTGCCTTACCTTTTTTGTTATAAAAATTTAATTTCAAATTTGATGAAAAAAACTTGTATATAATCAAATAATAAACACTGCTTTAGCTTCAATTTCACTTAATTCAGAACATTATGTTTCTGGTATTTTATGAAATGTTTAGCTGACAGGATGCAATCCAAGGTTTTAACAGCCAACTTCATAATTTCAATTTCCTTTAAATTTCTTGGGTAAAGATAAAACTGAGATCCAAATTGCTTCTACTTTACAAATTCACCAAAAAGCCCCAAAATTGGATTCCAAAATCAAACATGCAGTAAGTGTAAGTGAACAAAATGGTTTAAAGTTAGAAACAAACATCATTACACATGCAAGCAACCCAAACATTTGCAGAATCAACTTGTTAAACCATGCACCATGCAACATATAAGTTGATGTGGCCAATTTTCGGAGATAGGTAACATGTGGTTAAGTTATAAATACTTTGAGTACAGTAAATTTCAGTTAAGTTCTTGCTTGTCTTTGGTAGAGAAATTTGAATTGGAATCCATGTGATTGAATGCTGCACTATACTCACCATATGGCAAAACTTGTAACATAATACTTGAACCAAACAAGGCAAACCATTTCTTTGATTCAGTAATTTTTGATTATTACTGTAATCTGTACTTAGCAGCATTAGGCTATTCCATTTTAAAGCCACACTACCCCTGTGGAAGATTTTGGAAATATCTTCCACAAAGGGAGTATGAATTTCAAATGGGATGAGCACATTAGACAGCTCTATTTGAATCTCTAACACCCTCTGAGAAAAATTTAACCTGAATCACAGAGGGAGGGTAAGTTTCAAATGGAGCTGCCTAATGTGCTAACTCCTTTTGAAATTCATACTCTCCTGAGGCGGATATTTCCATAATCTTCCACAGAGGGAGTGTGGATGTTAATTGGAATAGCCAATTCAATAATGGAGCCAGCATGTTCATGAGTATTTCTTACATCTAATATCAAATAGTCAAGTATGTTAGTGCATATCAAACAACACCCAAAACTACAATGCAATAACAATTATGATTCAGAGTTCACATTAAATTTGGTTTGTTAATTAACATTGCGGCCATAATCTACAAATCATGGGCATAGTTTGCTTGGTGCATGATTTTTGTCTCATCAAAAATAAATTTGGCATTATTTGACATTTTTATGTTTATCATGTAAATCCAAATTTGTTTCAATTTGATTTTGTGTTATAAGAAATCAATTTCATTCACAGTTAAACTGGTATAGAAGAAACCAGAGTACAAATGATGTTCAGATTTCTAGATTCACAAACAAAGTGGAGCACTAAAAGAACTATAAGTATAAAGAAATAAACTCAAAACACTAACAATGCAAATTATAATAATGCATCAAAACATCTAACAAACAAAAACGGTTATATTCCCTGTGTGACCATAAAGTCTGTAGTCCAAACAATGCACTTTATTCAAGCTCCCTTCATAACAAAAACACCTGTTGCTCCAAAAATATACCTTTTGTTTGAATCATATTCTGTGTTAATTTATCCGTGCTTCATTTTATATTTTCCCATATTTTACTAATATGGTGTTCTGAAGATGGTGGTAAAAAAACAGAGTTGAAAATCAAAAC
Source organism: Amphiura filiformis (assembly GCF_039555335.1). NCBI lineage: Eukaryota > Metazoa > Echinodermata > Ophiuroidea > Amphilepidida > Amphiuridae > Amphiura > Amphiura filiformis. The sequence goes on along the minus strand of NC_092642.1, from coordinate 20,938,891 downwards.
AATTAGTTGTTTTTTAGCGGGTTCGTCGTTGGACAAGTTTAGAACTGTCGGACAGTTTGGCGAACCCACTAAAACCCCACTAATTGTTATCAATTCCCGTCGTAAAAGCCTATCCCACAATTTGAAAATCAAACTTCCTAAAATGTAGTTTCTTGTGAATTTTTAAAACTTTTAAATTTCTTTACACAACAGATTACCATTTAATATAAATCCTTTTATAGGCCCAAATGTTGGTAATCCTGTTGTTTAGTCAAAATATTGAACATTCAATACATTATGATCACACAAGGAATAAAAATGAATAATAAAAATTAATTTGTTAAATACTTTTATTGAATAGATAAACATAACTGAAAGTTAGTTAGATATATGCAGTAAATTGCTATAAATTGACATGTGAAATTGCACACACACACCCACCCCCAGGCATATATACATAAGGAAACACACAATCACCCCCACACATGCCCACCCCTGCAAACACACCCACTAACAAACACACAATCACGTGCATTCATCGAAGTTGACCAAATAAATCATGAAAGTGATACATGTCCATCTAAATGAAATGGGGATGGCTGCACTAACAAAAAACCCATGACAATTCAAATCTATATCACTTGATAGCAATTGTTTGATTCATTATTTATTACAGCAGTGAGCATAATACTCAGCATCCACACTGCCAATTAAAAGTTCCAACTAGAAAAAATCGTCAAATCCCTTCATGCAAGGAACTAACATATCACAAAAAGTAATGCTTTTTTCTTTCATCAGAATTTCAACAGAATTAGCAAAAAGAAGCCTAGTAATGTTCTGTACATTGGACTATTGGTCTCTTCCATTACAATCCACACTTCCTCTGTGGAATATTTTGGAAATATCTTCCATGGGGAGAGTATAATTTCAAATGGAATTAGCACATTAGGCAGCTCTACTTGAATTTCATACACCCTCTGAGAAAGATTCAACCTGAATCTTCCATAGAGGGAGGGCAAGTTTCAAAAAGAGTTGGTTATTGTGCTAATTCCATTTGAAATTATACTCCCCCTGTGGAAGATATTTCCAAAATCTTCCAGAGGGTAGTGTGGATTATAAATAGAATGGCCCATTCCAGTTCAAATTCAGTTGAAAACTGACTTTTTGTGATGTGTTTCAGTACCTACATATAATAGCTGATTGGTGCTTTTTTTTTTTTTTTTTTTGCTTTTTTTTGTGATTTAGGGTTAGCAATATATTAGTGCTTTCTGTGTAAGAGTTAAGATGAAGGTGAGATTTAGGGCTAGCATTCATCTACATATACCGTAAAGATGGTGCATATGGGCTTCCTTGGCATACTGGAATTTTAGGCACAAACTAAAAGTACTCTCCCATAAAAGTTCCATCAGCAAACAAGGACACAGACCTGTAATTCTTGTTGGGATTTTCAGGAGAGAGCTCTCTATTTGTACTTGAAATTTATCGTAAGACAATGGAGCCCATGTGCGCCAAAAATTAAGCAAATCTTTACGGTACTTTCCTGAATGCTTACATGAAGGTAACAAAAACAAAAATCAAACTGCAAGCTCCCAATGGTCCCAAAGCACCCAATTTGCAGTGTGTTATTGGTAACATGTACATGCACACTTTTGTATTTCAATACCAAGATGTGTACAATTACATGCAGTGAGTAGAGAGAAAGTAAAGAAGGGCAAAGATGGACCAGGGCCTGCTAGAATATAATCCTGTGTTAAATTTTATGAATCATTTATATTAGCTTATTTCACTTAAAAGTGGTCAGAACAGGTGCATGGGCATCAACCAATTTAAAGTTTAGTGCAAGAAAACCCTATCTGCAATAGCTGTCAGGTGTCATATGTGCACAAAATAGAATGCAGACATTGCCAAATGTTAATAAGGCAGCTATAGCAGATAGGACCTGCTTATCAGTAAACCCTTGATTTGCTTCAGACTTGATTAGGATTCCTTCAGATAACATTTGTCATTGGGCAGGAAAAACCTCCTATGTGTAAATGGCCCCTGAACATGTTTAAAGCAAAACCCCTTATGTAATTGGTTGGCAGTTTTGTTTTAAACATGTTCAGGGGCCACAAACACATAGGTTTTTCCTGCCCAACAACGAAATGCTCCATACAATAGTATTTGTAGTCTTGGCGAGCAGGTGATGTCAGTGTGCATTGCAGTTGGAAATCGTGAGACTCCATCAAAGTGCTGGCGTACACACAAAACAGGTGCCTAAATACAATGACATCACTGACTCGTTATGAGCAAAAATACTATATGGGGGAAGTAGATAGTATATAAAAGTCCCCATTTCATTTGTAAATTTTGGACAATTCCCTCCCAAGAATTTACTTCTTCAAATCTCCCAGGACAAATATTTAAAGGTTCTTTTGTTTTCAAAAAGAAGTTGGAATTGGACAACATATGATTATTTTCACAACATGAAAAGGGGTGATATGTTAAAAAATAGAAACTGAAAAATGTATGATCACATCAATTTTCAAGAAACAAACTCTCTTCTTTGTGATGTAAGATGTTTCTTTGATTTTGCTTAAGTTTGCTAGAATCTAAAACTGTTTTGAAGATTAATTTGAGCCATGCTTTTGGAAAAACTAATCAGTTTTTATTCCTATTATTATCAATAATATTACTAGTGCACTCAGAAGATGTTGATGTTGAATCCTCAAATCATCGTAACATCAACTTCTACTGACAGCTAGCTGGCATTTTTGAATACATTCTATATATTAGCCAATATAATCTTAAAATGTCTTTAAAACTCATTTTCAGGAGCTACTTAGTAAAAATGGAGTTACTGGAAAACTTAAGCAAAATCAAGTTCTTCTTCCACATCAACTCAGAATGTCATTCACATGGCAAAATGCTTCATAACATATCAATGGACTATTCCAGTTGAAATCCATACAACCCTATGGAAGACATGACCTTAATCTTCCACACATGGAGTGAGTAATTTCAAATAGGGTTACTTCAAAGGGTGACTCCATTTGAAATCTACACCCCTGTTTGGGAGATGAAGGCTATGTCTTTCATATGGGGTGTATGGATTTAAACTGGAATAGCCCATTACTGCATACTGCCGAATCACAGATAACTATAAACCGCTCCTTTTGTATTATATTTTATATAGAGGGCGACCGTATCTACTTTTATTGCGATGCTAAGCCATTGGTAACCACTACTCATGCTCAGCAAGTTGTACAATAGGAACAATTTATTGTAATCTCTGATTTGGCACTATGCAAAAAATCAATCATGACAATATTGTTGATATGTATCGATGACATGCTCTCAAAAGTCTCCGATCAAAAAGCACTCAAAAACCACACTCCTTTGCAAACTTCCTTGTCAAGGTGACCATATTACTCTTTCCAAAGTGTGCCACTTAATATTCACAACACGTGTATGAATGAGACCACAAAGTCAATTGAGAGATTGTGCTAATCGTTTTCTGGAGACATGAGACGTGGACCCGGCATCATCCCGGGGCATCATCACTTTATGTGATCCCTTTGTTTTAAACATGATAAATATTTATGTTCAAAGAAGTCAAGTTTCTACACCTGCATGCAGAGCTACTGCTATATTATCGGCAGTTCTGTGTAGACATGACTTTCACGTCTCGCGTCTCTGACAGATGATTAGCACAGGCTCCCAAATGGGCTATTCCAGTTGAAACCCATACACCCCCTATGGAAGACATGACCTTAGTCTCCACACATGGAGTGTAGATTTCAAATGGAGTCATCCATTCAGGTAACCCAATTTGAAATTCACACTCCCAATGTGGAAGATTAAGGTCATGTCTTCCATAGGGGGCGTATGGATTTCAACTGGAATGGCCCGATATGCATGCTCAAAACTGGGTTCAGATATCACTCCCCATATCACTCCTTCAGGGATATATTCCACAAAGATTTATAAAGCACCATTAAATACACAAACCCTTAATAACTGTGTGAGATATCCAAGACTTGCATGGGTTTGGGCACTTGCAAATTACAAATCTTTTTGGAATCAAACCCTATTTTTCCGATTAGAAAATGACATTAGACTTGGGTCCAATTATATTACAATGACATACAAAACACTGTTAATATCTAAAGCTGTGTATGTCCACAGGTAGCCCCCAAGCTATATTGGCTATACTTACAAGAGCTTTGGACTATCCCAATACATTGCTTACAACAGCTTTGGACACTTCCAATGCATTGTAAGTCTGGGTGATCTCACAAACATTTGGAATCATTTGTAACAACTAACACTAGTGGTTAATTCTCAAACTTAATTGTAACTCGTTAATACAAATTTTAGCACAGCTTGTTAGATACTATTAACATATTCCAAATCTTTGTGAAACCAAGCAAGTTCAAGTACAATATAAGGAACTAGAGACAACTTCAAAACGAAGCTGTAACAACAAAATTGAATGTTATTTTGCCAGCACTGCGAGAATGGAAACTAAGGCAGCTTTAAAATTAAATATGTATGTATTTTGTCTGAACTAAACTTTCCTTTCCTTGTTCTTTTTGGCTACTACTGTTATTAGTCAATTTCCTTTTTGTGTGGTCATGAGTATTAAAATGCAAGAACATCTAAAAAAATAATGATATGTCTTAAAGCCCTTGGCAGTTTCAAAAACGAATGCAGGTTGTGGTGGGGTTATTTAAGATTTTTTTTTTTCAAATTTTGAATTCAGATGTCATTTTTGATTGTTCATAAGTACACAGCATAAAATTGTAGTTCACTTACACAAGTGAAAACTGAAAAGTAGAAATATCAATTGTTTTTATCCCTAAACAATTGGAATACCGAATCTAGTAAATTTTCTTCAAAATATTAGAATTTCATGATTTTACGGCAAAAAACTATAACAAAAAGGAAATAAAAAATAAATTTGCTGTTTCAGCTGATATGGACGTGCTAAGAAAAACAGACATACACCTTATTTAGCCTTATACCAACAACCCAATTTTCTTGGAACAGTTTTATTTGGTAGTCTGCCTCTAGTTTCTTACTTTGCTCAAGTATATCGACTCAAAATAAAACTATATCAATATTACGTACCTGTATCTAGTGAATTCTTAGAATTCTTGATTTCTAGCACCCACATCCCTGTAGGATCTTCACCCCATGTGTGTGTGGTCATGAAGTCCCAGTGGTCGAACCCTTCACGAGAGTAGTCCCTAGGCCTCTCTGGTAGGAGATTTGAGCGTGTGCCCATTGGGGAAGTCAGATGGATGGACAGGTCACCTCTTCTGGAATGTGTGATGGTGATGCGGGCGTGGACGTGTTCTAGATACCTGACCTGATTCATACTATTATGGCAGCCTGTTGTGTTGAATTCAATCCGCAGTACACCTTGTACTGGTATAGTGCTGAATATGCAAATGAAGTCATAATTAAGTTGTGGTATGATACTAAATATGCAAATGAGGCAATAATGAAAGTGATTGTTTATACTTAACATGTTTCTCTTTAAAGTCATAGGATATTATCTTCTTAAATTTTTTTTGGGCATATTTTGCAATATATACATATGTGAAGTGATCAAGCAAAATCAGTCGGAACTCAGAAATATTAAATTTTCAGTTTCTTATAGGATAGCAAAAACCATTTACAAAGCTGCATTTTACAGACAACCCCATTGAAATTGAACAACCAGTTCCAAAGATATGAGCAAGCAAAGAGTTTCCAAAATGTTTCCTTTGATTGGCTTTATGTCAAAATCAATATTTCCGAGTTCCGACTGATTTTGCTTGAAAAAATTTTTCCAACTTAATTTTGCATCAGCCAAGTATTATTGTTGTGATTACGATAGTAATTCCCCAGAGTCCCACAGTTATACAGTCAAAATAGTAAGTGGCTTTTCTTTCATCTTAACCAATTATTTTTAGGCTTAATTTTCCTGACAATACTAATACATTATTTTTTTTATATCTAGGAAAGAATATAAAATGTGACAGACTAAATTCAAGAATCTAAATCAGATTTGTGATAATTAATTTTGACTTATTAAAGCTGTAATGTATGATCTTATAATATGAAATTGGTTCATTTGATTCAAACCTAATTTTTTGGCATATTTGTAATGCTTATACATGTCCTAACTTACACCAACATGGAATTAGCCAAATTCATTGTATTTGTCAGGTAAACAGAGCAATATTGACATTATGTCATAATTCATACATCAAGTCCTCCATAGAACTCCACATTCAACAGCCAAAATGTTATTGCAGCTTTAAATGAACAAAACCCTTTCCTGACAGTTATTGTAACATTATTTCTGCTGAAGACGCTAGTCGAACTAGTGAAAACGTTCCAGGTGAGCGAAAAATAGTGTAGTGTTGAAGTTAAACGCTTTAATCATTTTATCTACCACTAGGTATGAATATCCACTCGTATATTATTTCAGCATTTTGAGCACAAAAGAACAAAATAAAAATTTGATAGAAATCGTACATTAAGTCTTTAAAACCATTCACATACTACTTGCCGCCTATTTCATGAGGATATGGTGATTTTTATTAAAATTGCTCACAAAAAGTCACAAAGAATTGCACCAGGTTCTTCCGAGTGAGATGCAGGATGAAATCATACACCTGTCCATTGGGCTATTCCAGTTGAAATCCACACTACCCTTGTAGAAGATTTTGGAAATATATTCCACAGAGGCAGTATGTTTTTCAAATGTAATTGGTCAGGGTTAATCATTTTGAAACCCATACTCCCCTGTATTATGGCATTACCTATATCTTCCACAATTGGAGTGAGTATTTCAAATGGAAGTTACCCAATTGTCTATTGTATTCAAAACTCATCCTCCCTCTGTGGAAGGCTTAAGCAAAATCTTCCACAGGGGGAGTGTAGATTTTAAATGGAACAGCCCAATCATACACCTGTCCATTATACTCACCGTGGTAGGTCTAAAGCTTTCTGAGTGCAAATATGTTGTTCTGGTACTGTATGCCACGTCTCTGCCACGTCAACCATAGCTGCAGCATCCATCAGACCAAACCCGTATGAATGGCTTACTAGATGAGGGAGAAAAATGTTACACAAAAATGATAAGCAGAGGTGTTGATGCGATCAAATTTTCGTTTAGGTTCTCATACAAAATAACAGAAGAGTGATGTAAATTGTAATGACATCTACAATTTAAATGACTAATGCAACATTTTGACTTGTTTTTAAAAGATGATTTTTTGAAATTTAGAGTTACCGTATTCATTCCAATAAGCGCCCATGCCCCAATAAGCGCCCACCCAGGGTATTTTCAATTTGCTATAGGGTACCATTAATGTTGAAGTGACGGATAGATGTTGAATTGTTGATACATTGAAATAGCTGTGTAAACTTGCAAAACATTATTTACAACAGAAAAGCTACTAGAATGTCTCAGGACCCTTTTATAACATACATAGATTCGTCTCTAATAAACGCCTGTTAGGAAAAAATTAGGTAAACCATGTAAAAAATAAGCACCCACCCAAAATGACTTTGTTAAGGGCCCTGGGCACTTATTGGAATGAATACGGTACTTACAAGTCAATTGATAGTTAGGGCTTAAAGTCAATACTATTTATTCCACTTTACAATTTAATTTTTTGAAAAATGTATGTATAATAAAAAAAAATTAGAAGGTCAAGGAATCTGATATTGAAATAACCAAATAAATTACTAAAAAAAAAGACATTTTAATAACCTGACCCATATTTCAAGAACTACAACACTTGTGGAGCTGAGAGCTATATTTAAATCCTTCAGAATCCCTAACATATGATACACATGTTCCTTTTCCACCTTTACTGTCACTTGTAAAAATAAAAAATGCAAATGCTTCTGACATATTCCTTAGCATTGCCCTACATAATACATATATATATAATTGATTGACAGGTATGCAGCTCACATAACTGTGGGACAAACAGGATTCTAAACCGCATCAATGTGGCACTTCTTAAATCCAGATCAGTGGACTTGTGTAGCGCCCTAGGATCTAAATCCACATCAATAATTATACTCTGAACGCCCAAAACGCATACTACACAGCGGCAAACCATACAGGATACTAAAACCGCATTAATGTGGCATTTCTAAAATCAAGATCAAAGGGAACTTTTGTAACACACTTCTACACCAGGGGTGGTCAAACTTTTTAGACCTGAGGGCCTGTTTGTTCTTAGTGGAATGAAGGTACGGGGATGTGCGGCAGATTCTGCATGCATTTTCAGCCATTTAGTTGATACTCGATGTTATTTTCAGCCATTTTGGTTTATTGATGACCCTCAATTTCATGAAAATTTGGTTTAAGAACGGGTGTTTTTTCAAAATTATCTTGCAAATTTTCATTATTTTTTCGGCCAAATTTGTGGAAATTGTCTAAAATTGATAATTTTGGGTCTGTTTTTTGTCAAATTTGGCTAAAAGTCTGTTAGCTTGTTCGGAGCCCAAGCCGCATATCCCCACCCAAACCAAAGTTGAGACCCTCCTGGGCCACAGGGCAACCCCGGTGCAAGTGTTGTAACAATTGAAAGTAACTGTAGTGCATAAATGAATGTCATACAATGTTTAAAAAGTACCTTGCAAGTACATACAGTAAAGACTGTACTGGGACAGCATAGCTTTACACACTCACCATGCATTGCAGTATCGTGGTATACCCATTTCACTGCAATGCAGGCAATGTCTCACATTGGTGTGCATTAAAGCAGATCTTGTCTCCTGTGTAGCTTGTCCTAATATCACACCTGACACTCGCAATACCCAGAAGCTGTCTAACACCTTGCCATTTCTCAAGCCTGCTATATGCCTGCCTAAATTACATACGTTCCATTACCATGTGGTTTGGAAGCTTGTGGAATCATAATGATTTTCTCATCTCTTGTTAATGTTTTCAAGTGCGGTGAATGTGGTTAAGTTTCAAAATATAAGCAAGTGGATGTTCAAAAAGTAGAAATGACATCATAAAGCCAAAAGAAATGTTTAATTTTATTGTATGATAACACAAACAAAAATCATAGCTGAGGAACAACAAGGTTTTCAATAAGATTTTCAGTATATTGTAGCCTCAATAATGGGCAAAAATATCAAATCAAACTTAGGCCTGCATTTTTGTCTTCCTTCTTCTGTTCATACAAACGCTGCATTTCGGTTGTTTGCTACAATTTATATATCAACTGTGGTTTTCTGCAAAACTTATTAATTCGTTCCATTAAAAGTTTTGTTCTTCTTCCCAACGTTTTTTGACACTGAACAGAAAAACGCATGCAAAACATCAAACAAAATATCCTGTAAGGGACCAAACCAAATTAAAGATCACTGAACAATTATTACGTCAAACTATAATATCCTGTAAGGGACCAAACCAAAAGATGAATGACTGATTGTTACCTTCAAAGTCACCACCATTCCTTCTCCAGTCATTGGCTTGTAGATGCTTTCTCTTGGATGTTAATACTATTATATGTTGCAGGTCACGCCAGTTTAGACTAGGACTGCAAGATAAACAACACAAAATGTAATACCAAAAACAATAGTGTTTTAGAGTGATTGTATTTAGTGGTTATTAGCATGGAACTAAAGTTGCTATTAATTTGAAATATGACTACAGGTCATTGTCATGAAGCATTGTGCAACCCACTGTATTACAAGATCTATATGTAGTTTTAACCAGCTTATTTTTTTGACATCAGCTTGTTGGGAATGAATGTTTTAAAAAGGTACAGACCCAACTGTAAAAAATGCCAGTCCAACATATGGTTTGCTCACTCTGATATAGAATTGCTAGCTACCAAACTGGCAGGTAGTTGAAAGCTTATATTACAGGTTTCAGTAAAATTCTTTTGCATTTGTTGATTGGTGCTCTGTGAATATTGTATACAAAGACCTGCATTACACATGATGCCTCATTGCTTGCTCAGCCATTGAGATTCTGATATATATCATAAACTGAATCAATTAGCCAATCAGGCTTTTATTTTTCTACACTAGGTAAGGGCTTATAATTACCTGTACAACATTTGCATAATTACTCACTGATCTAAATTGTAACCGGTGTGGACTTTTTGAAATTTATCCACCTGACAGAAAAGTTACCGACCACTTGTGTGCTTGCAGGTATTATGGTTAAGCCATAAGAAGCCTACTTCTGCGCTTTGAAACTCACAAGCTACAAATAAGCAGCTACCTTGACGGAATCTGTAAGACGTAGGTGTTTCTTCCCACAACGCTACTTGAATTTTTTGTAATAAAAATAATAGCAGCTTGACAAAATTCAATCTCACCATAAGGACATGCTTAAGATTGAACTAGATCTAGTAAATGTGAACTTAGTGTGAAGACTTGACAGAATTTCAATAACCCATCTTGACATTTACGCATAGTTGACTTAGGCGTCACCTGATGCCTTTGAACGCCATTTATTGTTCATGAGCTTTTAATAAAGCTACCTTGGTAGTGGGCTATTCCAGTTGCAATCCATACTCCCATTATGGAAGACATGACCTTAATCTCCCTCACAGTCAGTGTAGATTACAAGATTTCAATTGGGCTACTTGAATAGATGACTTCCTTTGATATCTACACCCCTGTACGGAAGATTAAGGTAATGTCTTCCATAGGGGGTATATTGATTTCAATTGGAATAGCCAGGTAGGCACACTTGATGAAGATATTTATTTCTGAAAATGTACAAGGCACCTCCGAGAATGTTGTTTCTTAACACACAAAAAGTGTTTATTTCAATAAAATTATTTGGATTAGCAGTAAAAACAACACATTGTTTTTTCACTAAATAATTAACCTTCATCATTGTTAAAGCTTTCATCGGTAAATTTTCAAGTTGTTTTTCCCCAACACTTTGTGTATTTAGCATACTTTTGGGAAAATGATAGTATGCAGATTTAATAGTTTCTTACACATGTTAGACTTACTTTGCTTGTAGAGCTAAGGCACATATTCCAGCTGCCAGTGGGGCAGAGGCGGAGGTCCCACTGTGTCTCTGAGTGCAGCCTTTACGTAGATCTGTAGTGATCTGCAGAAGGAAGAGAAAAAGAAAGCAATATTGTTAGTAATTTATTTTGAGCATCCATATTCATAATTAAGAGGACTTGTCCAGGAAAATAGACTTATTTTTCAAATTTGTGGCAAAACGCAAAATCACCAATTTTCTTCATATTGTGTCAATCAATGACACTTTAGGGTGATGTATCAAAAATAACATTTATAGTGACACCAGCTTCTTGTTGCCATGGAAACGGCTAATTGTTCTTTTCCCCTTAAATTGAGTGATTTTGGCAAAATTATGTGTAAAATTTTCTGTCAATTCGATATCATTCTGGAAGAAAGTTAGAGCGGGTTCATTAAAGTTGGTGAGGGTAGAATTTAGGTCAAGGTCTTGTCTGTGTTTCAGGACCTAAATGGGAACTGAGGGCCTTTTGATTTGGGAGATACCACTTTTTCTAAGAGGGGTGTTTTTTATTATTTTGAAAAGTACATAAAACCTGTATGGTTGAAACGGTTGTAAGTATCATGCCAACGCTTCCATTTCAACAAACTTTTGTTTCCTGGAAGATTAAAGTATGCTTTAATAATTTATAGAAAAAATGGTTTGGGAAATCATCTGTATGCTCACAGTGTTTCTAGAAATTTCCCTATTTTTACAATCTCTTATAGTCTATTTTGCCTTCATTTGTAATATTAGCATTGAGAAAATTACAATTATTGGAGATTGTAAGCCTAATGTATTGCAAATATAAATATGAAATTACAGAAATATCAAAATGCTGAAAATACAGTGTTTCTATAGTATTTTGGTTTTAATCATTCATTTTTAGTTCAAGATAAATTAGTTCAGGGATAATCTTACTAGTAGAGAACAATTTTGGATAACAAAGTATTTTGGTAGGATTTGACAATTTATAAAATACTAATGAATAAAATTTCTCCAAAAAAGCAGTGTTTCTATTTTTAAAAAAATTGGAAAATTGCCTTTTAAGTGTTTTTTTATATTATTATTATTATTGTTATTGTTGTTGTTGTTGTTGTTAGTGTTATTATTATTATTATTATTATTATTATTATTATTATTATTATTATTATTACATTCATTGAATTTGGGAGAAAAAAATCATTTTAATTTACCAAAAGAAGTAATGTAACACCCCCCCCTAAATTTTGATACCATTATATTTGGTACCAATGTATAGCTATGGGTCTCCTCTACCCAGTAATACCAAAATAAGTACAAATATTCCCCACACAATGTTGCTATGATGTCATAATGTGAGGGTGCCCATTAAAATTTGGGAAATTCTGCCCATGTACAAAGGTATATAGGCAAAATTGATTTTGGGCAAAAATTCTACAAAAATGCAATTTTCAGTGAATAATCTCCTCAATATAAAAGGAAAAGACACACTATTTCAACCTATAACTAACAAGTAAAAAGTCAGTAGCTCTTAGAATAATTTAAGAGCAAAATGAACATCATTGATTTTACTATACAAACCAATGGGTGCCTCACCAACCCCTCTATAGTCATCTTTGACGGTCGGTTCTACCGGTTAAGATGTTGGGGTAAACATTTTATCACTAAAATGAGCACAAAGGATGGATCGCCTACTAGCTAAGGTCGTTTGGGCGCAGGCACATGTGTTTTTTATGACAGATAAAAAATGTTAGGAGAGGGGGTTGTTTTTCGTAGTTCTAGCTATAGGGTTAAAGCGGTTTTTAGTAGATAAACGGTCAAAAACTAAAGGTAGAAAATTGGTATTTAATGCAAATCTAAATAAATGGTCAAAATATTGAAAATGTGCACATTTTCAGAATTCACCATATAAATTTAATAGGGCATTAACATAAGGGGGTACTACACCCCTCCATGAATTTGTGTCTATTTTTTTTATTTTTCTCAAAAACTAATAACACAGTGGTAACAAAAGTTGGGTATATTATAGGGGCAAGGAATCCAATTACTACACTGGAATTTCAGTGACCCAAGACAAGCGTTTCGTTATTTATGATAAGAAATAAGGTACCGCTAGGATGTACCTCATATCATATTATACTGAACTGCTTGTCATGAGTCACTGAAAATTCAGTGTAGTAATATACATAACTTTTGTTACCAGTGTGTTATTATTTTTGAGAAAAATGCAAAAATAGTCTAAATTTACCACAGGGTGTAGTACCCTTAATGTCACAGAGCACTCAAACCTTGAGTGTTTTACTCAAAACATTTTATATTTCAGGAACATTATACAAAGATGCCACTAAGTTACACTCAAAAAGTAAAAAAACCTGAAATAGCGCGTAAATTTAAAATAAAAAGTCCCAAAACGGGCTGAAAATATATAAAAGTGCGGAAACTTTGACTTCATAAAAGTAGGAATTCAGACAAAAGTAGGAAAAGTGGCATCTCTGATTATAACAAAAGTTGATTTTATGAACATTCGTAACCTACCCTTGAAGGAGCACACCACTAAACCAATGCGCCATTTGTGTAACCCTAATGAGTTCGGTAAAATACAAAAACTTTTTGAGGTATTTGGGCTGCCCTTTAGACAAATAATCAGAGAGAGTAGCGAATTATATCTCAAATAAAGTGTAGAGCCTATGCATGAATTTCAGTCGCCAAAAAAGTCGCATTTTTATAATTATCGAGAAAATAGGTCCGCGAAATAGTCTTGAGCATATCAAAAACAGTGAGGGCGCTGTTTAGTGCCTCGTACCTGGGAAAACAAGGTTGAACTTCAGGCTGCCCATACATTGAAACACATGTTAAACTTTCATCGATTTGCAATCGACTGGTTGTCATAAAATATCTCAAAAGGTGCCCAAAAGGCCTCAAAACGAGCAAAGAAGACCAGAATTTTTACACATATTTCAAGGGGGATTAAGCCTATGAGAAACTGAATACAGAACTTTCAACTGCAGATATTGTAAATATAATCCAAATATTATTATAATAATGTCAATTTTAGTTGTATGCAGCTATTCATGACAATTCAATATCAAAGTACGGTTTATTATTAGTTCATCATGAACACCATCAGTGTTGCAAGAATGCGTTTAACTTTTTACAGATGTAGTACATTTTTTGCCAAAAAAATGGCAACACTTACACGCGGAATGGCAACTCTGCTATTTTTTTTTTATATAAATACATTATACAAACTACACTAAACCATTGTACACGATAATAGTACAATTTTATACAAGTATTCTATGCGAGAAACAGCTTTATTATGCACCTAAATCCATTTACAAAATTGAAAGTATGCAACATTTTCTGGCAACACCCCGTTTACCACATGATTTTCCCCAAACTAATTTGTTCCATTTTCAATGTAACAATGTCCCATCAAGTCAACCCTAAAATGACAAATAAAAAATGAAGCGTTACCATACGGGTTATGAAGCCCAGAAGTTAGGCCTAAATGGGACTATTCAAAATTATCAAAAACACCCCTATTTAAAATAAATGGTATAGCCCAATTCTGACCCCATTCTAATTTGTTATGCAATGTATTTGCTACTAAGCCTTCCATCTATATCGGAAAAATTATAAGAAAATATTGAGAAATTTTATGTGTGAGGTACAGTTACTCTAATAAAAGGGTATTTTACTGCTCGAAAGTGTGACAATTGGTTAAATAGGCTAATAATGGAAAAAATGTCCGTTACTATGGCAACAAGATATAAATTGTCAAAATAAAACCACCAGTGTTTATATGAGACAAAGGCCTCTTACCACTCAGCTTATAAGGAAAATCTATTTTTGGCCGTTGCCACCCAAAAGTCGAATTTCCTAAAATACTTCATTATGAGTTTTACAAGATGATCAACATAATAGCACAATTTTAGTATGATTAAGTTGCACCAAGTCACTATGACACAAGGAAGGAGACAAAAGTACAGCTAATAAATGAAAAAAAAGTTTGATTTCAAATATCATGGCTCTATACCTCAACCACAGACAAACATGGAGAATTAAATTCAACTTTTGGGGTATTGAGCTTTTCTATTTTTATCTACACTACCCACAGGGGGAGTATGAATTTCAAATGGAATGAACACATTAGCAGCTCCATTTGAAACTCACCCTCCCTCTGTTGAAGATTCAGGTTGAATCTTTCTCAGAGGGTGTATGAATTTCAAATGGAGCTGCTTGAAATTTGAAACTCACCCTCCCTCTGTGGAAGATTCAGGATGAATCTTTCTCAGAGGGTGTATGAATTTCAAATGGAGCTGCTTAAATTAGTGTTCATTCCATTTGAAATAATCTTCCACAAGGGTAGTGTGGATTTTAAACGGAATAGCCCATTGTGAGGTTTTGGTCAGTTTGCACCTGTTAGCCAAGTCCAAGGAGTTTGTCTCTGCAATGCTTCTAGTTTTTACACTTAAAGTAACATAATAGGCCTAATATGTTAACATGCTTTTGCTTTGGTCACCTTTGAATCTAAGAAAAAATAAATCCAATTGTATGCAAATGAACATTGAAATCACTTCCAGGTATAGTATTGAATTATTTTGATACATAATATGCATGCAGGGATCATAATGAAAAGACAGCATTGTTCAATTGAACAAATGTGTGCAACATGGTTTTCGAAATTATAAAAAAAAATGATCTTGTTTTGTCAACTAAAGAGGTACATTCCTGTATTACCTTCATAACAACACAGATATTTTTAGTATCTCCTTCATGAGACAATATATACATGTATAAGGGACAAATATGTCTGAACTGATCCTTAAGTTGTCAATAAACCCGTCTTGTTATGATGACTTCAGTAATGTTATAGGGGGTAGTCCAGTTATGATGACTTCAGTAACGTAATAAATAGGGGTATCATAGATCAATTTACATAGGAAAGTGTGCTATCAATAGAATGATGTATGTAATTGAATAGCTAAAACTTATTTGCTGCAAAACAAAATGATGCTCTAACAATAATATGTGCCCATCCACCACAAACTGGTCGTAAAGTCGGCATTTTCCATTTTGAGATACAATCAAAAAAAGTAATTGGATTTCTATGTTGAATATACTAGGAATTTGACCTTTGATGAACTATAACTTCACTTCCAGATGTCAGATGAAGCTGGTTGAGGTGTCATTTTAAAGCTGAAAGTGAATTCTTTCAAAATCTGCAATAAACTGAAAATGATCCAGAGCCGACTTTACTACCACTTCGTGGTGGATGGTCACATATATACATACGAGAATGCTCAAATAATACAACATCATTAGATGGTCTATTTGAAGGTTGTTGATATCATTATCATCACCCTCCTCATAATCAATCACATTGTTCATCATTAACAATTATCAAGATGTTTGTTTTCCTTCTGACATGACGTATCTATATACATTTGCCTTCCAAACTTAATGTTGGGAAAAAAGCGTGGGTGACTTTTTTCTCTCTTCTGATAAATATGGCCAAAATTTGTTAACCCTAACACCCAACCCTGCTTTTTTGCTATCGGAAGTTAAAGAAGAAAACGAAAAAGGAGAGAAGATGAAGAAAGAAGTCACTTGGCATCCCTGGGATTCAAACCTTAGACCCCTCACATGCCAAGCACACGATCCCAGACCGGTAACCACACAGGTAACGCTGCCCCGGGTAGTGATTCCATGAGCATATAGCACTTAGGGTGATTGCGTCAATTGCGTCATCGCAGACCCTGGGATTCACGCATGCACAGTGGTTTTCATTGTGGTATTTTGTGGTATTTGTGGGTTAATATCTTTAGTTGCAGTACCAGGTGCCTTTCTTGGAGCAAGGAGGAAAGTTCATTTTTGGTTTGTCAAAAATTCTAAGACCAAAATTAGCAATATCGGTAAAAATTGATCTCTCTCTTTGGCAGTTATGAAACGTAGCAGGGGTGGGGCGAGTGTGTGCATTTGTAAACCCTCACAAACGGGACCTATGCCCCATAACACCATGGAAACCCACCAAGCGTGGAAGTCCATGATTCTATTCTACAACCAGTATCACGTCTTGTTTGCTGGTATAGGATCAGGTCTTTACAGTTGGATTGTAAAACTTCATGTTTAGGAGCTTAGTTTCAGGTGCGCAAAGTCTTTAGATATTTCCTAGTTGTAGGTTCTCGTTTCCCAATCTCGACAAGTAGTAGTGTGCGTGTGTGGGAGGGGTGTGGACGAAGATGAATAAAGATTAATTCTGGGGCATTGTGCCCCATGTTGATCTCTCACATAACCACTGAGTAACCCATTACATTTCTTATCAAGTACATTATATATATGCATCACTTTCAAGGAGGCAGTTTCATCAATGAAATTACCACAATTAAAACAAGTATTAACCCACAAAGTAGGTCACAATCCTGGAAGTCAAACAAAAAGCTTCAGATGAGGTTACATGTAGTATTACATGTAGTAATATTCACCTCAAGTGAATTGCTGATGTACCATATTTCACCCAATTAGCACCTGGGTGCTTAAGGTTAGTAACTATTTTCAACTGTTGGGATATGGTCCTGGCGTGGATCCAGGAATTTTCAATACGGGGGGCGCCCACACAAATTCAGGCACCGCTCTGCAAAATACAGAGAGTCAGGTGCCGCTCTGCAAAATTAGAGGCGCGCCCCTCTGAATCCGCCCTATGGTCTTTCACAGCATCGTAGTGAGCTTTGGCAAAAATTGCATTGATCATTTCATAGCCAGTGTGTAGAAGAATTCAAATATCACAGATATATTTTTATATGTCCAGTGCTCAAAATAGATGGGGCTAATTAAAAAAGGGCCCTCAAAATTTAATTACGTAGCCCCAGAAAGCTCAATTACGGGGGCAATTTTGACTTTCGTTTCATCATTTAAAGGAAGATTTTGTGATCCTAGCATCCACTTTTTATGACATTTTTCAGTAGATATCCACGAAAAAAGCTTATTCCCAAAGTTTCAGTTGATTCCGATTTTAAGTTTGTGAGTTACGCATGATTATGTGTATTAGACTGCTCCATAGGCCACTGTTGTAATTTCGTTCTGGTATACCCCCATTAGCTCAGTTGGTAAAGCGCCGGATTTTGGTACAATTTCATGTTTTCAAAAGCGCTCGAAAAAAAAGGTTAACTATCAAGTTTTTACGGTAGTGTATCTGAAGTCAAAATCATCCGAATCCCAAGCCAGAAGTATTTAGATGGTAATTGCATTTCGACATTTGACAAAATTTAGACAATTAGGGAGGGCACTAATATGGCACTATCGAAGTCATGAACACTATGAATAATGTGTTCAAAAGCTTATCTCTTGCAATTATCTTTGCAATGGAGTCAAAAAAAGAAGTTGCGGGAATACGGAGAAGTGATTTAACTTAGTTTGGTTTTAATTCTACATGTTACATGGCTACAAATTGTAAATTTCAATCCCTGCAGATATATATATTTTAAATTTAGCATATGCAGTTCATCTTCACTAGGCAGATTGAATGATAGCAGTTTCAATCATTGACACCCCCGGGGTTCCACAAGTTGAACTCGATTCAATTTGGGATTTTCCACCATAATAAATTAAAACTTGATGTCATGCAATTCCCATGTTGATTTTCATTCATTTATTCCATAATTTATACAAAATTTGCATATACTCAAATTCAGTGTTTTGCAAAGCTCTATTAAGGCGATATAATACCCTGATTTTCATCAGTACCCATCTTGTTTTTGTTGTTGTAAATTTATGAAGTATATAAATATGTTCATCATCTCATGTCCTAAACTTATAAAATATCTCTACATACAAAGTGGTTTTAAACCATTTTAGAAAATCATTTTAGCCCTATATATTTTTTTGTTTACTGTATCCTGCAGACTGAGATGTGTGTTTCATAACAAACCATAATTTATTCTATTGAATATGTCCAAGTAGAATACATGAATAGAATACATTAAATCCTTTGTTATACTATCTATAGAAATGTACTCACTGATTATAACACTGAATAAATTAAATAGGCCTAATCTCTTCCACATAGACAATTTAATACTACACCGTGTATGTATCTTCTATAATGTGTTGTTAGGAAAAGAGATTTAAAAAGGCTATAAGGTCATCAAAGGTCAGGTTATAGGTCAATTGGTTCAGGTCTAATTCAGGCATCAATTTTGAATACATGTGATAGTCTGTGATATCATACATGTCATAATGAGGCATCAATTTTGATATTTTGTCTGTTACTGGATATATAATGGAAATGTGTGAGGTGGATATACTAAAATACCTTGGGATGTAAATGGCGAGTACAATTTAGATTGCCTAGTTGAGATGGATTAGGCAAATAAATATAAAATAGTTACCAAAATCACAAAAATGAAGCTCATGGAAAACTACCTAATATGGTGGTATAGGTGACAAAAAATACAATCTTTTTCAACATTGCTGTAGTGTGGTTGTGGTAACCTGTTACCTATGGCTTAATTAAGTTTCAGTGACATAGTGTCGCAAGTTCAAAATACAAAATATAGCTCAACATTGAAAATAGAAGCATTTTAACCGGTTCGTTTTTTGATAGTTGTGGAGCACCAAGTTCATGAAGTCATAAAAGAAATCAGGGACCACTTATTCCCATTTTACATATCAACATTATTTCCCTAATGTGTTAGCAACACATATCCAAAATTTTAACGAAATCCGTTGATAGTAAGCTTTCCAAAATGAAGTGAATTTATAACATCAGTGATGTACCACTTTTGGCTTATACCATTAGAAGCATGTACGCAGCGTCATTGATACTGATGCCACCAATTGAACGAGAAGATTTGCCCCTTCATTTTGCATACCACTTTGTCCAATTTCTTTTTCTTATTTCTTCACAAAATGCAAAAAAATGCAAAAAAAATGCAATGGGTGTAGTACCCCCTTTAATAACTCCTCAATTTCAAGTATCATTGAAGTTTGAGTTTGGTGATAAGAGGACAGATATTAGGCAACATTCATACCGACTGCTCAGTGCTAGTAGTGGGTAAGTGCAATAGCTGCCATGTGTAGCTGCCATGTGTAGACAAGTACAATATACTGTATGTAAATTGCCAAATGTTCACAGAGCAGCTATTGCACTTACCCACTTGCTTGCACATGAGCAGTCGAAAAACCAGCCTCTATATTCCAGTATTTGGTCCCAATTAGAGGGAAAGAGATATAAAAAAAAGGCGCTGATTTAAAAGAATTGTTTTTATTTTTCCGTCTCAATTTTACCTGAAAACATGTTTCTTGACAAGGAATGTACCCATTGCCCCACTTGGTTACGGTACAGTAAGACTTGTCCTCAAAATGTATTTTATATTAATTCATTTCAGATATGTTGCAAAACTTTGACATTTCTGTAAATTGTTCACCTTTTGAAGTTAATAGTCTGCCTCAACAATCACACAGAATGTGCTATGGTAACACATCATGCATGATATCTACAGGCTATTCTGGTTGAAATCCATACACCCCCTATGGAGGACATAACCTTAATCTCCCACACAGGGGTGTGTACAGTACACTTATAATGGAGTCACCCGTTCAGGTAACCCATTAGAAATCACACTCCCTGTGTGGAAGAATAAGGTCATATCTTCCATAGGGGGAATATGGATTTCAACTGGAATAGCCTAGTGCTACAAAAGTGTTTTACACCTCCCCATAACAATTAGTCTCACTTAGAGTGAGAGCTGATGTGATTTGAAGCAGTTACTGAATACTAATTGCCAGTAGAAAGCCATTAAAACCAATTTCAACCAAGTATGTAACACTCCCATCCCATTGCTCCTCAAGGAGTACACTCATGCCTTCCCATCAAGCACTGTTGGACTATTCTAGTTGAAATCCATACACCCCTTATGGAAGACATGACCTTACAGGGAGTGTGAATTTCAAATGGGGTTACCTGAATGGGTGACTCCATTTGAAATCTACCCTCCCTGTTTGGGAGATTAAGGTAATGTCTTTGATATGGGGTGTATGGATTTAACTGTAAAGGTCCAGTTAGAATCTTAATAACCAGCACGTAACCTGAAATTTTGCCAATTTGAGACGATCATTGTGACTACAAGGTTTGAAATGATGTTTTCACGGACAATACCTGACACTGTTGATATTCTATGACCAATGACCACATTATAAAACAAGGAGTAGCAAGGTCTAATTCTCTGGGTCTAATTGTGTCAACTTTAACTCCTCCACACAGTATTCTGAATCTATCATATAAAAAGTTATTGTCAATTCTTGAACACTTGAGAAAGTTCCTGCAATCCTATTGGTTCTTAGCCATGTCAATATGATACACGTACATGCTATCTGAACCAATTAGAGACACATAGCAACAATGGGACTGATCAATTCTAAGCCCTGAGGTAATTTCCTTGTAAAATGTAGAATTTAATTTGATTAAAATTATTTTTATTTGAATTGAAGTGCTTAAGAATGAGAATAAAGGTATTGTTTTTAAGGGCTGTCTTGCATCAATTGTCTCATAAAAAATTATTACACAAGCAACATAATTATTGTGTTTGACATAAAACAACTCCCTACGCCTCGTTGTTCTACTTAAAATAATGATGTTGCGCGCGTTATATGAGACTATACGTAGATGCACAATACCGTTATTTTCTAAATAAACATTGACAAAGCACAAATTTGTTGCCAAAACAGGAAATAAAGTTCCTAACTCTTCTCAGAAGTCACAGCTGATTTGGCATTACAAACACCACACATGGACTGTTATGATAGCAAAGTATTTTAACAAAGCTGACAGTACTTGCTAACATCAAATTGTGTTTTGGGAGGGAAGTACTTCTACTGGGCTATTCCAGTTGAAATCCATACACCCCTATTACAGGCATGATCTTAATCATCCACACAGGGTGTATGAATTTCTAGGGTGAAGCATATAGGCCGCCTCCTTCTTCATTATTTAGTATATAATTGGCCGCTGAGACACAATGAGAGAGTTATCATGGGGACCAAAGTTGAGATTGCCCCAGTACCGACTGTGAACTCAGGTAGTACAGTGGTTAGACTCTGGACCAGTAATGCAGCGACCGGGGTTCAATCCTAGCTGAGTCCTAATTTTTTCTCTCTCAAAATGTTCATATGTCAGTTTGCTCGAGCCCCAAACACAGAATTTCAAATAGGTTTACATAAATGGGCGACACCATTTAAAATATACAGCCTATGTTGGGGTGTATAGATTTCAACTAGAATAGCTCATTTCTCTTACACAAACAACAACCTGTAAAACATTTCACTTGTTAATGTGACTATGGGCTATATGCCTGACAATTGCAATAAATCATGCTTGCAAATAGCAATATTGGATTTTTATTAGTTGCAAATAGGCAAATTAGTCAATTGATTTAAATGAGTGAGTACACAACTGATGGCAATAAATTCATGTTTGCAAACATAACAGGCAAAGTTTGATAAATGTGTAATACCGGGGGCACATCAAAAATTTTTGGTGGGTATGCTCCCCCGGAATTTTGAGGTGGTGGGTCTTTGGGAGCTGACGGCGCACCGGTAAAGGGGGTCTTTCGGAGCTGCGAACCGGGCTGTGAACAAGTAAAATGGGGTCTTTTGGAGCTGCGAAAAGTCAAAATCAAGGGTCTTTCTTGGCTTTTTGGTTGAAAATCGCCTGAAAAAACAAGAAATATGAGGAATGAGCAATTTTGGGGTCTTTTAGAGCTGAAATGATCAAAATCAAGGGTCTTTCGGAGCTTTATTTTGGTCAAATATAGGGGTCTTTCGAGCTAGTAAACCCAAAAAGGTGGGTCTTTCCGGGGGGGCAACCCCGTGTGGTTATTTGTGTTGAGTGCCCCCCCCCCCCCCGGGTGTAATAATCACTATGCTCAAAGAGGTGCATGACTGAAATAGTTGGATTGCTGTGACATGCAGATAAACAAAGACACGCATGCATATCTCAAATCATTAGGCAATTTTCAGAATGTCATTAAAATTGCAATCTATTTCAATGTGGTCAGTATAAACTGGTGATGGTCACAGAAAATCATAATTCAAAATATAATTCCTATGATATAAACTTTGATCATCATTCATTGAAATGAATTTGAACATTCATCATGAACTGCAATTTCTCGCAAAGGTAAATAAACATTACAAACTGTAACAAGTGACTTGTGGTTGCAAACATGATCAAATTTCTCAATTCTAATTTAATTCACAGTGCTATCAGAGGTAGTTCTACTTCATTCACATTGCTTATCAGAGGTAGCCCTACATTCAGAGTAAACATCAGCTATATAATGCAGTTATATATATATAATCCTCGATCTGACATAATTCAAAATAAAATCAAATTCCATAACAACGCTTTCCAAGTGTAAACACAGTTAATAATTTCCAACTATTGGTACAACTCCATATTTACTTCCCTAGCAAAGTTTAAAATCATCATCCTCTCCCTAAGGCTGTTAAAATAGACAGACATTACTTAACTCTCTTCACGCGGGTGTCGACTGCAGACGACAAGTTTCAATTTTTTTTTTTTAATTCAAAAATTTCAGAAATGTTAATTTCCATGACCATATTTGGAATCAGCATGAAAATGCATTAAAATGAGTACAAACAAGCCTAGTATTGATTCAGTAGTTCTTAAGATAGCTCTTGATATTTTGAGAAAATGTTTCAAAACTTGAACTTTTTCCATTGAAGCGCATGGCTAGCACGCAGAGCATTAAACACTTTAATATGATGTGTCTCATGGGTTAGATTAAGTCAATTTCACTGACAAAGTGACAGTCCACAGGGGAAATTAAAAACCAAAACAGAAGCAAGAAACATGTCACTTCATTGACTTGGCATTAGGGGTTGAATTGCTAATCAGTATTTGTATTTATAATACAACATGGGTTAAATAAATACAATCAGTCAGGTACATATGGTTGACTTTCATTACATTGTATATCTTGGATATCCTACATGAGTTATAGCTACTGGTTTCAGTCCCAATTACCAGGGATAGCTGATAGTCTAGTGGATTGCCTAACACACACAAACTTCACAACAGAAATTAAATTAAATTAAAAAGCCACAAATCATATATACTCCTTTTGTGAACTTGTTATGTAAGAAGTTAAAAATTGTGAATTTTGAAGACAACTCCCCTTTTAAAAACTGCTCCCCTCTACTGTTACTTCCGGGTTGTATTGTATTTTGGTGTGATTCTTGGCCACACAACATTGGGGATTCATGACTCTGACCAGTGCCTGAGCAAAGGTATTGGTGATTGGGATCAACGTCCATTATACAGCTGAATAGCTCATATGGTACGGCACTTGTCTCACACTCCAGGTCACCAGTTCAAATCCTGATTCAGCCAACTTTCATTTGCTTCCCTTCCTCAATTTAAAAAATAAAGAGGCAGAGTTTAATATCAGTGAAGTGCAATAAAAAGAATTCATCATTTATAATAAACACTGCACTGACCAATAGACACCAATAACACTGCACCCTACTTTTACCCGAATCTCAGTATTAATTTCATACATGTCTGACTCGCTTTACTTTAACACCAATTACATCAACTTGAAATGTGAAATGGGAGAACTTGATTTAAAGTACTGGCATTTTCAGAATCGTGATGGTGATATTTAAAACAACTTGAAACTGTTCTACTAAAGACTTGACAGATAAAATAAAATTCCCAGTCAACCATTTGGGTGGTACTTGATTTATATTTGAAAGTCAGTGTTACGTGGGCAAAAGATTTTTGGTTTGATGCCCCACTTACGATTTGATTTCAGCAATAAGATCTATTTGACATTTTGACATGATTTATATTATTTTATATAAAAATGTAATAAAAAAATGTAGCAAGCTGGTATAATTTTAACCTTTCAATGATTGTGAGAAAATATATTAATAAAAATATCAAGCATCAAATCTCCCTTTTGCTCTCTCTCTCCCTCATCCCTCTCTATCTACATCTATGACTCTTTTGTGTCAGTTTGTTTCTCTCTCCTACTTTCCCTCTTTCTTTGTGTCAGTCTTCTGTCTGTGTCTTTTTCCTATCTTCCTCTGTGGCTATCACCTAGTTTGCCTCTCTCCCCTTTCTCTGCTTTTCACCTTCCTTTTTGTCTGTCCTCTGTCTATGTGTTTGTCTCTCACCCTTTCTCTCTTTGTTTGTGCCAGTTTCCAAGTTTGTATGCTTGTTTTTCACTCTCAACCCCTTTCTTTCCTTCCTTTGTGTCTTTCTTGTCTGTCTATCAAGTCTCTCACCCTTTCTCTTTTTCTTCTCTCTTCCTTTGTGACTGTCTCCTTTTTGTCTTCTCCTTTGTGTTCGTCTTTTGTCAGTCTGCTTGTCTCTCCATCCCCTTTCTCTCCTTCTCTCTACCTTTTTGTCTATCTCCTAGTTTGACTATCTGTATTTCTCACTATTTTACTAATCAAATATTTGTGCCTTTTGAGATCAAATCAGCAAAATATAACTGTTTGACCCTTGACATTTCATGAGACCCATAGCCTCCTTCATGTTCATCTATTCCTCTTACACATCTCTCTATATTTACTCATTTGGCTGTAAAAACCTTGTCGCGTACATACAGCACCCTACATACGTGACATGGTCTGAAATGTTCAAATAAATTCCAAATCTGAATGTGGATGTTGAGTTACGGAGCAAAATAGGCCACATGAAATCCGTCCGGTAACATGAACCAAAGCAGTCCTCTCTGCGGGAAACATGAGGGGAATTTAATCTTTCTCTTGAGGTGTACATAGTAGAATATAAGATGGCTGCAGAATCTCTATAGGCCAGAGGGAGTGTAGTATAAGCTTATGGCTGTTTGGAGAGATAGCCAAAATGACTAGTCTCTAACAAGTGGGTGTGCATTAAAGCTTTAGCAGTGAAAAATTTAACATGATTGGGAGAGTTAGTCATGTATTTTGCTCACATTAATGCTTGCATCAAAGCTGGAGCAATTATTGAATGCCTTGCATGAACCCCAGTAACAAATCAGTCGACTTATCCGACAGACATGTCATAAATCACATCAAAATATTATAGTATTATCTTCATACATGACTTGGGTCTTAACTACATAATGTCCAGGGAATTCAATACTTGTTAGTCATAACAAAACTTATGTATGTGGCACATGGTTTTTAAAGAAAAGATTGACATTATAATTTCATCATGATGCAGATATTCAGTCAGGAAACAACAGCATTGTTTTGGAGTAAATGCTATTACATGTGCTGATCATAGTCAGCATATAAGGTTAAAACAGCCTTCTTCAGATACTAAAGATCAGAAGTATTTCTGCTTTATTCACAGTGCTATCAGAGGTAGTTCTACTTCATCCCCAGTGCTATCAGAGGTAGCTCTACTTTATCAAGTGCTATCACAGGTAGCTCTACTTCATTCTAAATGCTATCTTGGGTAGCTTTACTTTAACAATACTTAACAATGGGCTATTCCATTTAAAATCCACACTACCCCTGTGGAAGATTTTGGAAATATCATCCACAGAGGGAGATTTTGGAAATATCTTCCACAGAGGGAGTATGAATTTCAAATGGAATAAATACATTAGCAGCTAGCAGCTCCATTTGAAACTCACTTTCCAATAGGGGAAGATTCAGGTTGAATCTTTCTCAGAGGGTGTATGAAATTCAAACAGATATAATTTCCAAAATCTTCCACAGGGGTGGTGTGGATTTTAAATGGAACAGCCCAATGCTATCACGGGTTTGTTCTCTATACTTCATCCACGTTGCTATCACATCACAAGTAGTTCTATTTCATCCACCCTGCTATCAGATGTAGTTGTTTTACTTCATCCACAGTGCTATCAGAGGTAGTTCTACTTCATTCACAGTGCTATCAAAAGTAGTTCCACTTCATCCACAATGTTATCAGGTGTAGCTCTACTTCATCCACAGTGCTATCAGAGGTAGTTCTACTTCATTCACAGTGCTATCAGAGGTAGTTCTACTTCATCCACAGTGCTATCAGAGGTAGTTCTACTTCATTCACGGTGTTATCAGAGGTAGTTCTACCTCATCCACAGTGCTATCAGAGGAAGATCTACTTTATCTAGTGCTAACAGAGGTAGCTCTACTTCATTTAAAATGCTATTTTGGGTAGTTCTACTTCACCCACAGTGCTATCAGAGGTAGGTAGTTCTATTTCATCAACAATTCTATCAGAGGCAGTTCTACTTTGTTCACAATGCTATCAGAGTATACTTCATCCACATTGCTATCACATCACTACTTTATATAGTACTATCAGAGGTAGTTCTACCTCATTCATACTGCTATCAGATGTAGTTGTTTTACTTCATCCACAGTGCTATCAGAGCTAGGGAGTTCTACTTCATTCCTCCTTCATCCACAGTACTATCAGGTGTAGCTCTACTTCATCCACATTGCTATCAGAGGTTGTTCTACTTCATTCACAGTGCTATCAGAGGTAGTTTTACTTCATCCACAGTGCTATCAGAGGTAGTTCTACTTCATCCACAGTGCTATCAGAGGTAGTTTTACTTCATCCACAGTGCTATCAGTGGTAGCTCTACTTCATCCACAGTGTTATCAGAGGTAGTCCTACTTCATCCACAGTGCTATCAGAGGTAATTCTATTACTTCATCCACAGTGCTATCAGAGGTAGCTCTACTTCATCAACAGTGCTATCAGAGGTAGCTCTACTTCATCCACAGTGCTATCAGAGCTCTACTTCATCCACAGTCCTATCAGAGGTAGTTCTACTTCATCCACAGTGTTATCAGAGGTAGTTCTACTTCATTCACAGTGCTATCAGAGGTAGCTCTACTTCATCCACAGTGCTATCAGAGGTAGCTCTACTTCATCCACAGTGCTATCAGAGGTAGCTCTACTTCATCCACAATGCTATCAGAGGTAGCTCTACTTCATCCATAGTGCCATCAGAGGTAGCTCTACTTCATCCACAGTCCTATCAGAGGTAGTTCTACTTCATTTACAGTGCTATCAGAGGTAGTTCTACTTCATCCTCAGTGCTATCAGAGGTAGTTCTACTTCATCCACAGTGTTATCAGAGGTAGCTCTACTTCATCCACAGTGCTATCAGAGGTAGCTCTACTTCATCCATAGTGCCATCAGAGGTAGCTCTACTTCATCCACAGTCCTATCAGAGGTAGTTCTACTTCATCCTCAGTGCTATCAGAGGTAGTTCTACTTCATCCACAGTGTTATCAGAGGTAGCTCTACTTCATCCATAGTGCTATCAGAGGTAGATCTACTTCATCCACAGTGCTATCAGAGGTAGTTCTACTTCATCCACTCTGCTATCAAACGTAGTTCTATTTCATTCACAATGCTATTAAGGTCCGTTCATACTACTACCGCATTTACGATGTGTTGCATAAATGTACAGATCCAACTATACCTTCCTAAAGTAGATGACCTAATTACATCACCTCAACCAAAGATTAATATTAACGTACAAGGATTATTGTCAAGACAGATAACCAATCCCATTACTCTATTTATTGTCAGATATTTCAAAATTTAAAATCCATTTAGGATAATAGATTCTATGATGCAGGATGACCAAAAGCTTTCAACCATATATGCAAGTAAATCACCTGTAACATTGTTAACATAGAAAATGGTGCATTACGATAATAGCAAAATGCATTTATGACACCAAGCATCTGCCTATAATCCTACTTTTAAAAATCCCATGGTGAATATTTTAAAGTATGATAAAATCTAAAACATACTATATAGCAGATTCAACCCATCGCGTGATGTTTTTCAAACAAATTCAGGCTATTTGGCGATCACGCATATTACAATAAAGACAAGGTACAAATGATTGACCGACAGCCTGGATATGTTGGAAAAACGTCCCACAATGGGTTAAATCGGCTATGGCACATATTTTCTTATTATTTTCCATTTTTGGACCTTTATCTTTGCCTATATTTCAAATTATAACGGTTTTTGCATCTGAACTCTCCAATTCTTGATACCCGTTCATCATGACAGTTTAAAAGATGTTTGTTTGGATTTTTGAATCAGTCGATTGGTAATTGATTTACACATTCCGCTATCTACAACAACTTATCAGCACTTGTCAACTATAGCAGGTGAATCTTCATTCACATCCTGGCTTCAAAATTGACTTCTCCTTAAATTTGATTTTATTTTTGTAAGCTTCAAGCCCTGGCCTCTCGTATTGCGACATTCTATCTCGTCAGTGCTTGCTATTATATTGATACATGTCATGATGATGACTGGCTCAAACTATAAGTAGTGTCGATCTATCATTGTGTTTTGGGATGACCAACTATAACTGATATGGTCATTCTGTATAAATGTGGGCCATTTAAGCCTAAGGCTAGCAGCTGATGTACTGCAGCCATGTAACAAGAGAGACGAAGATATGAGTGAAGCAGTGTGCTTTGTATCAGATGTGAAATTCTAGTAGGTGTTTTTTCTGTCATAAAAGATGAGTCAAATGTAGAAATTCTTCTTATGTGAGGAAACACACTACGTGACAAATGTGCAATACAAGGTCATTCCAAGTAGTCAAATTATAATCATAAAATGTTTTACTTTTTAAAAGTATAATTTTCCACCCATGAATCATTTGGGAAAAAATTTCTTCCAAAGGGAGTGCAAATCAGAATGAATTGAATAAAAATTCGTAATGACAAAAGAACAAAAAGTGATTCATTGCATCAAAAGAAAGAGGAATTTTGCTTAACAGAAGTGTAACTGCCAGAAAAACAAACAGTGATAAAAACTTAAATCGTGGACATAAACATTTGAGTTTTATTTGCCTTACTAGAAACTCTTCTAAACATCCCATCAGACTAACCCTATATCCATAACTGCAGACATTGTTTATGATGTGTTTCTATGCTCAATCTATATCGACACTGTCAAGCAAATGCAGATGATCATGGTACCAATTACACAGTACTTTCTCATTTGCGCATCCCCAATATAAGTTGTTCACAAACATACACATCCAAACAATAACAAAAACACATATTCTGCTGAGCCTCTATAATACAACCTAGCTTGTTCAGCCTGACATTAGAGCCACCACGCTCTGATCTAGTTCACAAATGACCAAGGGCGATGTTTAAGTAAAAGGCAACAGTTAGATTGGTTTGTCTATAGCAGACATGAAAACATATCCTTTGTTATCCTCATCCAAAGGGAACCTGCTAACAACCATGTGACTTGAGGAAGCAATTAGTGCCATGTTACAAAGAATCACACAACAACATACGAGAGCAGCAGTTGTACCATCCTTTCCTGTATTACGTCACTCGTAACTAAAGGCAAATTCTTAAGTAAAAGACAACACTTAGATTGGTTTATTTATGGCAGACACAAAAACATCCTGTGTTATATTCATCCACATACAACCTGTTAACAAGTATGTGAATAGAGGATGCAATTAGTGTCATGCAAGTAACAAAATATTACAGAGCATCTACCGATCAGCATTTGTACTAAACTGACGTGATTTCAGTCACTCATATCCAAGAGTATGTGATGTATGTAAGTTATATACATAACAGACAAAACATCCTTTAATTTGTTATACTCATCCACATTAAGGCTGTCAACAACCACATAATTTGAGCAATTAAGTGCCATAATGTTACCGAATATTCCCTAATAACATATCCAATTACACTTGTACCATCCTGTAACAATCTAGGTCACACAGGCCAAGAAAAAAAAATTGTTTGCTTGCCCTCAAATGAATTTTAACAATTGGGTTGGTCGGTCAGGATTTTTTTTTTCTTCTTTTTTTTTTTTTAATTACTAGCAAAATCTACCGGGTACTGTTTATATTAAGTAATGATCAAAATATGGAAAATCAGACAATTTTGGTGTCAAAATGAATCAACTAACATTACAAAACAACTAAAATGTTGAACACAAGCTCTATAAAATACATTTGTTTTTTACATCTTCAAAATGCAAAAATTTGAAAAGAAAAAAAAAACTTTTTCAAGAATTTCCAAAAATAGGGTCTGTATTCTTTTGTACAGTAAGTAGAAAGAAAAAACTTTTTCTGATTTCCAAAATTAGGGTCGGTCGGATGAGGGCAAGCAAACATATTTTTTTTTTGGCCTAACTGAGTGCAACATGTAAGATTGGCTGGTTGATTTGTAATGGGCATAAAACGCTTGTTGTTATACTCCTCTATGTTGAGCATGCCAACAACCATGTGACCTGAGGAAGCAAGTATATAGTGTTCTCATTTTATATGACAAACAAAATAGACAATTTATACAGGTATGATCCTTGTATATGTATTGGGCTATTCCAGTTGAAATCCATCCACCCCCTATGGAAGACATGATCTTAATCTCCCACACAAGGGAGTAGATTTCAAATGAAATCACCCAATTCAGGTAACCTCATTTGATATTCACACTTCCTGTGTGGAAGATTAAGGTCATGTCTTCCATAGAGGGAGTATGAATTCCTACTGAAATAGCCCATCCCCTTTACAGGTGGCCTGTTTAGTCTCATCTGGTTTTATTGCATATCTTGATGATGATTTAAGGCTATCATCATCAAATACACAGTAGGGGAGAGCGGGGAGTGTTCGCCCTATTTTTTTCTGACCAGCCTAGCGATGTCAATTTTAAGGTTAGGGATGACCTAATTAGCCCATGTGAAAGCTCAATGTCTTAGCTATATACGACCACAATCCCAGAACTATAGGCCTTACAATAGCAACAGGATAGAGCAAACAAAAAGTTTTATAAAGTGGCGAACTTGCCCCATATTGGGGCAGGTTCGCCCACATGGTGGGGTAAGTTCACCCTAATCACAAAAAAAGGTTTAAACATTGCCTAACAATAACATATTCAATGCAAACATTTAGCAAGAGTATAAAGGGCATTCATTCTCTTCTGGGGAATCACTAAATTTGTTGCAGGGGTCGGGTCCGGGTAAAATGTAGGGTTCCAAAGTGAGCTTTAACGTATCATGTTTACAACTTCAGGGGGATTATTGATTAGGACAATAAACGGTGGTATGACTAATACTGATACCACATAACTTTTAAAAACATGCTTTTCAGCAGTTTTACCTTGTTTAATGGTATAATTATCAATATTTTGCATAATACGCTGATGGGGCAGGTCCGCCCTGCAGTTTGGGGGTAAGTCCGCCCGGGGCAGATATAGGGCGAACATGCCCCATCCTCAAAAGGGCGAACATGCCCCTTGAACACATTTTTGTATTTTCTTTAGGGTATGCAAAATACAAATCGAATAAGGAGTTTATAACTGCATTAAATCTTTGACAAATCCCATATGTTCCCAATACAGATTTCCATTAAAACCATCTGTAATAATGTATCAATGATAATACAACATTATTAATGCAAGAAAAAATTACGTTTTGGTGTAATTTTTTTGTTTTGGCTGCAGTTCGATGAACACGTCCCTATATGTCGCGTAGCTAATATGAGAAGTTTATAATGACCTATGTCACCTAATTTACCATCACCAAATCCCCCGATAGCCCTAGTGCTGAGAAACAAGGGGTGGGCGAACCTGCCCCTAGGGCGAACACTCCCCGCTCTCCCCTACCCACCAAGTCGAGACTGTCATCTGTATTGTCTTGTCTGATCTCGGTCATATAACTAGGAGCAATGATTAAGCAGAGGCAACAAGTCTATTAGTTTAACCTAAGTGACATTAAACACGATATCATATAGGAGTATGGTATATAGGACACACTCACAGGCAGCATCGAGATTACTAAGTAGTAGGGCAAGTATGGGGCAATTACTATGTGAGCGGTAAGTACAAGAAGTATAGTAAGGGTCCAGGGGACTACTTTAGGCACGGGAGGTCCAGAACTGGACACTCTAATCTTGATTCTACAAAAACATTATACCTAAGGGAAGTATGAAACAGAGATATAAGTAACATAAATTTCGGCACCGCTTGTAAAAATTCTGATGGACGGTACTGTTTGTGACTGGGGGACCATTGCAATAACAATTTGATTCTGCTGAAAGTCTGCTACAACATAATCAACAAGTTGGTGATAGTTGTATATACAGTCTCGTCTAATCTCGCCAGATATACCCTGAGGGGAACTTTGAATGAAATGGGAAGACAAGATTGATGGTTTATGTAATATACAAACACAAGAAACTCATTTGTTGAACTCAAGCACAGAACCTGTCAACAACCACAGTGACTTGAAGAAGCAATAAAGTGCTAACCAATAATGTAACAAAATGGATGGTTTTGACAGGTTTTATTTCTATGTAGGTCATATGTAGCTGAAGGTAAATGGCGTCTATGAAAGCAGTCTGCTCATGCTGGGTGATAGCAACTTTATCAAATCTTTCAAAAATTTTCAAGATTCAATACCGTATGTTATACAATCTGGACGTCATACACTATGGACTACAATGGCCTCATCTGAATGCCATAGTTAATTAACACTCATAGTACAAAATTTGACCTCAAGTTGCAGAGTATGAGTGTTTGTACCAAATTACGAAAGTCATTCAATGTATGTTCAAATGTATTGGGGTTAAAGAACTCTGCCCTGATAGATGAGCATGTTGTGGCTCCTAGTGATATCTGTATGTGTAGAGGTTCTTGAGTTCAAACCAAAAATGTGTCCAAGTAATTTTTTCTGTCAACTTTTGTTTGTTGGAAACTATTAATTCCAAGCCTCAAATTTGGCACTTGCCCATTGAAAGCTATATATACATAGGGCAAGATGTGGGGCGTGTGTCTCATTGTAAATGAGTCTATAAAAATTAGGGTTTTGAATTCATTTTACAATACCTGGTGAAAAACTGAATGTGATAAGAACTGTACCAGTTGAAAAAGCCGGTGGGCAAGTTGTAAAAGACAGTAACTGGTCCAACCTTGATAAAAATATTTAGGTTTGCAGAGGCACGTTCAGGGGCGAGCGGAGGGTGAGCATGCACCCCAGATATTTATGCAAAAACATTCAAAATCAGCCAGTTTGGGCTATTAGGAGTCACTCCACCTCCTCAGTCCTGGGTACACTAGTGGTTTAAGCTATAGTGTCAAGATCTATTGAGATAAGAGGATTGTTTGATCTTTTGAATCTTAAAAAATAACCGCTAATAATGATTTTTCACAATACTATTGTGACAACAACACCCTATAACTCCCAGAATACTAACTGAACTTCATTCAACACTTTGGTATACAAATTTAACTTCTTCACCTCAAAGAAACAGAAGACCGACTTACTAAGAAATCACAACATGTCTGTTCCTACATTCACAATTTTAATTCGCAAATTGAAATATCTCGCAAACATAGCGTGCTTGTTAAGCAACAGTTGTGTTGAAGCTGATTGCTATGGTCAAACCAACACAGGAAGTAGGTCATTATGTCCTAGAGGCAAAGCATTGAACAAATCGTGGGCGTTGTTGCCGTGTCTTGGGTGTATAGAGGACAAATTTGCCATCTAAACAGGTATTGTTGACATGGCTGATTCCATATAGAATGAGATACTACTGCGGGAAGTAACTTGATATTAAGATAATTGACTTGGAGAGGGATGACCTGATTGGTCCATGTTTGCTGTGGATTGGTGCCAAATTAAGTATAGATCATTCATTATATGGATGTGAGATTCTTGGCAATCTACATGTGCTTGACACAAATACTGCGCAGTGAAATTATAAAGCAACACTAGCAGCTGTGTCTTTTAATGCTACGCTTATGGTATGCTTCAGTTATGCATAGCATGATGTGCAGTTACATTCCACAGTTATTCCAAATATTGTAACTGCATGAAATCTGAATCTTGGCGACAATCCTAAAGCTCATCACTATTTGCTCATCACTGCCCATACATCCATACTATCGCACCTTTAAATAAGAGCCTTTAACTGCTGTCAATTATCCTGGTAGCCTTATAAGTTATATTTTATTTTGTTAAATACCTCATTTTAACACACAATAGACTTTCATACTCAAATTTCTGATCTATGTATTGTGACGGCATTCTAAGAAACAGAGGTTACAGTTTGGGTGAAGAGTCTACAATCTTAAGATTAATTTTATCTGAGGAATGTCAAAACTGTCATAACAAACTGAAAATTTATTAGCTTTGAAAAATGAGCTTTTGTGTAATAATATAGTAATGCCAACCTTTTAAAACATTTTTTTAGTATTCTGAAGACTTAAAATCAATGTTTCCACATGTTTATGTACAAAAAGTATTAACAGTATTCTTTAATATTTTCTCTTTTTAGTAAAATAGTACAAAATACTGAAAATCAGTACTAGCTGGCAGCTCTAAATGACAGTTACTGTTTAACATGTATCAGTCAAATAAAATCAAAGATATGTTACACAAAGTGTCAATTACATACAAACTTCTCCTCACCATCTGACAAATAAAAGTCTTCCTCCTTTGTCCTATTCAAATATAAAACCTTGCGCACCTTACTAGACCTACCTACAGAGTGAATTACACACAAGCTTCACTACACTATTTCACAAATAAAAAGTCTTAGTCCTTTGTCTCATTCAGATATAAAACCTTCGGCATCTTATTTGGCCTACCTACAGAGTAAAGCAATGTCTCTTGACAAGCACTGACTCTATTCACAAGCACAATAGCAAGACTGTGATAAATGTCACGAGTCTATACAATTGGAACAAAATTGAGATTAGATGAAGATGTTGAAATTGCCTGGAGTAATAATACATTAAGTTATTAAAAAACAACCAACAACAGACCAGACAATCAAATACTAAAATAGGTAGTGTATTATATTTGGAATATAATTTACATTCTGCAATTCCAGTTGAAATCCAGACATCCCCTATGGTAGACATGACCTTAATCTCCCACACAGGGGGTGTAGATTTCAAATAGAGTCAGTCACCCATTCAGGTATCCCCATTTGAAATTCAACTGGAATCGCCTATTTCTGTAATCTTGTGTTGGGTTTTGTTAATGTTTGAGCTTGTTACTGTTGGGAATTTCAGGCTTTAGATTGTTTAAGTTTGATATGTCATGTTGATCATCTTTATACATTTTGTCTTTGATCCCAAAGGAGAAAAAATCCTTTTGAGCGCAAGAAAGTTGCATGTGCTATAAAGTACCACATGTTATTGGGATTTGTATCACTGTACATTGTCTAAGTCTGAATATTGTGGTTCTTCAAATGCTTCAATTGAAATAGATATAAATGAGAGTCCACATTTGCTGCCATCTTTGTTCAGGCATGGACGAAAAAATAAGCAGGTATTTATGCTTTGGAATATAGCGGTTAAACAAGAGAATCCAGACCCCCATGGAAAGTTAAAATAGTTTACCTCTGTATTACCTGTGCACTTGCTTATTTTTTGCATGTTTATAGCAGATTTACCACACCTTTCTATGGATGGTTTTTAAGCAGTAACAACACACACAACAAAAGTCAATAGTTGCGATTTCCACATATCGATGAATACCAAATAACTGTCCCTCACTGTTATAACCCATAAAGAGCCTCACACTGTATTGGCTGAGTGTGGGTACCGAACCGTGTATGGCAAAAATGGCCTTGATTGCAAAAGTTCAGTAACATATCCTGCTCCAGTCCATATTATACAAAGGGACCGTTTATAGTAACCTTCAGTTCATCAGTATGAGAGAACCGCAACAATGTCATCTAGCACACTTACTATTTGTTGTTCATTGCCACTGCCACTGCTGTATGTTGTAGACAATGTTGAAGCACAAGCCTCTGAGTACCATGGTATCTGCCCTTTCTCTGAAACACTGCTAACGGATATGGTGTAGATACTGTTTGTGTAACCATCACAGTTGCAGCTGTCTTGGGAGCGACCACCATTCCCAGATGCCCAGACAAAGATGGAGCCAAGGCCTCCTCTTCCCTAATGCACAAAGAAAATAATTAGGAATAAAATTGAAGAGTCAATTACAAATATGACAATAACAAAAGTAAAAAAAAAATCTTTTACAACTTCTCTGAGGCTGATATACAAAGAATATAACGTGATATCAATTGTGATGTCAATTGCGCAGGAAAAACCTCCTATGTGTCATTGGCCCCTGAACATATTTAAAGCAAAACCTCCTATGTAACCTGTTGGCCATTTTGTTTTAAACATGTTCAGGGGCCACAAGCACATAGGAGGTTCTTCCTGTCCAATGACGATATGAGAATTAGGCAACACCATTACTCTGTAATAAAATCTCCACATTTCGTCTCATCTTTCAATTTTGATCACAGACATAGTTGTTATGCATCTTTAAATGTCAACCCATAATGTTTAAATTTCACATAATTTCCTTTCAATGTTGCCATATCCTTTTAGGCTGCAATCACATATTCCTGATAACTTTTGCTCACGGTTAAAACATTCAATCTGTTTGGTTCTCTTCTGTGCTTAAGCACACTGGCCATAAATCCATCTAGTAGTGCATTTTTATTCTAAGCAAGGAATCTACTTTGCCCCTGATAAGTGATCTCAGTGCAGTGCTCTTCTTATTGAAGGTTTTTCCCTGCTGTTTCACATGAGATGCAAAGTGATGAGTTGCATATGTTAAGAGGTTATTCTTATACAATTTTGTTTTTTATCAACCAACATAAGCATGCCATACCTCATGAACTCTATCCAATATTGAAGAAATATGCAACTCAAGGTAACATTCAGGTAGAAAAGTTATTGATGTGAAGTATCAATTTATTCTGTCACACAAGGAACTCATTTTGCTTCATGAACTCAAAGATCTTCTTCAAACAATTTCTGTTGGAAACTTAAAATCCACTATACAAACAAGGTCTATAGTGTCTTTCAAATTACCCTTACAATAATGAACATTTACATTTGCTGACACTAATTGACAAGAACTCATTTTGACATGTTCTATAAACCTGGTTCCTTCAGTTATAGTCACCCAATTACTGAATAACTTGCTGTAAACATTCTGCTCCAAAAACTGTCTCTAAAAGATATCAGACAAATTACCAAACTCATCTACTAGTCAATGAAATCCTAACTTTTATCTTGTCTCTCAAGTTTGATCACAGACATGAGTCTTTAAATGTCAACCCATAATGTTTAAATTTCATGTAATTTCCTTTCAATGTTGCCATATCCTTTTAGGCTGCAATCCCATATTCCTGATAACTTTCGCTCAAGGTTAAAAACATTCAATCTATCTTAAGCACACTGGCCATAAATCCATCTAGTAGTATGTTTTTATTCTAAGCAGGAAATCTATTTTCCCTGATAAGTGATCTCAGTGCAGTGCTCTTCTTATTGAAGGGTTTCCCTGCTGTTTCACATGAGATGCAAAGTAATATGAGTTGCATATGTTAGGAGGTTATGTATAGGATAATGGCCAAGGATTAGAACGTGAGTGGATAAGAATGGCCGAGTCGCGGAGCGACGAAGCCATTCTTATCCACTCACGTTCTAATCCTTGGCCATTAACCGACTTAATACACACCTATGACGTCGCGCTATTGTTTGGTGACATCCCGCTATCTCTAAGGTCCGCTATCTCTAAGGTTCGCTATCTCTAAGGTTCGCTATCACTAACGTGTAAAGTCTATGGAGATCAGAATCCGCTATCTCTAATAGAGAAAAGGGTTCGCTATACCTAAAAAAAGGTCCGCTACTTCTAAGGTTCGATATCACTAATTTAGAATAAGGTTCGCTAGTTCTAAGGTTCGATATCACTAATTATAAATAAGGTTCGCTATCACTAATTTAAAATAAGGTTCGCTATCACTAATTTTGAATAAGGTCCGCTATCACTAATTTATTGAAGGTTCGCTATCTCTAAGGTTAGTTATCACTAATTCCAATAAAGGTCCGCTATACCTAAGGTTAGCTATCACTAATTTTGTTTCAGGTTCGCTATCCCTAATTAATTAAGGTTCGCTATCTCTAAGGTTAGTTATCACTAATTTCGATTAAGGTTCGCTATACCTAAGGTTCGTTATCACTAATCTTAAATAAGGTCCACTATCTCTAATTTTAAATAAGATCCGCTATCTCTAATTTCAAATAAGGTCCGCTATCTCTAATTTTAAATAAGGACCGCTATAGCGAACCTCATTTGAAATTAGAGATAGCGAACCTTATTTAAAATTAGAGATAGCGAACCTTATTTAAAATTAGAGATAGCGAACCTTATTTGAAATTAGTGATAGCGAACCTTAGAGATAGCGAACCTTAGAGATAGCGAACCTTATAGATAGCGGACCTTATTTAAAATTAGAGATAGCAAACCTTAGGGATACCGGGATTGTTAAAATTAGAGATAGCGGACCTTATTTTAAATTAGTGATAGCGAACCTTAGAGATAGCGAACCTTCAATAAATTAGTGATAGCGGACCTTATTTAAAATTAGAGATAGCGAACCTTATTTAAAATTAGTGATATCGAACCTTAGAAATACCGAACCTTTTTCAAAATTAGTGATATCGAACCTTAGGTATAGCGAACCTTTTTCGTAATTAGTGATAACGAACCTTAGAGATAGCGAACCTTAGAGATAGCGAACCTTAGAGATAGCGAACCGTAACCTATTGTTTTACCGCTCCATTATTTTTCACGAATGGAGTGTTATTGAAATAGGTTGCTCTTTACAAATTGATCAAATACTCATTGATGCCGGACAATACACTAATATAATGATCGTACTAAATTTTAGGTGCGAGTGCAAAAATAGTCCGACTCAGCTTTATGTAAAATTTCTATAGAAATACCCATCATATCACGATCCAGGTGTTTAGTTCAAATCATCCGTAACCACCTTCTTGAATTATAAAGATTTAAAATGTTTGTTACACAAATTGAATAAACGTAGATTCGTAAAATCATCCATGTGATTAGACAATCAATAGTTCTTTATGCCCACTTCTAATGCGTTAACTGTTGAAGTAGTTGCGTTTAGGTCTCTATTTTGCATAATAAGGAAAATGGGCAAAAAGGTCATATAGGTTCATATGAAATGGTCATTACAGTTGTGTACCTCAAGAAAGCTACACCTATCGCTATACCTGGGGCAATGATACTCTTCTCTGTGAATCGAGTGTTCGATTTTGGAACAACCATGCAATTATGGACACTATTGTTTATCTTGGATAATTTTGTGATGGAATCATTCCGAGGATATATATCGTTGATTCGCAGCAGAAGGACCAAAATCAGGTACGAAAAGGTACGAAAATTTTAAATGTACTACAACACATTTTACCTAGGCCTATTATGTTTTAAATGTACTACAACACATTTTACCTAGGCCTATTATGTCCCTGAACTTTGTCGGCAAAAAACAAAACAAACTTCGCCGCCTTCGACGCGAAATAAAAGCCACCTCAACTTCCAATCCCCCTTCCGAAATCAAATGGAGCGTCCCTAACATTGTAATATTTAATTACCGTTAGATGGGGGTAACTTCGGTAAGAGGGGTAACTTTGGTCGTTCAAATATATTTTTTTAAATGGTCATATTTCCGTACAGCAATATTGTTTTTAGTCATATTTGGTCTCAATTTGTTAAGAAATATATTTGGAAGAAATAAAGGTCGCTCATGTCCAATTTCGTTAAAAGTTACGAAAATATTGGAATTTTTGACAAAAAATGACCATTTTTTTACATTTTTTCCAAAATAAAAATCGATATTTGTGAGCAAGGATGCGTGCTTGCTTAATTTTGCAAGAGGTCAAATGTCACAAAAAACAAAACCTTGCCCATATACAGCGAAGATCAATTTTTAAATTTTTTTCTTCATGGAATGTAATACTCTGACCAAAGTTGCCCCAAATGCGGGGTAACTTTGGTCAGGCTATTTTCAACCCCTAGGGCACCCTTTCAAAATTATTC
Organism: Amphiura filiformis; assembly: GCF_039555335.1. Lineage (NCBI taxonomy): Eukaryota > Metazoa > Echinodermata > Ophiuroidea > Amphilepidida > Amphiuridae > Amphiura > Amphiura filiformis. Next base: position 20,897,999 of record NC_092642.1, on the reverse strand, counting down.
AAAAATCTTTTTCAACAAGGTGTAGAAGGGAACCCTAATGTCATAAAAAAAGAGATAATTAGAAATATATTTGGTTTTGTTTGGAAGCAGTGGTTTAAAAACTCTGAAAAGTGCCCAAAGTTACCCCATTTTACGGTATCGGATAGGCCTACTGATCGATGTATGTAAATATTCAAGCATGCCAAAATACCATCAGATGTTGCTCGAGAAACACTAGCTACGAATTTGCTCACGGATGCCCTCGCATTCGCAAAGCAAGCTTTGACCGTTAGTAAATATTTCGAACAAATCAGATGAAACATCTGATATACTAATGACAAATAAAAATTATACAGAAAATAGACCTACTGTGGCTTTTATCATTATTAAACATGCCCGAAGAGAACGATTTAAAAATAAACAGATTCATAGGCCTAAATACATTGATACAGAATGTGTATTATGTATATGTAGCAATGTTGCCCAAAATATGACAAATTATATGTAGGGCCTAAGCCACTGAAAACGTATACAAATATAAAGAAGAAAATAAATAAAAAACAGTAAGCGTAGAAAGAAAGGTCCAAATAAATAAATAAAGGGCCTACAGTAAAGCCTAAATAAGCATTTTCCAAAGTGAGGGTAAAACCGGGGTAAAACACATTTTGCATAATAAGTACAACTTAGCCAACGATTTAACCTGCCCGTTTTGATCTTGACTTGCTTTTCACAGATTGCATTGTAAGGGCTCGGATAGCGACATTTTTACGTATTTTTTTTTGTGGCACCTGAGAGCAAATCAGACACATCCTTCTGATATCAAATAATTTAAGATTTTTATTAAATTAGCGATACAATACACATTTTATGGCAAATTATTAAAATTGATATTTTTGAAATTTAACAGTCCTCAAAGTAAATTGTATAAATCTAACGATATGCAGTAAATAGTAGGAAGTTGGGTTGAACAGCCGTCAATCATATGAAAATTGTGACCTTCATTATTAAAGATATAGATTTTTTCCTCAAAACACTAAAAAATGTAGGTCTTTTTGGAAAAAAATGTTTAAGTTCAATATGAAAGGTCAAATTTTCAATTGAGTCGGCTTTTCATCCCAGCTACATAGGCCTATAGTTTAATTACATATCATTAGATTTATAAAGTTTACTTCGAGGACTGTTAAATTTGGAAAAATATAAAAAATATTTAAATTCTTTTTTTTAAATAATTTGTATTATATCGCGAATTTCACAAAATCAAAATTATTATTATTTTTAGATATAGGGACAATCCTCGTATTCAGCATGCAATTCGATATGTCTGATGTGCTCTCAGGTCCCATAACAATACTGTGCAAATGTTGCTATCCGCTTCCTCAATTTATTGTATTAATGAAAATCATTTTCTTCTTGTTTTTTTTTGTATCATTGTTTTGCATGAATGAAGTGATGATAACAATACCGCACTTTTCGCAAATACTTGCTTTTCAAAAGTGCAATTGATATTAACACTACATTCGTAAATGCCAGTAATTTTTCCCTGAAAAGTATTTGCTTTTCAGAGAAAAGAGAAAGGCATTTACTGAATGGCGTGTTATTAGTGATCATCGCTCCATTCGTGGAAAATAATGGAGCGGTAAAACAATAGCGCGACGTCATAGGTGTGTATTAATCTAATATATTTCTGTGTTTTATCAACCAACATAAACCTGTCATACCTCACGACGATGCCCAATATTGATGAAATATGCAACTCAAGGTAACATTCAGGTAGAAAAGTTATTGATGTGAGTATCAATTTATTTCACAAGGAACTCATTTTGCTTAATCACATCAAAGATCTTCTTTAAACATTCTCTGTAGGAAAGTTAGATATCCAGTATAACTCAAGTTCTGGAACTTCTTTCAAATTACCCTTACAATAATGAACATTTACATTTGCTGACACTAATTGACAAGAACTCATTTTGACATGTTCTATAAACCTGGTTCCTTTAGTTATAGTCACCCAATTACTGAAAAACATTCTGCTCCAAAACTGGCTCCAAAACATAACAGACAAATTACCAAACTCGATCATATCTACTAGTCAATGAAATCCTAACTTTCATCTTGTCTGTTTGATCACAGACATAGTTGTTATGCTTCTTTAAGGCGATATAATACCCCGATTTTCATCAGTACCCCTCTTCTTTTTTTTCTTGCAAATTTATTAAGTACATATATATGTTTATCACCTCATGTCCTGAACTTATAAAATATATCTACATATAAAGTGAATTTCAACAATTTTAGTAAGTCATTTTAGCCCTATATATTTTTTGTTTACTGTAACCTAGTAACTCAGATCTGTGTTTCATAACAAACCATAATTTATTCTTTTGAAAATGTTCAAGTAGGGTACATGAATAGAATACATTAAATCCTTTGTTATACTCTCTATAGAAAATCTATAGTGGTGCATGCAAAATACCTACCATGATATAACACTGAATAAATTAAATAAACACTTATACAATGGATGCATAGTCATTAGTTGTTAGGAGAAGAAAAGGCTATTAGGTCACCGTATGTCAGGTTATAGGTCAATTGGTTCAGGTCAAATTTAAGCATCAATTTTGAATACACATGTGAGAGTCTGTGATATCATATGAGGCATAATTTTGATATTCTGTCTTTAACTGGATATATATCGAGAAGTGCATGGTGGATATACTAATATACCTTGGGATGTAAATGGTGAGTACAATTTAGAATGCCTAGTTGAGACGGATTTCACAAATAAATATAAAATAGTTACCAAAATCACAAAACTTAAGCTTACGGAAAACTACCCAATATGGTTGTATAGGTGACAAGAAATACAATTTTTTTCATCATTGCTGTAGTATGGTTGTTGTAACCTGTTACCTATGGCTTAATTAAGTTTCAGTGCAATAATGTCGCAAGTTAAAAATGCAAAATATAGCTCAACATTGCAAATAGAAGCATTTTAACCAGTTCCTTTTTGATAGTTGTGGAGCACCAAGTTCATGAAGTCATAAAAGAAATCAGGAACCACTTATTCCCATTTTACATATCAACTTTATTTCCCTAATGTGTTAGCAACACATATCCAAAATTTTAACGAAATCCGTTGATAGTAAGCTTTCCAAAATGAAGTGAATTTAAATCATCAGTGATGTACCTCCTTTTGGCTTCTATCTGTAAAAGCATGTAAGCTACATTGATACCGATACCACCAATAAAAGCGAGAAGATTTGCCCTTCATTTTGCATACCACTTTGTCCAATTTTTTTTGTAATTTCTTCACAAAATGCAGAAAAATGCAAAAAAAAATCAATGGGTGTAGTACCCCCTTAAATGTCAACCCATAATGTTTAAATTTCATATAATTTCCTTTCAATCTTGCCATATCCTTTTAGGCTGCAATCCCATATTCCTGATAACTTTCGCTCAAGGTTAAAACATTCAATCCATCTTAAGCAGACTGGCCATAAATCCATCTAGTAGTGCATTTTTATTCTAAGCAGGGAATCTACTTTTCCCCTGATAACTCAAAGATCTTCTTTAAAAAATTTCTGTAGGAAACTTAAAATCCACTATACAAACAAGGTGAAGCATCTTTCAAATTACCTTTAAAATAATGAACATATTCATTTGCTGACACTAATTGACAAGAACTCATTTGGACATGCTCTAAAAACCTGGTTCCTTCAGTTATAGTCACCCAATTACTGAACAACTTGCCATAAACATTCTGCTCCAAAAACTGTCTCCAAAACATATCAGACAAATTACCAAACTCATCCACTAGTCAATGAAATCCTAACTTTAATCTCAGACATAGTTGTTATGAGTCTATAAATGCCAACCCATGTCTAAATTTCACATAATTTCCTATCAATGTTGCCATATCCTTTTAGGCTGCAATCCCATATTCCTGATAACTTTCGCTCAAGGTTAAAACATTCAATCTATCTTAAGCACACTGGCCATAAATCCATCTAGTAGTGTATTTTTCTTCTAAGCAGAGAATCTACTTTCCCCTGATAAGTGCATCTCAGAGCAGTGCTCTTCTTATTGAAGGTTTTTCCCTACTGTTTCACATGAGATGCAAAGTGATATGAATTGCATATGTTAGGAGGTTATTCTTATACAATTCTGTGTTTTATCAACCAACATAAACCTGTCATACCTCATGATGCCCAATATTGCTGAAATTTGCAACTCAAGGTAACATTCAGGTAGAAAAGTTATTGATGTGGAAAATCAATTTATTTCACAAGAAACTCATTTTGCTTCATCAAATTAAAGAACTTCTTTAAACATTCTCTGTAGGAAAGTTAGTGATCTCAGTGCAGTGCTTTTCTTATTGAAGGTTTTCCCTGCTGTTTCACATGAGATACAAAGTAATATGAGTTGCATATGTTAGGAGGTTATTCTAATATACTAGGCGGTTACCCGTATTTCACGGTTCTCTGCTGTCATAGTTATTGGCTTTTGCAGATCTCAAACCTGGGCTTCCTTGGCCAAAGTTACACCCACCGACCAAGTTTGAGCTCCATGAGCAATTTGAAATCTTTGTTTTTTGACCTATGACCTCTCAACCGTAGGTCTGACAAAAAGGTCACAATGGAACTTTTGTTTGTTAGTCCAATTTCCAAGTATGTGCTCCATAGGCAATTTCAAATTTTTACCTTTTTGACCTTTGACCTCTTAACCGTAGGTCAGAAGAAAAGATCACCATTGAAACTTTTGTTTGTTAGTCCAAGGTCCACCCACCCACCAAGTTTGAGTTCCAGAGGGGCAATTTGAAATTTTGACCTTGACCTATGACCTGTTAACCGTGGGTCTGATTGAAAAAGGTCACTGTGGAAACTTTTGTTTGTTAGTCCAAGGTCCACCCACCCACCAAGTTTGAGCTCAATGGAAGCAATTTGAAATTGTTACCTTTCTTGACCTATGACCTCTTAACCGTAGGTATGACTGAAAAGGTCACCATGGAAACTTTTGTTTGTTAGTCCAAGGTCCACCCACCCACCAAGTTTGAGCTCCATAGGTGCAATTTGAAATTGTTACCGGTCTTGACCTATGACCTCTTAACCGTGGGTATGATGAAAAGGTCACCGTGGAAACTTTTGTTTGTTAGTCCAAGGTCCACCCACCCACCAAGTTTGAGCGCCATAGGAGCAATTTGAAATTGTTACCTTTCTTGACCTATGACCTCTTAACCTTAGGTATGACGAAAAGGTCACCGTGGAAACTTTTGTTTGTTAGGCCAAGGTCCACCCACCCACCAAGTTTGAGCTCCATAGGGGCAATTTGAAATTTTACCTTTCTTGACCTATGACCTCTTAACCGTAAGTATGACAAAAAGGTCACCGTAGAAACTTTTGTTTGTTAGTCCAAGGTCCACCCACCCACCAAGTTTGAGCTCCATAGGAGCAATTTGATATTGTTACCTTTCTTGACCTATGACCTCTTAACCGTGGGTATGATGAAAAGGTCACCGTGGAAACTTTGTTGGTTAGTCCAAGGTCCACCCACCCACCAAGTTTGAGCTCCATAGGGGCAATTTGATATTGTTACCTTTCTTGACCTATGACCTCTTAACCGTAGGTATGACGAAAAGGTCACCGTGGAAACTTTTGTTTGTTATTCCAAGTTCCATCCACCCACCAAGTTTGAGCTACATAGGGGCAGTTTGAAATTTTTACCTTTCTTGACCTTTGACCTCTTAACCGATGGTTCGACAAAAAGGTCACCGTGGAAACTTTTGTTTGATAGTCCAAGGTCAACACAATGGCATGGCTAGATTTGCCATTTAAAGTATTTGAAATTAGACTTCAATTGAACTTGACCCCGTCCTTGACCTTTGACCTTAAAAAATATAAACTCGTTCTTACTCATACCAAGCTGCACCCACCCACCAAGTTTGAGCCCCGTATGACCTACGGTGGCCTCACATTAGCAGTCACAGACAGACAGACAGACAGATCTACAGACAGAGAGACAGAGAATAGCGTATTATTATATAGATTCTGTGTTTATCAACCAACATAAACCGGTCATACCTCACAATGCCCAATATTGATGAAATATGCAACTCAAGGTAACATTCAGGTAGAAAAGTTATTGATGCGGAGAATCAATTTATTTCACAAGGAACTCATTTTGCTTCATCACATCAAAGATCTTCTTTAAACATTCTCTGTAGGAAAGTTAGATATCCAGTATAACTCAAGGTCTAGAACTTCTTTCAAATTACCCTTACAATAATGAACATTTACATTTGCTGACACTAATTGACAAGAACTCATTTTGACATGTTCTATAAACCTGGTTCCTTCAGTTATAGTCACCCAATTACTGAATAACTTGCTGTAAACATTCTGCTCCAAAAACTGTCTCTAAAAGATATCAGATAAATTACCAAACTCATACCCTAGTCAATGAAATCCTAACTTTTATCTCGTCTCTCAATTTTGAACACAGACATAGTTGTTATGCTTCTTTAAATGTCAACCCATAATGTTTAAATTTCACATAATTTCCTTCCAACCTTGCCATATCCTTTTAGGCTGCAATCGCGTATTCCTGATAACTTTCGCTCAAGGTTAAAACATTCAATCCATTTGGTTCTCTTCTGTACTTAAGCACACTGGCCATAAATCCATCTAGTAGTATTCCAAGTAGGAAATCTATTTTTCCCTGATAAGTGATCTCAGTGCAGTGCTCTTCTTATTGAAGGTTTTTCCCTACTGTTTCACATGAGATGCAAAGTAATATGAGTTGCATATGTTAGGAGGTTATTCTTATACAATTCTGTGTTTTATCAACCAACATAAACCTGTCATACCTCACCATACCCAATATTGATGAAATATGCAACTCAAGGTAACATTAAGGTAGAAAAGTTATTGATGTGGAGTATCAATTTATTTCACAAGGAACTCATTTTGCTTCAAGAACTCAAAGATCTTCTTTAAACAATTTCTGTAGGAAACTTAAAATCCACTATACAAACAAGGTATAGCATCTTTCAAATTACCTATAAAATAATGAACATTTTCATTTGCTGACACTAATTGACAAGAAATCATTTTGACATGTTCTAAAAACCTGGTTCCTTCAGTCATTAAGCTACTTGCGGTTCCGCCATTATGCACTATGTGCGGGGAGAGCCTCGAACTGGCAGCATACATGAATGGGAATTGAACTAGTCATAACGTTCTGTGTAAGGTTACATAATTCTTCCTTTCATGTATGCTGCCAGTTCGAGGCTCTCCCCACATAGTGCATAAATGAACCGTGCAAGTAGCTTAATATTCACCCAATTACTGAACAACTTGATGTAAACATTCTGCTCCAAAAATTGTCTCTAAAAGATATCAGACAAATTACCAAACTCATCTACTAGTCAATGAAATCCTAACTTTTATCTTGTCTCTCAAGTTTGATCCCAGACATGAGTCTTTTAAATGTCAACCCATAATGTTTATATTTCATGTAATTTCTCTCAATCTTGCCATATCCTTTTAGCCTTCAATCCCATGTTCCCAATTCTTCTTTTTTAAACTTTCTCATCTCTCTCAAGGTAAACATTCAATCTATTTAGTTCTCTTTGGTGCTTAAGGTTAAACAAAGTGTTGAAGGGCTTTACCTCCAGAAAAAATATATTATTACCTTATACGTAAGAAAATATGTCTACTTATCATGTGAAATAAAAAATCCGGAAAAAAATGTGTGAAAATGTGTTTTTAGCCTATTTTTTAGCTCTTGTCAAGCACTATTATTCGATTTGTTTACAAGCGCCAAGCAACTGTCGTCTAGGAGAGTGATTGACATCTTTATTATTAGAGAAGAATGGAATCTGTATAGTTCATGAATATTCATGTAGTATTTATACAACCTGTATCCCAGCCATTTTGCTTAGCTATCATAATCGTTCATATCTGACGCCCATATGATCCATGGTGTTAAACTGATATTCAGCAACTTTATATCTCTCGATCTTTGCGATCCGAAATATTGAATTTCAACTTTAGGCACATCTCTAGCAAGATAATTAAATACCTGTCACAAATAGAGGTCTTGAAATGTTACTAGCAACGATAAAAATGTGAATAGAGAACAAATCGGGTTCAAACATGCTTCAAAAATATGGTAATCGCGTAAGGTAATTGTCAACGCCTACTACCAGAATAGCGGAAGAGGGCAGACTTCATAAGGGAGTGTTCATAATATATTTTAGTGGGGACAAAGAATTTGGAAATTATTTGGGAAATTTCCTGGGTTTTTGGTTTTGTTTTTTATTTTATCTTCCTGTTCGGGTGTTTGGTTGGCACATTTTGGGTCATTTTCATGCACTTCACAGGAGTTTTTTCGTGGCTTCTCTGTAGCTGTCGTGTGTCTTTTTCCCCACGTAGGCCTACAGGGTATAAATAATAAATGAATAATAATATATGAAAAAAAGAATCTGGAACTTCAACGTAAAAAAACAAAACAAAAACAAGACAAACTGTACCCTGCTAAAAATATCAACCCCTATCCTCTCTGAGAATAAAAATAATAAGACTCCAACCTCACCTGCAAAAAAATATTTTTTCGGGGGGGATAATTTGGGATAAGTTCGGGCCTATTTTATTGCGACAATTTTCAAAATCTATAAGGTGAAATACGGTGTCGTGGGGATGTGCGGCAGATTTGGGGTGCATTTTCAGCTATTTAGTTTAGACTCTGTTGTATTTTTAGCCATGATTTTATTGACCCTCAGTGTCTTGAAAATTAGGTTTAAGAAGGGTATTTTTCAATGATTTTCTCGAAAAAGTAAAAATTTGCGAAAACTTTCAGTCCAAAAGTTGATACAATTTTGGGTCTGTTTTATTCAAATTTGGTTTAAAATCGTACCGTAGTTTTCTTTGTTACAGCCTCATATCCTTACCCAAACCAACTTGAGAAGGTTCCTCCGGGGTGTGTGCACATTTGCAGTTTATTGGCCTACACTCATCATTTAAGCCTAAAATCAAAGTGTTAATACCATTAACACTACCATGGCCCGCTTTTGTCGTGATGACTGGCTTCCAAAATGTAGGCCTATTTTAAATTATAAATCTGGTCCCGCTAGAGGTGTGTTTTTACCCATGGAGGTCTCTCCCTCGGGTTCGTGGATGTGCCACAGTTTTGGGGTAGGCCTACCTTTTCAACGACTAGGATGGGTGGGTTTACAGCGAAGACCAACTTTTAGGCGCATTTTGGCAAAAGTGCCCAATAAAAAGCGTCAAATTAGGCCAAATGTGGGTGACTTTGATCCCAGCATGGTACAAATGTTTTGAAGAGACCCGCCCGAGGTGTTTTTATAAAAAAAATGGTCGGGCCTGCTAAAAAACCTCCCGGAATCAAGCATGGGTAGGCATACCAAAATGCCTTGAGACCCCCCCCCCCCCAACCCAGCGCCGGGACCTCCATGACATGATATTCTCCGCGAGTCCACCAGAAAATATAAAAATATAACATTTTGATAGGCCTACTAGACCTAGGCCTATATTTGTCTGTAAACCTTTCTTGTAGTTGGCTACCGCGTATGTCTACCGTGATGACAGTAAGCGTAGCTGCCGGGGGCAATTGCAAAATTGCCTATTTGGGCCCCCCGCCCCTAGTGCAAGGAAAAAAAGAGGGAAAGAGGGGGGGGAAGAGGAAAAAAAAGAGAGGGTGAGAGGCGGGGCAGAGAGATGAGGAATCCAAACTATATGCAATACAGCTCAATAGGCCTACCATATATCGATTATTATCAATAAGCCTGGCAAAATTGTCTATTTGGGCCCCGCCCCAGTGGGAAATTTGGTGGATTTGGGCCCCGCCCATAGGGCCTACAGTCTTGCCCTCCTGGAAAAAATCCCAGCTACGCCGCTGCGTGATGATGTTGCAAAGTTGCGGAAGTTCATTCATAAATTTTCCATTTCCACTCGACAACAACCGGGACAACAACAGGCCAGCACGCAGCCAGCAGTAGCTAAATCCCGAGCTAATCAGAGACATGTGCGTTTCTCTTTCAACAGAAAATATGTGACCATGTGACTGACACGATGTACGCTTCAAATAATTATGCTCTCGGCGTCGAAAGTATGATAATGGCAAATATTTATAATGAACACTCCCTTATTTAGCCACACCTCAGTTCCTTTCTCGGGTTGCCTGGTATATCAGCAAAATCCTACACCTATCGCCTTCCCTTGGTAAAATCCCTGATAAAAACTCGTGATATTGAAATTGAATTTCAGCGCCAGAACTTCCGTCATTCTAGCATCATGGATGGATATGCAGTGGGCGCCGCTAGAGGGGCAGTATTTTCCCCAATATTTTTCTTTCCCACCCAGTTTTTAGGCAAAATCCCCACAATTATGTAATTTTCCACTTTTTGCGGCAATTTAGTGCAATGATTTCCAAGTGCCCCGTCTCAAATTCACTTCCCCCCCCCATGCCCCGCGAAAAAAAATTCTGGTTCCGCCACTACGGGTATGGCCATAGCTAGGGGGCTTTCCCACCCACCCCCAGTTGCCCTTGGTTATGCTGGACGTACGGTATGAGAAATTTAGAGCTTGTTCAATTCCACCAAATTTAGAAATTTTAAAGGTATATACAGTGTATATAGCCTATTAAAACGGATCACAGTCAAATAAAATATCGTAGGCCTAATAATTTTACCAATGGCATTTATTGAGCTGCTCCTATGGTTTAATATTGATATTATATAATTGAGCTCCTTGTCAAGCTCCTGAGTACAGGGACTAACTGAGCTCCGCTATTTTCAGAAATGAAGGCCTGGCCTTAAATGAATAATTAAGATTGAGGCAGCCTTTTGTTTCATTTTACAGAACTTTTTTAATCCCCAAAATTAGTGGGTTTTTTTAATTGTGAGTAGGCTTTTAAAACGAAATTCAAATTTGGCAATATTTTCCATTGCTTAACGAATTGATCTGCGTGAAAATTCCTAAACATGTGGCCAGAGCGGGATGAGTGGTATAAAAATCTTAACTTGTGAGAAAGGACGTAGGCCTAGGCCTATGGGGTTGTAGGCTATGAGGTTGTGGATCACGAAATGCCCCTTTAATGTGTGCTAGGTAGGCCTAAAGTCATTCTTCCTCCCTTTCGACATGCCAAAATTTATTCCCTCCCCGGCCCGGCTTGCCAAAAATTGCGTTCTCGAAATCGAAGGCTGTGCAATCAGTAGGCCTACCGGTATTAGCCTACTAATTATAAGCCAAAATTTCCAAGCGACTCGCTAAAATCGCTTGCCTCCCGTCTCGCCAGCCAAAATCACTTGTCCGCACCCCCTGGACTGCCAAATTTTGTGGCCCCTCCTTGGCCTGCCGAAAATGCCCCACCCCTTTGCATAGGCCTAGGCCTACGCCTATATGCCAATTTTTTGGGATCCCCAATTTTCATACCCATACCTTAAATGGATTTCTAAATATCTACCTGTTGCAAGCGCAGCAAGCATGAAAATGTGCACATTTTTTTTCGCGCCTAACTACCCCCCCAACATTTTCCCTCCCATGCACCAGGTTTATTGGCGCTAGATTTTAAGCTAGAAAATACCTAAATATTTTAAAATCCAAACTCGACAACACCACTTTATCAGACAAATAGAGCCCGTCTTATACGTAAACAGAATGTTTAAAAAAAAATGAGAGTGTCACTTTTGTCCAAAAAATTTGAATTTTGGCCTTGAGCAGCGACAATCAGAGGTAAGAAAAACACAGTATGCGCAGCTTGAAATATAGAATCACTATATCAATTTTGAAGTTTGTACTTCAAAGCACAAGCAAACGAGGTGAAATGGTTCTAAAAAAATTGATTTCGCTGTATCTTTTTATCGCGAAACTAGACAATTTGACAGCAGCGAGTCGAAAAAATAGCAAATATCTCAATTTTCTGCTATCGAAATAAAAATTTAAATAGCACCTGCATATAGAAGAGGGTTTATAGAAATAATGTAGGTCAGAATTTTGTCTATGAAATCGTGCACGGAATTGTTATTACTGGTTACAAAACGACATACAAGTGGAGGCCATTTTACTTCAAATTCGGCAAACATGTAAGCTTACTAAAACAAATCGAGACAAGCAATATCAAGAATGAATATGCACATTCTTTTATTGACTTGTTTGTAATGTCGTCGTAGTTCCCAACAAAATCGCCACTTCCACTGAGAAATTATGGCCGTGTTCCCAAAAATCTTGATGCTCGGATATTGAAAAAAAATTGAAATGTTTGAAAAGTACATTTCTTTTTTTTTGAGCCAAGTGGAAAATTCAAGCATAATAATAACCCTTACACTTTCAGCTTTTAGACGTAGTTTTGCGTTTTCTCTCTCGATATTTATTTCCAGAAATAGATAATTTTAAAGGGGGCTACATGCAGTCTCATTCTGGATCGATCATTGCAAAGTTTAGTATAACCTTAAGCAGATTGGACATAAATCCATCTAGTAAGTATGTTTTTATTCCTAGCAGGAAATTCATTTTTTTCTGAAATGTGTCATCTCAGGGCAGTGCTCTTCTTTTTAAAAGTTGTTTTACTGTTTAATGTGAGATGCAAACAAGTAATATGAGTTGCATGTTTGGAAATTGATTTTAAAATTCATAGCCAAACTAAGTGTTCAAATTCTTATGTATTTTATTGTTCTTCTCCCCGACATAAACCTGTCATTCCTCGGGAGGTAAACTCAATATATTTTGATGGAGTACTGTATACATGTAGCTGGATATTTTTGCGAGATTTTATCAATTCTGGACAGTTTAGTCCGTGTTTCGTTCACGTTTTCACATATATATTCACATTAAGTTTTAAGTTCCATGTACAATAAAAAATTTTCCTGGGTTAAAAATTTACAGCTGCCTGTTCGACCACGATACGCACACAAAATTAAACCCCCGTGAAAATTTTCCGCTACACAGTATTAGATATTCAGGCTGTTGATGTGAGGAAACATTTACTATGTCTGACTAGGAACTCACTTTGCTTGATCAATCACTTGCCTTCATTTAAAATGGTGCTTTTTAGGCTTAAGGTGAGTGGAATGACAGGAACCATATTTTTCCCATTTTAGCCAAAAAGACTGCATAATATCTGTTTTTTATTTCCTGTACTTGGGACTGGTTGGGCCCCAACTTGGGGACTGCATAATATCTTAATATTGATACAATGATGTAAAAGCAAATGAGTCAAGGAAGCCAATAATCACATTTATATTTCCATAGGTCTTGTGGTTCTTGAGTTACGGCCAATAATTAAATATATCAAAACAAAAGTTTTTGGGTATTTTTGTCCCCACCTGAGAAAATTCATGCACAAGTAGCTGAAATCCCTTATATGAAGCCTTGGAATCTCCTTTATAGATCCCATACCATTCCTCTTGTGTGTCAGCTTTATTTTTCTCAATATCTGAGTGCAAACAATGCTAGGTCATATTCCCCACTGACCAGCCTTAACCAGTTTAAGGCAAGTAATTTGCCTGTCTATAAAAATTAATTTTCTATGTTTCTATGATCTCAGGCCTTATCTTTTGAGGCGAGTTTGGTGATCACTCACCTAAAATGAAGCTAAGGAGAGCTTTTTATCACTCACCTACATTTGGTGCAATACTAACACAAGTGATTAGAATCACTCGCCTACAGCTCACCAGACAAATTTTGAGGAGAGTGATTTGTCACTCGCCAGTAATTTTCAAAAGACAAGGCCTGTGATCTGCTTGTTGTTAAGAACGAAAGGCATTCCTGATTTATCTGTTAAAATTTGTTTTTCTGATCAAAAAAAATATCGAAAGATTCTAATTACGTCTGCCAAAATACAGCCCATGATATCCATAACACCTGATAACATGCTATAAAGCTTGATTTGACGTAAAACTAACAAGTCTGACAGCCAGCCATGCATCATAACAAACATATCAAATGATACTCTGACATATCACGACTTAACTTCTCTAGTTAAATAGCTCATTAATAGCGCGTCACATACCTACTTATATGTAAAATGAGAAAATAACGACTGCACACTCTGAGGTATGGCCAATTATATCTTAACACGCTTATTAGTTCTTTTGACACAAAAATGAGGAGTTAAGGATACTGTATGCGTAAACCTATCCTCTGTGTTAATGTCATAAACCCATTGCAACTGATGAAGCAACTGGATCACTTGATATTTTGTCATGGGTAATAGTAATTTTGGACACAAAAAAGGAGATAAAATATTACAATCTGTAAACCAGTTAATCTATATGTGACATGATCAAGGGCAATGAGTCGCATGTCGCTAATATTGTTTTTGAGATATTGGCAATATAAAATTGTTTTATACTGTTTTCATTGATAAATTGCTCTTAACTCGGTAACCAGATGTCCCGATTTTGATGGGGTTTGCATCAAAATGTAGCATTTGTAAACTGCCAGAAAATGGTGTAAAAAACTTCTAATTGAAAATTGCTGACATGCGACTCATGTTATTGTAAAACCATCAGAATTGCAGCGATGGGATCAGTTCTATAAGATGCTATTTTACACTTAATTTTATCATGGTTAATAGTTATTTCAACACAAAAAGGAGGAGTTAAAGAGTACTGTTAGTACCTATATGCTGTGTTAATATCGTAAACCCATATCCAAATTGAAGCCATGGGATCAGTTCTATGAAATACTCTTGTACATTTTGTGCATGATTATAAGTTATTTTGACACAAAAAAGGAGGAGTTATAATGGTACTGTGTGTAAATATGCTGTGTTAATAATATATCATAAACCCATCCAAATTAAAGCAATATGGGATCAGTTCCATGAGACACTCTTGTACAATTTATATTTTTTCACAGTTATTGTTTATTTCGACACAAAAAAGAGGATTTAAAATAGTACTGTGTGTAAACCTTTATGCTGTGTTAATATTGTAAAACCATCAGAATTGAAGCAATGGGGTTATACACTTGATATTTACTTAATAGTTATTTTGACACAAAAAAAAGTACAATGGTACTGTGTGTACAAATAAGAAAATATAAAAAATAACAACTATACACTCTGATGCGGCATGGCTAATTATATTTCATCACAGTTATTCGTTACTTGACACAGACAAAGTGTGTTCATATGGTAGAGTATATAATGTAAACCTATCCTATGCACTCATATTGTAAACTCATCAGAATTGAAGCCACTGCATGGATCATACTTTCATACACTTGATATTTTATGGTTATTAGTTATATTTTGACACAAAAAGAGTTGAAATGGTACCGTGTGTAAACCTATCCCCTGTGTTAATATCATAAAGCCTTCGGAACTGAACCATCTGGATCGGTTCTATGAGATACTTCTGTACACTTGACCTTTCAAAAAGTAATCATTTCTGATTGCTTTCCAATTGTGCTTCTCTTCAGCAATCAACTTCAGTGCCATCTTTTGTGTAAACCCCACAGAGCCTTGGAAATATGTTATCTGTTGGATGAAAACCTAGTCGGGTTTTTTTTTGAACATATCAGGTTAGATTTCATGGTAAACAATGACTGATTAAATAGGAGGAGGAAATTAAGCGAGAAATGAGGATGTTTGCCAGTAAATTTCAAACAAGTGGCCAACCGTACATCTTTCCGGAGGCTTTGTCACGTCGACTGACAGTTTGTCGAGACGATTCAGTTGATTGAAAGGCACTTGAGGAGAAGACTAGCAAATCATATTATATATAATGAAGATCTCCCAGACTCCATCTTGTCTCTGTCTGTCTGGAGCAAGTATCAAATAATAAAACGTCTTTTAATAATAAAAACGTCAAACTGAATTCACTCTGCTTTAAATAACAAGCATGTTGTGGTTGACTTTCATATAGTTCTCTATGCGCTACTAGTAAATCCAGGTATATGATACAAGCTAACAGAATGAGAAAAATGGGCTATTCAAGTTGAATTCCACACACCCCATATGGAAGACATGACCTTAATCTCCTGCACAGGGAGTGTAGATTTTAAATGGAATCACCCATTATATAGGTAACCCCATTTGAAATGCATATTCCCACTTCTGGCACTGAGCAGTCAAAATTTGGAGGACGAAAATTTGGGTAGGGCTGACAATCTGAGCATTTTATATTTTGACATAATTGGTACTGAACTTGCTTTCATTAAGTTAAGACACAGCTTATTTTGCTCTGAGATTATTGTCTTGTTTGCAACCGAGTTTGATTTGAACTTGCCTTCAGTTTTTTAATTGAATTAATTTTAAAAACTAGGGCATGTAGTTTCCATTGTTTACTTTTGTATTTGGTTGTCTGTCCCTGGAGAAGAGCAGTTTACCTGCTCGAAACATTGTTGTTATTTTTTGTCTATTTGGTTTTGTTTGACTGCTACGTGTACAGTGATTTCCATCACTTTCAGTGTACTTTTGTACTCTTTTTGCTGACACTTCTGTGGGCTTTGGAATTGGCAAATGTTGGTCATCAAATTTGCCTGTTTTTGTGCCTACATTGGTTGTTTGGTTTATTGTGTCTGTTTATATGCGCAGTGATTTTCATCACTTGTTCTAGTGTACTTTTGTATTCCCATTGATCCATGTGTTTTTGCAAGTTTAGCACAGCACAGGTAATTTTTGGCTATCTAACTTTACTAATGCCTACATTTGCTGTTTTTGTTCCCCCTCCTTATACTAGTATTCTAGTCTGAATTTTACTTGTTTCCCCATGTCAAGTTGGTGTACCTTGCTCTTTTTCTTTCCTCTTGTATCATTTATTAATCCTTGATGTGTTTTGCGTCCTCATCCGTTGGATTCGCCATTACCCACTTATCCAAATAATAATTTCCTGACTTTCACCGGGTTTCGTGCAAACTGGTCTCATATTAATGTGTAAACAAATTATTCCATTTCATCAACAAACATGGCATTAGCAATGCATTATTTTAAATATATTCAAGTCAAAATTTAATATATTTGTCATCCAAGTCATTGTGTTTCGTCTCATCACAGATAATATTTTGCTTATAAACATCAAACACTGGTAACTCCAATAATGGGAGTTTTAGGGTAGTGTAATGCACAGAATAAAACAAAATAAACAAGTTAATGGTGCAGAAGTATTTAAACAGATTTCATCTGACATTATATGTCTGATTTGTTTATCTACATGACATATATAGAGGTAGCTTATGAAAATACTCCTTTACATATAAACATTGATTCATTTGCCAGCATGCCTAGACAGAGGTTTATGAACCTGCAGTCTTATGAATTATTTGAAATAATAACAAATGTTCCTGCTTACTGGATATTGTATTTTGCTTTCAGATATAAATGATTTGCTCATACATTGTATGAAATAATAATGCGAGGCACACTCATGGAGTCTCTACTAATATTGTCACTGCTTAAAGGGACTCTTAATTATTAACTCTCTCCACGCGGGTGTCGACTGCAGACGACAAGTTTAAATTTTTTTTTAATTCAAAAATTTTCAGAATTGTAAATTTTCATGTCTATATTTGGAATCAGCATTAAAAATGCATTAAAATGAGTACAAACCTAGTATTGGTTAAGTGGTTCTTAAGATAGCTCTTGATATTTTGAGAAAATATCTCAATTTTAGGCCTTATTCAATGGCTAGTACACAGAGCATTAACTGCAACCAAACACACCAAAATTGATTGACAATCAGATCTGTTGGCATTTATTTGATTAATCAATCATGTGCTAACATACTGTGACAATGGAAAGCTATCTACAAGCAAATCAATGAAATAGATAAGCAAGTATGTATCTAAAGGTGCAAAGTCACATTTTGATTATGCAAGCGCTGTTTAGACAAACTTTCCAGTTGAATTTCATAACAAATTAGGTACCAGAAATTGTTCGATCTTTGGATCGACCGTCGATGCCGATTTGATGCTTGTTATTGATGAACTAACAACTACTTAACCAGAACTAATGCTAAATGTATAATTAATATCAATACAGGCAAAGATTCAAATGTTATCACAATTATAGTCAATCAATTGATTTCATAAATACTAAGGATCGACCAAGTATCGATGATCGATCGAATGATCGAACTAATTTGTTTCTATTGCCTTATAGGTAATACATAATAATTAACTTAGCCAAGACAATCTATCTGAATTCGCTGTCGTAGTATACGTTAGAATATGACTGTTGCTAGGTCAACTGGATCACGCTTTCTTTGTTACGAACCACTGGTCGAAATGATCGCAACACAAAGTGTATGGCATATCAAAATTCGGAACAGACCCATTCCATGTCAACTCAGGGATGTGCACCGCAGCACCTCTTCAATTTTTTTTTTTCTGTGTGGTGGTAGATATTGATGAAAGTAAAATCCGAAAATTTGAGCTTCATACTCCATTTCGTTTTCCCGTGGCATCAATTTGAAATTTAGGGGTCAGCATAAAAATGTGTAAATGTAGCGAAAGACGACGTTTGGAGGTCCATAAATGTATAAAGGAACCCTTTACAACTTTGAAAAGTATGTATCCTGGGATATTTATTTGTGTAGAATTCAAATCTGGCATCAGAAAACTTGTAACTCCTTTACTTTTAAAGAGATAGGGCCCTCAAAATGCAACTTCGTCAACTTGGGGGGTCAGAACTCCAAAAGTAAAAATAATTTTATTGTCCATTTTTTTGCCAGTCAGAGCCCTTAGGACATTACTCTTATCCAATATTGAGCCTATTAGAATACTCTTAGCTGAGATATTACCCATGCAAAACCCCAATTGTACATATTTTGTACATTTTGACCCCCCTGAAAACCAATGTCAGACAATTTGATCCACCATCAAATTCAGGTATGTTGAAAATATGTCCTTGGACAACATTTCTGAGAGATATTGGCTTGGGGTCTTGAATTCTACACAAATAAGTACCCCAGGATACATACTTTTCAAAGTTGTAAAGGGTTCCCTTTATACATTTATGGACCTCCAAACGTTGTTTTTCGCGTTGCGACACATTTTTGACGCTGACCCCTAAATTTCAAATTGATGCCACGGGAAAGCGAAATGGAGTATGAAGCTCAAATTTTCGGGATTTTACTTTCTCATCAATATCTACCACCACACAGAAAAAGAAAAAAATTGAAGGGGTGCTGCGGTGCACATCCCTGGAGTTGACATGGAATGGGTCAACAGGTGTATGAGCCCAGGCTTGGAGCAGTAACCAATGGTTACTAACGTGCACTATGACAGCGAATATATCAGAATGCCAATTCATAGACACACTTCAGTGGGCAAAGCTTCATAGTAGATGGTATATAAATCTATTATTGCTGCTCGTTTTTAAATATTAAAAAAAAGTCCATTATAAACACTGCACAAAGATGGTTACAATCCATATGATCTCAAGCCAATTCGCCGTCGAAGTGACATAATAATCGGATTAACTACCATAGCAATAGAAGAATACAATTTTTGAATAGATCGCCCTGCACTACAAGAAGGTTGCACTCATCACCTGTGTATGTCTGCAATCATAGATTGAATACAATACCACTCTTTACAAAGATACATACATGTATCTTACAGGTGCAAGTGATCAGCATTTCTTTGACATCTATGGTTCAATGCAAAGGTTAACCGTGTGAATGTACCAGACAGTATTCAAAAATTGTATTCATCTATTGCTACTGTAGTTAATCTGATTATTACATCACTTCGACGAATAGATCTTCTCAAATCGAAGGTTAGTGAAAACACCTGTTTGTGTATATGATGACCACACATATTGGGTGCAGCAGTTATGCTAGTTGTGCAATGGGCTATTCCATATAAAATTCACACTACCCCTGTGGAAGATTTTGGAAATATCTTCCACAGGGGGAGTATGAATTTCAAACGGAATTAACACATTAGCAGCTCCATTTGAAACTCACCCTCCCTCAGGGGAAGATTCAGGTTGAATCTTTCTCAGAGGGTGTATGAAATTCAAATTGAGCTGCCTAATGTGCTCATTCCATTTGAAATTTATACTCCCCTGTGGCAGATATTTCCAAAATCTTCCACAGGGTAGTGTGGATTTTAAATGGAATAGCTCAATGCATGCATACACACCTGGTGCACATGCATGGTTTTTCAAACATTTCCGATGTTGATTTGAAAAGGTCTATAACAGTATGCTCATTATCAATTTCAAGGTTCATAATGGTCTATTGTGTACAACTAATTCAAATTGTGAAAAGAAGTAAACATCACTCAAAAAGGAAGTCCACACTTGCTGAACAGATTCTGACTTTTCGAAACAGAATATTCGATAAACATGACTTCATTGCCATTCTATTTCCAGTAATGTTTATATTCAAACAATTGTTTGATGATGTAAAATCAATAATATGTTATATAGAATGTCTGGAGGCAAACTATTATCAATTTCACGTCATCAAACATTCACTAGAAGATTAAATAATGAAGCCATGTTGCATCAAATATTCAACATCTACTATACGAAGTCTGTAGCGGACGTAATTCTGTCTTGATTGCACCAAAAAATAGAGCAAAGTTCTTATGAAAGGAATGTTTAAAGTGTTGCTTTTGTTCCACAGTTGATTGAAGCAGTCTTCGAGGAGATGTTACTAGATCATAAAGCCTCACCAGGCAACATGCTGCCAGCCTGACTGCAAAACAGCAATTTCTGAGAATATTGCAACAAATTGTTGTTTATATACTGAGCACTTTGCTGCTCAATAACACTTAATGCCTTGATAAAAACACAAATTCAAATGCTTCAAGAGGACACTCTCTCACTCTCAGAGGTAGAGTTCATACACATGCATATTGGTGTGTAGCCTTTATTAATTAAACTTAACTTAAGAGTTGGTTAGGTACCCAAAAGATACAATATTGCAATATCAAAATTCATATGATTTTGCATCATTGAACTGTGATCCGTGAGCTTGTGAAGTGGCGGGGGTTTCACATTTTAAATGCCTAATTATACATACAATAAATGTTAACTTAAAAATGTTTCCCTTTTTCTGTTCATTTGTACACATTATGTTACATTATCTACAACAAAATATTTGAGACATACTTCTGCAAATTTTGAATTGCAAATTTGATGCATAAGTGAAAATGTGGCAAATAATAAAATTCAGTTTTTTACTTGGGCAAATATTATTTGCATGTCTCATAGCTGCTGCACACAGTTGCTTTTTAGTGCACCTTTGTCTCAGAGAAATTGTTTTATTTGTTGGAAGAATTGAGTGATTAACAAAAAAACTCATCATGTGGATGAAAGATTGAGTCAGCAAAATAATAAACACATAAATATCCATGAAGCTTTGAGACTTACAATTTTTTTTATATCGTTTGCTGTATCAAGTCTTACAAACAAAACATTCTGTGAGAATACAAATTGTATGTTCAATGGCTGACTTGTGTATAATGGCATTTGCAGAGGAATCCAAAACCTTAGAAAAACTCATGACTTGGGATGAAGTTGCTCCTGCAAGCATCCCGAGTCCCACTACCCTCATACTTTTAACCACAGACTACTACAAACCATTTGCAACCAGTCAAAGTCTCATGTTTTGTCTGCTGTAAAATCGTTCGATTGTGCCGTGTCTAGCAATCATGCCAGTGTTGCGTGCCTTTGCGTATACGCAATAGAGCTTTACGTGTCTTCGCGTTTACGTGAAAGACCGTAAAAATACGCAGTACGTGCGTAGCAGTCTCGCCTGTCACATTTCATGGAACAATCAGCCTTCATTATCGGGTTATGCTGAGACTTTGACTGTTTGGAGTTGGTCTGTTATCTCTTTCTCCATGCTTTTAACAGACTACAAATTGTAAATAACAAAAAAGGCAGCTATTGCACATACGTCTTTCTAACAATCACATGAGGGAATGATACATACCACTCTGACGCCATTTGCAAATGCTTTCTTGGCCAACTTGCGGGTCCATCCACAGTCTTGCCATCATCATCCGGGCCCCAGCTAGCGCTGTATATGTCTACATGCTGTGGGTTATGGCTTAATGATTGGGCTTCTACTGCATCCGTCACTTCTCCATCCAACATACGTACACCTGTAGCATTAAGACAAGATGGAGGGAAAAAAAGAATGTATGTTATTAAGGATCTTTTACATATGAATACACACTTGATATAAACTCTTTTTGTTTGGCCTGTTGGATATCCTGGCATTTGGGATGGCTTGTACAATATGCTACGCACGCCTGTCAAACACCCTCTGACACAGAATAAGGCACAGCTTGTGAGTGGCATACATATACCCAATAGAGGCCATCAGCCTTTCCGAGGGATCCGCCATCTTGTGGGTACTGCCGTTCTGCATGTCATACATTACACCCCGATTACACGGCAGTCGCATGGCAGCGTTATGCACCTCTTCAGTCAGCGTCAACGCGGTGATCTTAGCAACCAGGCACTCCGTACCCACAAGATGGCGGTGTTGACGTCACAATGACTACCTCTATTGTATAACCTTGCTGAAAAATGCTAATGAAACTGGGTGTATTTTGGTGATGCTGGCAAAGGTATAATCACATGTCTGTACACGGGTGCTATAAATCTACAAATTCACTTCAGATTTTGGTACCAGATTCAGGTACAAATACTTGTGTGATTTTTTGGGTCATTTTCCAAAAAAAAAAAAAAAGGCTGACCGACTTGAAAGGTCCGTCCGCCTGTCGAACAGGGTTTCTTTTTTCATTGCCTTATAGTCCCAAAGTAACTCAGGGGGTACTTAATACAGGCCATCTGGCCTTCTGAGTACCTCCCAGGCCAATAAGTGTGTCTTTTGAAAAAACTAGAGGTAATACCCGTATGCGTAAATGATTATTAAGCTCAATATGCCCATATGCATAACAGCAACATAGCCGGACCCACATGACCTTTGACCTGTTTGATGTCCTTTGACCTCGGATGACAATTCATTCATTCATTCATTCATTCATTTATTTATTTACCATTTCTTACGTCAGTTAAAGAGTTAAAGGGTTAATATAATCATAGACCATTTAAAACATGTTTTAAATGGTCTATGATATAATACAATCACCAGCATAAAGTGGTATAGTCTAATCCTGGAGACTTTTATTTACCATAGCCTGATTCCTCAGATTTATTTTACCAAGTTTAAGCCCAACCCAGGTGATAGGGTACTGTTTCACCCCATTGACCCCTTATGACCTTTGACCCTGGATGACCTTTAGGATGACATTTGACCTCAGATGACATCACTTATTTACCGTAATTAATTAAATCAATTAATTTATATATTTTTATTGTTTTACTCACTACACTTTCTTTCTTCCTTCATTTAATGGGTTAATATAAAACCCACAGCGGAAGACATTGGCTTTATAGCAAGAGTTGGTATATTGTGCAAGGCCTATACATGTATCAGCATGATCAGTGCATATGATCCGAGCTATTTATAGATTAACAGAGAGGACATTCAGGGTGCAATACCATACTGTGGATTTTGGATAAAACAAACAAAAACAATCACATTTTCGCCGATTTTGAGCCCAATTCTTTACAGATCTCAACCAAATGTGACCTCTGCATTCACCTCACATCCAGGATTCCACCCACCGAGTTACAGCCCAATCGGACCAAGTTTAAAATTTGACCTTTGACCTTAGAGCTCCGATTTCGACCGAAGGTAGCTTACGACACTCCCGTATTTTCTGCATCCCCGTGCGAATTTGGCGAGGCTGGCATCAAAACTGACGGAGCCTTTTACACACACGCCCGCATACACGCACGCAACATTAGGCAAATTATAGTAAGATATCTGTTTTTAGCTAAAAATATCTGAAATTATTTAAACCATACATACTTTTGTACACAACAAGTGTAGAAAAATATCTGGAAGTTGAAAAAAAAAATATCTGAAAACAGATAAATATCTGGTCTCTCACACCCCTGGTACCTCCTCACTCAATGTTTGTGCTTGTTGTTTTGCTGTTGTATTTTATTTATATTGAATGAAATAAAGATAAATGAACCTGTAAAAGGTAGTTTCTGCTACTAATATGTGATGTGATCAAGCAAAATGAGTCGGATGTCGGAGTATTGCTTTTGAGATATAACCAATAATAGCATTCAACTTCTTTTGTATTTTATTGTTCTGAGCAATACTAAAATGGCCATCTCTGGAACCATAAGTCTAATTATGATGGGGTTTTCACCAAAATAAAGCTCTGAGAATGGCTCATATATTGCGATCGAAAACTGATTTTTGATTTTGATCGACATCAGACTCATTTTGCTTGATCGCATCACATATAAAAAGCAAATATTGTGTTTTACTCATGAGTTCTTAATTGGGAGGGCAAACAGGCATAGAATGAAAAACAGAAGTACAAACCAAAGCTATATATAGTGCTTGTTGTTTTCTTATAGCTCAATCGAAGAGCTTTGTTATTGACGCTGACCAGTACAATGAAACACAACCTAGATGTCCCAAATAAAAGCACTCTAAAGAAATGTCCGTCCTGAAGTAAACAACTACTAGCTTAATCCATTACGACAACATAATTTATCATTTATTGACTGTCCACTGAGATAGCAGGACCCTCCGAGCTGATGCCGAGGTTTTCAATTTAAAGCCGATTGTGATCTTGTGACTGTAAATGTTTAAACAGTTATTACAGGCTGTATCAAAATGATGGGTTCCCATTGGTTTGGTGTTTATTGACAATTATCTGCTTTTTCTAAATGCAACATGGGATCCTCTTGGAATGGCCAGAATTTTTAGTTTATAACCTTTTATCTTTTATCACATTTTAATTTAACAAAATTGGTGGATCTTTTGTTGCTTTTTAACGAGGCAGTTTTGTCCATAATCACAGAAAACTGATATATACCAATCATTTTGAGACAGCCTGTATTTTTCCCACTTGATAATTAACCTGATTTAATTTCTTGCTATGATCTAATGACCTTAATATCTGAGTCTATTTTTGTGGCGCCCTCTACGGAGGGGCCACATATAGGCATGTACTTTGTGAATAGCTTCTAATTTCACTCTTGCTAGATTTACTCCTTAATTGTTTTGCTAAAATTATGCCCAGCTCAGAAATAAAACCACAATATGCTAGGATTTTATTTTATTATTGTTTTCTGATATGCACGGGATAAAATGATGTGTGTATATTCTTTGTTTAAAATACAAAATTAATGGACTTATAAAACACCAAATAACCCGTGACCTTTGTATGGTTTAAACCAGTTTACCGCCTCTTAGAACCCGATAGAGCGGTGACATTTGACCATTCTAATTATGTATGTTTTGAACATGTTTGCACATGAACTAGTTGTTTACAGTGTGAAGAATCTACAACATGCTCATCTATCAGGGCACAGTTCTTTAACCCCAATACATTTGTGCATTCATTGAATGACCTTTGAAAATGTGAGTACAAAAACTCATACTTTGCAAATTAAGGTCAAATTTTGCACTATGATTGTTTAATTGAGGTTATTGATAATATAGTGATTGCACACAGTGCACCTAATCCTTAAACCAACACCAATTAATTATAGTTGACCAACACATCCACTGTCCAAACATGAAATCACTAATGGTTTATGTGCTTGAATACAGCTCAGTATCTTTGTGGTGACTATCTCTGATAAAAAACAAAACATTAATTAACGAAAATCAATCCTGGTCAGCAGAGAAAGGAATAAATTTGGAAGACATGACTGTGTTGAAGGTCAGAAGTTTATTTGCAAAAATAATATTTATTGTAATATGCCTAACTGCTGGGAAGGGTTCCTAGCAAGGTAAAGTGAAAGAAACCCCAATGGCTATTTTGTCTGTTTAAAATAGAGTTCTATGGCCGACTTAAAGTCATAATTATGACGTAATTTTGTTATTTATTAATTAATTTTTAGCAGAATTAATAACATAAAAATGGGCTGTGCCCGTTTCATGAAGAATAACGATCGATCTTACCCTTGATTTAACAGGCCTGTCAATTTCTTGGTATTGTTTGATATGAAAGGAGGGTATGATTGTTTTGTATTAGTTTAAGTATTTCCTAGCCTCTCTTAGCCACATGGTTGGCTACAAAAGACACAGAGTAGCCTATACCTTATAAACTGGCATGAGTCGCATGACCCCAAGTTTTCAACATTTCAGGATTGTTTCTGGACGGAGGTCGGGTGAAAACGAAATTACGTTTACATGACTTTGTCGAAATTGGTCGTGTGACAAGAATGAGTGTATAGATGACTAGGGGAAGCTTACTTATTTGTGTCTTCTAGTTATCCATCATATACCCTAGGCCCTGATAACGAAATTCAACAATATTCAATATCCAAAGCAATATCCTCACTACAACGGCCCCCAAAACAGAACTCCCACCCCACATAATCGCAAATTGACACGAAAGCTTCATTCCATGAAGCATTTCTCTCGTATTTGATCATCTTCTACTCTTCCCTAAAAAAATCATTATAATACCAAATCTAATCACCATGGAATTCACCATATCCCGTCCAGCTCACATTGGGCGCCACATTCCTTTTTTAAAGGGATTTTTATTGTGTGTGCTGTAAAGAAATCTTGACAATTGATTCTAGTGACATTGACCCAAATTTACTGCATCAATAATGTACCATAGTATCAGAGAAACATAATTGAAATCCGTTTTAAATTCACAAGGTATTTATTTGTTCTTCATTCTATGCTTCCACTTATGGGAAATAGGTTTTCAGTCGGTGAATATAAGTCGGCATAATTTCTTAATAATAATGCCTTCTTGTTTTAATTGCCAGTATAGTTACACTATCTTGCCATATTTATCATTACATGTTCTATATTCAGGTAAAACAGCCCAAATATCTGGTATTAGATGCTTTCTTTTTAAGTTACTATACGGTGTGTCATAAGTCTGTTCCTCCCCCCGTAAGAAAACCACTTTAAGATGCTTTAAATTAAATGACTTACACAATTAATTTGATATTAATTTGTTACTGGTTATTGTTTTAGATTAATTAAAATGTCACTTGGCAATTTATTTGAAGTTGTTGTCTCTTTATGGTCGATAACCTCCGAAGGGATGCAAACCTCAGTCAGTATTGTTTTTCCATTGAAATCTGAGGTTTGCAGATCTTTGAATCCGTCAACACATACAAAATTAGCTCTAATAATGTAAAACAACGGCCGACATATTTTTTCTTTGCAATGCGCCTTTAGATTCATTGTAGCTAGTAGCCCAAAGGCAAATAAACAGAGGGGGTACTTCCATATTGATGCTACGCTCCATGGGAAGTCGGAATATAGGCGGAACGGACTTTCGACACACGGTATATAACAATTGGGCTACTTATGAGTCATTCACTGTGGTCTGGTTTGCCAACTCGCTGTGCCTTGTACCACTAAAAAACACCTGCTATTACCCAGTGAATTAAAACAGAGAACACACTTCATGATTGAATATAATTGCCTCTGGAATGGAAAGTGCTGTATATTTGGATTGCCTTACTGTGCACTTGTTAAAAATGTCAATTCAGGTGCATGCTAGGTACATCTGTGTGAAATTAAATTGCGTTTTGAATGTTCCTGTAATCTTGCCGTTCAAATGCCAAGTGTTTCAGGTACATTCCTTCATAAGGCACATTATACTCTTCACTTCAATAGTGCCTTCTTTTTAATAATAGCCAAAATTGTAGGTACATTGTTGTGTTTGGTCATTTTGATGACCGCATGCCCTTTGTTTTTGGCTGCTGCGAGATATAAACCCCAATGGAATGTCCAAAAAGTCATTTAAATATTTTCTTCCCACCATTGTTTTTTTATTGTGTTTTCCCTTGCCTGTGATTTTTATTGATCTCAGCTGTTCTTGAGGTTTTATGTGTTTTCTTCTTTTAATAGATACAGATATTTAATATGAAAAAAAGTGTTAAGTGCTTAGGGGCCTTTGCTAGGGCATCAAGTGCTACATTAATCACTACTTTATTATTATCTGAAATTCTGGGATTGTCACAAACAGCTGAAGGTAACGTATGACAAGGCAAGCTTCCTTAAGTGTAAGGCATAGGACTGTTTAGAAAACTGGATTTCCATGGCAATTTCTATTTTACACACACCCCCCCCCCCCACACCAAAATAAAGCAACATCAAGATCTGTTGATGGCTCTTTTAGTATAACATAACAGCATCACTTGAGAAATAAATAAATAAATATCTTTAAGTTGTTTTGATCATATCTCAAAATTGGTGTTAGCCACATACATCTCATTTCCCTACACCATATCATATTTAGAGTTTCCCATCGATAAAGTTTCATTTTGGTTACATAAAGATGTAACCTTTCTTACTATATTGTGTAATTCAAGTTGATGTCTGTCTGGTTGTGAGGCAAACCATTCATAATTCAAGCCACTTTTATTGTCTCTTTTTACCCTGAGGTTTCTGATATAAAAGGTTTCCTGCACAATCACATGAATTTTCACTATCATCAGTTTATACCATCTTGTTTCTAATAAACACTCCCCCTCTATAAATGCCCGGAACTGCTTTGTGTATTGAATGAGAGTAGCAATAGAATGGTGAAGCATCACCACAGATTACAAGAAAATTAGCCTTTCACATGAATTTTCTTATTTTTTCTTTTCCTATTATAAGCACTATATAACAGCATGCATGATTGGTCGATAGGCGGGCATAAACAACGTTTACGCCCGGCTTTCCGGTCGTAAACAAGCTGCACTAGAACTGATGGAGGATATATGCACACGATGTTCGCGCACGTCCAAACATGATGGACTGAGTAAGTAAACGTTTTCTTACAATTAGCGATGGAAAAACTTTTAAAAATAGGATAAGGAACTGGTAGTTTTTAGTCTTAAATGACAGTATTTTTTAGTTGTGGAGGAAAATAACAGTACACAGAATGTTGCATATGTATGAATAGGTAATAAGCCTGAGGGTATAAACAACAGTTTTGGTCATGAAAATAATGCATCTTAATTTACTTGTTTAGACTACTTGCAAATGATAAAAGTTTATATTTGTCTGGAAAATTAGGCAAATTAACAGAAATCGCTCAGAAAATGTGATAAAAGTTGTGTAAAAAGTGTGTAATTTTATTTTACCAAGTGTTGCTAGTTGATGTGGTTGAGCTCCATTGTATCAACAAGCAGGGCTCCTTTTATTGCGACGGGATACCATGTGTGTGGCATTCAATATTCACTTTAGCACATATTGTCTTGTTATTACTTGGCTTACAGATGAAGTAGCTGTTCTCAGTAGATACGTATCACTTACAATTTTTTGAAAATGTACCTCAAATCATAACTAAACTTCCTCTTGCAAATACTCTTAGTTTTACTTCAAATATTTTTGTTTAAATACCACTGCAGAACAACAAAACAGTACTAATTAAACAGGAAATTCAACTTACAAAATCCTACATCCAAATCCCAACTCAATTACACCAGCAAACTATATATATTCTCAAGTATAATCGTGACTATCATCTTGTACGCAAAACTCATCTTATTATATCCAAACAAGCGCCCAATCTCTAGGAAGTACAGCTCTCATATTTTCTTTGACTTCTCCGGTAAACATGGCTTCTTCTACCTTAGTGTGTAAACTAAGAGCTTTTAAGCTTAAGTGGCATCAATGATAATCTCATCTTATTTTCTTTCCATTTGTGAGCGAAGCACAAAAAATTGGGCGTATATTGACTTATCTAGACTCAACCGAGTGTTGCATAAAATTTGATGTTTATGTGTGTTGTGTTGAACAGCATAGAGTACAGTGTCATTGGCCCATTCTTATATAAATTCTTGAAATCAAAATATATTTTTCATGGGATGAGGAATCATGCAGTTTTCAAATATATTTTATGTCAAATTGGACCCATGGGCATGGGAGTGAAGAATAACAAAACTGGGATTTTGATTATTCCCACAACTTCAGCTTTTTCAGTAGTGGACTAGTTAATTTGTAGGCAATATAGTTCTGTCATTACCAAGTTCAAGTTTGACATAAAAAAGATGTTCCTAACTACACTGGTTGGCAGAGCAGAATGGCACTTGTTTACATTTTGTGAATGTCACACCATTAACATGGAAATGGGGTTCTGATTGGCCAATTCAATAACAACAGACCGGTATTCTAATAAGAAGGGAACACAAGAGCTCTGCATATGTTGCTCATTAACAGGGCACTTGCATCGATCAGACCAAGAGAGTGCCATTCTATGGAGTCAAGTTAGCTCAATTGATAAAGCGTTCGGCTATGGTGCGAGAGGTTGTGGGTTCGAACCCTGGTGGTGCCCTGGTGATGTCAATTTGTGGAATGTCTAGGGTGTGCGCTCTTGAAGCAGTAAAGTCCCTGAATTGTTGTTAAATGGTTTA
The DNA here is from genome assembly GCF_039555335.1 of Amphiura filiformis. NCBI lineage: Eukaryota > Metazoa > Echinodermata > Ophiuroidea > Amphilepidida > Amphiuridae > Amphiura > Amphiura filiformis. Next base: position 20,867,615 of record NC_092642.1, on the reverse strand, counting down.
TGGAATGATGTGGGGCCGTAGTGGTCAGCGACAACCTGTAACGTGTACTGAGGCTTGTGGATCAACATCTAGGCACTGTGCCTGTGCGTCGCGCACTATAAATCACAGCGCTTTTTTTTATTATTCTTTTCTGACAGCCAGTGTAATTTGTTTGCTTCTTGTTTGTTCTGTCTGTCCTTTTCTTTGTCATGTAGACTATAATTTATCATTTTATTTTCAATTTTCAGTTTGGTTTTCCTCGTTAACTACCTCTGAATTTTGTTTACCAGAGATGTCTCTGATATTGTTATAGACAAATATATAAAAATACATATGCCCCAGAGTAGATTTCAATACAATTTTCCTCCATCGCTTAGTTGGCATGGTAATAGAAAGGAATTGCCAACAAAACATTATCAATAGCAGCGCTAATGTATAGGATTGTTGCATAGACAACAACAAAAATCCTTCTATCCAACATAAAATTTGTCAAATTTATACTAAATTGAGAAATGCTTGCAGGTAAGACAAACCCCCTCTGGTTTCTATTGTACCATATCTATTGTATACTCAACCTGCAGGGCAAGTAGTCCATTAGCTGTGAAAGTAACCAACTTTGATGACAAAGCTTACTTTCTCTCTAGTAAGGGAAAAACAGCTTTATGATGCGATGAAGCAAAAAAATTACACACAAAATCTGATTTCAGGATAGAGCTGTTACAAGCATGGACCTATTGTTAGCTATTGTTAAGCTTGTAGTTAATACATCTTTGAACTTCTCAAAATTTGCAAAAAACTTCTTTCTATTATGCAGCGTAATTACGCAAAATCTGATTTCAGGAGAGCTGTTACAAGCAAGGATCTATTGTTAGCTATTGTTAAGCTTAGTGTTAATAAAATCTTTGAACTTTTCAAAATTTGCAAAAAACTTCTTTCTATTATGCAGCATTCAATGCCCCCCTTTGCAATCATTTGATTTCTTGTTTTCTGAAGATCTCTCTAGTAAGGGAAAAACAGCTTTATGATGCGATGAAGCAAACAAATTACACAAAATCTGATTTCAGGATAGAGCTGTTACAAGCATGGACCTATTGTTAGCTATTGTTAAGCTTGTTGTTAATACAATCTTTGAACTTCTCAAAATTTGCAAAAAACTTCTTTCTATTATGCAGCGTAATTATACAAAATCTGATTTCAGGAGAGCTGTTACAAGCATGGACCTATTGTTAGCTATTGTTAAGCTTAGTGTTAATACAATCTTTGAACTTCTCAAAATTTGCAAAAAACTTCTTTATATTATGCAGCATTCAATGCCCCCCTTTGCAATCATTTGATTTCTTGTTTTCTGAAGATCTGATAAAATATTAAATTGATTGACTACAACTGAAAATACACCACGTAATATGCAGTCATTCAAGGACTCATTTTTAAATGATGAATAAACTTCAACATGATTAAGTTTATTAATCCTGACATTAATTGTGTTTGAAGCCATAATTTTTATCCTTGATAAGTGGGTGTTCCTGAAGTTCTTAATTAACCATACATTTTATTTCACAAATTAATACACTAATGCTTAATTTTAATAGCAATCTTACATTCAAAACATTTTGATTAAAAACTATGAAGAAATTACTTCAATTCTGGTTAAGTGGATTTTAAAACATCAATTTATTCTTAAGATATGACTGTAATTAACCAATTCAAGTGTGTCTGGTATCTTGTATCCATGGCAACCAATCTTGAAAAATAATTTTAAGTGTTGTGATGGGTAATCTCCTGCAGCTACCATGCATTTCCTCCATTTATTGCTTCAAATTCAAATTAATTTCACACTCAGTCTGTAATTATCTCTCCCAAGCTCTTCAATCATGTGTGCCCTTTTTAAGTGCTAATTTCTCACCTTAATGGGATATTCCAGTTGAAATCCATACACCCCATACGGAAGACATCTTAATCTCCCACACAAGGGAGTAACCCATTCAGGTAACCCCACTTGAAATTCACACTCCCTGTGTGGAAAATTAAGGTCATGTCTTCCATAGGGGGTGTATGGATTTCAACTGAATGGAGCAAACCTTTCTGAAAAAGCTTTTATCACCATACTGCATCATGTTAATTTGCTATTTTTCCATTTAATTATTTCTGTTTGAATTGGACCTATAATAAAGATGTATTTGCATTCAAGAAAGAGCACAGGCTTGGTGCTTGAGATTCACAAGAACATAGTACAACCTTGATATATTCTCCCAGTCAAAATAAGAACTTGGGAACATTTTCACTGGTGGGCCAAAACCATCTCAAACTTATAATTTGAGTGTATGAAGAGGTCTCAAATGATAACAGGGTGCCTTAGAGGAAACTGACATTATAATTGACCATTTCAACAGTCCCAGTAAATCCTACTATTTGGTTGTAATTACAGAACTCTTATACAGAGACCTGAAATACATGTGTGTACGAGACTCTTGTGGGGAAAATCCTGCAGTTAATTCACAAATTGCACAACCCAGATCTATCAGACATGGTATCAGTTCCTCAGGGGGAAGGGATGCAATAATTGACAATTTAAATAGTCCCAGTAAATCATGGTTGAAACACGAAGGTCCGTATGTGTGTATGTGATGTGAAGGAAATTCTGCATATTGCACATACCCATGCTATCATAACTTAGGATTTGGTCATAGGTCAGGTTCAGGAGTATCCAATGTAACATCATTGTGCTTTTTCATTGTGCCAGTGGTTTGTCATCATAATGAATCCCAGATTACAATGAATATTCCTGTTGTACTGTACCCATAAATGAGTACGACCTGATCATATCTCACACTAGTAGACAAAATCTGTGATCGGTTGAAAAATCTATAATCCAACACAGATTTTTCATGGATTTTTCAACCAGTCACAGATTGTTCACAGAAAAATGTCTCCCTAGTGTCCCCAAATGCAAACCTGTTTATTCATTGATGCTGCCCACACTTAATGTCTTGTATAAAGCAATTCACAGGTTTGTATGGGCAATTCCAGTTGAAATCCATTCACCCCTATGGAAGACAAGACCCTAATCTTCAACACAGGGAGTGTAAATTTGTGATTACTTGAATGGGCGACTCCATTTGAAATCAACACCCCTGTGATGAGGGTTAAGGTCATGTCTTCCATATGAGTGAATATGGATTTCAACAGGAATAGCCCATTTGGGACCATTTATAGCAGGGTGCTCAATTATCTTTACTTGCTGGAAGTATCTTTACTTGTGAAGGCCCACAATAATTTAAAAGATCTGTGTTTGAAGGCCAAATACACCTGTTTTGCACTGTTTACTGTACATTTCAGAGCTAAGGACCAAACACAGTTGACTTATAGTAACCTGCGATTTGTCTGTTTGGTGAACTCAAAACAAAAATATTTTGCAGCTACAAATAAGTGACATATTTCCAACTGTTTGGGCCATTATTTTAACAGACTGTTGTTTTTGCATGTGTTTTTCTAATGTGACAAACAGCAATGAGGTTTTTGTTCTCTGATTGTGATATGGTTCTTCAATTCAATTCCCTGCTCAAATGGCTAGGTATTTACTCTTCTCAACATTTTCTCACTGCAGCACATCTTTGCTGCAGCAGAAAAGCACTGCAGCAAAACTTCTGCTATATTAATGCAACAAACAAAATGCACAAATAAGGTTGAACTGTATACCCCGTCACATACAACAACATTGTCACAACATTGTAACAATGTTGCTACAACTTTATGGTGTTAGCAGGGTATACTGGCCCTTTTCATTACCTCCTATGCCAGCATTCCATGCCACTCCAACACTGCATATACTGTTGTTTGCTGATGCTGCTACCTCCCCAGCACACCTGGTACCATGTCTGTAAAGAAGAACAATAGAGGCTCAAATAAGTGTTCCGAGAAAAATATCTAATCATAAATTGACAATTCAACTTCCAAAAGTTTCCAAAATGAAACCATAAAACAAAAGAGGCTGAACTAAGTGTTCAGAGAAAAATATCTAACCATAAATTGACAACTTTTCGGTATGTACCAAAGGCATTCCCAAAATGAAACCATAACTTTGTTATAATCGATACGCACATCCTCACTTCACACTCCAAACCAGTCAAACGTGCACAGAGATGATGTCCGTCAACAACGATGTATGGTTTCTTTGCTAAGGCTTTTGGGGAATGACCGAAATGATCTATTATTAAGGATTTTTAGATCAAACTGTTACTCACAGTTGCAGAAATATGAGTACCAGTTTTTTAAGTTAACATTATTTTCCAAAAGAGGGTTGGGCTTCTGCTTCAAGTATGACAGTATACACACATTTGACAAAATATTTTACCACATCCCCTGAAGTTTTGCCCTACCAGGAAAAAGTGTTAAGCAAGAATTCTGTTACAGAATTTTACACCCCAACCATTTTTAAGCCACAAAATGTAGCCGTTTTGACCTCAACTGAATTGCAAACAGTTTTGAAAACAAAATGCTATAAAGAAGTTAAGGGAAGGGGTATGAGCGTTTGGACAGTATTTATTTTGGGACATTAGAGCACATCAGACATATCGAATTGCATTCTGAATACGAAGAATGTCCTTCTGATATCAAATAATTTTGATTTTTGAAATTCGCAATTTAATACACATTTTATGGCAAATCATTAAAATTGATATTTTTGATATTTAACAGTACTCGAAGTAAACTTTATAAATCTGATGATTTATACTTAAAGTGTATGTAGGTGGGATGAAAAGCCGACGATCAATTGAAAATTTTGACCTTTCAGATTTAATATATGGATTTTTTTTCCAAAAACACCAAAATTAAAAAGGTCTTTTTGGGAAAAAAATCCATATCTTCAATATGAAAGGTCAACATTTTCAATTGACCTTCGGCTTTTCCTCCCAGCTACATACACTTAAAGAATATATCATTAGATTTATATAATTAACTTCGAGGACTGTTATATATCAAAAATTTGAAAAATATCAAATTTTTATAATTTGTCATAAAATTTGTATTATATTGTGATTTTAAAAAAATGAAAATTAATTGATATCAGAAAGATATGCTTCGTATTTAGAATGCAATTTGATAGGTCTGAGGTGCTCTCATGTCCCACAAAAAATACTGTCGAAACGCAATAAACGCTCATTCTAGATCCCTTAAGTTGATCAGAAAAAAATGAAATATTGTTTTTGGTGTTTTTAAACCCCTAAATGTGTTAACAGAATTACTTACCCAGCCCTCTTCCCCCATTCCCAAAAAATAGCCCCTTCAAATATTTTTGTGTGTGATACATGTGCAGTTGATTTCTCTGCACAACACAATGTGTATATCAAAACTATATTTTAGTACAAGCATGGTTAATAAATGATTTAGTTTAGAATAGGTGATGAAAAGTGAAAATTAGTCAGTTAGTCAAATTTAGTTAATGACTAAGTGTGTGGTGAAAAAAGTTTGAACATGACATGAAATTGAGGGCTTAGAGGCAGAACTGATATCGATTGCTCTGTGCCAGAAGCAGGTAAGTGCAATAGCTGCCATGTGTAGATGATTAGATGAGTACAATATATAAATGTGTGTAAATTGCCAAATGTTCACAGGGCAGTTATTACACTTACCATACCAACTTCTGGCATATAGTTAGGCCAGTGAATGTGAAATTGGTTATAAAAGTAAATAAATGTTACTGTTATGATGGATATCTGCAGAAATGCAAATAGGTGTATTTTAAACAATTTCAATCATATTATGCAATCATATATTAGAAATAGGAATTATTCCTTAATCTACAAAACAAGCAACCACTTTAACTCCAGAATTGTGAATTGTTTCATGCAATTTATGCAGTAAGCAAAATGAAAATTGTCCTGGTGAAAGTAGTTGAATTATTCTTCTGTGTTAAAAGTGAAGTAACAGCACACATTTCTTTACAAATGCATGTTTACATTTGTTTTAAAAGTATCCACTGATATAAGAATAACGATTTGCTTTCGTTTATATTATTCCGCACCTGATCGTGACCATACAATAACAATATGGGACATTTTATTTATTACAAGCGATATAGTAAATATTTGAATAAAAAGTTAATTTTTCTAATGGTTCAGTTGCCGCAGGCAGAATGACAATTGCCTTTACAGTTTCAAGCCAATTTATAAAGTACAACTAATTATTAACACTGGTCAAACACCAAAAGGCATCTGAATATCAGATGTTTACATTAAAAATCATCTGTATCTATGCAAATATTTTTTAAATCTAATATTATTATAAACATTATGATTATGATCATGATCATTATGGTCGATGCAGTGGAAGTGCTCCGGTGATTATTGTTATTATTATTATAGTCGACTCTGTGAAAGTGCTCCGGTGAGTGTGCCAAATTTGAGTAGCGTAGAAGTTTAATTTTACTTTTTATTATGATGCTTATTTACAGCTATAGAATATTTGTGGTTTTAAGGATTTTGAAATTTGTTAAATTTATTTCTAACATTGGTATTTCTATTGCACTTGTACAGATCCGTAGGAAATGGGGTCCATGGCTGGCCCACTTTTTAAACCAATTTTAATGTTTTTCTTTAAAAGTATGATGCCAATTTTGAGTCATAACCATGTTTTGACTGCCCCACATCTTGATGGATTTCCCACGATTTTCTGCCTTATGACGGCCCTGAATTTGTAACTTATATTAAAAGTAAATAGCAAATACATCTCCTAAAGTATATATATTACCTAAAATGGTTTTAATTTTTTCCACATCCTTTAAAATGAGCCATACAATTTTATTATATATTTTTTGCAGCTGTAAAAGATTTTAAAATGTTTTCCTTTTATTTAACCTCAGAAACATCCGTCCTACAGCTGTACGTTAAGTGTTTTCCTTGAAAATCACAAATTATATAAAAGATCGTTATTTATATCCATACACATATATCACTCTTATATATGAAAACTAGCGGGACCTAGTACTGATTGCATGAAAGCATTTAAATTGTCTACAATATCCAGGTGACATGTCCTTTATTCCTTGCAGTTTTAGGAAGCATTGAGATATTGTCTCAATTTGTCTTAAGATCTGCTTCTAATTTCACAAACAGTTACCATTTTCAAAAATTACACACTTTAACACATGTAAAATGCCATTACTGCTGTAAGAGGAAGTTGAAGTTGACGGTCACTAAGTGAGTAAAATTGACAATGCAGGATATTTGATATCCTGACAAAAACTAAATGTTTATATTATTGGAAAAATATGGTATTGCATCTCACTAGAGGTGAATATTCTCAGATACTGACACCTTAACATGTGATGCAGTAGGTTGTGGGTAGCTGGGTACTATAGGTGTAAATGATTGAGTGCAAGAAAAGTACAATATTAATAAAGAAAAGGGTTTTTTCTATCAACTTTTGCTCAAAACCTGAAACCAAAGTCAGGGTTTTGAGTCAAAAAAGGTTACATGCATGCATGCGCAGAATTTTTCATTGTGGTATTCTGTGGTATTTTCGGGTGTAAGGGTTAACATAGGCTCTAATGTGGAAAAATACATCTTAACTAACCCTAACACAGAAGATCCGAAAAAGCCAAGAAGAAGAATTTTTGACTTGGCACCCCCGGGATTCGAACCTTTGACCCCCGCATGCCAACCACACGATCGTGGACGGGGAGCTACACAGGTTATTGCTGCCCGCCAGCAATTCCGTGAGCATCTGACACTTAGGGTGATTGCGTCATCGCAGACCCTGGGATGCATGCATGTGCAGAATTTTTCATTGTGGTATTCTGTGGTATTTTCGGGTGTAAGGGTTAAAAGATTCACATGCAGCAGCAGGCAATCGCATCTTGTTGATATGGATGTACACATGATGTACACATGATGCTGGGGAACCAATCTGAACCTTCCCACAGCTAATTAAGTTCAAACACAAACTTTTTCAAAATATTTGACATTTAAAATACCCATGTTTTCCTAACTGTCCATCAAATATTGTAAGCTATAATATGTGATGCGATCAAGCAAAATCAGTCGGAACTCTGCAATAATAAATTTTCAGTTTCTTACAGGATAGTAAAAAACATTTACAAAGCTGTATTTTGCAGAAAACCCCATTGAAATTGAACAACCAGTTCTAAAGATATGAGCAATTAAAGAGTTTCCAAAACAAGAAGAAATAAAAGGAAATATTTCCTTTATTTGGCTATATCTCAAAATCAATATTTCCGAGTTCCGACTGATTTTGCTTGATCACATCACATATTACCCTTCGGTTTTGTCACATAAATGAACATCAACAAACATCACACATGATGAAGTATAACTTCTCCATGCAATACTCAATCAAGACTGACTCTACTATTGAACAAAATGCCAAACACTACCATAACTCTCAATCTATGCCACTATCAACAATAACATTTCCTATGAATCTGTAGCATCCCACATCCACCAGGATATGAAGCAATGTATCAATGTCATTTCATTGAAAATGAAGTAAAAAGGGGAAACCCACAGCAGCTGATACTGTGTATCCCATCATGCTCTGCAGTACCATAGTAAAACTGCACATGCCATAGAAAATGTACACAAAATCCCTCACTTCAACTTTCAATTACTCGCTTATATCAGAGACTTTTGTTTGAAAAAATATGATCTCTAAAGTATTGTGAAACTATCCATAGCTCTCAATATCTAAGCGGCTCTTGTTTAACATTTGCTATGGACCAGGCAGATAGACTAATTTACTGCACCTGTAGTATGGACTTCCAATGTGCAAAGTTCAAAAACTCAGCCCCACAATTTCAAAGTCAAATTTTGAAATATGCTTTTAAATATATAGGATATTGAACTCTGCCATTGGAAATGAGATGATTTTCTGCTCATAGTGAAATGTCTAAGGACTAATAGAAATTCCCTGAATTCCTTGAATGGATCATAAAAATAACAGAGTTCCATTCATGCAGAGAATAGACAAATGAAAATGTTTAAAGAAGACCGCACTGTCAGCTATTCACAGAACAGGTCTTTATACATCATGTATTGAATTGCCTGGGCTTGTACAATATTTATCAAGTCTGTCTGGTGAACTTTCTGTGTGTGATCAATCCAGTGCTTTGCCACAATGATACTTGGAATATATACAAATCCGTTAATCCCATTGCATTTGACCCACAACATTGATCATAACCCCCAATCTTAACCGCACAAGTAAAACTTACCCTATGCCACTTGTTTGTGGCAAGAGTCTTCCTTTGATTCAAATCAATTATGGATGGAGACAGATTGTGAGAAAGAATGATAATTTACCTTCAAATTTGGAATGATAAAACAGGAAAGCTTACAATTTTACATACAAACATACAGGCCTAGTGTTGTTATTCACCTATGCCAAGATAGGCCTACACCAAAAAACACAGTACCCTAATCAGATTATTTCTAGAATAATCTTTGTAGCCAGACCATGCAGCTTCTCGAGTTTCTATACCAGGAAAATCACCAATAAATTTCTGTCCAAATTCCATGAAAGCTGTTATATTTCACAAGATACATTGTACACCTATTACATCACAGTGTAACACACAAAAGAGCTCATAAGCATGGGTGTTAGGCCCATTTTTCAATCAAATTCAATTCAAAGTAGTATATTCACATACGCTTTTACATGTTACATAGCAGTAATCACATAGTAACAAGGCACATGAAAATAATACATTTCTACTGGTTTGGATACAAAACCAAGATACCATTTAAAGTATCTCACCTGATCATGAGCAACCAACCCTTTTCCTTGTTTTTTTCAGAATTTGAAATTCAATGGATTACATCCAGGATGGCTGCTTTCCCATTATGCAAAGGGGATATGGAGTACATTCCCTGGTCTTATTTCATTTGCATAAACAATTTTGAGACATACAATTTTATCTGACAGTCCCTACCAGCCCCAGTTGGAATAAATAAGAATGATAATTATATTATTGATAATATTGCTATTACTGATTATGACCTTACATTGGCTTCCCATTAAAATGATTCAAGAGCATTTCTGTAGTTTATAAGTGACTGCACTATACATATCACAGGCATGTCCCTGATAGGTCCAATTCAATGAATTAAACATAGCACAAAAATGAAATCCACACTTGCTTCAGTGGTCAAAAAATTTATTAAAGAACATTAAAATTGATATTATTGTTTGTTGGCTGCAGTTTGTAATGAATTCAATATTGTCTCAATTTTAAAAAAATTATGGAAATTGATGCAATTTGCAAAGTTGCTCCCATCTTTTCAAGTGGAGATCATTGTGCATGCAGCATGCTTAATACCCATCAATAGGTATCTTATATGCATTAATAGACACTGCACCTTAAAAATGTCATTAAATTAATACCATTATGACAATTCATAATTATTATAAGACAAGTGAGATATCATACTGCAGTTAACAGTAACAACATGCTGCACCGATCTTGAAACAGGTACATCAGGTTTGATAATAACGAAATAAACAGGTTTTAATTGTCAAAACCAGTGAAGAAACTTACTATTTTCTTGCTGACAGTTTCGTCAGTGATCCACTTTATCTACAAGCTTCGATAAAGTCAGTGGTTCACTGATGAAACTGTCAGCAAGAAAATAGTAAGTTTCTTTACTGGTTTTGACAAATTAAAAACCTGTTTATTTAGCATGCTTCCCTATTTTTTTTTTGGGGGAGGGAGTCTTTCAGCCTTTTCCCCCCATTTTATTGATTGCAATCAATTCTGTTAGAAATTCTGACCACTCATCATCTGCTCCAACAAGTGTAATCATTCTGTTTTTTTTTATATATTAAGCTATCAAAAAGCACAAAATTATGCACACTTTTCAACAAACTCTGCATCAGTTTACATGCACCATAAGAGTACTGTATAGGAATTGACAGCTGGCGTATTCAAACAACTTGACTTCTTAAAGGATTTGACACTGAGTGCTCGCTCAGGATATCAAAACACACTCAGAAGGGTATAATATTATCTCTAAGGATGGCTAAAATAACACAATGACCTCATCACTTGTTAAGCCTCTGCTTTCATTGTCCTGATTTAGAGGATGCTCAGGAGAGAGCAAAACAAAAATTAAGTGTGGGGATCACTTGAGGCATGCAACCTCCTGGTTATTCCGAAAGAGGGCAAAATGAGAAATTATTGTCCCTGTCACTCAGAGGGGATATCGTATCTAATAAGGGCCGATTTAAGATCACTTTTCTGTGTTTTTTGCCATGATTTTGTTTGCTCTATGAAGATAATAAATACACCACACCTAACAATACCACTTCACCATCTTTTGGGTTACTTTTGTTTATAGTGACAAAGTTTTCGGTGATATTTTAGGGTCATTTCAGCCTCCAGGAAAAAAACAACAACCCAAAATCCGGACTGACTGATGTTATCAGTGTTGTTGTTTTTCAACACTTACATGCTTAAGTTAGAAACTACTTAAAATTCACACAATTTTTGTGCCTTTTATCATTGCGTAACCATGACACTTATTATGTGCATAAACCAGCTAAGCAAAAGCACTATAAAATTCATAATATTGAGTGCCTTGAATGATCAAGATATAGATAGAGATACATAAATGCATTTTTTTTGTTCAGGAAATAAACACGTAGTCCCACAGCAAAATTAAAATGCCACATTGACACTGAATCAAGTACCTCATTAATGTTTTCCTTTTGTATCAAGTTTTGTAGATTTGAGCAACCGCAAGGAATAATTTCAGAAATTTTTACCGTATACATTCTCTCTAATAATAAACACCCCTGAAATGAGCACCCACACATATTTTTTACAATAAAAGCGACCTGAAATGCAGAAATTGCTATGTCATAGTATGTAGGTAAACTTAAAATGGGCATTTATTGGGTGTCAAGATTGTCAAAGTGCCGGACCGCAAGCAATTTGCAATAGAAATAAAACTTACAACAGGATGTAAACCGGTAGTGACCTGTATTTCGCAGATTTTTAAGCTTACATAACACAATCTTTTCATCCAAAATTCACTTGCAATAAACGTCCCCTTTTGAAATACGTTTATTAGAGCGAATGCAGTATACCCAGTGGCGGCACCAGGAATTTTTTTTGGGGGAGGGGCATGGGGGGGCAAAGTGAATTTCAGAGGGGGGCAAAATCAACAAATTTTGCACAAAATTGCCGCAAAAAGTGGAAATGTACGTAATTTTGGGGGTTTGGGCTCAAAAGTGGGGGGGGGGGGGAACAAAAAGTATTTTGAAAGTAAAACATGCAACATTACATGTTGGCAAAGAAAACCGAGTGCCTCCCTGTTGCTAATGTTAATAAAAAATTTCACACTGCTGAAGCAAAAGCTTTAGGTCACTGCATGTCAAATGTCAATCACTGATGTTGCTCTCCAAAATCACCAGGATATACAGGTGAAATGGCCTTTCACATTTGACAGATGAAATTTTGCTTGGGAAGTACTAACAAATTAAAGAGATTTATTCCTATATAATGGTTGGGATTCAGTCAGCTGATTTCCCAAAGAGATCCTGGATCACAAGTATTGCTCTCTCTCTCTCTCTTCTTAAAGCAATTTTCTTACTTCCTTATGTTCCTTCCATGTTGATGCCGAGTAATTGGACTGAAGCCTCCCGCAGGTCAAATTGAATCAAGACTTTGATAAAGACTACACATCACAAAAAACATGTTTCAATTTACCAGGATGACATAATATACTGACAGTCCCGGGCTGACAGTACAACTGAACAGGGTCAAGACTGTGACAAAGCCTACACATCACAAACTGTTTGGTTTATTGTGATAGAGAGTGACCTATTTTTAATAATTTGGTTAAAATTCAATCTTGCCAGCATGTATCTGCAATTGTCATACATCTCCATAAATTCCCTATCATATGCCTTGCATGGATCTGACCCAAATCGTATCTCTTATCAACCCATTGTGTTGTATAAAAATCCTATTGCATCCCTGACTACTGAATGTCACTTTTTTATAGAATGAAATGTTTTCCTGTTTTAGTTTTTTTATTTGTTCATTTTTATCAGAGTTTTGTTACCATTTTGTTAGATGTTGAATCAATTGATGTGTAAGACACCGACAATAGTGATAAGACAGTTGTGAATATATGAATATTATAAATAAATAAATAAATAAGTGCCTTACCCATCGATGGTGATAAGAGAGTAGTGAATATATGATTATAAATAATTAAATAAATAAATAAATAAATAAATAAATAAATAAATAAATAAATAAATAAATAAATAAATAAATAAATAAATAAATAAATAAATAAATAAATAAATAAATAAATAAATAAATAAATAAATAAAAATACAAGATATATATCTGTTTAAATTTAAGTATTGGTTGCAACAACACTCCAATGTGTATTTAAACTTCAATTGGTTAAAAGTTTAATTTTGCAAGTTATTTCTGGCTGCTTTCTTTAATTCTTGTTAATGATTGTCATGACTATGAATGTCTCACTTTCTTTTTCTGTCTGTGATTAAATGGCTTCAAATAATGTTTGGCGTGGGAGCAAAAATAATAACTCCAATTTCCTCAACTCATTATTGATTAGAACGGAACAACAGTAGCCAATAAAAACCTAATCAAAATTCAAAGAACAATATTACAGCCAATGTGAACCTAATCAAAACATGTTGTCAAATATTAGCATACATAAACCAGACAAGAAGCAACATTAGCATGAAAGAAAAACATAAATTCAGTCTCCTTTGGGACTGATTTGCACATCTATTCAATCTATTTATAATTTGTATTAAATCATTCATCTATGGTACATCCCTCGTGTTTTCTGATTACTGCACTTGATATATAACACAGGGGAGATATATGAATGGAATCTTGTCACAGCATTTCCTAGCCACACAAATGAGTTTCTTTTCTTGTATAGACATCGCTACCATTGGTAATTACAGATGAAAAGATAAAATATAATTGCCATTGCAGCATCTTGCACTTTCTCTATTCTGTCTCTCTTCTTTTTGTCTATCAGCCAATCTACTGCTACGTCTCTCATCTTCTCTATCCAGTGATGCCAATACCGTGCCTTAGACGCCAAATTGGGCTACTCAGCGATCATTTGCCGCTACTCAGAAACAGTGGCGGCGCCATGGGGCCCCCCAGTCAGAACTCTTCCCAGTCAGGAACTCTTGTAAAAATGCAAAATTATGAAAATTTCAGCTTTTTGCACAAAATGTGTTGATTTTGCCCCAAATTCACTTTGCCCCTCAATGCCCCCCGAAAAAATATGTGCCTAAATTTTGACTACTTTTGCAAAGGTCAGACTGGGGCAGTTATTTTATGTTTTTTCTTTCAATTTTTTTATGTATTTTCCTTTCAATTTAGCAGAACTTACAGTCTTCAAAGCTCCAAATTGTAATAACAATGAGGTTTGTGACCATTTATTATTTGTTATTATTCCAATTAAGTACCAGAAATTAATCAGTCAGGTGCTTTTATAGCCAATTGGGTGATTTACGTTCTAAAATCTGGAAAACCGCCAAAATATCCGGTATTGGGTGATTGTTTGAAGTCTTAAAAATTGGGCTACTTGAGAGTCATTCACAGCAGCCTGGTGAGCACCTTGGCACTGAAACGATTTGGCAACACTTTTTTATCAAGTGCAATGGCACAGTCTGGTACATTGTTGGCATGATCATACTTGCAGTGAAGACAATCACCAAAAAAGTTCCTATTATTTGGTTAAATGTAGTGTAAATTTTCAAGAAAAAACTATTCGGGTTAATCATGGCATTTTTGTGCCAGATGTTGAAGTGGCATGCATGATTTTGTTCCAGTTCGATCTGCTTAACTTGATTTTCTATCTTACACATGCACTGACACATTTCCCACTGCTGTTTTGCATTTTCGCATACAAAATCAATGGACCAATTGCTTTAGTCACCTGTTATCACCAGCTATAACTATGCACCAAACTAGTCTCATACCCGATGGCACAGTTCCTCAACTGTGATTCAACAACCATACCTCAAAATTTGATTTCAAGTTGCAGAGTATGAGTTTTTGTACCCAGAACATCCAAAGGTCACTCTATGGACGTACAATGATATTGAGGTTATAGAACTGTGTCATGATAGATGAGCATGTTTGAGTAATGTATTCAAGTACTGAGTTTCACGGCTTCGTTGATATCCGAGTTGTACCGTTTCCCGCTTGTTTTTATCTTTTCACTCTGGTGGCGCAAACTTACACCGCTCGTTTACCCAATACAAACATATTTGGCCTAATTTTGAGCAGAATTATCACTAAAAATCAAGCGAATTGGGATTTACAATGTAATGCATATCTTGTCCTACATAGCCTAAATATTACAACACAGCTTGAAATTTCAAAGCATTGAAAAATTTTTGTATTTACACAGTAAAAGCAATATGTTTTACTTAGAGAATATTTTATCATCCGTCAACATTTGCATTGTCATTTTTACAAACAAACCCTGCAACACCTGACAATTGCATGTGTAACTCAATATCTCACAGAATCAGATATTACACCTAAATTCATCATTTTCTTTGAGCAAATCACACAGTTGACAAATCTTACGATCAAGTTTCATTACCATCTCAAGTGTAGTATTCATGAAATATGGTACATCTCTCCTCTCCTGGGTTTTATGCTTACGTAAAAATATATTGTTTTGACTTTTCTATTAAGATTTCAGTTGAAAAATAAGATTGTAGCACTAATGTTGCACCAAGGGAAAATACCAAAAGAACAACAAAGTCTTGTGAAACTAGTTTTGTTAAGCAGGGAGGGGGTAAAAATGTAGATTTATGTTTTTCCTATGCCCTTTCATGTATGAAAATATAAAAGCTATTTGTGTTGTAAAATAAACTAAACAGAAATCATTAAATATGAAAATTCCAGCATAATGATTCAAACAAATAAAATACCATTTGATTGATATATTGCATTAGTACATGGCAATTAGAAAAAAACCAGGGTTGTAAACTCTGAGAAATATCTCAATTTTAATACAATTTTACATTTAAAGGAATTCAATCTATCCATTTCATCCATGCAGGAATGCCTTCAGCTGCACATACTTGTATAATGATGACTGTCAACTGTGAGGACATCATCTTGTTGCAAATACTGAGTAAATACTTCCTATAACAAGTAAGATAAACACATCACATAAAATAATTACCCCCTTAATTATGAGATCATAACTCAAAATCTATGCACCAAATATTAAAACTGAAATAGCACATTTAAACCCAGCTTTGTTTTGCAAATTTTCATACCACATTTGTCTTAATTGCTCAAATTGTGTTGCCATGGTGCCTGTTTGAATGAAAAAGATGCAGATTTAAAAGGGGCACCTAAAATCCCTTTGAAAGTGTTGCATTTGTTGCTTGAGTGCCTGTTGGTCAAGATCACTGGTCACTGCGGGTCATCCTTGACCACTTAAATAGAGAAATAGATAATGTAATGGTATGACTTGAGTATCTCTTAAGTACAATTTTGATTCTGCATCTTTTTTTTAATTCAAGGAGTCACCATGGCTACAACTTGTGAACTATCCACAGAAGGTATCAATATTTGCACAACTAAAAATGGGTTTCTTTTTTCTATTTCAGTTTTAAAATTGGATGTATACATTTTGAGTTATTGTCTGACAAAAAAAGGGGGTAATAACATTTTGTGATGTGTTTAAATTTAAACAATATGAAATTTTTTCACCAGAAAATGTGCCAAATATAGTCCCTATGGACTAAGAATGTGCTATTCCAGTGTAAGTCCACACCCCTATGGAAGATACAACCTTAATCTCCCACACAAAAGACGTCATCCATTTATGTAGCCCCCATTTGAAATTCACACTTCTTGTGTGGGAGATTAAGGTCATGTCTTCCATAGGGGGTGTATGGATTTCAACTGGAATAGCCCAAATATGGGCAATCACAACTATTTGTATAATCATACACATTGGAGTAATATATCCCTGCACAGGGACCATAAATATTACATGCACATTGACAGTAATAGTATGGATTTACTCAAGAAGAACAGTCAAATCTAATGGGAAAAATACTGTTTGAAGAAAAAAAAACATACGTGATAAATTCTAATTCGGTGGTGGCATTTCATCACATAGTGGTGTGTAAGTTGATGAAGTGTAAATAACTTAAGTGAA
The DNA here is from genome assembly GCF_039555335.1 of Amphiura filiformis. NCBI lineage: Eukaryota > Metazoa > Echinodermata > Ophiuroidea > Amphilepidida > Amphiuridae > Amphiura > Amphiura filiformis. The sequence continues at coordinate 20,850,420 of NC_092642.1, read as the reverse complement.
TTAATATGTCAAAATACTCACACAATGGGCACCTAATAAATTCAATAAATTAATTGTCTTAATAAATTAGAAAATAACGATGATACCATAAAGCGTGATGATAATACAATATTGGCATCCTGGTTGTCATTACTAGGCATGCATTAACGTTAATCAAACCAAAAATCCATAAATAATATAATACTGTTGGGTTTGCTTGTTGCTCTTAACTAGATATGGCAAATTAACTATGCTATGACTACAGGTAGGCTTTTTATGGAATTGACACTTAATTTGAAAATTGAAAATAACATTGGGGAACGTAGCAACACTAGAGAAATGGTATTCTTGTTTTCATCTTTTAGACGCCGTGAGCTATATCAGGCACGGATGATATTGCTTCCGCTCAAAAATAAATTTTTGCTTTTGTGGATACAACGAGCTTAACCTGAAGCATGATATTGATTCCTAAGTCTTAAGAGATGGCAAAAAGGTTGGGGGAATAGTATGCATGTTGTAATGTTTATTTGCAAATCTAGCAATTAAATAACATTTTTTTTTAGAAAACTGAACATTATAGATTTCAAAAATTGTCACATTTATGTAGAGGGTTTAGATGGATGCAGTTCCAATACAACTGTCTGAAACTGCTCCAGAAAGACCAGATTTTACAGCAGGGGTGTGTACTTATATGAAGATATTTCCTCTATCTTTATTTGCTTTTTACATACCAGAATCAAACTGAAATCAACAAATATGAGCTTACTTTTCGGTTCATACAAGTTCACAAAAAGCTTTTACACATTTACAATTCTCATTTGGCAAAACATAAAATCAAACAACATTCACAACACATATATTAACAAATAATGCACTGCACTGGGATGCATATTGACAAGGATGTTCACACCTGACCACGGTGGTGGGTAAAATTTCAAAATGACCCCCGCACCAAATAAAAGTGGGTACTATCCGTACACTTAAAGACACAAAATCTAAATTACTAAATAAAGTTGTTGATAAGTGGAGAATTTTGTTCTACGTATTTTGATACCTCATTCTGCATAATGTAACTTATTTCCCCAACTTGAATGAAAAAAGAGCTTTTTGAAAGCTACAAAATTTACATGGACTATTCCTTCAAATCATGCAGCAAAGCACACAGACAAGCAAGCATTTAATACATACAGAGAAAAAACACCAACCTAAACAGGACAGTTCAGAATTGTTCTACAATTACAACTAAATCACAAGAATACATGTACATGCATATCTCTATTAATCTCTATCAAAATTCCATAGTTTGCATAATCCCCCCTCCTAAATTACTAGGTTAAATTTTTCAAAGCTATTACAAACCTTCACATATTTTGTGACTTGATTTTCATATGCTGACCTGGTTTTGTCAGTTTGAATGTCATCCATAAGCTTCCATATTAAAGATGCTTTCTTTGAATTAACCCCATGAGAACTACCTGCCGATTGGCCAAAAAGAAGTTTCCATTATCAATTGGACCAATCAGCAACATTGTTAAAATAATTTCACTACACACAAAAATTGGGGTGAATTATTTGCAAAGCTCCATTCTGATTGGTGATTAAAGTGAAGATATCATGTAATTGACCAATCAGAGGCAATGTTAGATTGGCAGGTAGTGCTCGGGGGTTAAATACTGACTGTGAAATAGCTTCTACTGGTATCTGTGTTTTGCATATTCTTACTGCCAAATTGTGCAAAGCTTCTGTTTGCAAAATTTAAAGGCCACAAATAGTCTTCCTGATAGGGCTATTCCAGTTGAAGTCCATACACCCTTACGAAGACATGGCCTTTATCGTCCACACAGGGAGTGTGGATTTCAAATGGGGTTACCTGAATGGGTGACTGTGTTTGAAATCTACCCCCCCCCCCTATGTGGGAGATTAAGGTCATGTCTTCCATAGGGGGTGTATGTATCAACTGGAATAGTCCATTTAACAGCCACAAATGGTCTTCCTGATTCCATCTTCATCACTATTATCAGAAAGCTTCGCATCACAAATCCTCTCTGCATCACTAGTGGCCAATATCATATTCATGGCAATCAGTGACCACAGAAATAAAGTGCTTTACAGTATAAGCTCAAGTTAAAACCAAACCGTCAAAATGGCCTCTACATTCAATCCGCTTTTAAACACTTCACTCATACAAGGTAGAATTTCCCTCAGAATTGGAGCAGACACCAAGGTAAATATTATTCACTAAAATAGCAATTTTAAACATCAACTTTGTGGTTACCATTAATATTAAAGCCAGCAGGTAGGAAAATAAAGCATGCATTATGTAGTCATACCACATCATTCCCCAATCAAATATATCGCAGCAAATATTGATGTGTGCTCGTATCAAAATGTTGCATCAAACCTCTATGGAGAGCTTTACCAAACAAAAACATTATGTAGCCTATATTTCTATAGAAAACACGATGCTCCAATTGTCACTGACACAAAACTACTAAACTACAGACTATACAACTAGATATGTAGCTGCATAAATACTTCAATTTGGAAAATAAATTGGGCAATTTCAGTTGAAATCCATACACCCCATATGGAAGACATGACTTTAATCTCCCACACAGGTGTGAATTTCAAATGAGGTTACTTGAATGGGTGACTCCATTTGAAATCTACACCCCCTGTGTGGGAGATTGAGGTTGTATCTTCCATATGGGGTATTTGGATTTCGACTGGAAAAGCCCATCGTAAGAAAATAATGATAGAGGTATAAGATATGATAGCCAAACCTGTTCACGTCATCCTCGTTGTAGCGAGGCTCAGGATCAGGGTCCTGGTCATTCAAATCGTAGCTCGCACCGGGGGCCTTATTATGCGTAAACGTACGAAAGCATGAAAAAGTTGACAGAGTACAGAAAAAGATGATGATTGAGATAGTAAAAAGGTACAATGATTTCGAAGGAAGGAGAAGAAAAATATGGTTAGTGGAAATGGATGTACATAATAATGGTTTCCATGGCAACATGAAATTAACGGGGTGATGTGCACTTCTGCCGGTAGATGATTATTTGTGTGAGTAGTTGAGTAAACCTGGCTTAACTCACTGCAAGAAATGGCATACAGCTTATTACATGGAGAGTAGGATACCTTATCATGGACTTGCGGTTTTCATTAAAGATTTGGCTGCGGGCCACTGAATGCATATTGATGCCGATACGTGTGCTAAGCTGAATAAAATATTCCTGATGTTGTTAGATATCGAAACTGGGAAAAAAAGCGCGTAAGATAAGAGCAAGTTTTGACTTGGGGGATCTTTGTAGCACTCATTTGGATGGTTGCTCACTTGGTAAATGTGTTAGGGCATGTCATATATGAACACACCAGCATATTGCAGAATTGTATTTTCATTTCTGGTATCCTAGTCATGTTTTATATTGAAACTTTTGTTTAGATGAACCTGCCTACATCAGGCTGGTACATGTATGTTATGCTACCACATTAGCGGTCTAGCGTTAAATCCAATAACCGGTAGGATAATTTACTAATGTATATAATGTAGAGTGTCTAGTCTAGTTTAGTGTAGTCTATATAGCTAGCACGGGATAAGCCAAATATTTCTTCTTATGCCGATTCACTTATAATATGTTCAATCAAAATATTTCAGCTGCATCAAAATGGAGCCTTCGCTCATCCAATTCTTCACTCAATTTGAAGAATTTTATAAGTCACACCAAACTGTAATTATCGTCAAAATTTTCATTCAATATCATGTCTAACACCTGCGTCCACTAATATGCCACTGAACATTGTGCATAAAGTAAATAGCCAGACCTGTCCTGATCGGCTTTTTAATTTTAGTTTATTTTAGCCCACTTGTAATTAAGTCTAAATTTAACAGTTGAAGTCTAGTCATTTTATAAAAGCTTTAAAATTTGTGACAGATCAACACTTGCAAAGCATAACCCTTAGGAATAGCTAGCTTTTAAACTGTAAAATTTGCCGATGGGGACAATGTCTTGTCAGGCGTGTTTTTCAGGCTGAAAAACAAACACTTTGGCTGAAAAAACATCCTCAAGTTTGACAAATGCCCTGGTGAACACTTTACATTGATTTGTTTTGGGTTCACTAATGGTAGGCTATTGAATTTCTGTCGGTATGACTGAATGACAGGTAAAAATAGTTTATTTCCGGAAAAAAATATGTAATATTCATCTCAAGAATCAACTATATGGAATTTATGAATGTGTTACCAAATAAGAATAATCATGGGGACTTAAGTTGAGATTGCCCGAGTACTGACTGAGAACTCAGGTAGTGCAGTGGTTAGATGCTGCATCGGTAATCCAGCGACCAGGGTTCAGTCTCCTCTGAGTCCTGATTTTTTCTCTCTTAAAATTTTCATGTCAGTTTTCTCGAGTCCCAAACACGTCAAATAAGACAAAATCAGTTTGTTCCCTTTAAAGATTTCAGTTTGGGACAATTTGGTCATTTTAAGAGTGCCCAATATTTGGCCTAATGACTTCGCAAATATCAGTGTTATCCTTATTAATTTCTAATAGACATGCAAGAATATTATACTTTCAGAAAAATTAAGAAACTTCATTGTAAAAATCAAGCATATGGGATGGATGGAATTTATGAAAATGTTTTTAAATGATTCATTGTTCCCTTTAAGCATTTTCAGCTGGGCCAATTTGGGTAAATTTTGCACCAATATTTGGCACGGTGACTTTCAAAAATCAGTGTCATCCTTATATATCTTCCTATTTTCCTCCGGGCCAATCTCACAACTTGCTAGACCAATTGAGCATCATACAGCCATAGAGGAAACCCTCAAGAACATATTTTCTTGCTTTTGAGACTGACATTCAATCAGATGCTGTCAATAATTTCCCAACAAACTTGTCATTCAAGAGTTATATCCGAAACCATTGCATTCCAGCAGCCAAGTACCAGAGTACCTTTATGCGTAATGCATATATCGACTCTTGGATCATTGCTCCTACAATCTGATCTGTGCAAAATCGGCAGACCTCCTTTAAAAACCTTCATCGCTATGAATCCAAAAACGTACAATATCTAAATTTCCAAGAACTACGTCATAGCTTATTATCCATCACATCTTTCTATAATTAAGCACAACTAGGCAAAACTGTATGATTTGAGGCATTGCGTTTACATTTCATTGCTTAATGTGCCAATCCTTCCTAATTATCACCGAACATATTATAGCTAAGCTCCAATTCTACTGGGAGAATAGTTTTCCTCATGGTTTATGCATCAACTGTTGATAATACACTAGTTTATATGCACGGGATGCAGCGCAATAAAAGTCAATTTAAAGGTATGCCAGATATCGCATTTCACAGAGTGTTTGGCTATCTATTTGAGTCTACTAAATGGGTTAATTGAAAACTACATTTTAAACAAACTTTAGTAAGTTAGGAAAAACAAGTATAAGTAGATGAATTCCCATGGCGTGATGACAAGATGATGAAGACGTGCAAATGAGTGATGAAGTTAAAGTAAATATGTGTTATTTATTAGCATCATGGGAGCAATGCAATATGCTGTGGTTAGATTGGATTGTAGTTAGAAACGGTAGTAAACCTGTTCTCATTGGTGTAATCGTATCTTGGCGTGGGGTCGTCATCGTGGCTGTTGACATCATAGCTGGCTAGTGCAACCTAACAAAGAAAGTAATTATACATCATTAAGGGAGACATTGTAACTACTGGTATTTACCTTGCACAACGTTTTGACCAACAACCATTCATGTGGGTCATTATGTATAGTCTCCTCCGTCACCTGTTTGATCTGCCAATGATGACGTATAAACCCTTTTTGATTAGCTGAACTGTTTCCCAAAAGCACAACTTGAAACTAGGCTTTCAATATGTTAATCAGTTACTTAATATTCATGAGTCGTGACCATCAGTGACCATACTCACATGGAGTGACTATGTACATGTACCATCCGGGTATACCGTAGAGCCGTATTTGTGCTAATTTTAGAATCAAACTCAAAGTTCCCGGATGGACCTTCTCGTGGCATATCTGCTAGCTAATGATAAACAGTATTATACGTTAAAATTGGCAGGTGGTGCATGTGATGAGCAAACGGAACCAAACCTGTGACGGAGAAGACAACATCATGTGCACCTGACTTTGATTTTAACATACGGCAAAACATCTGAAGATGCCATATAGTTCTAAAGGGGTTCATTCACTAAATCTGAAAATGGAGTAAGTGTCAGTTTCTGCTACAAGGGGGCTATTTCATGATGAAATAATGTGGTAGAGTATTGAAACTGCATGGATATAACTGCCACCTTGCATTGAAACTACATGGACATAGCAATCTTCTTTGCCATTTTTCTAGAAATGCACTCAATGTGACTTAACCCCTGTTAGAACTAGCATCCCCAATTTTGTAGCAAAGTTGAATTAATTTCAACTCTCCATAATGACAAGAAATTCACCAGGTCATGAAATTTTCTGTGCGGGTCATTAAAATCTAGCACAAACTTCATCATAGCCAGGATGTGGGGGCTACATTTAGCACTACTTCTATAAGTTCCTCTTTCAGGCTATTTCCATTGCTTTTAAGATTAAAGGGGTATGGTCCAATTTATGTATGTTCTGATTTATATCTTACATTGCAGCCTACAATTAAACACAACGGTTCCAAATTTTGTGCTGTATTGCTACAGCAGTTTTATGACATGCAAAACGGGTATAACAATGCCACATAGGCGAGTAAATACACCAAAATTGTAATTTTGATGAAGAAAAATGGGGATGAGGATGTTGACTGGGTATCATGGGTCACGCTCCTTTAAAGAGTCACTTTCCCTTTGGTTTTCACTAAGCATTATGAGATTAATCAGCTATTCCATGTGAAACCTATAAAACCCATATGGAAGACATAACATTAATCTTCCACACAGGGAAAACACAGAGAGTATGAATTTCAAATGGGATTACCTGAATGGGTAATTCCATTAGAAATCTTCACCCCCACCCGATATGGGAGATTAAGGTCAAGTCTTCCATAGGGGTGTATGGATTTCAACTGGAATAGCCCATTTCTACAAAATGTACTTACATAGTTATCTTGTAAGTCAGGATGATTCTTTTCAATCCCATCATCTAGAATAGATACCGTCACACCTTTACCGGTGTACCCTTTCCTCCATGCTGGTAGCACATTCATATCTAAGTCTGGACCTGTCTGACGCTCCTGCAAGCAAACAAACAAACAAATAAAACAAAACATTAATAAATGTTCAGAATTAGATTTTGTATCTTTTTATATCTAAAACGGTGAATTATTAAGGTAGGGAATCAAGATGGTCTAGATCTGAGCCTGTCTGATGCTCTTGCAAGCAAGCAAACAAACAAACAAACAAACAAAAACAAAACATTAAACTTCATTAAGTAGCGGTTTTATCTTTGAATATCTATAAGAGCGTGAATGTGATTAAGGTAGCGAATTGAATTGTTCAAACAACCATGCTCATCGTATCTATTAGGTTGCACTTAAGTTTGATATGCATCAGTTAAAGTGATGGATTCACTGCTATTTTGGTCACTTTCAAGAAAATTAATATGAGAAAGCCTCATTAGTATCCCTCACACTCGCACGCATTGGGTGTTTTACTACAATTGCACCTGTTTACTTACACCAGAATAGCTTCATGTATCTTTAATGATACCATTACTGTAATTGATTGATAGTGTTTATCAATCATTTGAATTATTCACTGAAAACACAAGTTATGGGGAGAAAGCCAACTGATATGTAAAGAAAGATGGACAGGATGAGCAACAGAAACAAAAGAGAATGAGGGAGTGGAACCAAAGGGAAAATATCTTAATAGAAGATCCTCTTAAATAAGAAAGGCAGCATTTTGAGGCTCTCATATTTAGGACTTTAGGTATGGAATACAAAATTGAAGAAAATGATTGAGACAAGGTGGGTTTTTTTCAGAGCATTCTCGAAAAATAACTGGAAAAAGTATTATTTTTCATATTTATAAGAATTTGTGATTATTTATGTTTGGGTTTCTTTATCATCCACTATTATGGGGGGGTAGTTTTCAGATCCTATATGCACACCCCAACCCATAATCAAAATCAAGAAGGGAGAACTCACAGATATTATCATTTATCACAGATTGTTCTGCTGTTAGACAGAGTCTTAGGTTAAAGTCATGGTTAATTCAAAACAAAAATGTGTCTGCTCCATGATACTCAATGTTTATTATGATAATTTTACATGTATACATCATGATTGCTCAGGTATTCGACATCGGCATATCAAAATAATGTACCATCACCTTTGTGCTGATAAAATAACATAATACTCTGATAACATAACTTTGTATTGTTTATTTTTCTGTAGTTGAAAAAGTCAAATCACGCTGACAATACAATAATATTATACTGTCTGTAACATGTAAAATATATATGTGAGTTTTCCTGTTAGCATCATGGGTGCATTACTACTCTGTCTAGCCTAGATATGCCTATTAAGGTTCAACTGGTAGCCTCCTTTCGCTATGTACAGGGTGTCACAAAATTAGTACGTACTACCCCTCCATGTTCATCATTCAATATGATTAGGATGACTGTAACCATGGTAATAGTATCTTTCTTCAACTTTGCATTAAGTTACGATTGCAAAATTTAGACTCTGAACTCTGAATAGGATTCTATCCCATTACAAGAATAAAATAAGTTATCTTATCTTAGTCTTTGAAAAGTGTTACTATTTTGAGACGTCCTGTATTTAAATAAGGACACAAGACCTGCAACAATAATGACAAACTTTCTGCATGTCATCAATTTTGCGGCACATTACAAATTGTAAAATTATTTAGCAAGACTAGTTGTTGTGCTGTTTGGGTGCACTGCTGCAATTATTTATTTGTTGTTGAACAGTTTTAGCAGAAAAATGTTAGGGTAAATGTTAATAAAAATTCCCTTTAAAAGGGAAAGCCAGCCTCAATGTAGAAGAGGTCTTGTAATTAGTTTTGGTCAATGTGAAAGGCATTTTTAGGATCACGCTTACATCCATGTTACATGACAGTCCACCAAATCATAAACGATGAGAACATGTACATGTACATTGAAAGAGCAGAAAACATTAACTCCTAATCACCTGTCAACTCTTTAATTCATTACTCCAAATTGTTCTGTTTTTTTTTTCTTCTTTTCTGCTTTTTACCCGTGCTTATTATTAACATTAAGAAATGTGACATTTTAGACCTTCCTTGCATGTATAATATCTAATTTTATTGTTGTTGTTTGTTTTTTAAACATCAAAGCCTTGGTATTTTGTGCAATCTATCCCTGGGGAGCCTATCACAATAATAAAGCATTTGCTGAAATCACTAAAACCTGCGCATTTGATGTTACTCTATAAGACTATCTGTCTCTACACTATTGACAACTTTGCTATTTGCAAATGAATTGAAGTAAATTGACATAGACATAGATCACCATCAATAGCAATGGACATCGGCACATCTAGAACCGGTAACAGGAAACCGGGAGTGAGACTGGAGGCGGTTAGTTCTGCCATTATAAACCGATGCTAATAGCCATCTTGTGTACTGTGCCTGTTTTCTAGCGACCTGATACAATCTTCTTAGAGATACTGAGAATAGGCTATTGCAGTTAAAATCCACACCCCCTATGAAAGGCATAACCTTAATCTCCCATACAGGGAGTGTAAATTTCAAATGGGGTTACCGGAATGGGTGACTCCAATCTACACTCCCTGTGTGGGAGAATAAGGTCATGTCTTCCATAGAGGGTATATGGATTTCAATTGGAATAGCTCAATATTGGAGATATTCTAAGGAATCATTGGTATTGTTACTTATTACAGAAGTAATGTCAGGGCAAATTGTTACAGGTGGAAAATTATTATGGGTTGGTGCAGATAAGCAGTTAACCTCCTTTTTGAAGCTGGCCTGTAGTTAGGTAGCTGGAAGGTATTGGGGAAGGCATTCCAGATGCAGGCGGTTAATGGTACAAATGATCATTGACGGCTAACAATATTTGATCTTGGGATCTCGATTGCTAAGCCATGAGATCGTACAGATTGTCCGTGATGGGGATCTAGAGTCTGGATGTTAGGCCTACCATTAGCTGGTATACACTCTTTAGAAAAAATGATTCTATGTAGAACCTAAAATAGTTCTTGAGCTGTCTTGTATGTGGAACCTTAAATGGTTCTACAAAGAAGAGAAAGAACCATTTTAGATCTGACAAGGGTTCTGGAAAGGCCAGAAAGAACCATTTTTGGTTCTTTAAATTTTCAAGAACCCTGTAGGTTCTACATACAGGACAGCCAAGAACCCTTTTTACTAAATGTTTTTGACATTTTTGTCCAACTATTACTATTTTTACAGACAAAGCAGACTAATTTATGGGCGTGCGTTTCCCACAGCATCTCCCCTGGTTACGGGCTTGAAGTCGCCTTAAAGAAATTGTGAAGAATTATTACAATGTCGGGTAGGACCTTAATAATGTGTCACCTATAGCACCATCATCATCACTGAAATAATGACTCACATATTCTACTGTTACCAACAGACGTAATTGCTTCAGGTATGAAATATTATATTGCCTCTTACCAATGCTCCTCTGTAATAAATTTATTTTCCCACTTATTTTTTCATGAAAATATCGATGTAATGTTGCGAGTACCATGTCTTCAGCTATTGAAATGCTGTAAAAGTGGCAATTTCCGTACGTGTAATTTTTTGCACTTCGCAAGTTTTTATCAACTTTGCTCTTTTTTAAATTCTATCTTTTGATTTCTCTTACATGTGTAATTTTTCAGGGCCATAGCATAGCGATTGTTTTTTTTAATGGAACACTCTACTAAGAATGCTTCATTTTGAAAATGTATCCAAGCCCCCAGCTAAAATTACCTTTAAACAACATGGGCTATTTCAAAGTGTGCCAACTGATGCCAAATATTTGTTCACATGCCTATTTTATGAAATTTTGGGATAAATCACCTTTATTAAAGTACCCTTGTATTTTTAAGTTCTTTCAGTCCACCACATTTAATTAGCAGTGTGTGGTTTAAATTTCATTTGGAGGAAACGGGTTGAAATTGTCAATTGAGCGAGCAAAAAATTTGAAAACAAAGAAATATAAAAAGGAGGGGTGGAGCTTCATTTGAGAAGATCAGAGGTAATTGTTCATGAATTTGCGCGGTTGACCCCCCTCCTTCCATAAAGACCACACTTGAATTTGCAGGGTTGACCCCCTCCTTCCATAAAGACCACACTGTTTATCACTGACAATATGTGAAATGAAACAATTAAGATGCTGACCCTTTAATATTTGCAGATTTGTGCTTTAAAAATTAATTTTATCTGGTGAAAATCAACATTCACATCACTACCACAATCCCAGCCACAATTCTAATAGAAAACTTAGTGTAACTGTGTTATTGCGACAAACGCTGGCAAACTATTGAAGTGGAGCAAATGTCACTTTCAAATTACAGCATTCAATGCTGCTAAAATTGACATTGACACACAATTTTCTTTGGTTACAACACATATCACATCATTGGCAAACAAACATTCTATAAATAGACACTGGGACGCAATGTCTTCTTCAGATATTATTACACGTGTTACACATCATGATTGCAAAATATAAATACTTCCTATATTAAACACTTCCCATATGCTATGCATGTATGGCATGGTAAGGCAATGGTTTAATAACTATGTGAAGGGTGGTTGAATCAGGGGGAAGGGGCTTGCTTTTTGTGGCAGGTTCAAAGAGGATGCTTTTTGGCAGGTAAAAAGAGGCCTAGCAATTTGTGGCACAAATTTTTTGGTCATCTTTTCCGTATTACGCCGTAATTTATGCAAAGAAAAAAAGCAGGAAAATGTTCAAATATGCATTTGAATCACATGATTGGACAATTTAAGGAGAGTGTGATAGCAGGGGCCATATTGTTAATTTTGCTGAGTATGTCTTAATATTAATTCAATAATCGCATTTATGTTTCTATATGTTCTTGAGTTAAGGCATAACAAAATGAAAGTTTTGGGTATCAATTTGATGATCCAGCTTTGGAATCTCATTTTTAGATCCTATACCATTCCTCTTGTGTGTCAACTTTATTTGTCTCCATATTTGAGTGCAAGCACAGCTAAGCTCTCCTCTGATCTGCCTCACGATTTAAAATATGGTTCCCTCAAAATCCAGGATGTGTAAATGAATAGAAGGAGGGGGCAAAGATTTATTGGTACATCAAAAAGGGGGCCAAACATTTTGGCACAAAAATCCTGTTTACTCTCCAACTAGGATAAAGTCCTCAATGATCACCCCCCCCCCCTCCACCACACAATGACCAGGCAATACTATACAAAATAAATATCATTACACCCCATGAAACGTAATTCAAAATGCAGTCAAGTTTCAGCATGATATAGGTTATTTAAAGGGCAAAGTTATTAATGAATAATAAGCTGGAAAATAGATTCTGTTGGACGTAAGACTAATTTTCCTTGATTGCTTTATAAATATATGTATACAGAATACCGCATGCTTTATACAAACACACATTGCAAAACAACGTCATATGAAGCAACCCGATATGTGTAATTACACAATATTGATAGCTTGTAATATGGTGAACAAATATGAGGGATTTGGATGAGCAAATGAGAAGTACAACTCTAGAATATACAGATTTGGCTTTGCCACATATGTTTGTGTTAAAATGCATCTGTTGAAACTTTCAAAGGCTGCTTCCTAGCTATAATCAGATGCTGTCAGCTGTCCTTGGCATGCCTGGAATTAGGCCTAAAAAATTGTTTGATTGGCGATTTGGCATAACCTGACTGACCCTAAAAATAGGCCTGACCCTAGACTTTTTTATTATTTTCTTTTGCAAAAAAAATAAGCAAAATTAGAAAAAAATAAATAAAAGTACAAGCATTTTTTGCCAATATTTTGCTAAAAATCAATGCATAAATGTTCATGGTACTTTTATTTTGCATACTTTTGCCCTGAAACATGGTCAAAGCATTTCTAATATGTTCTAATATATTATATGGTGAATCCGCCCCCTAATTTGCATAATTAATGCACTAATTTGCATAAATGCTAATTATTTAGAACATACTTTTTAGCAAAATATTGGCAAAAAATACATTAATGAGCCTTTAGTCCTTTTAGCTCATTAACTATATTATTATTGATAAAAACAATAAGATACAAAGAAAATATAATTTGATGTATTATGAAAACTGTATGTCCGATTTGCTACAACCAAGAGGCATATTGATCAGTGTACTTTACCCTACTCAATTGGTTTAAAACATGCTCAAAGCATTTCCTAATTTCTAGAAAATGCCTCCAATACCAACAAAGAGATTGCTGATCTTATTTCTCTAATTGATTTGGAAAGCACTGATGGGCATTTGGGGCAGCTATTACCTTTTTTGCAGGTACATCTTTGCTGCATTTGAATGACAAGATATATAATAATGAAAGAGTTTTCCAGATGAGGAAATTATTGTCAAATGAGTAAAAGCTATATCACATGGGATGCAAGGCTCAAAATGTCATATTACAAATCATATTGCACAAACAGTGCAACCCACACTTCTTATTTCTATTTCTATTTTTTTAAACCTAACATAGTAATTAGTATTAAAAAAAAAAAAAAAAAAAAAACATGAGATGAACAGCTTGAGCAGCAAAAGTTTAAGACAAAAGTTAAGGAAAATATGCTAGGCTTGTTTTCATTCATTGCTTTTCCACTTTTCCTTTCATTTTTACCATATTTAGAGCCGTAGATATGCATGGGCCTATTTTCCTTGAAATTGCAAAAATATTTAAATTTTACCTTTTTTGCCAGTTAGAACTAAGTAAAGGATTACAATTTAGCTAGTTTTACTTGGCAAAACAAAATAATATTGTATTAATTCCAAAAAATAAGTGCTGTATTTTTCTAGTATCATGAGAAGATTTACAACCTATATGAAATTATACCATTGATTCTGTTCTGAAGCTTAAAATTGCTTTTTTTGATAAATTAATATCTTGTGGCTATTAAGGGATCTAAAATGAGCGTTTATTGCGTTTCGACAGTATTTTTTGTGGGACATGAAAGCACCTCGGACCTATCGAATTGCATTCTGAATCTGAAGCATGTCTTTCTGATATCAAATAATTTTCATTTTTGAAAATCACAATATAATACAAATTTTATGACAAATTATAAAAATTTGATATTTTTCAAATTTTGATATATAACAGTCCTCGAAGTAAATTATATAAATCTAATGATATATTCTTAAAAGTGTATGTAGCAGGGACGAAAAGCCGACGGTCAATTGAAAATTTTGACCTTTCATATTGAAGATATGGATTTTTTTAAAAAAAAGACCTAATTTTTTTTGGTGTTTTGGGAAAAAAAATCCATATCTTCAATACGTAAGTTCAAAATTTTCAATTGATCGTCGGGTTTTCATCCCACCTACATACACTTTAAGTATAAATCATCAGATTTATAAAGTTTACTTCAAGTACTGTTAAATATCAAAAATATCAATTTTAATGATTTGCCATAAAATGTGTATTAAATTGTAATTTCAAAAAATCAAAATTATTTGATATCAGAATGACATTCTTCGTATTCAGAATGCAATTCGATATGTCTGATGTGCTCTGATGTCCCAAAATAAATACTGTCCAAACGTTCATACCCCAGCCCTTAAAGAGATATGCCTATTTTCAAAATGAACATAGCTGCTAGCCAAGATTATGAATAAATCAATTGCTATTTTTTAGCTATTATATTATTGTTTTGTAGCTGTAAAGAAGATACCAATTTTTAATGAACATGGCCGCGAGTCAAGATTATACATTATAAAACAATAAACTTATGTAATCCCAGCAAGTGCAAAACACCTGCATCTGATTTTTTGCCTTGACAACTAAATATATGAATCCATCACAAAGATCATGATGGATTACCTTTTAGTGGTATTACATAGCATCACTGCAATTTTTTTCCCGATCTTTTTTCCCTAAGTTTGTTATGGAAATATTTCCTTTTAGTGGTATTACATAGCATCACTGCAATTGTTTTCCCGATCTTTTTTCCCAAAGTTTGTTATGGAAATATTTCCTTTTAGTGGTATTACATAGCATCACTGCAAATATTTTCCCGATCTTTTTTCGCTAAGTTTGTTATGGAAATATTTTCTGCATCACATACTCGTTTTACTTAAAACGGGGAGAAGTCAGCACCATTACATTATTTTTCAGTTTAAAAAGACATTTATATTAATACCGTAAAACCTTGTCTACAAGCATATATTGTGTTTTTGATGAAAGCTAAATTAAAACAAGACGGCTGCAAATATGCCAATACAATAGATTGTTTTTACAATAGTATTTCTTTGTATATGTTTGTATCATTAATTAATTTACTCAATCTCCATAATATTATAATTTTGTCGATGGATGGCGTCTGGATTAATTTAGCTTTAATTAATCAAAAGTACTCTATATGCTTATAGACAAGGTTTTACGGTATTATGAAGGATTTCTCATTGTCTGTCTCGCCATTTTATCCTTTCTCCTATCTCATTCACAGGTCACAAAACACTCACATTAAGCTATACAATATCCTATCAAACTATTTGAATTGAGCATAAAATAAAATATGTATTCAAAGTAAGTGATACCAACGGCATGTTAAAAACTAAGTTCAATGTTTGAAAAAAAGGCAACCCTGGAAATGTGAAACCATTCTCAATATCTCCCAAAGCAGTGCTTACAATGTTGCACAAAATTTATCACAACATGTAGCTCCTAAAAAGCTTTGGCTTTTAATGTATAACACTGTAAGAACAAAATCAATAACATATGCAAGGTTAAAAGGAAAGAATCTGAACATCTGAATTACAGTAAATAGCAATGATAAGAAAAATCCAGACATTTTAAAAGCATCCCTGGCATTTCCTGCTTAGAAAAAGAACATATAAACCCAGCAGGTTTGGTTAAATGCCAAGTACACAGGGTGGATTAAAAGTGGCGATTTTTAAATTTTCGTAAGAATGGATGAAAACATAACTATTCAAAGGAGTTTAATCATGCTTACAGTGACATGTAGCTATTGTTAGTTGTTTTTGTTTTTTTCAGCGTTATTTTTTTTTCAATAAGCGGATGGCAAAAATGTCAAATTCTATCAGATTTGAATAATTTTGTGTTTCCTTTAAAGCAGTAGATGCGCTATGTGTGCATGTGTCAATGGTTATTGAATCACTAACATTATATGTGATGCGATCAAGCAAAATGAGTCTGATGTCGATGAAAATCAAATTTCAGTTTTCAGTCTCATTATTTGAGCCATTCTCATAGCTTTATTTTGCTGAAAACCCCCATCATAATTAGACTTAAGGTTCCAGAGATATTGCCACCTTAGTGTTGCTCAGAACAATAAAATACAAAGGAAGTTGAAAATTATTATTCCCGACATCCGACTCATTTTGCTTGATCGCATCACATATGCCATGTTAACGTTTCTCACGAAAAAGTGACACCCTCATCCCCTTGTGGTTACACCATCCATTCACTCGGTCGGACATCCGGGAACATTGTCTCCTTCGTCCCCTTTGCACAAGCCAGCGCATATCAACCAGCTCGAGAAAGGGGAACTGCACATGCGTACACTGGTTTTACAAGGCTATTTCCCCTTTGTGACGTCAGCCCGACCAAGAGAATACTATTCTAAGGGCCGCTGTGAAACACCAGTTTTGCTTCTGATATCAAAATCACTCATGGAATTTAACTAAAAACTTACGGCAAAATGCAAAATGAAAACAAAAATCTGACCATACCCATTTTCAAAGTAGCCATTCCTGTTAAAAGACTTTGCCGTTTTCAGGTCAAGAGGTTCTAAACCTTGTATAAATATTTAATTTCATTTTCTTGTGATATTTGATCTTAAAATGACCACTACAGTGCACTCGCATATCTACGGTTTTCAGTAATGGGATATATTTTGAGGGATGAAAACCCATTAAAATCAATCCATCCCTGCCTAAATTACTGCCAATTCTCCTTCTCCTAATATTACATGTTCATGCCATTTCAGCTGTTAATTCATCCTACGTGCAAGTAGAGGATTCCATTTGGAACGTCTGAGGAGCCACAGCTCAACAGCAAACAAATCACGATTTGTTGAAATCTAGACTCCTGTGTTCTTAGTTACATGGAGTGCAACCCAAGAAGATGTTCGGCTGAGATTCATCTGGCCTTTAATGTAGTGTAATAAACTTATTGTATAGACTATTCTGAATTGGATGCAAATTAATTGCCATGTCTACCATACTCTATTATAATGTTCAATCTGAACTCTTGTTGTCCCCCGCACAGAACCTGTCTAAAAAAATTTCTATGACGAACTAAAAAGCTTCTGCAAGCTCTATAAAAGAACCCTTAGTGCTAAATTCCTCATAATTGTGAGGGTTCTTGGACAAAAAAAAGTGATATGTTCCGAGAAGGTTCTTTGCTAATCTGAGAGGTTTTTTTTAAGAACCTAGACTGTGAACCTTAAACTTTTAGGTTACAGAAACCCAGAAATAGTACTTGGAAGAATGTGAACCCAGAAATGGTTCTTGAAAGAAACAAGTAGGTTAGAGATCAAAGAACTATTTTAAGTGAGGTTCCAACTTCCAAATCTAGAGGACAAAAAGGTTCAAAGTCAAAGCTTTACTAGTTTACATGTATGCAATCCATTATGTAAATATCTAATTTCATCTGTAGGCTCTCAGGCTACTGACTTCCATAGCAAAGACTTGAAACTGATGAAGTTCAAATACAGCATTGTGGTCCTGGAGCACAAGTTGCAGACAGAATCAGTTGTTTGCCAAGTCCATATGGTATAACACAAAACCTTTTCTCTTTCAAGCTCTGCTTTCAAGCTTTACATTTGAGATGCGCAAATTGCATTAATCCTAGATTTATGTATGCCACTCTGCTTTATCTCAAGCATAGAATTACTGATTAACTTTCCTAGACAAGGCTGTGTAAATCCTAGCAGGTTGTTTGTCATAATAAATAAAACCACCTTTGAGCATTTGAGCAATTTGTCTTCGCTGCATTTAAGAAGACCTGAAGGCGACAAAGCGTTGGGCTTCAAATTGAGCTTGAAATTAAATCACTGTTGAATGGTGTTAATAGAAAAGGTTGAAAATGAATGGAAAATATATTGACTTGGAAGGAAGGAGGGGGGTGATGTCTGGAAGTAATGTGATGGAATGTGAAACATTAAGGTGGTACTTAGCATGTTTTGAAAGCTGTTTGTAATTCTCACTTGTGCCTTAACAACTTCAAATAATGAATTAAAGTGGAATAAGTTTTGTGGCTGTAAAACAAGTTCTTCAAAGTGGTACTTTTTGAGGAAAGATGCTTCTTTATAGAAGATGAAGTCTTTGTTTTATTTCCATGTTGATTATCTTTGAAGAAACCTGATAACTTAATTATTAAGTTACCAGGTTGCTTAACTTAATAATTTACCCCCACAAAGCCCACATGAGAGGAAAAAGGGTAAGAATTCAATGCTTTATACATCTTATACAGGCTATATCAAAAAGATTGGTACCCATCAGCTTCCACTGATAAGGGACAAGGCTGCCACATTACACATTCAACACACAATCAACCTAATCTGTATATAGATTAATGTTACGGAATCATAAAACTGTACATAGTGCATTTCAAGAGGATCTAATGTTGGAAGAAACATGCTTCTCAAAAAACATCAAAACTAATGAGGACCTATCATTTTGATACAACTTGTATAAGCTGATCTACAGTCTCAAAGGAAATCTAGCATAAACACATGCTGCCAAAAAGAAGAGGGAACAAAATTCCAAGAACATATTTGATAAAAGCAATCTAATTTCCTTCTAGCCGGAACATGAGACAGAAATAAGCAAGTTAGATTTTCATCAATTACCTCCCGTCGCAATTTTCTAATAATTCTTGTGAAGAATACTGTACTTGCATTGGCAATTTTCATGCCACATTTATTCAGTTGTCGCACTTTCGAATATCCAAGAAGCCTGTCTATAAAATAATTACATTATAATCTATTCCTTTTGTGTCATAAGCATATGCAGACATGCTTAAAATTATCAATTAAAAACAAGTGAAATAGTTGCAGAATAGCATGAAAAATTACTCGTAAAAATTTCGACTTTTTACAGTAATCTAGTAAATTGAACCCATATAGTTTTATAAAAGGAAGCACAATTGGAGCATGTTTGATAAAGTAATACTTCTGTGTTTTCCTCTCAGCCAGCTAAAGAGACATAATCTTGCCTCAAGTTAAGGAAACTCTGCATGATCAGACTGCCGTAGGATCCTAAAATATCTAGAGCATTGCACAGGTTACAATCTTCGAATAAATCCCACCTAACCACCTACATTAATAAATTAAATTTTGTGATTTCATAAAACATATCCTCAAATGTGATTGAACATAGGCTAATCAGCAGGTGTGTAGTAGTCAGACATATGCATCGTCGCCGTGGTGATGCAGGAAGCCTGGTGTAAACATAGCTAGCATGTAACTCTTGTGATGATGTCGCTGTAGATTTCAAGGGATGCTATGATCATTTATATTCTGGGTTGAACCTGTTGGACTGTTTAGTATTCAATCCAGCACAGCAGTTTCATCCCATGTAACAAAATCCTACCAATTTGGTATAAAATGAGGTTAACATGGTATTTTCTCAAATGACAGCTTGCTATTAGAATTGTAGCAGCGATTGGCTGAAATAAGGAGCAATATAATGAATACTTATGTGTGTATTTTATATAATATCAAATGTTAAGCATGGAAGAGGTAATAACATGTAAAGCATGATATTTTCAGCGGCATTAAAATGTTCACGTTTTAGAGAGAACCTATGTTTCTATGAAATGAAATTTTTAGAATATGTACATTTCCCTAAAGACAAAAAATATCTGTGTGAATGAAAAATTTTGGAAATAAACTGCACTCATGAAATTTTATACATGCAAACATTTCCCACTTTACAGTAATTGCTTGATTGAACCAGGTCAACTTATCTCATTACTTGAATCAGTAAAAGTATGTCAAATGCCCTACATGTACCTTTTCAAAGTTCTTGCTTTAAGAAAAGCACAGTAGAAATTAATTACTCAAGCACTAGACAATTAAGATCCTTATGAGACCATTGGCGATAATTCTCACAAACCAGACTAAACTTGCATATTACACTTAAGTCCGATTCTTACTCCACATCGCAGCGCGATGCGATGTTTTTAAAACCTCGCAGCATCGCGCGATGAAATTAAAATGTACATTTTAATTTCATAGCACGATGCTGCGATGTTTAAAAAGCATGTGGGGTCTGCATCTCCTTTTATGGTCATTCTGCCGACCTTGATTTTCCAGCAGCCAATCACTGGCGTGCACGGCTGCGATATCGCAGATCTCGATGCTATAAAGTTGAACAAAATCCAACTCCATCGTGGACCAAAATTTCCACCGCGCGATGAGAATTTTTACCGCCAAGCTCCGTAAAAACCTGGCTCAGATTTCAGTTTTTATAGCATCGTAGCATGCGGAGTAAGAACCGGACTTTATTCAATTGCAGTCTAGCTTGCTGAATTTGGTGCTATTGATTGCAGGTAAGTAGTAAGTTGAACATAGCAACGTGACAAATGCTTAAATTACAACATACAAGTGATCAACTTGAGAAATGGCAATCGTCTTTTGCAAGAAACTGCACACTTGATGATATTAAAATATACTCTAATCAATAGCTATCGAGAAACCACAAACTGCATTAGTGTGAAGTGAATTTTAGTGCTAACAGATCTGGTGTTTGAAAATTTCAGAAGATGATCAAATTGAAATCCTTTGAAACTATGAAATCATCACAATCTTATGAATATTATAAACAGTTTCAGAGTTATTTCAAACAAAACCTGAATTAAAAATATGATATGCAAATAACATGACACAAAACTATACAGCACATCAGGCCACCATGCCCTATCACCCTACCAAGTTTGAAGTTGATTAGTTATTAGTATTGTGAAGAATGGATTAATGATTTTGCTTCCACCCCAGCCAGCAAACCAAGACAACCAACAACCTGCAGCATAACATAAGCCCCACTTCAATTGTTGTAGGACCAAAAATTGCAGTTGATAGAAATAAAGTTGAAATGTGCAAGTTTTAACTTAAAAATTTAATTAAAAAATAATACACATGTTATGTCATATGATGGTTTTAACAACAAAAAAGGCATATATGACTGACAAAGGAAGTAACAAATGAGCATAAGGCAAAGTCACTCGCTCTTTTCATATTGATGTTCAAAACAGGTGAAAATTTAGTTTGAATTGGCTTTAATAAATGTCATTTGATTCACATTTTGTCCATCCACCAGGTAGATTTATTTGAGTTCAAAATATCATCAGATGCCAGTGGCTATACTCTATGTATACCTACACCCCCATCCAGCTTATTTGATTAGAGCAAAGCAGACAGAAGGGAAATGCAAAATGAAAAGAGCACCTGAAGATCAACAAAACCAATGATTTGAATTAGTTTGCAATATTGTAGTGAAGCTTGATAAAATGATGCTCAGCACTGGACGGATACTGCCCACACATGATGTTTCACAGACATCCAAACACATTTATGTATATTAATTTGTTTATGGTATTCTATCTTAGTTATATAGTCTGAAGTAGAGGTGTTTGTTTGTTGTGTGGTTACCTGACCAGGATTATTTAGCACTATTCCATGTCCTATTTTCCCTTTCACCCCTTCACTTCCACTTGTTGTTTCATTCCTTTCCTTGTTCTACTTCAAATCTGTATTTCTCCCCCTCCTTTCTTCCCTCCCTCTGTCTGTCTGTGTGTGGGGGTGTCTGTCTGTCTGTCACACCTGACCCTCTGTCCCAATGAGGTAGTATCAAAGAGTACTAACTCTGCCATGTTTGTGTATCGCTCTGATTCACTCATGGAGGCAACTTAGGTACCACTGGATTATTTCACTATGTGCATTGCCAATTTTGATAAGTGCATGGTTGTCTGCATTTGTGTGTAACGCGTTGTACCAATACACACGCTAAGCATTAGCGCCAATCCGGCTTGAAATGTGGGGAGGGGAGAAATGAACAAAAAATGGGTCATTTTGTCAAAAGGTGGGGGCTCGTGTCCACCGGGATTGACACCCATGACGCTAAGCAACTTGTACACAAACCATTGTATGGCGCTTAAAGATACAAATTATCCTTCAATTTCAGGCTCTTGTCACTGAATGCCAGAGGAATTATTTGCCCTCTATGGGTGACAAACTATGATGGCGGATTTACCATAGTCTGACATATGGTGCAATTTTGAGTCAGTAATCTTTGGGTGCAATATCTTTGATCTATCCAAATTTTTCTCTCATTCTGTCCGTCTCTTAAATTTGTTCGGCTTATATAAGGCAGAAAAAATAAGACTTATAAAACCGTGTATTGATATAGAATGGCATGCATGCAGTTGGATGCAATAACGCTAGTTGTGTGTTGCGTAATGCGTGACTGGTGTACGCTTATGTGAATTTACGCAAGCGTGTGTTGGGACTTTATTGATGCGAGCAGTAGCAAAAGCTGAATAATTTACGTCTTTATATTTATAAACCGAACAAACTTAGCCATGTGTTTCTTTTCATCTTCATCCACCTCTGCAGAAAACACTATTTTCCCTAGCAAATAGACCTCTATGCATCCTATTTTTTCCAGTCAATATAAATTCCATTTTATTCTTGCAATTTATACATTTATTCCATTATTCCCTGAAAACATATATCCCCTTCTATCTCTTTTCCCTGTTCTTTCTCATATAAATACATACATTTCTTGGGAACTTGAAAAACATAAGAAAAGCCAAAAAGTGGGACACAATGTTCAAGATGCTCCACATCTAACATCCCTGCCAATATTGCACCTCATTCAATGTTTTCTGTGTATACACATAGCAGAATACAAGTTGCATTACCAAACACTAGAGAATAACCATAACCAAGCTTTACTCGCTGTACGACAAAATAGTCCCATTTCCGATGGCACAGTTTAACAAACCCATATTATAATCATTGCTCGAAACTTGGAACTCAAGTTGTTGGGTATGAGTTTTTGTACCCAAAGTACTCAAAGGTTTATGGGTATATTTGAGTGTATTGGGGTTAATGAACTTTGTACTGACAGATGAGCATGTTTTGAGATCCTAGGGACTATTTGAGATAGCTTGACCTCATTTTGAAGATAATATTTTCAAATGACACTAGCTGTGTTCACATTGTTGGACGTACGCCTGGTGGAACTTTGTTGGCGCAAGTTGCTAGGAGTAGCGGCAGGCATGCCAGGAGTAGTGGCAATGTGAACGATGGTTAGCGTAAGTTCGGCAGCCGGTGTAAGTTTGAAGCTTTTTGGTTGGAACTAAGAAATTACATTTCACATGGTTGAAAAAGGTCACAGAAACACAGTAGCCAATGTTTACGCTGACTTGAAGTGAATTCTTGATGGAACTGGTCGGAGTGGTGCTAGGAGCAGGTTAGGTGTGGACACACGGTAGGAGTAGGGAAAATATTTGTGGAATTAAGTTTGCGCCAGGTGTATCTCCAAATGTGAACACCACTATAATCATGGGATACATATTTCCACACCAGCACATAAGAAATACACCTAATAACATAATGGTGGTACCGACTGAGGAAAATAGCGAAGGTTCAGATAATTTAATTTAAGATATGACAAACACAAGATTGCTGGTTCTTTAAGTTCTATTTTCTATGCCGGTCTATATTAATGTTATCTCAGAAATGAATAAATCAATTTTGTCAGCAGTTTCAGCGAAACAGATAGTTACCCAATGTGTATTCCACCTATAGATGTTGATAAGTCAGAATTGCTTATGGTCAATATTCAGCTTGTTTTTCTTCCTGCACATCATAAATTCTCATCCATACACAAAGTGTGAAAATAATTCTAGTATAACTCTAAGAAGTGAGGCCCTGATATGGATTCATCTTAAAGAGCGACTCATCTTTCCGTACTTGTTACCCTTATAAATAGAACTTCAGTTGAATGCTGTATTAAGTCTTGTGAACTTAGAAACTAGATAAAATTGGGAGTACTTTAAAGGTGTCAACACTGCTGTTCATTCTATCAACCTGTTTCCTGGTGTGTGATTATCATCATAGAGTGCGTAGTCTTGGGTTATTTCTAGGGTATATATTAACACTTGTGACTAAAGCACCGATGACAACATATAGGATAGATAAAGACACAATAAAGAAAAAAATCACACATTTCACAACTTGTCAATGCCATGGAAATATTCAAGATTGTCTCATTATCAAAGAAAGGGTAAAGCTATATTTATTTGTGACATTCTTGCTCCAGACTAAATATTGCTACCATGCAGGATGAAGGATGCCATCTGCATCTTCTGAAACTCCTCTAAGGAACCAGATCTCGACCAGGATAAAAGACCACCACCTGCTACAAACTAAACCCCTAAAAGTTCCAGTAAAATCTTGGTAGCAGGTCAGAAGGGCTATTTAGTAATTTTTCCCCCTTGGAAATTTTGTTTGATAAGCTACTGGAAGGTGAAGCCTTTGTAGCAATCCTAGAAGCCTTCTATTGCATACAGGGGTAGAAATAAGGGACCATTTCCTGATAGCCATCCGGGCTATCTAGCCATTTTTTCTGATAGCCCTGAAGGAAATTCAATAGCCATGAAAAAGACATTATTTTCGCACAATTCAAACCAATCGTTTGTTCAAATATTCAGTTATTAGTGAGTAACCCTTACCCCCATAATCAGGGGTAGCACTAGGTTTTAAAACCTGAAAGTGTTAAAAATATGCGCTCAAATCCTAAAATGAAGGGTTCTCTAATCTGTCAAGTATTGAATGTACCGTTTTAATTATATATTGGTATCAGATTTTGTGATTTTGGTTACAATGATGTGTTACCGGTATAGATTCATGATGGTATAAATAGTTAAAGCCCGGCAAAAAATGTGATCTCGCTTTTCACGCCACGATTCTCGCCTGTAACCAACAACCTCGGTTTTTAAGAAAGTTCCTAAGCAGTTTACTTACTATAAAAGTGTTGCTTTATGCCATAAAAGTTCGCCGAATTCCACAAAATACAGTTCAACCGTCGGCAAAGTGCAGAATTCAACACCATTGGCACCACGTCGAACCCCCGCTTTACTCAATAAAAAATGACATTTCATCCAACATGAGTTCCAGTTTAGGCCAAATATTATGATATTATTGAATTACTGGAGTATGATGACTATAAAACATAATTCAAGGGCAACTTTTGTCATTTTTTTCTTCTCGGCCGATCATTGTGTCGTATTTCACCGATGGCATATCTCTACACACCACCCACAAAGCATTTCTTTCCGATCCCTAGAATTAGAAAATTTTCCAACTCATATGCGTGTCATCATTCAGCACTGCAATAACTTATCAGCAGTGGTTCTAGACAATATCGCAATCTGTGTAATTATGCATGGAGTGTATTTTATTTCTATTTTTAAATTATGTTACAATGCTACGGTGACTTCACTTCAACATTAATGTTACATTGCATTTATGTTACATAATTTCTGGACAGGCCGTAAATATTGGAGATCGAAGCTTTTATTTTTCTGTTTTCATTTTCTGCACGCATGAAAACCCCTGTAGCCCGACGGGCTACATGGAGATAAAACCCAATAGCCCGACAGAAAACCTAATAGCCATGGCTATCGGGCTATCGCTTATTTCGACCCCTGGCATACAAAAACATGAGCAGAGAGAAAGAAATCCAATTACACTGCAGTGACCTGCTCAATTATATCATAATTGTCTGACCAACACTGTTATCATGGGATTGAAAATTATAATGAGATGCAATGCCAGATTGAAACAATGTCCCTTCTTGCCATCTACAGTCTTTTGCGTAAACCAAAGCTCTATCGCAGAAGGCACACAATGCTGGTGTGATTGTTAGACATGGCACGATGGAACAATCCGCCTTCAGGAATATGCAAGAATTCACAGCATACAAAGAGCTACAAAGCACTGGGACTTTGACTGGTTGCGAATGGTCTGTCTGTCTGGTCATAAGTCCTTCATTGGCTAATCATATGGTACAGCATAGCATAGCATTATGGGATTGATAAACTGTCATAAGTCTTTCATTTGCTAATCTGGTACAGCATAGCATTATGGGATTGATATCAACTGTCATTAATCTTTCATTGGCTAATCATATGGTACAGCATAGCATTATGGGACTGATATGATTTTACCTGTCATAAGTCTTTCATTGGCTAATCATATGGTACATTTTTGACATTCTGTACACCTGCTAATGAAGAAGATTTGATTTTGTTGATGACATCTGACAGCGGTCCTAAATTTAGCCACACAGTTTGCTTATGTTCACTGTATCCACATTTTAAATGGTAATTTAGAGGCCTTTTAGCTGTGGTTAAAAGCTTTTTTTGAGGCTGGGTATACTGAAAGCAGCCCTGGAAATCAAATTAGGATTGCAGCATAAAGACAGAGAAAGGTAGCTTTGATAGCCACATCTTCAATGGGTCACTCATAAAAAAAACACTATTAGCAATTCTCCAGTAAAGCTTAAAAAATATTTCAACTATATGAGTGAACTCACAGTGAAGAATAAGGTGATTATTTTGTCTCAAATTAAAAATTGACAGAAAAAAAGACAGCAGTGCTGAAAAAGAATATACATTTGTACAGCTCCGTTGAATTATGCATTGCAGGAAGTTTCATTATGGACAGAAGCCTCAATCAATGAACACACTGTCAATTTCTGTCCTTTTCAGGTCACATATGATCTTACTAAAATTTAATTCAAATCTGGTCAACCAGACACACTTATTTTTGATGGACAAATCGACATTGCAACTGATATCTTCAGTCTTCCGGGTTGTGATGCAAATGAGCATGAGTACCGGTAACTTCCGGTATAGATGACAATCAACAAGGAATGTCATCATTCTGTCCTAGCCTTGAGTTTTGCCCGGACTCACTTTCTCACAGCTGGGGCGATATCATAAAGGACAAAAAAGGACATTCCTCATCCATTGTCATCTGTGGTTCAGTGGTTCTGGAGATAGCTCTTGATATTTTGAGAAAATATCTCAAAACTTCTACTTTTTATGTTGAAGCCTGTGGCTAGAACGCAGAGCAATAACATTAAAAAGACATTTTGCAATGCAGCCAAATTAAGAAACTTACTGAATTTAAGATTTCAAACACAAAAATATTTCATCATACTTTAAATTCTGTGCCAAATTCTGCTTGGCTATGAAGCCAACAGGTGTTTGCCAGATATTGAAATCATATTGTATTTTATCAATAAATTATCTTGAGTGTATCTCAAACTGTGGATCAGGATGAGTAAATGAAAGAACATATACTTTGTAAGTACCATACAAGACTTTCACAATTTTTTTTAATTTCAAGAGCACAATTGGCCAAACTTATGTTCCGAAATTAAGTACACATATTAAACCGAGTAGTTGAAATGTATTATGTCCCTCATCCAAATTTAATCTACAATGTTATGAACTTTTTTAGATAATAAATTATCAATAACATTCTTAATTTTTGGCAATATTTTTGATGTTAATATGTCAGCTTATTTTAGCCCCAAAACTTTGCCCTTTGCGGAACAATCATCTACATTGGTGTCAAAGACTTGAAATCTGTTCAAGCCCATTGGGCTGTTCCAGATAATAATCAACCCCCCCCCCTATAGAGGGCACTGGAATTCCATACTCTTTTTGTATGTATTTTTGGTCTTTTTGTATGTACTTTGGTCCAGACTTTTTTCCCCCAAACTCCTCATAGAAACTCTCCATCAATCCATCCTTTATCCTCCCCATATTTTATATTTATAGCCTTAGCATTTTTCCACTTGTAACATTACATTCTATTCAAACACTATTTGTTTTCTACGTTTTTTGCGGACACCCTCATGCCATTTATTACCATGTCCGGATATGCACAATGTCAGCAATAAGTCGATGACAGCATAGTATATTCAAACCATCAGTCACATAATATACCCCTTCTCTTGTCGGTACCCTGGATGTACATCAAACCATACATCCTCAAGTTACCTCTCCTCTTTCTATCCATCTATCTAATATACCACAAAACCACCGCATCCATTCCAGGGGCCAGTTTCACCAACCTTTTATCCCGAGGAGATCACTCATACTGTATGTATTAAGTAACATTAATGTACATGTATGCAAGGATGTGAGAGTAGCCTCTCACATCCCTGATGTGTAAGAACAGTTTTTTGTACAACACTCCTAAACAAGTTCCATTCTACCAGCAAAAATTGGGGCAAAAATATCCCCATAAATCAAGAAAAGATATATGCCTCTTAAACAAGTTTTTGGCTAAAAAAACCATGCTTTTTGGGCTCACTTCACAAACTTTTTGAAGTTTGTCCCTAGAAAGTTCAGAAAATCTACCCATTTTCTTGGAAATCTGAGTTTTGTAACCCCTAAACATGTCCCATGATCTTACATGATCACAACAAATACACCCACTTTACTTGTTTTTTGGTCACAAAAGTGTGTAGTGAGTGTATTTCTTAAGTGGTCACCCCTGGACTTTTATTTACAAAGATGAATCTTTGCGCAGTGACCTAATGTGACAAAAACAACCTCTGTTCTACAGGGGGCAGACTTGTCAAATTTATTGCAAACACATTTTGAATATTTTCTTTCAAAAACATTTTTCAGTCAAAATCAATCCTCTTTGGCCAAAACCAACTGTTTTTAATTTCATGGAGCTAAGACTTTTTTTGTCACCTATAGTCATGTACAAGTTAGACCCAAAGTCATCATAAACATACAACTTGCCACTTCTATGAAACTGGCCCCTGTGAAGTTCCCATCTCCGTTTGCACGCGTGCTGACATCTCACACCCGATGTCTGCCATCGAGCGTAGAGGCAGCCGTTGGGTGAACTTCACACTTCGCAGCTTTCAATACTATTCCTTACCCTCAGTGGAACCAATTTGAATGAAACCCTCGTGGCCGTTATGTAAGAGGTGAACCACCACAATCAATAGCTTTTCATGGGAAACAAGAGGAGCAACTTGAATCTAGTGAGATTTGATTTCGTCTACGATGTTTTCTTTTTAAACGAATGGTATTGATTTGTTGTGCTGTGCGAAAATGAGATTCTTGAATTCAAGCTTCCTATATATCCCGTGTAAGGGAGATAAAGGTGGAAAAAGAACAAAACTGAAAACAACTGCAATTACAATTGCCTGATTTGATTGGCAGATTTAGAACTTATAACAGTGTTTAAGGACTACTATGCCTGTCTGTCTGTCCATGTGTCTGTCTGTCGTTTGTATGGTATGTTTGTGTCTTAATTTACTTCTGTTCAAAATTCATTCAAATATTTGCAAATATGACCCAAAATATTATGAGCATCAACTACTAGACATTCCTCAATTTAGCATTATCAACATGATAAACAATAACACAAACACCAACAACAACAATAATTGAACAAACAACAATATCAATAACAACAATAACACACCACCCTGTAAAAATCACAAAGCACTCAAGCAATATCTAGGTGAAAACCAACACCATGGTATATGAAAAGAAGTCAGTAAGCTGGCCGGATGTTGATGTCTCTACACTAAAAGCCGATAATGTTTCCCCACATGATTCTGTGGTTTCCCCTTCCACTATACTCTGATCGTTACCAAAAAGATGGACATTGTTCTCTTGCATATAAACCATTGTATAATACCATAGACATATTGAAAATGCAAAACATATGCAACAGGTGCAAGTTTGTGTATTCTAACCATGCACTTTTGTATTTAAAAGCCCTGCATAAAATTATGGAAATAAAATTATGGAAAAAAAAGTATGGAAATAAAAATATTTACTACATTTTTTTGTACTGATCAAATTATAGCTTGCCATGTTTTTTAGTTTTCTAGGTATGAGGAAGATTATTGAATACTGACACTTGAGTATCCGAATTGAGTTACAACTGGTACCGATGGTACATGATGACGGTGCTACCGACCAAGTGCCAATATTACAAAGTGACAACTTCTGTCTGTGATGATTAAGTTGCAAACTACACTGTTTTTGTTATCAAACACTATATCTTAAAACCAACGCAATATATGAACACTAATTTTTAACAATGGTCACTTGCATCAATGTCACTTTGGTTCACTTTTTGACCAATAATTTGTTTTTAAATCTTAATCTTCTTTTTACAAAGTAAAGAGTTGTATCTTATATATTATTTATTCCATATGAATTAGTATAAATATACATAAATTAGTATATTTTAAACCATTGCTGTGACGTCAGTCTATTCAATAAACTGTAGATTATTTTCTACGAATCAACACTTTTCTGCACGAATCTACAGTTAAGTGTGGATTCGTACAGAGAAGTGTTGATTCTGGTTCTGGTTCTGGTTCTGATTCGTAGAAAATAATCTACAGTTTATTGAATAGAATTATGACTGTTTCTATAAATTAGGCCTAAATGATAGAAAACAGAACATTATCATGAACAAGTAAAAAAAAAGAACGACATTTGAAAATTATAAAACCATTTTACACAGTAAAAAATACAATGAATACAATGATTGATTTGTATAAAGCGCTGAGCTTATACGTTTTTCCAAAATTATATAATACAGAGCTATTTGTATGTAAAATAACAACGCAAATTTGGCATTTTGAGTGCAATTCAGCCATTGTACTTTCATTTGTGTCATGAATGTATTATTCCACCAAGATTTATAGGTAGGCCTATGTACTTTTTTTTTCTTTTAATTAAAAATATTTGATCTTTTGTCGGGTTTTTTTTTCATTGTTTTTATCGTCACAAATTTTGCCTGCAATTCGGTCCATTATACTTTTATTTGTGTCATAAATCTATTATTCTGGCACGATTTGCTAGTATAGTGTTCTTTCCCTTTTCTATTATTTTTAATAAAAAATATTTATCTTTTGTCATTTCTTTTCCTTATGTTTTTTTTTTTTTTTTTTCTTTTCTTTGTAGCTGCTTTATATTTTTTTAATGTTTTTTTTTTCAGTCGCTGACATATTTTTATTTGTCTTTCGTACAAGCTGCATTTTTTCATCAGATGGTATTTTGGCATGCTTGAATATTTACTTGGATCCTTCAGTAGGCCTAGTTCGATAATTAAATGTTATAATGTTACCGAAGTTCGGGTACAATTCTGGGTATACGTAGGCCTACATTGATCGGATTTCAAGTTCAGGGGCATGACCGGTATGTAGGTAAAATAGTTCATAGGGCCAACAAAATAAAACGAAGTCTTTCTTTACACTGTTTACAAATTTGAAAAGGACTTACCTGTGTTCGGCTAAAATTAGAATCCTATTTTAGATCCTTTTTCGAAACACAATTAACAATATATCCTCTGAATGATTCCATCGCAAAATGACAATTATGAATTATCCAAATTATCATGATTTACGGGATGCATTTCAATGGTTGTTCCTAAACCAAACTCTCGATTCACGGAGTAGAGCATCATCATTATACTGATATCCCCATTTCTTCTGAATATGTTTGATCCACTATTATTACCGTATGGCAAATATAATAATTCATTATAAAGATAGGACATCCATCATCTCTAATAAAATCGTGTGTATAGCAGTACACGTCTCAAAGCAGGTTTAGCTTCCTTTAGGTGCAACACTGCAATGCCAATGATCTGCTATGACCAGAGATGAACCCGTGACCATTTTGGCAATTGTTATGCAAATAGAGACCTATTAAACGCATCTAATGCAGTACATACATTAGAAGTGGGTATAAAGAGCTATGGATTGTCTAATCACTTTGAGAGGTTTTACGAATCCACATTTATTCAATTTGTGTAACAAACATTTTAAATCAATCCTAACATTTGCAGATTGGTGTTTGTAAGAATCCACAGTTATAGAGAGTAATAATAGGCCTATTGTTAGTATAAAGCAATGGTTTAAGTCAGAGAATACACTCGAAACTGTTGATTCTTGATATTAATCCACTCGGCTCCGCCTCGTGGATTATTATTCAAGAATCAACAGTTTCTCGTGTATTCTCCTTAACTTACAAACCTTTTCTTTGTGAGGTCTACACAATGAATGAGGTCTCCACATTTTAGGATGGTTTACAACTTGCAACCACAACATCAAACACAAACATCAATTTCAAATACTTCCCCCATTCGAATGGAATTACTTGTAACATTGTTTTCACCTCTCTCAGGATGAGTCAGTTGACTTTGCTTTGTAAAATCCTACACTCTCATGACTACTAATCTTAATAAACCTATAAGAGCGCCCACATAATTTTGTTGATAATTGTATCTGACAATCAAAATCATAGTATGTTGAATACAAATGTGCTCTGTTACTAAATAAACTCACATGTAATGTGCCCTACTTTACTATGCTAACGAAAATTAAGTATCGATTATTGAAAACACAGAATAGAACACAGAAAGTGTGCCAAAAGTTTTCTATAATAAATCAGCAATTTGTCATATTCATGTCATTAACAAACAGTGTCACAGAGGATTTGGTTTCCATTTGTTTTGCTCAATTTCATAAACTTTAGCTGAGAGTGTGGAATAAATCAGGTTAAAATATGTCAAAAGTCATTTGATCATGGACGTTCTTCACAAATTGTTAATATTCATTCATAAATATCAAAAACACTTTTAAGACATAAATTTAGAACAAAAAAGAATGATAAAAAAGTTCACTTTCACTAAATTATGTACAAAATCATGCTTTAATACTTTTATTTTATTTTGCAAAGTTAAAAGTTATATGACTAAATCGGTATTTTTAGCAAGATCTTGATTTAAATATTTAAATTCTTCAAATGATATGTATATTCTTCAAGTCATATAATTCCCTTATCAATGATTCTTATCTTAACAAAGTTTTAGGTATTTAATGGGTTTTGGTTAATTCTGAAGTCCCAAGTTATAATATATTAAATAAGTCTTTTCTGTGAAGTATAAAGGAATAGAAATCGTGTGTGAAATTGAAGACTTTCACTCTCAACTTGCTTCCATTACGATTACCTGAACACAAAACGTGCTGAATGTCATAAATCATAAAACACGAGATATGCTTTTATCTGACAGTTGAGCAAAAATCAGAATAAAGACGTAATGGTTTTTTAATGGATTGAGTGGGTTGAAAGGATGGTAATAGCAAGGAGATATACTAGGCTGTTCCTATTGAAATCCATACCCCCTATGGAAGACATGCCTTAATCTCCCACACAGGGGTGTAGATTTCAAATGGGGTTATCTGAGGGTGACTCCATTTGAAATCTATAACCACTGTGCAGAAGATTAAGATCATGTCTTCTATAGAAGTGTATGGATTTCAACTAGAATAGCCGATATATTCCATTGTCTTTTTCATTTCTATGTATGAATGTGAGCTAGTCTATCTGATATCATAAAATAAAAAAGCCTGAAGTTATATGTCAATTTAACATGTCATTGTTAAAAGAGATAATGCAACTTTATATGGGTCACCTGTTGTATCAAACTTTGGAAAAGGATCTTTCTCTATATGTATTTGTTGTGTTAAACATAGGTTGTATGCTGTATGCATCTTGCTTAATATCGCAACTGATTTCGAAAGTTGAGAGAACGTTGCCAGAGCTTAGGAATAATTTTTCCTTTCTGGGAACTATTGACCAAATTTCAGCAAATCAGGAAATGTTTGCCACTTTCAACAGTGTGTTTATCACTATAAAAGGTAACCTGATCCTTGCTGGGGTATAAAAATAACATTTTGAGGTACCAATATGAGCATTAGAGAACACAAATTGACAATTACACAATTTGCCGGTCACTTCATTTAATTTCTGCCACTTCTTAATATTTTCTGGGAACTATGTTCCCGTGTTACTGCCTTTTTCTATGCCCTGAATTATGTTGCCAAGGAGGAAATACCTAAATTTGTCACTTTTGCAACTCGACCATTTGTCATTCAAATGAGTATAGCCAAGTGGAATAAAATAGCATCGTACCGAATAAGGTATCAAGGTACACAGAACAAAGTTCTCCATCTATCGACTGCTTTATTTTGCAATTTAGATTTAGTGTCTCTAAGATATGGCTTTTGTTTGAAGTGTTGGGATACTTTTTTTGGCACAGTATTTGAGGCAATAATCCAAACACATTTGTGCATGACTGTCTTCACACAAACTGCTGCCAATAACACGGCAACTGTGTAACATTTCAATAAATAATCAGTACTTGGTGCCAAAATACTTGCAGTTCATTCCCTGTCAAATAGCTAGAAACAATATGAGAGAGACATCAATCCATTAAAAGGCATCTTTAATACTAAATTACTCAATTACTTCAAATTAAAACAAAGGGCCTAACCTTATACTTCATCAGCAGTGAATATACAATGAAGATATAAATTGTTGCAACATCTAGTTAATGTATGCTGTCTAATGTAAACCATTATAGACAATAATTCCAAAATATTCAAGAGTTGCATACGAACTATGTAAAATTTTAATGAGCAGAAATTATTGATTAGCCTCATTTGGTCGACTTCGCAACATCCAGAGGCTACCATTACTGCAACCAGCCAGGTATTAGTTGTTTAGCTAAATCAATTATACATAGCCATACCTGAACCATCACTGCCTGGTCTGAAGCGCTATTTAAGTAAAGGTTGTGTTTTAATAATTCAAATTTGCCACATGGATCTTTAAGCGATTAATTCAATACCTACGCACCGTTTGTCAACGGGTGTTATTATGCATGGTGATGGGAGACTGATCTGATAGACAGTTGGTAAAATAACGTGAATGCCTCTAGGCTTCATATCAGGTGAATGAATTGTTGTCATTGTTGAGTAATTGAATTAAAACTGTTTACAATGGCAAGACTATTAACAGATGCCGAGTTCATCTTTTGTGTACTGAGGAAGCATGCACATCTCCGCACAAAACCACTATATTCACATGCCCATGCATTGACATGAAACATACTACAAAGATTGAGCTATGGAAAATACAGTGACAGATGCAATGTGGGTTGGCTCTCATTCACAAAGTGTTACATTCTCTTTTTCTTTTGTGCATGGAACATTCATGGAGACACTGCATTGACAATCCTTTTGTCAATGCATTGACATTCCTTCATTAAAGATAATATTCCATTTGCAAAACCTGATCGCAACATCATCTTGTGCTTGTCCCCAATTATTACATTATCAATATCATCACCTTTGTTCCATCGTTAGGCAAACTCTTTGGTACTGATTAAATAAATAAGTTCTGATAAATAATACTCATTTGAAACTCCTATCAGGAGCCATGTTCACTCTGCAATGATTGTGGTGTTACAAGATGTCGGCAGTGCTAAGTGGCTGTGATGACGTTGCCACATTTGAAGGTTACTGTTTTGAGATGATCTGGTCATAAACTCTGTCCAATTTGTATGCCCCCTCGTCCTTATTCATATCGACATCTAGAAACACCACAGTCATTGCAGAGTGAACAAGACTCCTGATAGGAGTTGAACTATTTCGAGTGAGTACTTTCATTCTTTTGGATCTGTTACCAGAACTAATTTATTTGCCCCTAACACCCCAGGCCTATTTGGGTGAGGGGGAAGGAAAGTAGAAAGGAAGAAAGAAAGAAGGTGCGGATTGGAACCAGATACCCCTCTTGCCACGGGGTCTACCTTGGCCTGCCAAGCTTTTCATGCCCATATTACTGTTCGCATGATGCTTTGTGAATTGAGGTTTGCAGATGCTTTGTGAATTGAGGTTTTTTGATGTTTGGTACGATTAGGGTTAATTGACTAAAGCGATCCTGATGAATCTCATCAATAATCTTTGGTACTCAATATATCCCTTTAAGATAGCTCAACATGTTTTCATCCTTGTTTGCATCCAATTTAAGTGTTCATACAATACATAAGCTATTCTATCATAATCACCCAATGGCTAGTCAGTCATCACAATACCTTTCTTTCCCCATATTCCCCATCCAACACCCTAACCTGTTGAAGATCTCTTTTTCATCTTTGAGATTGGACGATAGCATCACGCCAATCCCAACTGGGAAATGGCCAGACTTGGCTTCATAAACGCTACATACTGATTTGGCTTTTGATAACACTGCTATCAGCAATGGATGTCAGTTAGGTTTAAACCTTTTCAAGTATTTGATTCTGTATGTATGTAGTCTCCACTGAATGAATACTCTATACATATTTGTATTTTGATAAATATGCAATACACATATCACTAGTGGGCATATTCTTAATATTTATTCCCTGCATTTTCAAGTCAATAATAAATGAGATTTGGCATTGGCAATGCCACAGTTACTAAATATTATTCATTTTATTTATTTCAAATCTAAACAGTTTTGCACTGAACTTTTCCAATAGAGCAGCAGCTTGTAATGTACTGTGTCCTTGTCCACTGCATTCATGTTCATCTTTTTTACATGTAGTTTTATCACCAAAATTAAGAGCCTTAAAATAAATAAGAGGCTTGCACTCTACTAATTAGACCAACAGCGTAGCAGCTCACAATTACTCTTTTTCACTCCTTGAGTAAGTTATTCAGGATTGTTAGACATCATACTATTGGCAAAATATATTTTGAAAGTCAAGAGAGCTTACCAATAGTTCTCTTTTTCATGTTTCAAACCATACTTAATTGCAACTAATTGTGCTATCTTCAGTAGATAGCAAATAAAGAAACCTGTGCAGCAGGAAGTCACTTGCACGGTTACTTGGTGCTTAATTAGACATTTGTGTCTGGAGATCTTAAAATTATAATTCAGCAAAAGCCCACACCATACTTAATAGTCTTGTTATCTTCAGTAGATAGCAAATAAAGTTCCCATGCAGCAAGAAGTTACTTGCATAGTTGTAACATTATATTAACACTTTAAAATTAAACTTGGTACTAGGCTTAACTAGACAATTTGTATCTGGAGATCTTGGGATTATAATGCCGCAAGCAATAAAAGCCCAAAAATATTTAAGTATAATAAATCCAATAATGCTTAATTAATATCTGGAAAGGTTAACAACATCTGCAGACAATTTCATTAAAACATTGAAGTACTTTTACATGTACTTCCATGATTAAAATAAATGCTATAGAGGAACATCAACCTGAACGATAGAAATTCATTCCAATACTTCTGCAATGTACACAATCAGGTCGACGCTACACGTTTCCTGCCGGTTGCCAACTGTCTTTGATTTCTTGCACATAAAATCGCTCAGGTGCCCATCAAGTGTAAACACAGTATTGATACAGGAACTCGTTATGGGAATAATGTTGCCAATCTGATCAATGTATTCATTACTAGCTCAACACAGGTTGCATGGTATTCAATCCTTGAGTAGATTCAATTATTCATTCTGTTACATGTTAAATCAACTTAACTGATGTGTAACTATGGTTATAGGCATTGTGATCAATGACAAAGCATATAATGTTGAATTCTTAACATCCACTATTTAGTGAAAAATAAGTTTTGATTAAAATGAAATAATAAGACTTGATGAGTGAACTTAGGCAGGATAGAATACATGGAGCTGAAATCTTGCAAATCACATAACCTGATTTTTTTAAGAATTTGTACTTTCCAGCCAAGCTTGCAGACGTTTTAAAAGTTAATCTAACCTTTTATATTTTGTGACAACTACGTAAATATGGGCGACTCAACCCTTTTGACATTTCAAGTTTCAGAAGCTCTCGTTTTCTTTTTGTAAAAGAATGTAGGTTTCGATGTCCTAACATTTGTTAGTTAGCTGTAAACAACTTTAGTCCACAACAACTTACCTCTCTGTCTTCCACTATCCAACATTAAAAACCAACTTACCATTTTATCTATTACTAAATCACTATTACAGTATTATTATTATTTGTCACAGGATTTGATATCTTTTCCATCATTTGATTTTTATCTTATTGGCTACTGGTTATGATAATATTGCCTGTCCTCATTTGCCATTAAAGTCAAAGTTTACTATACCTAGAAAGCCTTTGTTCAATAACAGGTTAGTAGATCAGAAGCACACTTTCCACAAATCCAAATTGACTAGATGACATTTTGTACACATTATCACCTTTCACAATAAAGAGCAGGCCATACAACTTTCCTTGTGATCCAAGCTTAAATACTGCTTTGCTGTTTGATACTGTCGTTGATGATGTTATTTTTGTTTGCTTGGGGTTGTTTCTCTTTTTGTTTGTTTTTTCCCAATTTGCAAAATATGAAAAAGCAGCA
Source organism: Amphiura filiformis (assembly GCF_039555335.1). Taxonomy (NCBI): domain Eukaryota; kingdom Metazoa; phylum Echinodermata; class Ophiuroidea; order Amphilepidida; family Amphiuridae; genus Amphiura; species Amphiura filiformis. The sequence goes on along the minus strand of NC_092642.1, from coordinate 20,811,966 downwards.
CCAGCTTTTCAACAGATCAATATTGTTCCAATTGCTATCCACAAATGATAAGCCCATGACAAAATTTAAGCTATCTGTACGATTTGCAGGTATACATGGACACACTTGTGATTCACACATTTACAATATACTAGAAGACAGAAATCTGTGATCGCTTGAAAAATATGTGAAAAGTCTGTGATCGAACACATATTTTTAACAGCTTGCATCCGACACTTTACTGAAAACCACTTATCACCTACTTTGCCGACGTAGCAACCATGTCTTCTAACAGATTTCTAACAGATTTTTCGAGAAAGATCACAGATTTTTCACAGAAAAATGTCTCGTAGTAATGCACACTGCCAAATGAGTAATATGAACATCAGTGTCATATATCGTCACTTTAAAATCAATAGAATACTAGAATACTGTCAGTCATTATTACGGTTAATGTGTACAGATTTAGTAAATTAGAGACATGCTTGGCTTTGTGCACTTTGCCATATTAATTAATTAAATTGTGCATATTTGTCAATTTTGTCAAAATCTCGATCCATTTCTACTTTTTCTAATTTTATAACAACCAGTACAGCAGGAAGGATATCAAGGATCTCTACTGAAAAAAATATTTTCCATACACTGTTTCCAGAATCGTGTGTATACTGTTCCTATTCATCAATTTTATTTAGTGAGCACAGGGTTGCCATTTCAAACACCTAAGTAAAGCAGCCCAATTATTATTAGTTGTTGTTTGAGATCAGCTCAACATGGTCAGAAGTTCGCGGAGAGCTGCGAGAATCCATTGACATTCTTGCAACAGAATTCTGCGAGAATCTACAGATTCTCCTGCATTTGATTTGTGTAGTAACTGGATATGTAAACTGCGAGAATCTACTTGGATTCTCAGTTTTGTTTAGGAGAATCTTTGCAAGAATGGATTCTCGGATTCTCGCCAAACTTCTGACCCTGCTCAACAATATTGCTGAATACATGTTAGGGGAGGAGCATAAATGAGAAAGAAATATTTTATTTGTAAAATTGTGAAATCCCCCATCCCCATGCTGTAAATATTGATCAGTCCCTAAAGGTGCTGCGGGCGTGGTTCAAACCAGGACCAGAGAAAACAACTTGTCTCTGCATCCTTTTTCTCCCTTCCATCTTTCTTTCCTTCCTGAATGCCAAAAAGCAGAAAAAAGCATTAACATGGTTGCATTCAAAATTTGCATATCATCTTTTCAATCAATACTTGAGTTTCATTCCTTAGAAAAATTAGCATGCATTTCAAATGGCTGAATCAATATATTTCTTTCAATTTTTTCTTCTCAAAGTGAAAGGATTTTTATATTTATTGTCTTATCTTAAAAGGAAATTTGTGTAAACTGTTCATACTTCAGGGATGGATTTCACGAAGTTATAATGCATTAGAAGCTACAATTAATGGCAAGCTATTTAGGGTCCATTCCTTAATGGAATTGGCAATGTAATTTATCAGACCCTTTTACCCCACACTTTCTTGGAAAACATTCATTCTCTCCTATTACGTATGGGAAAAACAATGTTTTTTTTCTGATATTCACTTCCTGATTTACATTCAGATTACAATAAACAACAAACCAGGAAAGTGGTATTAAAAGATTAGAATGTTTAAAAATATTTTTACTGTCTTGATTTTTTTCTTGCGAATACAATTTTTTTTTTCTGGGAATGCTGGTACCATGGATTAGAACAAGCAGCCAATAGCTGCATCTTTTAGCTCGGATTTAAGACCTCATTTGTTTAAAAAATTTGGTCAAGAAATAGAGGCGCATAAAAAGCCACCTGGTAAAGGTGGTGGTTACCTCGCCAGGGATTCCGGGGGCACGATGATCCAAAAACCCAAAGAAGACACAAGTTGCAGTTTTGCTCCATTGCATGCCCTATTGATTTGTACACAAAGCATTCTCAAACAAGCAAACTGGCGCAGTGCTGCCATTGATTAGCACATTAAAACTAGTGCTGTGTTTTCCATTGGTTAGAATATGAAAGTGCATCTTTTGATTTGTTATGTTTTAATTTCTTTAATTCTCAACCAATTTCAACAAATGAGGTCTTAAATCAGAGCTAAAGGGTACAGGTACTGGATGCATGCTAGGTATGTATCTTAATATAGTGGTAAACATAACTGGTACCTTAATTCTTTCGCTCACTGTTTAAATGACACAATGCACCACAATTTTTTGAGAATCCTGTCTAAATGTTATTCAAAATCTTGAATACACGGATATCCCAGAGTCCTAGGTTCACAACCAGGACAAACGCTGCAGCATTACGTGGTTTTCCATCAGCAGCATTGCAATGGAGCTGTTAAACCTACCAGCATTAACTATAAACAAGCTTAACCTATTCCCAGTGTTCAAATGCTTCCTATTTCGCACACATTCATATATAATCTATCATTCGCAGTGTGCACAAGCCTCTATGAATTGAACATTTTTATGTGACCTGTAACTTATTAATCACAAAAATGGAAAATGTCACTATATGTAACATATGTATCTGTGTCACCAAGAAAGGATTAATTTTTCATGATAATTGACCAACATTTTCACACTCATGAAGTTTATTTTTATGGCATACACACAGAGATATGTTCTGATAAATATTTATGTATTGGTGACTTCCTGAACACATATGGCCTAAATATGGAATAGACAGAATCTGATGCCAAGCGGCACAGTGGCTGTTTCTCAATATACCGGCAGTTTTTTCTTGCTAAAATATTCACATTATTTACACAAATATAGGCTTTCACATAATATAAGTGCTGTATTTAGTATATAACTGTGGTACACATTTATTTCATGGCAGTGATTTTTAATAATCATAGAATTGACTAGGAATTAAATGAAATCCTCTATAAATATGAAATGATATAGGCCCCTTGTGTATGTATGTATAATTTGAATAATTATGGTAAATATTCATTCGAGGGCACTCAACTTTGGAAGTGACGCGTATGTAGGGCTGTTAAGACCCCCTTTTTCAGCATCGCTGTCACCCAAAGACCCCATGTTTTTTACGAACACATGCTCTGTCATCCGAAGACCCCTTATTTTTCCATTTGATCTGTCACCCAAAGACCCTTACAAGTTCAATATGAACAGCAACTTTCATTTATCACTGATTTTGTCACATATTTTTACAGAACAAAGAAATTTAAAGCCATTTAGAACAAGAAATTTAATTTTCGAGGTTTCTGTGGCGCTGTTTCGGTTCTCACCCAAAGATTCCATTTAAAAGAAAAGGTCATGTTCTCACCCAATGACCACATATTTTTTACATTTTGCTCTCACCGAATGCCAAAAATCATGCTCTCACCCAATAAACCCATATTTTTTACATTTTGCTCTCACCGAATGCCCCTTAGTGCGAAAGTGCCAGCCCTACACCTATATCCATTTTAAATTGAAGTGCCCCCCCCTCCGGTATTCATTAAATGGTAATGAATTTCAATCTTGAATGATAGAATTAAGAATTGAAAAGCAATGCTCTATAAACTATATACCGGTAACTATGATATGAGAGCAGAAAGGCCAAAGTGGAGAAGTCAGAAAAAAAAAAGATATGAAAAATACACAGAATGAAAATAGGATGTAAAAATAAAAATGATGAATGCTCATGAGCCATAGACATAACCACCTAGACCTATGACTGCCCATCCCTAACCATGGCAGTAGGTGAAGCCACGTATCCAAGGTGATTTTGGTCGGGTGGTCGGACGCGGAGAAATAAGCGTCCATGTCTGGAACGAAATACGCGTTCGTCTGCGTGATTGCTGCGCCGTTATCGCCCGCGTCAAATGCAACATGTTCTGTAGCGCTTGAACATGTCTGCTTGTTTGCGTCGGGTTGCGTCCTTGTCAAAATCGTTGCTAAGCAGTGTTGACTTCACTACGCAAACCAAAGTCATAGGTCTAGGTACTTGTTTGTCTGGGTCATGAGCCATGCCATCATTCCATCAGACAGTCACTATGGACCACAATGGCCTCATCCCAATGGCATAGTTCAATAACCTCAATTAAACAATCATAGTGTAAAATTTGACATCAAAGTTGCAGAGTATGAGTTTTTGTACCCAAATTTTCAAAGGTCATTCAACAAATGTACAAATGTATTGGGGTTACTGTACTGTGGCCTGATAGATGAGCATGTTGTGGATCCTAGTGAGTGTAAGATAACCCAATGTCAAACATCATCTGCTCATTTGCTAAATTGAACAAAAACAAAAATTCTATTTATGGCTCAGCAATGAAATCATGCGTGCAAGTAAAACATGCCCACCTGGGGAAAAAGGTGAAAATTCAAGAAGTCGTGAGGCTCAAATTTAAATCCCTGCTATGCCAAAAAGTTCAAACAACCTGTGTTTTATATCCATAAAACAGCTACACTGAACCATGAAAATATGCAAGTACTATCAAAGATATAACTATCGTCAACTTTTTTTGTTTCTTTGTATCTGAAAGATGAATGCTATAAATCCAGTGGTATAAGTCCCCTGATGTGTAAACTGGCAACTAGGCATATTCGGATTGTTTCACCTTACCTTGGACTTAGTTTTCACTATCCAAATGTGGACTGACCCCCTAACATTTTTTCTGATTTTCTACACCTAACCAAGGATGTTGACCCATTTCCCCGGCCCATTTCACACAAATTATACACTATGCACAATTGTTTTGGGATTTTAATCAACAATAGAATAAGAATAATATTGCACCCTCAAATGCATTTTAGGCTGTTTGCAGTCACTTGCACAAGCGGGATGGTCCCCTGTTGCAGTGCGTCCACAGTTTGAATGTGAAGTTTCATATTAACATCCACGTTGCCGGCAAACACCTACGCACAAATACAATCTGCTTTCCACTCTCCAAAACAGTTAATGGGCAAATTGAAAGCAAATGATGTTTCCTCCTGTTGTCGATATATGAAATTGAATCACTGACTCTTCCCTGCAGCAAAAGAAACACTGAAAATTAAATAGTTGATGAATAATTGACCAATTGTTTTTCATTTTCTATATTTCATGCTTAAACAGCAGCAAAGAAACTCAAGTCTCGAGTCGCTACGGAACAATTTAATTATATCAGCTAAATGTGTTGTCAAGAGACTTGTTTGACACATCAGAAGGTTTGTCAACCAGAACCTTATTAAATTTTAACAGATTTTCGCACAGCATATGCAGTTTTCTTTTGATATTTACGTGCCAAATGGGCTATTCCACAAAATAAAAAGTTTAAAAAATAAAGGACTTAATAATTCAATACTCTTTCTTTACTTTCAGTCTTCTATGCAAATGCATTCTACTGGCTGTTGAAATAACCAAGTTTAAGAAAAATAGTCAAGAAAAATATTCTGCTATATTTTGTTGAAAATAACTATTAATAAATTGTGCACTGAAATATAACAAACCTGAACAAAAGTTTAGCAGCTCTATGTGGCTCTATTTCTGGCAAAAGCACTGTATATTTTCCCTCTGCAAACTTTTTTTAGAATCAAATCTTTTGAAAACAGAATAGTACTAACATAACATGAGTAAAGAAAGAATAATTATTTAATCAATCAATCAATTAATTAAATTAATTAATATCAGAACCATACTTAAAAGCTTCACCAAAAGATCATCATCATCTCCAATCATGCACTTACTTTATGTCTCTTCATAAAACAATGAATTTAATTTCAGATATCTGTGCTATACCTGATTTTTTGTAAGTAGCAGAAAAAAGGTTGCCTGTGGATGTTCACATTGAGAACTTCTCATTAGAGAAAAACTGAGATAATTATCAAGTCTTTATGAGCCTTGAAAGTTACAAATTCACTTTAAAGCATGCCCCACACATTTTGCTGAAAAAAACCCTGCCATTTTAAATTGTTGCGAGATATGCATGAATACAATGGACGCCAAAGGGAGAAAATTTGGGAATATATGTTAAAAGCATACCCTAAATCCAAGTGATGAATCCTAGTGATAAATCCAATTGAGATGTGAAGAAGGATAGCGTTGAGCCCCTGTGGCTTCATTTGAAGTTGGTTTCCTATTGCTGTGATCACCCATAATGTGCAGTCACAGCATAGAACCAAACCTACCCACAATGCATTATTTTAAACACTCTATAATCATGGCATAGTCTATATTTTCTGAAACCAAGACAATTATTTTGAATATGAGATTTGAGACAAATTTAGGTATAACTGGCCCTGCTGATGTTCTATATGAACTATGATTACACTTGGCAAGCTCCTTCAGTTCACTGCTGATTTGGTGCTATTTACAATGTAAAAGAAAGTGGGGTTCTGATTGGCTAATTGAATCATGTCATTATAACATCAGCACCTCATTCACGAACCGCATGACCCAGGCTAAGTCCTAGTTCTTCAACTTCTTTTTATGCGATTATCAGGAAGAGCGGTAGGGCAGTGCGGAAGGACCTTGCCAAATAGTGATTACCTACCCTAAAAAACAGCAAAGTATAGCCAGGCTCTGGAGGCCTATGTGTACTTTAGCTCAATTTCATGCAAAGCATTATGGGAAGATATAATTTTTGCTGCAGTGCAAAGTGGATGCACTAAAATGGTCTCATGTCCAATGGCACAGTTTGTAAGCAATCATGGCCCAAAATTTAACCTAAAGTCGGGGAGTATGAGTTTTTGTACATTCAAAGGTCATTCAGTGCATGAACAGATACATTGGGGTTAAAGAACTGTGCCCTGACATGAGCATATATATCGCAATCCTAACTGGAACTGTGCATTATGGAAGGACAAATGTAAGTAGAAATTTTCGCGCTACATATGATATTTGTGCACTTTTCACGTTCCAAGCTGCTACTGTGAAAATAACAACACGCAAATATATGTGTATAAGTCAACTTAGAATCATAAATTTAAAAGCAAGGGAAACAGGATTTGGCAAAGCATGAAAAGTTCTACAGGAAGAAATAATAGGAATCCGAATTATTGTGTGGCTGCTGATTTTGTACCTTGGCACATACCAATCAGTAAGTCCTTTGAAGCAAAATTAATCTTTCATTTTTTTTTAAATATGTACTTTTGCACATTTTGAAGGTAAATGAAAACCACATCAAACAGGATCTACAGTTACAGTTCCTGAACTACAATGATACAATTATTGGAAACCATAAAGAAAGAAAAAATTCCAAAAAAGGTCACACTCCCATTGGGCTGGATCTCAAATTAAATCAAAGTCAATAAAGTAACACAAAAAAAGTCCCATTTTAATTAAGAAACACAGCACGAAGAAATATTGCACGCAACCGTTTGATGAATTGATACTTATTTGTTTTTTAAATCAGGCATTGCAATAATGACAATATTGAATTGTATATCTGAGTATTTGCATTTTTGCTACCATATGGCTGGCCGCCAGTTTACATGCACGCTTTGTACTCTGGCTTATGTATAGCACTCTAACATTAGGTAACCTAGAAATTTACGCATCATAACAATTTCCACTCCGTGCTCACAAATATTACTATGATTATGCGATGCACTTTCAAAAACACCTGGATTTTGTCGCCTTTATTTTAAGAATAAAAATATTTTATATAAGTAAAAAGGTGTGAAGTTTAAAAAAAAAATGATAAAAATTTGAAATCCAAAATTCACCTTACTTAAGACAGCGTTCGAGCTTTGACTTACGTTTGGCGGACAGAATGGTGGGAACTTAAAGTGAAAGATATCCTACTTAAAGGAACATTTTCTGGGGTGAAATTTTGTGTAGAAACTGAATCTGACATAAAAAATGCATAATTGTCAACTTGAAAATTTTCCCCATAGCACTGTACAGGCATATTTCTGCCCGAAGTCCTCAAATTTGAGCGAAAATTGGCGCAAAAAAAATAAGTCCTTCAAAACTGGGACTCTCAGGGCTAAACAAACATAAACTTGCTCTAGAGGGAGGTCTTGGCTATAGCAAGTTTATATTTGTTTAGCCTTAAAGGTGTCAAGTTTTATACCACTATTTAGCTAGTGAAATACTGAACATAAAGACACAAAAAGCATCTCAATAGCTAATACCATTGAGGAGTTATGGCTTTTTCAAGCTCAAAATTAGGCGAAAATTTCATTTTTTCCCAAATCAATTGTCACCCTGACCTCCAACTTTCTAACCCTGTCACAAAAATAAAGAAACAGATTTATCCCATTTAATGATTTGAATATCACAAATGTACCTTTGTCACATAATTAGCATAAAAAATTAGGCACTACTCAGTAGTTTTCATGTTCATACACTCACAGGAAATTAGCAAGTCAAAATTTTTGTCACCCCAAAACGGCCATTTTCGGCCAAAATTGGACCAAAAATGAATTTTTCTCAAAATCAGTGAAAAATAAGGGGTTTTAAGTGCCAAAATCTGAAAATATGTGACATTTTACCCCTAGAAACATTTAAGCAATCAAGAATTTTGACTGTTTTCACCCCTAAATATTTTTTTCACACGCGTGTCCGCCAAATGTAAGTCAAAGCTTGAATGCTGTCTTAAGAGCTAAACACCTCCACTAGTTTCACCTAAATTAAATGTATTTTTAAATACAACTTATTGAATTTAGGTTCATGATTTTTAACTTAGCCATATTCCCATCAAACAAAGTATTGTTTCAATGTCTTTATTAGCTAACAAAATATGAGAAATATAAGACACAAAAATTAAAACCTTTAAAATTTAAGTACTTTTAATTTACAGTATCTTTACCGTGACATCCTCCCGCATGGCAAGGAATTCATTCAAATTCTATTACATATATGACTGATCACAAACCCCGCAAAATTACACCATCAAATCCTGGCTATCAAGTTAACCCTCCAGAATCGTCTCCACTTTCAACACTGAATTTGCTACTAAAATTTATCGCAACATTTTCTCCTCTTACCACCAGTGAGAATTCACATAAAAGTCAATTCAAAGGAGTATAATCATAAGCTGAAAATACTGGTGCAGAGGATCTTGAGATATCCAATAATTAGGAGACTTACGGTTTAAACTCGTACCTATGCACACAAAAAAGCATCAAACTGCAAGCCCCATGGCTTGGAAACCTAAAGAGAATGATGAATAGTGGCAAAGTTTTGCTTGCATCTCGATGCTGATGAGATGCACCATCTCGCGGCTGTGTGTGACTTCACCACCTATTTTGAATGGAAACAGGTGTAATTTAACACTCAGAGAATGTGCCGTTTCAAAGCCTCGCTTGTATTTGCATATGAAATCAAGAGGAGAACAGAAACAGGAGAAGAATAGTAACACAGACTTATGAATGAATGATAAAAACAGACATATAAAAAGACAGGGCAAAGATAACGAAAAAAGGAACAGGTACGTTTCAACTAAGCTTGGTCATCTGATGGGGTAAATGCACAGTAACAGAAAAATTTGTACCTGTGGAGGGAAAGTAGGGTCCATGCCTGATTTGACATTAGCCATGTATGAACACTTTCTTGTCATGAAAGGCTTAAAGAATCTGACTGAATTGTATAAAAATTGTTTTGTAATACTCTGACTTTTCTAGATTTCTCAAATGAAAATAAAATGTTATAAAATTGCTGTCAGAGACAAATTGCGCCCTCGCCAGGAAACAAACTTGTTGTTAATGTTATATTATATTTTTAGACCATCTCAATTCCAAAATGTTTCCCTACGGTGTCGTCTTAAAAGCTGATGAGACGGAATTGTCAGAGGATTAAAAAAAGCCAAGACAAAAGTGTCGGACTCGACTAAATCCTCTCAACATACAGATGATAAAGTCTAGACAAGATCTGCATGGCTTTTGTAACATATGCACCTGAGAGTTGGTCCATTAACATCTATTGTTGAGTAAAAATCTGATGTAGGCTGTATTATATACAATTATTGTTATTGGTTTATCTGCCCTATAAACAAAAATAGATGAGTTGTCTAGTACCAGTGCTCAATCAAATCACAGAGGTAGGTATGAATCAAATCACACCACTTAATTTCATATTGCTATACAAGCCTTCAAATTTTGCTTTAAAATTCAGTTCATGCATCACATATATCAATATCAATATTCTTTCATTACTTCTCCCACTCTCATTTCTATAAATAATCTTGCTCATAATATGGATGTACCCAGAAGGTGTGCATAGTGCATACATGTGTGTAGGGTCTCTGGATGACTCAAGTGTGTGCTTTTGTGAGCACCTACTAGGAGACCAAAAGGTGTGTGATCGGTTGAAAAATCTGTGAAAAAGCTGTTATCCAACACAGATTTTTCAACCAATCACAGAAAAAATGTGTCCTAGTGACTAGCAATCAAGCACTGTTTGGATGGTGTAACTACAATCAAAGAAATTAATGTTGGCACACTTTGGCATAATAACTGTAAATCGCCGCCCCTCTACCCCATTTAATGTTGATTAAAGCAGTTTTGACATTGGGCTCTCCAGTCCCCCCAACATTGATTGAGGGGGAATGGGGGAGGGAAGGGGATGGTTTGAACTTCTCATCAAACATAGTAATACTAATTTCACTGAACTCTCAGAACAGCAATGAAGAGTTCCAACATATTGTCAAAGTGTGCCAACGATTAATTTCTTTGATTGTAGATCAATCAAACATAGCATCATAATGTATTATATAGTATACAATGTCTGCAGTTAGTTGTGTAGAGGATTCCACATTCTGCAGTAAAAACTCAAAAAGCCAAAAGGCATATAAAGCTCACACACATGTCCTCAGTTAGATAATGAAAACTCAATCGTTGTCCACAGATACTGTTGTTAACAGGGGTAGGTGAGTGGGTGTGTGGTTGTACAATGTGTGTCACATTTGCCAAAAATCACTTGATATCTTCTTCCCATGTGTCAAAGTATAACTTTGTGTTTAAAAAATCCAGTATTGACTCTCAAAATAAAATTCTGACCAATTTACTGTGACAGTGAATGCTTTTCATGCCGAACCATATACATGTATCACCTTTATTTCAACTGATCTTGACAATTCCATCACTTCCTCCCTAACCACCACCAACGCGATTCCAATCATGTTTACAAAACCCATTGTTTTCCGTCTTGTCTCTTAAAGGCAAGATTGTGTGGCAGGCAGATGAGACATGCATTCAAAGCAGCCATCAGTTTTAATGACATTCAACATTTCAGCATTGAAAATTGAACACCTGAGACGCTGTAAAGGTATGCAATTTCAAATGTAGTGTGTTCTATACTGGGAGATATCGATGAAAATTGAAACATTGTATGGGGATGCACATTGTTCAACTAAAACGCTTGCCTTTGCTGTTGCTACATAATGAAACCAAATTATGGCAAAAATTAGTGGACTAAGTTCTCTGCATTTAATCAGCAGCATGAAAATGATCATATTTCCATAACCACCATGCATGTTCCAACTTCATAGGGTCTAATCAACGATGTAAGCACTATACATTGGTTCGCCTCTAGTTCGGTAGTGATGCAGGTGCGTATTTATGAGTATCGAAACATGAGTAGAAATTCAAGCAAGATCCAAACCAATTCCAACAAGATGGCTGCCATCTCAACTACTAACTTTGAAAATCATAATGATCAGCGTTTGATTTACCTGGTGTACATTTACAGCGCACAATGCCCCCAATTTTGGACAACCTGCTATAAAAGTTCAGCTTGTATAGCAATTTTTTACAATGTAAACATAATATTATGCTGATATCATAAGAACATCGCTTAAAGGAGTATTTCGTGATCCTAGCATCCTCTTTTTATGACATTTTTCAGTACATATCCACGAAAAAAGCATATTCCTAAAATTTCAGTTGATTCCGATATTGCGCTTTGCGAGTTATGCATGATTATGTGTATTACACTGCTCCATAGACAATACGTTGTAATTTCGTTCTGGTGCACCAGAACGAAATTCAAATTTCACGATATCTTTGCTAAACGAATTAATCTGCAAGAAATAGTTTGTACATAAACATTATGTAGCCAGAGGTTTCCAGTGATATAAAAATCTCAACTTTTTTGAGAAAAGTGGGGGATGAGGCTGTGGATCACGAAATGCCCTTTTAAATAATATTCTCTTTACTTAACACTTCCTACGACAAAGTGATTCAGAAGTGAATCACTTGGGTCACGTGACGTTAAAACGATATTGCCTGCCTTATGTCGCCAGTCATTGTTCGTAAAACAATGAAAAAAATCGAAAAAATCGCGATCAAAAAGCACCTAATTTGCAATTGCTCTTCCGTCGTCATTTTTAGGTGTTTTTATCTCAAATCTAAAAATTTAAATTCAGACAAATTTTATTTTATAATATTTATGACCTTTAGCCTCTAGATGGCCTAAGTCCCTTGAAAATCAGTGGTAAAGTAAGGCATGTCAACAGCTAAAGACTCACTTTTAGCGGAAGCTGCTAAATTGTTTTAGGAAAACAATCTAGAAACGCCGCCGTCTTTTGGAAAATTCAACAATGTGATCTCGAAATGGCGAAGCGATGTGCTAACGCTGATTTAAACCGTGTTTTTCAAGATGAATTGGATGATAGTGAGAGTAAATTCGAAGGATTTACGGAAGAATGATAATCTGGGCAACTTTGGGAGCAGTTATAGCTGTTGACAGGGATGAACAAGCAAGGGAAGGTCTGAATATGTGTTGGCCACTGGGTGACCGTCTTAGCGGGTTGTAGTATCATGTATGCAATGCAATGCGTGGTACTGCATTCAATTCAGCGTGGGGACGGTTACTCTTTAGCCTACCATAAAAAACATCAGGCAACGCTGTGTTTCATGAGTAAGCAGTGATCATGCAGGCTACGTACCTCTGTATGTAAGTTTGTTATACATGTATTTCATAGTTCATAAGTCCGAGATTCGATCATCAAAATAAAAGACACAGTACGTACACAGATTTTTAGTTCATCTCAACTCAAGTTGAAATTTCGGTCACTGCAGTATCGAATTGTGCGAGTAACATTCATCGTAAAGAGCGTACACGCAACCGTACAAATGCGGTTTGTCCACACGCTTGCGTCTCAACTGCGAAAAATCATTGACGTCATCGTCAATGCTCTACACCGAACTTGAAAGTCAGGAAATTGAAACCAGTGAAAGTTGAAGTGAACCAATGTATATACATGCAATGCATGCATATGCTTTACATTCAGTGTTTATTTTATTGAAAATAAATGGCTTTCAGTAAATTGACAGTGAAATACTAAAAACAAATAATAACACTTACTCAAACTGATCAATTTTTATATTTTATTTGTATTTTTATTCAAAAGCAATTGTATAAATAATATTCTGATACATTTGAGTAAATAATATAAACTCGACACAAAATCTACACAATGTAGAGAATTTTATTTGCAAAAATCGGTAAACGGCAGCTATTATAAAAGCACCCAAAAACACCAAATTTGTCAAAATTGCTGCCCTTGGTCGTAGGAAGTGTTAAAGTAAATAGAACCCTGATAATGATGTTATAAAGTTATTTTTGAAATTTTGCAAGTGTGCACACTTACATAGCTATGAAGATGTAATCAGCTAGAAAATCATCTTAACGAGTTTCATTCAACTTTTAAGTAAAGTATCTTACCTAGCTAAATAAATATGATAATCGCATTACTGTCATATATTCCTGTCCCTCCAACTATCTCAAGTGCATTACTACATAGTCAAACCACTTCTATGCTACGTAATCAAATATATCTCAACTTCAAGTGTATTATTTTACATTCTTTTAAACAGAGAGTACATTATTTCAAGTAGAAGTTGTTTGATTGGCCATTTGTCATCCATTAATTAAATAATAAATTGCAGAATTTAAAAGCATAGGTTTACAGTGTCAAAACTTAATCTTAAGTTGATAAATTCCACAAATTTTAGATCATTTCCTATCGCTACAAGACAATGTCATAACTTAATCTCCAACTTAATCTTAAGCAGTGGCGTAACTTAGGGTAAAGGGGGGGGGGGCAACGTGCCTTCGGCACTACCACTAGGGGATTGCCAAATCATAATGCCGATACCATTCCCACACCCCTGCGTATAAGATATTCTCGGGTGGGGGGTAGGGGCGCCAATTTTGTTTCTTGCCCCGGGCGCTAGCAACCCTAGTTACGGCACTGATCTTAAGTTAATCCAGAGATGTAACAAAGGTGTTGCATGGTAAATTTCTGAAAATTGGCCCGGTCCTTGGCCACATGGCCAAACATTTATGAGAGCTTGTATGGGTATTATTACCTCTCCTCCTTTTTCCCCCAGATTTTTTTTATGATTTAATTTTTGGAATTCTGGAAATTTTCAGAAAGGTTACATCTCTGTTAATCCACACTTGATCAGAGATTTCACAAATTAAATCATTTTCTAAAACCGCAAGCCTTCAAACTGTGATTTAAAATTCAACTCATGCATATTTCAATATCAACCCATATGGCTGCACACCGTAACTTCTATAATCTAATACTTCCGCGAATCATTTCCCCATCATTTTTTCTCCACTTGAATATGATGTTGCTCTACAGAGAAAAGAACTTCCTCCAACAACAGATTACTAGATGCCCAAGCAGGAGTGGGAATTAATATAAACATCTTTTGAGCACAAAACCTTGGCACCGATGATTATTTTCGCTGGAGCAGTGCGAACATATTTCCCATGAGCGTCACCCATTTGCTTTGATAGAGACTTTGTGGCATTGCCAGTTGTGTTACTGTCATGTTGTTGTTGAGAGATCTCAATCAGACGATTTCATTGCTGAATTATGGAAGAGCTATTGTGTATCCACACAAGATACTAAATTCGCATCGATGCGGGCTAACAAAATCGGATCAATGTGAACTTCGTAGATCTCAATCAGACAATTTCAATAGAGGTTGAGCATATGCCATATCATCCCGTAAATATGGCAGACTACTCAAATGCATTCAACAAAAGCATGATTGCAATCTACTGCGACAGTTTGTCTCACACACATAACAAATGCACTACGGTCAAATAGGTTGATGACAACATTTGATTGAATGGACTGGGCAATTTCATAATTTGCTGAATTATGGAGGAGCTATTGGAGCAATCCACACAAGATACTACTACTACGCATCAATGCAGGCTAATAAATCCAGATTAATGAGAATGTATGTGAACATATTCAATAGAGGTTTTTATCTGTGTTCGATAAGCTGCATATCCTATCAGTGACTACTTTCAAAAGAAGTACCTGCATGTGCAACCATGACTGTTTCCAAATAGCCCGCCAAAGTCATGCAGGTAACTCCGAGGTCATGCATTGAATTGGTTTGAATTAGGAATAATATGGGAACCAGCACCTTTTGTTAGAAGTCACACATGAGTAAAGTGGATAACCTCTAAATTGTAAATTTGTTATTAATTCATTCGATAAATAATTTCTCTTCAATATAAGACCAAAACCATTTGATGGTTTAGAAGACAAAATGATTTAATTGCAAAACATGACAGTATAAAAAACATGACCATCTGCACATGTATTCTCTCATATCAACAAAACTGTATCACAATAACAGCAATGCTGATTGCCATTTCAAATACCACCTAACGGCAGCTGTATCTCTTGCAAATATAGCTAGCAGCCACATAAATTTCATTACAATTTACCATATTGGATCGAGCAACCAGAATGAAGAGGGTAAAAATAAAAAGTTGAATAAGAAAAGAGAGTTTATTATATTTGAGTGAAACACTGGGTAAAAACAGTGCCAATGTGTTTTGCACACATGCCAGCATGCATGTGCTATAATTCTGCCTTTCTTCAATTTCTTTTTTCTTAGAAATCTTTACAAATCGAATAAATTAATCAATTCCTCAATTTGAAGTGAACTGACAGTGCACTTGTTTGCTTCGCCGTATGAGTTGTACCTTAGATTTTGTAAAAATTCTTTGCGTTTCTAACATTTGATATGAAAGTATTTGGAAAAGCTGTGTGGTTGACAATGTCACAAAAAAATTCAACTCATGCATATTTCAATATCAACCCATATGGCTGCACATCGTAACTTCTATAATCTAATACTTCCATGAATCATTTCCCCATCATTTTTTCTCCACTTGAATATGATGTTGCTCTACAGAGAAAAGAACTTCCTCCAACAACAGATTACTAGATGCCCAAGCAGGAGTGGGAATTAATATAAACATCTTTTGAGCACAAAACCTTGGCACCGATGATTATTTTCGCTGGAGCAGTGCGAACATATTTCCCATCAGCGTCACCCATTTGCTTTGATAGAGACTTTGTGGCATTGCCAGTTGTGTTACTGTCATGTTGTTGTTGAGAGATCTCAATCAGACGATTTCATTGCTGAATTATGGAAGAGCTATTGTGTATCCACACAAGATACTAAATTCGCATCGATGCGGGCTAACAAAATCGGATCAATGTGAACTTCGTAGATCTCAATCAGACAATTTCAATAGAGGTTGAGCATATGCCATATCATCCCGTAAATATGGCAGACTACTCAAATGCATTCAACAAAAGCATGATTGCAATCTACTGCGACAGTTTGTCTCACACACATAACAAATGCACTACGGTCAAATAGGTTGATGACAACATTTGATTGAATGGACTGGGCAATTTCATAATTTGCTGAATTATGGAGGAGCTATTGGAGCAATCCACACAAGATACTACTACTACGCATCAATGCAGGCTAATAAATCCAGATTATTGAGAATGTATGTGAACATATTCAATAGAGGTTTTTATCTGTGTTCGATAAGCTGCATATCCTATCAGTGACTACTTTCAAAAGAAGTACCTGCATGTGCAACCATGACTGTTTCCAAATAGCCCGCCAAAGTCATGCAGGTACCACGAGGCCATGCATTGAATTGATTTGAATTAGGAATAATACAGGAACCAGCGCCTTTTGTTTAGAAGTCACACATGAGTAAAGTGGATAACCTCTAAATTGTAAATCTGCTATTAATTCATTAGATTAATAATTTCTCTTCAAAATAAGACCAAATCCATTTCATGGATTAGAAGACAAAATGATTTAATAGCAAAATGTGACAGACAGTATATAAAACATGACCATCTGCACATTCTCTCATATCAACAAAACTGTATCACAATAACAGCAATGCTGATTGCCATTTCATATACCACCTAACGGCAGCTGTATCTCTTACAATATAGCTAGCAGCCACACAAATTTCATTACAATTTACCATATTGGAGCAACCAGAATGAAGAGGGTAAAAATAAAAAGTTGAATAAGAAAAGAGAGTTTATTATATTTGAGTGAAACACTGGATAAAAACAGTACCAATGTGTTTTGCACACATGCCAGCATGCATGTCCTATAATTCTGCCTTTCTTCAATTTCTTTTTTCCTAGAAATCTTTACAAATCGAATAAATTAATCAATTCCATGATTTGAAGTGAACTGACAGTGCACTTGTTTGCTTCACCAGAGACCTTAGATTTTGTAAAAATTCATGCTAACTCATTCTTTGCGTTTCTAACATTTTATATGAAAGTATTTGGAAAAGCTGTGTGGTTGACAATGTCACAAAATGTGTTAAATTGGAATAAATTGTCACAAAATGTGCTGTTGATTCCAGGACTTATTTTACCATTCAACCTCCTATAGACAGCCCTCGAATTAAGGATCTGAAGGGGCACAGCAACTTTTTTAGGGCAAATTGATAATTGCCTTGGATTTTCACTGAAAAGGCAAGGCAGCACAGCAGCTTGTAATATTTCAAGAGGGCATCATGGCAACTGTTGAAAATTTGAGAAGGGCACCAAGGCAATTTCTCAAAAGTGAAGAAAACACACACAAACATAGATAGATGATTTTATAATGAAGGGGCAGGGCTGGGGCACCGACGGCAACTTCATTAGAGGGCAAGGCAAGTGACTGCCTTGGGTAAAGGGCATATTTTGAGGGCATTACGGCAGTGGGGGTGGGCACCCACGGCAAAATGCCATGGGTGCCATGGGTTAATTTGAGGGCTGCCTATAGAAGATACCATTCAAACTCCTATCATTCAACCTCCTATAGAAGATACCATTCAAACTCCTATAGATGTCATTCAATCTTCTACAGATGATACCATTGAAACAACTATGACAGCTTATTTTTTCATTGTTTCTAATACCAACACCTTCCAGTACATCTTTGCGGTAGTAAATAGTTCCAGACTTGGAATTTAATCCAAATAAAATGTTCTTCCTTGTTCTTCCCCGTGCCAAGATGGGATAACTGAAAATGCCTATTGGGACAAATTTATATTCACGCTATGTTGAAACATATGTTTTATTTTGTTTTCTAGGAAAAAGAAGAACATTTTCGGGGAAAATGGTTTAACACAAATGATAAAACTTGGGCAATAAAGTTAATAAAGAATTTCCCCATTTTCCCCAGTCATAAACACCAAGAACACTGATTAACCCATCTCATTTTCTCTTAACCTGCAGGGTCTTAACTTGGCTTGATCAGGCATCAGTGGCGGGCGACACCAGGATTTTTTCTGTGGGATGAAATTTTGGGGTGTAGAAAATTTGGTATTTTTTTACCTAAAATAGTGGGTTTTTTTGTGAATTCTGATTGGAGCAATGTGAGGTTAAAGCCCAAGTTTGGGGATGGGGCAAATGCCTCGGTGTTGCCACTGTCATAAAAACAGAAAGGTTCAGAAGGAAAAGCAGGAACAGAGAGAATAACACAAAAAGGCGGGGAGAAAACACACAGGATGGATCGTGAATAAGGCATTTGACTTACCAGATACCAGAGTGGCCATTCTGGATCGTTAAGATGTGGATCAAAAATCACTACATTATCTCTTTTCTTTCTGCTTTTCACTTCTTGTTGTTCTATCCATCGTACCTGTAATATAGCAAGGCAGAAAACAACATGATCATCAATAAGCATTAAGACTTTGATTGATTGGCGATGAGATGAAAACTCGCACATCAATCATGTATTGTTTTGTTTATCCTATGCCGGCAAAACTTGATGAAGGTAAACAATTTCAGTGCTGAAACAATTTCTTTCTATGCACGAATGAAGGGGAAAACCTGCTGAAATGTCAATGTTTTCCCCATTGCATATAAGGCAATTATGGCACTAAAAATCTTTGCCAAGTTGCAGGTGTTCCGGGAAGTGAACCTGTCCCGGATGACTGTAGCCGGTATATCAGCTTATATGAAGATGTGTGCCCACAATGAGGTCTCTAGACAAGTGGACTGAAAGGTTTTGAAGACTCTCTTCCCACATTAAAAACACAAATTTCCTATTTAGAGTGTTTAGTATTAAAGCACTTTGTGAATTGGAGGGGCTTAAGCTCAATTATTAAAACAATGAATTTGACATCAAAATTGGGAAATTACACATATAATTTATAAACATTAAAAGTACAGTGTATCTGAAGTCAAAATCATCATAATTTTAAACCAAATGTTTTATGTGGTCATTTAGACATGCAAAATGCATCTAAAAGGGGGTACCCCGGTACTTTGAAAGTTGTCACTTGAAACATCCATAAAGAATACATGTAGGAATGAGATCATTTCTCCCCTTTTCAGCTGGCATGGAATGATGCTCTTCCTGAGTATTTGGTATCTAGCCTATAGTCTGTATGCCTTCCTTAAGGCAATAATTTAGATATTGTTTTTTATTGTATCACTAAACATAATGATGAGCAGTCTTTGAGAAAATCCCAAAATTTGATTTTAATTTACTGCCTCGAGGAAGAATTGAGTGCAAAGCGCAAATCGGTTTGACACAACCTATCTGGATAGTACACCAATGCAACAGAGCCCGAAAGTAATGCTATATATCTAACCTGGATTATATACCGTATATCCCAGGTAAAACCCTAAGTGTAACATATGCTATGTTTTAACATTACATGTAATGGCCTATATTAATGACACGTTTCAGAGTTAAATTGATCAAATAAATTAATATGCTGTCATTTATTGAACTGACTGCTCTCTAATTACTTGTTATTGATTACACAACAATACTGACAACTCAAAAGCTAAACTAATCGCTGTTAAATATTAACTTGCTAATAATCATCTCCCATATTTATAAAGTTCATTTCTCTTTTTGATTTTGACATTTCAAAGAGCAGTCACCAGTCACACTGACAGCACATGAACAAATGACAATTATCATGCACCATTACATTTAGTGAATAATGTATGCATGATTGATCTTGCGAATTACGGTACTCGGAATGTGCGTAAACAAGCAAGAAATGTTTCCGGAATGCAATATAAATGAAAAGCTAGAGAAGTCACTGACTTTTAAATACACGTTTTTGATGTTTAAAATAAGCTAGCAATTAAATATTGCTATACAATTTTGCAAGTTTTGTATTTAATTGATAAGCTATTTGCATCTACTGCCGCCATCTTGGATTTGAACACAAAAGTGAGTTGTATTTTTACTATATTGAGTTTTCGAGCTTTTTTCATTATAAATTTGCTTCTAATGAGCCTTTTTTTTCAAAGCCTGCTTCCAGGGCGCTTAATATTTTAAAACAAAAAAATTATATTTATTTACATAATTTACATTGTCTATTTATTTTTATTTCATTATTTAAAATGGGCAATAACACAACAGTAGTACCAGAAAAATATGCAAATAAATACAAAATTCAACTTCAACTAAAAGATCAATGTATGAATCCAAGTCCTAATCCCCCATTTCCTCTCCACATGTTACTCTATCCTTACCGCTTCCTACATGTACATGTATAATTAAGTTTTTGTAATTGTCTTTTTTTTTCATGCAAATCAAATTATATTGCAGGTTCAAGTTTACAAGAAATACAATATATACTGACGTACTTTTTTCGTTCAGAAACAGGCTCACTATCCATTATAATAAGGCTTTGAATTAAGGTAGGCCCTAACTGAAAGCCATATTGTAACATTTGCTGAGGAGGATGCCCTCATTATTTTTCAAAATTCTGTTTTATTAGTTACATGATTGTAATGTACTTTATATTAAACTGACATACCCAGCCAAAATCAAGACTGTGAGTGGTATGTTGTCAAAATCTGAAATTTTGAATAAAGTGCAGGAAACGATGGAAATATTAGTTGAATGCGTACATGATGTTCATACTACAGTACGTACATGGCGTGCGGGACAGTCTTACACACATCATAGGACCGTGCCGTAGCATGAACGACAAGAGTGATATGCATTTACTTACTGTTTTGTTTTAAAACGTTTGGGGGTACTACACCCCTGCCCAATTTTTTGCCTTTTTTTGCATTTTTCTCAAAAATTATCGTGCATTGGTGACAAGTAAGATATGTATATTATAGGGGCAATGACTACAACTACTGCACTGGAAATTTTATTTCAGCACAGAAAACAGCTATGGAGTTACAGTCAAAAATGAGGGAAAACCAATATTTGATCAATAAATCAATAACTACTTGCCTTTAGTTGCTGAATTTTCAGTGCAGTAGTTGTAGTCCTTGCCCCTATAATACATATCTTACTTGTCACCAATGCGCTATAATTTTTGAGAAAAATGCCAAAATAGGCACAAAATTGGCCAGGGGTGTAGTACCCCCTTAATTTTTAATTAAAATGTCATTAATTACTTCAAAGACTTAAAATGTGTGCATTATTTGCCTATATTTTCATTTCACCTACAATGTCAGACATGACGATCTGCTCTTGAGACTTCTCATACATGTAAGGGGCCATTTAGAAATTGACATTGTTGTATGAGTGTTTTCTTTCAAATATTTCAACAGCGTCTGAGCAAATATAGGTGAGAATTACAGTGTATGAAATGTCTCTATATATTGCAAGTTTGAATATTAATGTTCCAAATCCCATTGCCTCACTGTCCATACCCATGTATCAGGATAGGATTGAAAAGCGACATAATTGAACGCCAGTCACCAATAATCGCGTCTAATTGACTTATCGCAGATTGCCGCTGTGATAATAACTCCTTCAATTCACCGTGCCATGAGAGAGATTGTGAGAGGCGAGGGGAACGTGTCTGAGAAGATGAAATCAAAATCGCCAATTTAACATCACTGCACTGACCTATTTGCTATACTGTAAAAGCAAGAATTTTCGCATGAACAAGTTTTTTAATGTCACTCTTTTCGATGTCAATTTCAAAACTGCACATTTTAAAATAAAACAAATAATAGAAAAGCAAAAATGTTCGACTGTATAAATGTGTAGCTTTCTAAACCTGTTAATAAAACGAACACACAAACTTTTCAGACCAGTTAAAATTGTAAAAAATTGAATAGCGTTAAAATATCCCTTATACAGTATAAGAACTAATGGATGTGTTTGGAGTTTCTTCAGGACAATAAATAAACTAGGTCATTCTGTGATGCTATCAAGGAAAATGACTTGAATATCATCACAATTAAATTTGACAAGTAGCCAATACAAGCATGCAAGTTCATTTGTGATCTATTGTATAAAGCCCTTCACACTTGATTCTGCGTTTGGGCCATCACATATTTTCAGGAAACAAATGCGTAACTGTTTCTTTTTAAGTTTCATTATTATTCAAATTGCTAAAGCAAATGCAGTCTTCTGGCACAAGCTAAGTTTAAATTAAAGAATTAATGGATTTATTAGGCATGCTCCAGTCCTGGTGGACTTTGATATTTTTTGGACGGGGTGTGAGGCTCCAGACTTGAAACCCTTTCCTATATCCAAGGGCCATTTGACTGTGGACAGGTACTCATTTCTAATGATTTTCTCAAAAATATAGACCCATGATTAAGGATTTCTTTTGCAATATAGACCCATTTCCCCCCAAAAGATCAAGATTTACTCAAAAGGGGTTTATGTCAAAAATGGACCCATGTCTAAGGATTTTCCAGCAAAAAATAGGGACCCATGTCTAAGGATTTTTTTGCAAGAGAGCAACCCATTGGAGCGGCACATCCCGTATGCCTTTTGTACATGAGTACCCCCCCCCCCCCGGCTTCAGTGGGTGTTGCATGTGACAAATTCATAAAAAGTGCATGAATTCAGGGTTTTTTATTTTTAAATTTAAATTTTTCTTAAATCACAACAAATCACACAGGCATGAATTTGAAACACAGGCAAGGCGACAGGAAACTCAGGATCACAGATAATTTTTAAAACTCTGGCTTTGGTCAAGTCATTTGGAATTGGAATTTTATCTCATGAAAATGGAAAAAATTATCAAAATGAACCGCACAAAGTGATATACCACGGAAGATACATGCAAAATTTTAAATGATGATTGCATTTGAAGCTTTCATCTCAAATCAATTGATCACTGTAGACCAAATACAAATAAACTCTCTGAACTTTTCAATACATACTACTTCTCTGATCCAGTTAGTCAAAACACTTCCTCAAAGCGAGCGACTGAAGAGTCATCCAAGTTCGAGGGCACTATAGAGGATAATAACCATCACTCTTACACCTACGTATTATTTCATTTAAAATGTTTTCTAAAGACGTACGGAGGTTTAATGGACAGGTTGGGCAGGTCTTTGCCTCCGACTATAATGGCTGATAATGGCTGTGACATAATATACGAGGGGGTATCCAAAAGTTTTTGACATCTCCCAGAAGTGAAAGAGCTATACCGATGAAATTTTGTCAGTGTAATCACTGGTCCTTATGTACATTATGGTCCAAAAATGGTCTCATAAGTATGTTTACTTTCTTCACAAGTGGCGCTAGATGGGAAGTAGGCGCATAACCTTTTCATGATAAGATCCTCCACTTTCTTGAGTTTTTTCACTGTGGCCGCATCATCCATAAGTGATGGACGTCCACTTCTTGGCTCATCTGTGAGGGACATGTGGCCAGTTTGGAAAGTCCTTTTTCAAAAAGCAATAGTGCCATATGATGGGCAATCATCACCGTAGATAGCTTTCATTTCATCATAGATTTTCTGAGTATTGTAGGCCTAACCCTTCAAATGCAGGAACTTAATCATGCTGCGTGCCTCAATTTTCACCATCTTGCAGGTTATGCGCCTACTGTCCATCTAGCGCCACCTGTGAAGAAAGTAAACATACTTATGAGACCATTTTTGGACCATAATGTACATAAGGACCAGTGATTACACTGACAAAATTTCATTGGTATACATTGTAGCTCTTTCACTTCTGGGTGATGTCAAAAACTTTTGGATACCCCCTCGTACATGCGAAAGCCGACTAGAGTCGCATCTATGACAATCAAGTAACTTTCATACAATGTTCTTTAAAATATAGCTTCATATGGCTGCTGATCTAGATTTGCCCAAAGCCATACCCAGAAAAAGGGCCCAACTTTTTGCTGTCGAAAATGTTGAATAGCAGCCCTGTTCGACTTTTGTGAACTGACGGAAAAATTAACAAAAATTCCACTTGGGAGGGGGACATTAAAATTAGCTCTTTTATGAAGAAAAAATTAACAAAAGGTCCACCCTTCCTGGCTATGGCCTGCCCCTCCCCCCCATAATCTTCTTTTTTAAACAACACATTATGTACACATCATTTCCCTAAAAAAATATCTTGGCTAATGAGAGTAATGAAATTGACGAGACATTTAAAGTGAGCACTCGTTAATTAGCCATTTATATGTAAGCCCACAGTCTATAGACAACACTGTATCAACTTGACAGGTGGAAGTAGAGACAAGAATTTACTTGAAAAACAAAAACATAGCACTTGCTTGCAGAAACACCTGTCCCTACCACTTGCGGATATGAAATGTGTGTACAACTACCAAGTTTATTCTTGCTATTAGCGTGTCAATGTTCCATATCCATACAAGGGCTGCAATAAATTGAATGTGTCTCATAAGTCTTTATTTAATCCAACCAAAATGTGATGCTCTATTTGAGAACTATAAAAATAAACAATTACCGTATTTCGTCAAATAGTCGCCCCCCCCCCTCAAATAAACGCCCCACCACTTTTTTCAACCATCAGGTTTAAAAAATGCCGATATTTCCATGCTATCTTGTGAAGTAAGCTTACCAAGTTGCTCACATGGTCGATAATAGCAGCAATAAATGGCGAAAATCTGCATTGGAAACCCGGAAGTGAACCAAAAGTCAGTGTCAAAAGTTCATAGTTCGTCATTTTAGCGTGACTTTTAAGCTTACCTAATGATTTTAACAGGAATTGTCGTGCTAAAAATGACCTCTAATAAACGCCCCCCCCCCCTTGGGAAAATGTAACGTAAAGTAGGTACTGCTTACATAGCTTTACTTGTCGTATGTAGGATGTGTAAGGTGTCCGTAATTATATGAAAAAAATGGCGGTTGTCCGCAAAACTTATGTCAGAGTTTCATATGCACCCTATATTGGTAGAGATGTGACAGGGATGTTTGTAAAATACAAGCTGTATCAAAATGATTGGTACTCATCAGTTTTCATTGATAATGGATGATGAGTCTGATGCATCAAAAATCAAAATAAAATCCAAACAATTTGTCTAAGTCATGCACGTATTTTGAGGGGGGGCTTTGGGGGCACCAGCCCCCCGGGGTAAAAGCAGGGGGCGGCCAAAATGAAGGGGTGGCGGAAGAAGAAGGGCGGCAAAAACAGGGCGGCAAAAACAAAGGGGGGGCACCTGGCAAAAAGAATTAGTAAATAAAAAAGGGCAGAAAAATTTGATAAAGCATAAAAAATTTTGAAAAAATTGTACTATACATCAAAATGTGCTGCTTTTAGGGTGCTAGCGCTTGAAACCCCTTTTTTTTTTGCTTTTCACTTTTTCAAACGACCGATGAAAAAATTGGGTCAACCTTTTCGGGCTGTTGAGGAAGGGGCGGCACAATTGAATTTTCTTCAGCCCCCCCGGGGTTGGGGCGGCCACGGTACGCCACTGCATGTAGATGAATTGTAAAACACGCCATAAACTATACATTCTGGACATTTCAAGAGTATCCAATGTTGCATTTGGAAGATGCAGGCTTTTCAATAAACATCCATGTTGATGGGCACCAATCATTTTGATACAGTCTGTAGAAGGATAACTAACAATTGCAAGGTGAAAAGTAGTGGAGGAAACAATAAATTGCACCAAAAACCCTTCCTGATGAAATTGATATTTTTTTTTATTTTCATTAATTTGTGCCACAGAAATTAACTTTATGAAATTAATTTGCCATCAGTTCCTATCTGTAATTGAAATATTCATGCCTAGGGTGGCATAGAACCTGAATTATTATCAAATTATACAAGTGTTGTATTTAACATTATAAAATATCTTTTAATAAATGGCAGGTATAAAGCAGTCAAATACTTCAGCGAGTGTTTCAGACTTTTAAAACTCATGGTGACGCCAACGTTCTTGTCTACTGACATTAATTTGGACAAAGTTGATCAAAATTTCAAGATGTTGCTTCAAATGCTCATCAAAGATTAATGCCTTCATGCATCGCCTGTCCAGTGAAAGTTGCGGGGTGGACTTACACGATAATCCTCGTTAATAGCAACCACCAAATTATTCATAATAAAACACTTTATGCTCCACAGTTTCAACTTCTGCATAACTGTTGCTACGTCAACCGAGCCAATCATTAAACACCTGGAGGTGCCTTAAACCCGTCGCAACATGGACGAGTACCAAATAATAAATGAAGTTTGATGTATTTTGGCGGTGTTGTTTTCTCCGGGGAAAACGTAGGATTCTATGCCCGCGAGTAGCAATTTATCGAAGTATGTCACTACATACAAGTAACTGCCATGGAGAAAATTTGAACTCGGCTTATTGAAAAACTAAAATGTTTATGAATGTATGTTATACTATAGCCTACTGCTTTGTATGTATACCATGCACAGAAACAAAATCCACACTCTTACAAGTGCTACAGGCTTGTTGCTGATCAGTATCCCCCACTTTTTTGCTTTCTAATTTCATTCTTCAACAGTGGTGGTGGGGGGAAACCCATAGGGCACCTTCGACCAAAACTACCTCAGGGTGTTAGGGTTAATAGAATGGGATATTTTTGGAAAGAGATCAACAACAACAACTTTTGAGTATTTTGCATGTCCGTCTTTTCTGCGATTCTCATTTCATTCCCGTTATACGACAAGTCATCTCTCAACAAGATACCTGTTAAAGGCCCATTCAGTGACTTGCTCATCCAAATCATCAAATTCAGATTTTGGCACCTTTGTTGGTGTCATATGTGTCATATGGCTTAATCTACACTCCTACAAGTGCTACAGGCTTGTTGCTGATCAGTATCTCCCACTTTTTGCATGTTAATTTCATTCTTCACAGCAGCACAGGGGGAACCCATAGGGCACCTTCGACCAAAAGTACCTCAGGGTGTTAGGGTAGAATGGGATCTTTTTTGTAAGAGATCAACAACAACAAATTCACAACTTTTGTCGATCTTTTCTGCGATTCTCATTTCATTCCCATTATACGACAAGTCATCCCTCAACAAGATATCTGTTAAAGGCCCATTCAGTGATTTGCTCAAAGGGAGGATCGTAAAAATCATCAAAATTCAGATTTTGGCACCTTTGTTGGTGTCATATGTGCTAGCATGGCCTGCTGGTGCTTAAGGTTAGCAACTATTTTTAAACTGTTGCGATTTGGTAGTTCACAGCATCTTGCGAATGTTAGTGAGCTTTGGCAAAAATTGCATTGATCATTTCATAGTGCATGTGTGGAAGAATTCATAAAATTACAGATATATTTTTGTAGGTCCTGTGGTTCTTGAGTTATGAAACAACAACACTTTTGTAAATCGGATATAACTCATTCACAACAAAAAATCAAGCAAGTTTTCAAATGATTTGTAGAATGAACTTTTGCAAAACATCAGTGTTATTTTCAATAATATATTGATTTAGGCTGCTTCGACCAACAATACCTAGTCTACCCTAAAAGCAGAAAGCTGTGTATTAAAGACAAAATAAGACATTGTGAAATTGTAATTTCTCTACTTGAGTATATAGAAATTAGATCTAAATATATTTTATGACAATTTTAATGACTTATCCTTCACTTTTAGGTAATTTATAAACAATATTTTGCACTTTTCCTCAATCCTGGGATCACTGAAGGGGCCTTTAAATTCATTCTCCAATGCAAAAGAGTCAAGCAAATATCTAATCAAGCAAATATCTAATCAAGCAATTATCTAATCCTAAAAATATAAACAAGTTAATTTACACATCCTATCCGAAATAAAGGGAAAAAGGAAAAATCCCTTTGAGACTTGCTAAGCTTTTGTCATTACGCATATTGGCCAGCTCACTCCAGACGAAGCACTATCATTCAATGCAAATCATTTCCATCATGTCTCCCCTATATGCTCTTCTTCAATTGAATGCCGACATGGTTGCCAAATATGTTTGACCCAAATCGCAGGAAAAAAATTTATCAAAATGTCACCCAATTTTTCTCATAACCATTGGTTTAATTGATACAGGAGACTGCCGAAAAGTTGCAGACACCAATGATGAAAAGTCACCTAATTTTTGTCTTTTATATTCAAAGTCACAGAAAATGGCAAAATATTTGTGAGGAAACTCTTCACAATTGGCCCAATTGGGGTAGGGTTTTGGCAACAAAGAGTGCTGGTCCTCTGGGAAACCACTTAGCTTCTCACAACTGTTGAACAACAAATATAGACATGTTCTTACTTTACAATCAAATAAAGTCAGGTTCTTACTTTAAACATAGACCATTTAAAACATGCTTTAAACAACATCCAATAACCTTGGAATCTTTCCTCTCTGCATGTAAGATCACATCCGGGATCTCCTTCACGGTTGTTTGATGTGATCATTTAATGTTTCTAACAAAACATTACATAATTTTCAATTCTAGAACTTAAAAATACCAACAGCTATCGCACTAATATACAGATATATATATATTTTGCTATTTTTAACTTAGATTTTCTTTTCTTTTATCAAATTTTTCATCTTTTTCTGCCTTTTTGAGGTAATTTTCATTCTATTAAATAAATTTATATTGTGTGCAAATTGAGGGTGCTATTTAAATATATTTTTAATTCAATTTAGCCCAATAATATTAGTAATTCCTTTCATTTCATAATAAAAAGTAGTTTAAAAATCTTCTTACTATATGTTACTCAAGTGTCTAACCCTTGTAAAGATGCAAACAAGATTTTAAGATAAATAGTGCCATCAGTGTTCAACTTATTCTTGCAAGTCCTGTACAATTGCACGCCATATGGTCTTAAATAATGGAACACTGCTTCAAAAACGATTATTTCAAAGACTTTTAAACTGCACCACTAATAATTTCTTAAATTATTGCCAATGATACTTTCTTCCGCTTCCTATATAATTTTTTATGACTTCTTATCTATCTACATGTATAATACTCCCAAGTCTATATTATCCATGTCAGCACAGTAACAGTGTATGGATCCTATTTATGAACTATTTCCAGTACCAATCAATATTTACAACCAATAATTCCTAACGTTTCAGCTCTCATCTTTTGTTATTTAATAATTAAATGTATACGTACCATTTGAAACAATAGGCCACCATAAAATTTTGCATCATGGTTTACTAATTAGATACAATGTGAGGCATACATGTATTTTAATTAGATATCAAATGTGCCGTATTTAATGAGACAGTTAGTATCGAATATCTCTACGCATTATGAGAGAAATATTCTAAATTTTTCTGGAAAATGGCATTAAGATGCATGTCTAAAATGTAATTAAAAAATGCAAATGTAACATTTCATGTAATTTGGCCAACAGGCTACAAATGGAAATATTTAAATCTGGATCTGAATCTATACCGTAACTTAAAAGTTAGCTGTAAATTTGGACTTTTGGTACTGTGTGGGTCCAAATTTGTTTTAAAAATGGTATAGTGGTGGGTCCACTTTCATATTCGCAGCACCACCTCCATGCCCAAACCAAACATGAGTACCACTTACCCCCCCCAATTTTTGTTGTTCATTTCTTGTCATAGTGCTCCTGCATCACAATATAGGAATGACAGAGTGAATATGCATGCACATACATACACTGCAGGCATATATCTAGATTTAATTTACACAGCTTA
Source organism: Amphiura filiformis (assembly GCF_039555335.1). Taxonomy (NCBI): domain Eukaryota; kingdom Metazoa; phylum Echinodermata; class Ophiuroidea; order Amphilepidida; family Amphiuridae; genus Amphiura; species Amphiura filiformis. The sequence continues at coordinate 20,781,920 of NC_092642.1, read as the reverse complement.
AAATTCTAAATGTGTAAAGAGCTTAGTTCTTTAATTAAATATGGCTCACCTTCAGACCAACAACATTATATCTAATATTTTATTGGCTGTAAAATATAGATGAATCACAGCCAAATGCGATTGAAATTTGAAATCTTCATTAATTATGTCCTATAAATACTACTTTTTTCATTTTAAAAGACGACAAGTTACATTGACAAAATAATTCCGCACAGTTAGTTTTATAGCCTTGCTCTTTAATTAATGGGTCATTTTCAAACCATGTTTTTTTTTAAATAAGCACATGAAATTTCATAGATAACAAACATGGTCAAAAGGTCAATTTGGACACAAGGTGTGCAGTTTCAGATTACCCGATTCAGTTGGTAAGTCTTAATTTAAATCTGTAAGTTTCTCAACTATAATAATCTAGTATTCTGTAGTGGGTGGATTCATGTGATAATATTTATGCCTATGGTGCTGGCTTACCTCTTGTGGAATTTCATGTTTTTGTCTCATCTTTTAGAAGCTTACGTTGGTGCTCCTTCAAGATGTAGCACTACAACCCAAGGCATTAGCCACAGGGGTGTCTTTAGGGTGTCCAAAATGGTCAAACATACCTTATTCTACAAAATCAGGGTGTCCACTTCCTTAATTCACTCCATTATATAAATTTTAGGGTGTCCAAATTGAAAACAGGGCGTCCAAATGACACCTGGACACCCCTCAGGCTAATGCCTTGCTACAATCGGGCTCTGCTGCTTTTGTATGCTATCCAGAGAAGTCCTCAAGCTTCGTGGCTTGGTACAGCCTTGTGAGCTGGCCTTGCACTCAGCGCTCACTGAGTCAGTATGGGCCACAGACTCTGACTGTCAAGGAGGAATTTATGTTCTATAGTCTATCTACCTCAAGTCACCGGCACTAGCTATGAAGTTCAGTGTACTCTGTGTTAGCTTAGCGTTACTTGGTGCGTGTACATACTTTTACGCGCGCGATCAAAGTGGCGCGTACCTACACGCAAGAAACAACGCCAAGCTATATGCAGCACACGCTGAACATCAAAGATAGTGCCGGTGACTCGAGGTAGATATATAGACTATACTACCATACATTCTACTTACGTTGGGTTCCCTTTTTAACGGGAGATGCCTCTTTAAATGCTGTTCTGTTGACCTCTTTGAAATAGTGTGTCTGTCTTGGAAGTGGTAGTGATCATCTACAATCTGAAATGACAAATGCAAACAATCAGGAAATGGTTATATTAAGTTTGAGGTGATTCTTCGCATGGTGACTTCATGTACTTCACCATTGGGTAACAGCACATTTAAACAAGTTATTCCGCTGCCACCAGGACAGTTTGCTTCATTAAGTGAGCAACCATAGTACTGCTTGTTTTGTTACTAATATTGTACAAGTATCTCATAAACAGCTCCCCATTTACACATGGGTGGAGCAAAGGCGAGTGAGGTGAAGCACCTTGCTCAAGTGCACAACACATCGTTAGTGCTGCAGACTTGGCTTGATAAAGTAAAAACAAAAGTAAAACACCGGTTTTCACCATATCCAACTATGGGCACACACATTTTGGTTTTAATCACCTTTCCGTTTGTGCTATTCAAGTGTGGACCTAATTAACCCTACATCAGCAACTGCACCAGCATCAATGGCTATAATACATTCTAATGCCACTTTAAAAGTACCGTCCAAGAACCACAGATCTATGCCCGTAATTCCTATGCATCTGCAAAGTTTACAGTTTTCTAAAGCCAATCACACCCCCTGAACACCTTTTTCCTTTGCAAATCATAGACTACCCCATATACTACAATTTTCTTCACAATCACAGACTACAATTCTTTCAAATTTAAACCAAATTGCATCCATATACATCTTAAATTTAAGCAAAGAACGGGCTGTATTCACAGAGCACTGATCACATTCGCTTGGCTATGCATGGTGGAAAATTAAATAAACCCACTTGTTTATTTTAATCAGCCTTAAGGCTCATCAATTTTGAAACTTGAAATTGGATTTCACAGAGATTCTGGCATGCTTTCTAAATATTATATAACCACCGACTCATTATTGTTTATATACCATACCATATGCACGCTTATTTTGACAAGCGAACAGAGAATATAAATTTTAATAACTGGGTGTACCGTAACACAATTAATTTTTGTTGTAACTTTTTTTGTGAATTAACAAAAAAGCTTACTAAATAGCAGGAAGATGTCTTCATGTTTGTTTGCTTTGGGCTAAGGAGAAGTTAATTATCATAAATTGTCTTGCAATTAAATTTTGTGAATTCGGCGAACCTCTCATCAAATAATTGAATTTAATATACTGGTGAAATTAATCTACCATCAGTACCTGCCTGGCAGCCACAGCAAATTCAGCATCAATTTTCTTGATTCGTTTCTGTTTTTGTTTCAAAATGAATTAACTGTGATATTTTTGCAATGTATTATTTTCTGAGTCTCTTGTTGTTTTTGCGATGTCTGGAATGATTGTATCAGTAGGTATTGATACCTGAGATAACAATAGAGATAGAGATGAAATATTTACTTAAAACCCACCCACACACAATATGAGTGGATGTTTTTTCCACTTAATGTGTTGCTTTTGTATACTTCATGGAGAACAACACAGGATAGCAACAAAATTGATCGGCTAGCGTTTTATATCGTGCTTATCCACAAGTCTATAACATTAACGCACAGCATAACGTATTTGGGCAGGGCGATGATGAGGGAGGGACACCGTTCAGACATGGAACTGATGAAGGGGGAACAAATATTTTTTACAATACCAACAGATGCTGTGAACTGTTGACCCCAATTTGTTTTACAAGTGCGCTCAAGAATCTATAAAGTGTTTGTGTGTGTGTGGGGGGGGGGGGGGTGGGGAGGGTTACAGAGCAAAATTTTCCAATTTATTTTCAATGCACATTTATATACTATTTAACTTATGTGGTAATGTAAACAGGCACGATTGGGCCAACCTGTACTTCGTTTCCTCACCATGCACAAGTACAGGTACATGTAGTGCACACAAAATTGTCTATTGTTAACCCCAAATTTTTTCTGCCAAGGCCTGTTGTATACTGACTGCATAAGATGTACCAACTGTCCATGCTGAGGGGGGAGGGCACTAGCTACACCACTGCAGACACACCTCTTTTCCAGGTAGGCCAGCTTGACTATATTGTACCAGGCAGAAAATAATTATCATCTTTTCGGCTAGTTAAAAAACAAAATTCACCTTGATTATGGGCCAAAATTATGGCGTGCATCTCATTTTTGTCCCATTTTTAACAACAAACATCACTTTGATTATGGGCCAATATAATACAAAACAGGAAATTTTTCATGTGCTTAGGCCAATACTTAGTCCGCCGTTGTTTACGTGCCTTTTTCCATTGCGAAAAATGCTGCGTTTATGGTTCTTTGCTACAATTGCGACATTCTGTTTGTCACAACACAACCAAATGCTATCATAATACAGGGCCTCGGGCCATTTTACAACGTGGGTGTACACATGTTATTCCTATTAATATCAAATATTTGTTTGTGGTATTTTTGTGAATTATAATTAAAGTTATGCAAGATATTGCTAAAATTGACACAATATCATTTTTCCCACTTGTCAGTCCCAGCACAGGCTTCTGTGCTGTTAGTCCAGGAACAAGATCCCACAAGGGGCCTAAATAAGGACTTGGTTCACCCTCCACTACATACAAGGTTTGACACCATAGGTAGTTAGTATGGACCCTCTAGATCACTGCTAGGTAGGTAGTGGACTCAAATGGTGGTATCACTTTTTTTTTACAGGTCATTTTATGTATGGACGTATAATCGCATAAATTCACCAAAATAGGACAAAATTAAGGGGTAGGGGAAATATAAACTCCAAGAACTCAACTTTTACTCATAATAATGAATTTTTGTGGCCAGTCCATACACTAGTGAAAAAACAATGCGTAGGGTGGGTGTTTTTGTGACATTTGCTTCAAATTTTACTATTGTGCCAATTTCTATTTTCAAAATTAATTAAGTTTCCATTTTTTAATTTTGTTTTTAATATCAAGCATATCTAGGCAAACTTTGATGTTCTGGTTCAAATATTTATGTATGTGCATGTTTGCTTGCATGTTGGTTTGTGTTGTGTGGGTTTGGGGTAGGTGGGGGTGGGTGGGGGTGGGTATGTGTGGGTGGATGCGGGGTGTGTATAGGGTTCAGGGTTGGGGTGTTTTACATGTCTTAATAATGTCACTCGGCTCACTCTGATACCTGTATGATGATCTAAATATTTTCCAACTGTAGCTGATCGCTTCGCTTGCTGTTCGAGAGGTGTCACAGTTTGAGAACAGGGCTAGTTCTATTATGTAGTCAGTCCATATTCTATCACTCCTAAAACTGTGCACACAATACCGGTATCATATTATATAACCCTTTGTTTTGACTAATAAATTCTATACATTCAAACACATCTTGATTACTGGACCAAATCAAATTATTTATTATTCTACCAACAAAAAAAAATTTGATTGAATAGTATACTGTCTTTGTAAATTCTTGATGCAAAAATAGTGAAATTATCAATTTACAAATTTGAGATGTACATGTATGATGTACATGTATGATAATTAGTCCAAATTGTTTTCCACAGAAATAGAAATTGAATGAAATGATCCATGACCACTGCAGTGCACTATTATACATTTATATCACCCTCATAATCTTAAGCAGTTAATATTAGTATTATTTAGATTCTCGAACTGTTCCAGGTGGTTTGGTCCTAAAATACCCACATATTCATTACCGGTACCAATAAGCAATAACCTATGAAAGATACATTTGGAGATTTAATGTGCTTGTGATTTAATTGCTGAAATTTTGCATTAACATAAAATTCACACACATGACACAAAAAAAAAAAATTATACCACCAAAAACCTCTGGCTACATAATGTTTATGTGCAAAACATTTCTTGCACATTCATGCGCTTGGAAAAAATATCGCCACATTTGTATATACTTTCTGGCAGAACAAAATTACAAAACACTGGCATAGCAGTAGGCCTATACATTAACATATAACCATGCATCACTCACAAATGCAAAATCTGAATCAACTGAAATTTTGGGAATAAGCTTTTTTCGTATTTCTACTGAATGTCATAAAAAGATCAGGATGCCAGAACCACACAATACTCCTCTTTTAAAGTGCTACAATTGTTGACAAGAAGAGTCCTAAAAAAGGATAAAGTTCTGCTGAAAAAAAGGGGTCAAAGTTTGGATGCATTTTATTGGGAAACCCTGTATTAAGGACCTGTTTGAAAAGCAACACACAGTTCTTTTTAAAATAAAAAACCCTTTAAAAAGGGATGTACCGGGACAGGAATGATTTCATGTGAAGATTATATAACAAAAAGTAGATCACAGTGATTCCTTTACAATGTAGCCTACCCATTGCCAATAACTCATCCAAGTTTGTGCCATCAATTCACCTACACCTTTTATAACATTCCAGAAATATTTGTTTTATTGTATTTTCTTTTTTTAAATATAAATATACAGTAAAAATAATTTTTAAGTGTAAAGATTGTGGTTGTTTGAACATTTTGAGCCAAGTTCCATTTGTTGCTATTCTTTCAACATCAGTCTTTACGTTGTTACTTAAATTTGAAAAAAGATGGAATAGATTCCAAACATTTGGTACCAAATGTGATCCCTTCTACATCCTCAAGAATTTCGGAAGCTAATTCATTGGCGATTTTGCCCAATAGTTTATGTTACATTCTGTTTTGTATTCTCTCTCACACTATACTTACGTCAAAACTGTCTATATATAGTATAATTGTGATTGCACAAATGAAATTTGTAAAAGCAAACAACATTCGCATCTTTTAGTATAGATTAATTCATAACAATCTGGTTTGAAAATTTAAACACACAGAATGTTAAACACTAGAATAATTATTTTTGGAATATATAAACAACAAATATATTATAGGCCTACACATACTGAAACCCAATGATATTGTATTAATTTTGTTTATAGCATGGTTAAAGACTAGTGATATACGTATAGACAAAAATATATGAAGTTAATCAACTTATCCAAAAGAAGGTAATTGTTTATCATGTGTGCAAATAGCTTTTGATACCAGACTTTTGATTAAGGGCATAACATACACCCTCTTCTATCCTAACATATTATTATTATCATGTGAAACTACAAAATGTAGAACCAATTGTCCTGCCAATTATTCTCTATCTCCCACCAACTGCCAATTAATTTTCATGTGTAAGTTTTCTGGAATAGATGTGTAATGACATCAAAACATTTTCATTAACCTATAGCAAGATCGCTGCTAGATAACCTTGACCCTGCTTGAAAAGCACTATGACATGATGACCACACACTGACACATTTACTGAGTATTTTATTGTCCCCTGCACTTTATACTCTAATAAGGTCAATGTGCATGGTAAGAGGACCAGCGAATTTGCCCAATTTTCAATTTAGAAAGAAAGTTCCTAAAATATATACTGATTTTACCTTAGTCAGGCCCGTACGCAGGGGGGGTGCGTTCCAAATCTGGAAAAGTGTACAAAAAGTCCCAAAATTTCAGAATTTGCGAGCGTAGCGAGCCAAAAAATGGGGCTTTTTACGCTTTTTTGGACAAGAAAGGTCCAAATTTGGTCCACTTTACACAAAATCGCCCCCCCCCTTGGAAAAAGGTCCACTTTTTCAAAATCAGCGCCCCCCCAAATGAAATCCTGCGTACGGGCCTGACCTTAGTCATGCAAAATCAACACAAAACTTCAGCTTTCTTCACACACCAATTTTGGTATTTCTATTTGCTATGACAACTTGATCATTTTTTTGACAATATTTTCTGTTTTATTCATAAACTATCAAATAGAAAGTTAGAAACAACAACAAACTTGAACCAATTAATAAGTACCGTGGCCAGCTTTGCTGGCCCCGAAAAAAGAAAAAAAAAAGGTTGAGCACTATACATACTAGCTCCTACTGTAAGTAACTACCTAGAACGTTCTTTGCTTAAATGGAAGTTCATTAACCTTTGACCTCAAAATAGAATGTCAATCCACCTGTCAGATGGTATTAGCCAATAGCCATTGATGAGGTAAGCAAGCAACTAGAAGTATTTTTGCTATCATCGAACCATTGCCGTTATTATTGACACACTAGGCCGAGTGATTAACTATGCAAATCTGTGAAACAATAGCACAGAGATATTTTTGCATTGCCAGTGATAAAAACCGTTGCTTTTACCTTTTGTGTACGTGTGTGGTGCTGGACATGTGCCCTGATTTAATTGTTTTGCTTTTAATTACTTTATGACATATTTGGATTAAGATTGCTTAGTGATTTCTAATTAATTAACATTTCTTCAGATCACGGTGGAAAATCAACAGACATTCATGACAAATTTTAGACATGCAAGTCAATTAATTAAACTCTGCACACATACAATCAAATCAATTCACAATATTCTCTGCTATAACTAATTTAACAGATTAACAGATTATTGTGTTGTTCAAGTCCTGTAAATTTACTTTTGACTTTTTTGGGAAAAAATGAAGGAGGGTGCCCTTTATTTCAAAATGGCTGCTAGACCTATCTTCTAAACAACTGTCCATTGAAACCAACAGTGACAAAACAAAATGCATTTGGATCCCTGGGCATGCTATGGTAGCTACATGTATTTATATGTAGTCATGACTTGGTTCATCATTCATTTGAAGTGAATTAGAATAAGTCATCATTAATTACGACTGTTCACTAATATAAACAAACACATTGTTGAATTTGTGTTTAATTATCGCAACAAGTGACCCGTGGCTGTTGCACTTCTGGTTATCACCAAACGAGTTTGACTTTCCTAAATGCAAATTTAGAATCAAATTCAGCATACACATCTGCTGCACAAATTATTTATGCTAATCATCTGACATAATTCAAAACACAACTCGATTTATAATGACTTTTGCCCAGTGTACATAAACACGTAATATGTAAAGCCCTGTTTTTGTCTCTTCCCATCTTTTTTAAACTTCAACTTAATCTCTTTGATTGGCTACGTGTTCTGCTTTCCTCCCTCAGTTTTGTTTTCATAGTGTTCTATGGCAGTACAAGTACCAAATGAACGGTCTAATTTTAGAATTGCTTTCTGTAATTCACCATAATGGCCACAATGTCATACGAGATTCTCTGTTGCTTCAATCTCCAGGTAGTGAATGGTCAGAGTCCAATTTATACTACATGAAAAAAACAAATACAAATGACAAGGCGAGCCCTCCTTTTAATCAGCTGATTTCGCTAAGAGTAAACATAGTACCTGTCAGGTTGAGCTATTTTTGTGCCAAAAATTTTCACATTTTGCACTCACAATGCAAGTAAGGTACAGGAATGCATGAAATTATTTTCATTTAAATATAATAAATAATGAACATAATTCTTTTTGCCAAAATAATGCAATTTTGAAATTGTGCCAGGATTTTAAAAATTCAAAACACATGAACTAAAGTTCAAGTGTTACTTATTACGTAGTACCGGTAGTTGTGACTTGAAAGAATATCTATTGTTGATTATTCTTACACAACTGAATCAAGACATTTGTAATATAGCAAGAAATTTACTACCTTCAGTAAGTGTCCTGTACATGTTTGTTTGTTTTTTGTTTGTGAGGGAAAGTTATTTATTTATTCAGGTTTGTTGAGGTCTTTTTTAAAATATTCATCTCTATGGTATCTTAATTCATTAAGGTCCAAATCACCTTTTTTGTCTTTGGTATGATTTTAACCTTTGAGCGCAGTGTAAATGTTATAATGTCAGGGAAAACATATCAGGGTACATACAAAAAAATACATCTATAAGTGACTGATGCCTTGATCTAGATGTTTGTTCATTTAATTGAGAGCTCAGTTTGATAAACACATTTTCTGAGGCAAAAGTACAGGGGAGTTTAACTAAAATTATATTTTTGCAAGTGAGTTCTGTCTATTGCTTCCTTAGACAGGTATAGACAGGGATGTACATAGATCCTTTTCTGAAAATAAACCTGCGCTCTAGGGACAGGTGGTCAAGCGCTCACTTGCAGCATCCAGCATTTATGGGGGATTGTTCGGGAAATAAGCACAGGTTAAAGGGGTATCCGACTGTCGAAAAAAAATTAAATCTCAGTAAAGTTTTGTTTATAGGGCTCCATTTCTGCAGACTCTATTGTATCATGATTGCAATTAATTTTTCATTTTGGATGAAAGTTTGATAAAATAACTATATATTGTGATCCATGAACTTTGTCTTTTTTAAAGACTATTCTTGTTAAACACTCAAGTCAACTCTCAACCTGTCTACCCTGTTTTAAAAGTTTTTAAATTTTTAAAATTCTAATAACAGTTCATGTCTCAATGAAATTATGTTCAGAGTGAAAACTGTTCCCATCCTAAAACCAGTGGCGGTGCTAGGAATTTTTTTTCCGGGGGGGGGCATTGAGGGGGCAAAGTGAATTTCAGGGGGGCAAAATCAACCAATTTTGCGCACAATTACCGTAATTTTGGGTTTTTACTGGGGGAAACAGGGGGGAAAGAGTTCTGACTGGGGCATTTTCCCCTCATGCCCCCCCCCCGTGAGCGCCGCCAGGCCTAAAACAGTCGCTGGATATGGGGTTCCTGTTTTAGGATGGACGAATCTGGGGCAAATTGTTGATCTAAAAAGTCGACAACCTTTTTCACCAAAACTATATCAATTTGTAATCATACGTCAATTTGATATCAATTATAATGTCAATTTGGGAGACTCTTTATCGATTTTATCTGATAAGCATGATTCATTACATTGAAACAAACATGGGAAAGGGACTATGTGCAATTTGAGCATGAAATGTTATCTGCTGATTCTGCTTCCAGGTCCTGCACACTATTGAAGCTTATTGATCAGATAGAGTATTGCTTAGTCACATTTTCCCATCACATTAACATTGAATCAAAATTAAAACATGCACCAAAGAATCCATTGCCTGCCAAAATAATCTACAGCAGAGATTATTAATATGCAATTTTAAGTCAACAATTGATTCCATCATGTTGTCATGAGCAACAACCAGAACCAAAAGGAGCAATTTGCTGCAATAATATTGCTACAATTTTCAGCTTTAGCAACACAATATTGGTTAGTTAAAGGTGAAGGTCACATAAAAGTCAATATTAATGAACTTGAACACTGCTGCTAAAGCATATTTGTATTGGGATGACAATGGAGCAATATTCTAAACATGTCACAATTTATATCCTAAAACAAGCTGTGCATTTTAGATTGAAATATGATGATACTTTAAAGGTAAAAAAATATCAGATTTTTGGGTTGGATTAGATTGGGTTTAATTAACTTTTATTTTGCGTAAGTTGGTTCTGATACCGCCGCAGTACTACTTCTCCCATTGGAAGAATCCTATTTCACTTTGCAAATATTAGGCTACTGTATGTCATGTCAGGCTCTGTACCTTTATGTATTTGGACAGTGGGACAACTAAAATTTTTACTAAAATCAACAAGGCATGTCTCACATTTTGAGAGTTTTAAATTTTTTATTCATTTCCATCTTAATTTTCAGATAATTGACTTTTTCATGAAATAATGCACAAACCACATCAGCACTAGACATGCAGTCTGATTCACCATGTGATGAGTCTTCCAAGAAAGTGGACCTTTTTTGAATGAAAAGTGCAATCACATTAGTCAATTTGCTCCCATTATTGGAACTTTCGACCAGAAAAAATATAAAAGGTACTTTTGTGGATTTGGCATGTTTGGAGGGGTGTAATGCCCCTTCACCCCACCCCCATCTGATTTCATCTGGAGACCTGTGAGAACAGTGTCATGTCAGTGCAATGAAATGTTACCCATTTAATAGGTTAGAGAAAAATGCTACACAAATAATCTTTTAAAACTCACAGATAGTGCCGTATTCGTTTAATTTATATTTAAAATAACAATATTAGCTGCAGAAGTACAGGTCACACACTGAAAAATTATATTGGGCAGCGCAGTTACTACTACTGACTGAATCATTTATAAATGTTATTCAATCATCCATAGTGAATTCAATTGACCATGTGTTGGCAAGTTGTAAAATGAAAACCAATGGACAGCAATTTCACACACTGCTGAATACCGTAGCGACATTCTTTTAGCGCAATTCTTATTTTTGTGCGTTAACTAAGTGAAATGATAGTAAGCATCTTAAATTTTGGCCTACATTCTATGTTGGTACGTATTGGAGGAACTGGCAAAATGTTGAGGAAAATGTCAAACACCTAAAGTGTGAGATTGCTGACCTATACATTTTCTTACCTTCCAAAAATAAGTCTAAAATTGAGCATATCCCATGATGCTTTGAGGCAAAATAATTTGGATTAATTTAAGTTTTGAGTATATACATACTTCATGGGAAATGAAGGTGCATTTTATTTATAGGTCTTTGCGATGTCAATTTGAATGAATAGTTCTTTATGCTATTAAAGACCAATTCAGTGATCCCAGCGCAAGTGCAAAAAAATTAAAATTGTTTATAAATTGAAGGATAAGTCATTCAAATTGCCATTTGGTATTTTTGAAATGACAAATTTGGCAAAAAACGAAGAAAACAGCAGTACTGACGAAGTTGAAGCCCAATTCAAATACATGTAGCCAATTTAGATACTGTCAGTATCTAAATTACAGATTCGTGAAAATGTCTTATTTTGTCTAAAAAATACACAGCTTTCGGCTGAATCACTTGCAGGCTATGTTAGCGCATCTATGACAATGACAAAGGTACCAAAATCTGAATTTTGATGATTTTTACGATCGTCCGGATGAGCAAATCACTGAATGGGCCTTGAACCGGGGTCGTTCCACTAATGCAAAACTGCGTCTCACAAGTTGGGCTTTCTTTTAGCGAACTGAGCTCATTTGTAACCAACTCTGATAGAACCAGATCCGCTAATTTTGTTGTTTTGTTTTAAAGCAGCTGATCCAACTTGTGTTTGCAAATGGACCATCATATTTGTCATTGCCCAAATTGCACACAAATCTCACCTCCCTTTAATTTCCTCAATTTAATTGTCCCTGGCCTGCTGGGCGTGGTGGGGCAATTTTATTTTAGAATTTAAGTACAAAAAAGTAAATAAGTAAAAAAAAATATAAAAAATAAATAAATTTAATAAATAAACAAACAAACAAACAAACAAATAAATAAATTATCAGAAATAATTCCATGCATTGTAATATACCGTGAAAACTCGATAGTTAGCATAATTATGGTCATTTTCACGGTAAAGGGTGTAACTTTGGATTTTTAACATTTTGATCTGTAGCTTTCTTATAAAGCCACAGAATTCCATGATTTTTGGCCACATAAGTCATCTAGTTAGCAGCTACCTTGGGTAGCATAATCATCTTCGGGAGTTACTGCGTTCAGTTTTAGCAGGCTTAAATGTACCTAATATTGCCATTTTGAAAAACTGTAAAAACAGTAACATTTTGTAAAACCCTGTGTTTTCTTCAGTTAGTTCATGGATAATTTTTCTTATCCTGAAAGTACGGTCATATGTTCAGTAAACACTGCCACATTAGATTTAATTGTGAACAGCCCTGTATTTTTGAGAACCGGACTTCGATATTTGTCGCTTCGAGGCTTCATTTTCCGTTAACAATTGTTAACAAACTTTGTGGGTATAGCTTTGGTTCATAATTATTGGTTATTTCTTCACTTCTTCTTGATTCATAACAGTTGATATCTTAACTTGAAATGGGTAACAAAAATTAGTTGATTTGCAAGCTTTTAAAATTTTTATAAAATCTTGACTTCAAAGAGCCGATTTTCCGTTAACGTTTTTGAAGCCTCCGAAACAAACTGTTCAGCAAGCTTGGGCAAATATAAATAAAAGAGCTCATCCAATCTATTTATCAAAATGTAGCAAAGTAGATCCTCAAGTCACTTGTTTTTAAATCATGGAGATATATATCACCGTTTGAAAATGGGACCCAATACAAACTTTCCGTTAACAATTGAAGCCTCTGAAACAAATGAAGCCTCCGAAACAACAGTAAGCTTAATTATCATCTATGCATATCTAAATTGGTATGTTCCATATTGATATCTGCATTGTAATTGTTGCATGATATGTGCAGAATGTCATAAATTAAAAAAAAAATTGATATTATGGTTAATGCTTGAAAAATATACTGATATCCAAGAAAGCCCGTTTCGGAGGCTTCACATGCAAATAACACCATACTTAACAAATGGGTGAAAAAATTACCATGTTATAAATCTACAATATCTGCCGCATAGAATCATTGATTCAATACACACAAGAAAATAACAGCTTAGATGATCCCAACAGTGTTGTTTTCAAAAAAACTACTTCTGCAATGTTTAACCATTGTTAACATGAAGCCTCCGAAACAAAAAAAATGACTTGCTGTGATAATTTAATTTTTGTCACAACTGAAATTCAATACTTAGAAGCAAAGCATGAAAATTGGTAATTGTGATATTTTTTACCTATTTTTTCATGTCAACTTGTAGTAGTTAGCCAAATATTTTACTTTTATGATCACCTGTGTTGTTAACTGAAGCCTTGAAACACAAATCGCTTGAATTGCCAATTCTAAAAATAACTCCAATTTCTGTGAAACTTGGCTGGGAGGTTCCTTTCATCAAGTAGTATTTGTACATGAAGTTAGACATTTAAATTATTTTAGGAACCCAATTAAAACTTAAAAAATATGTTTAAGGTTGGGAAATTTCCATTGCAAATGACCCTTGATGTTAAAAATTTTCAAAATTGCAATTACAAACATAGCAAAACATGGTATAAAATTTAACTTATATCTGTTGACTTACTTTGGAATGGGATTTCACATGTATTCCAGCTTTCATGTCATAATTTTCTGAGCTTATGTAAAATACATTTTTTCTTAGATTTTAACCAAAATGTTATGGAAATGTCAAATTTTTTATCAGAAATCAAAAGGTTTAAGCCTTGAAACACTATTTTACTCGAATTTAAGTTGCTTCTATGCATGATTACAGTAAACAGAAACATATTTAAGTGGTTTGAAAACCGACACATAATTTGCCCTGAATTTTGAAAACTGTAACAGGTATTTGGCCTATTTGTAATTTTTTATACAAAACAAGTGGGTTATTACTAAAAAATTTCAAAAAAGAAATTGTTAACAGCTATTTTTAATTTTTATTACATGTAAGGTCTCGAAAATCATGGACACCACTTGTGACAAAAAAGATCATCTACATCTGGTTGCCTGTTAGTTTCATTTATATATGACCATTGCTTATTTTTTTTGGTCTTATTGAGTGAATAGGATGTATACTAAAATTGTATTATGAAAGAAATGTTAGCGACAAAACATCTGTTAACAAAGACAGCGCTTACATAGAAAGTACATATTTTGGTGTCCGCGTTATGCGCGACGTTATGACCGACATGTAAAAATGCAAAATGTGCTATATTTTTTGAAAATGGGGTAATTTGTAAACAACAAATACTTCAAATGATATATTATGACATGTTTAAATATATGACTGACAAATGGAAATTGCAAAATAAGTTGAATTAAAGTTAAAGCTGGATATTGTACGACAAACTGGACACCGAGTTATGACCGACACATGAAAATGAATAATATGTCATAATTTTTAAAAATTGGGTATCTGATAAACAATGAATACTTAAAACAACAGTGTGATATGTTTAGATAAATTTGCAGGTCAAATACACTTTTCAAAGTATGACATAATTACAGATAGCTTGTTATTGTCAGTCATAACTGGACACCAAATATTTTGGTGTCCAGTTATGCGCGACACCACTGGGCACCTTAAACTTGTGCTGGCCCCATATAAAAATGGCAACTTTTAATCTAAACTGACAGAAATTGTACAAAACAGGCCCAATAATTAACTTTTGGGTCAATTTTTGACCATGTATTTTGACCAAAATGCAAATATGCTGTTTTGAAGGTTACAGCAACTTCTTATAATGTTATTTTATTTTTACATTATAAAAGCTCCTAAACCACATTTAACTTGCAACTTTTTAGCCATTTTGGCATTTATATTTTTGTTTAGCAGGGGTTAAAACATGATTGGTGTCCGGTTATTAGCGACATTTTAGAGTGATTTCTCCACAGTTATGTGCTTCGTACAGATTTCTGGGCAATCATCGCTGAAAATATTTTGCAGATTTTGAAAGAGTATATAATTCCACTCAATTTAAGCTAACTTTTGACATTAATATTCAATTTTGAAAATTTGACTGTATGTCACACCATTGGACCCCATAATACAAGAATTTACTGTGAAAATGACCATATGTGCTTACTATCGAGCGCTTTTGAAACATGCAAACATGAAAAGCCCCATCCACAAAAGTGTAAAGGGTTTTGAGTAAATCATCAATACACATAGTTATACGAACAAGTAAACTTGCAAATGTGTGTCTCAACCCCATTAGCTCAGTTGGTAAAGTGCGGGACTTTGGTACAATTTCATGTTTTCAAAAGCGCTCGATAGGAAGCACATATGCTAACTATCGAGTTTTTACGGTATGCTAGAATACAGGACTCATGCTAATTGTTCTATAAATGCAAGACTGTTATACAGTGCCCATGTTACTGACTTAGGCTATAATGATGTACACAGCCCCTAGTTCTAAATAAATTAGATAGTCTATGCAGTAGACTTCATGCATGCTCTTAGTCATGGCGGTATAAGATGCTCCATCAATACAATGTCTCAGGCAGGCATTGACCGTAAACTGACCTGCAAGGATCTAATGGCAATTTTGCCTTCGAAACAAATTGTCTGGCTAATACAGGAATCCCAATTACAAAATTACATACTGAATGCCTGGGACAACATACATGTAATATGATACTAGTACTGGTATGCATTGTATAACACTGGACTTCATGATTTTTTTGGTATTAATTGGTAAATTAGTAAACACCATTAACCAATTGACCTGTAAAATGTTGCCTTCTGAGATAAATGTCTGGCTACTTGGGGCCATTAAATGTGTCCAATCACAAATTGGCACCAAATTAAATGATCGATGCAAATTTATACATGTTGTGCATTACTAGCAGAGTGCATGTGTACTATAGGCCTACGTATGTACATTAATATCAGCTGATGATAGAGATTGCTCAAGATATGCATGAATGCTTATGGCAATGACTACATGTAATATCGCATTAACTGACCATTGGCAAGTGGCCTGCAGAGATTTCTTGATCAATTTTGCCTTTCAAATTATAGTCTGGCTATGTGTTTCTATAATTTATGAATGTCAATTTTCTGTCACACACCAATCAAATTACTTACACTACATGTACATTGTAGTATTATCACTACGGTATACATCTAAACAGGCTGTAAAAGACATTGTAAAAAATTTAAAGATTCTGTACTATCAAGAGTAGACTTACAGGGTTGCAGCTACAGTGGGTGGTGGTGGTCTACTAAGTGCCGGCCCTCCGGGCCGGTCGGCAAATCATGCATCTGCATCGTCGGTCATGTGAACTTGGGTCCGACTAAAAGTGTCAGTAATGTGAAAATTTGATTCAACATTACTTTATTTGTATAGTATTTAGGCACACCGGCGCACTGTGTAACCTACGTAAATTATTTCAGACTTTCAAACACTATATTAAATAGCAACCTTTCTCTTTAATACATGTTAAAACATTATTTCCTTACCTTCTCTAGTGATTTTCACTCAATTTTAAAGGAACAAAATACTATATATATAAAGGTAAAAACATGCATGAAAAATGGCCCTCCACAACGCTAAAACCTCAGAGCTTCCGGGGGCGTCGCCCCCTGGACCCCACCAGGGGCCCTAAAGCGGGCCCCTGGACCCCACCTGTTGCTCGCTCGCTATGCTCGGATTGTCAATATTACTTATCGGTTTATGTCAAAAACTTGCCCCCCCCAATATAAAAATCCTGGCTACGCCACTGTTTGGAGCCCACCACTCAACTGCAATTTGGGCATTGGAGCCCACCACTCAGAGTCAAAAATTGCACTTTGTTGAATTAGTTGTGAAAGAATTTGATCAATTTTGACAACAAATGGCCAAATATGCAAGATTCTCATCAAATGCCACCCAGTACTAAAAATTAGCTCTAAAAGCTGGTAGACTTACAAATATTTTGTTTCTTACAACAAAGATAGGTACAAAATTGTTCAGAGATATTTAATACAAACTGCACCACGTCCACTTTCCAATCAGTACTAATCATAAATAGTATATAATGTCCTTTATGGAATTCATGACAGACGCAAATTTGGATGAAATGCAATCAGCATTTTGAATGTTGGGAACATGGTGTTCATCATTCCCTGTAAAACCCCGTGAACCAGGGGCTATTTTTTTACAAAGTAGCCCCTGGTCCGGCACTTCTAATCTCCCAGCCTATATGTATATGACTGAATTCAATGATAAAAAATGAAACTGGTATGGTGCGCACAAGGGGGTGGGGGCGCAACCCCCACTATTGCTGGTAAGTCGGGGGAAATGTACCCAGTCTGGTGATTTACCTTAGCCCTAACACCACACTTGCTTTTAGGAGAGGGGGAAGGAAATAAGGAAGGAAGAAAGATCTCAGGTGCGAATTTGAACCCTGAGCATGGGCCTACCTTGCCACGTGGGTCTAGCTTGGCAGGCCAAGCTTTGCTTCCCGTGCCCATATGACTGTTCGCATGGTGATGCAATAATCGCATCACACTTTGTGCTTTGTGAATTGAGGTTTTTTATGTTTGGCTCAGTTAGGATTAAGATGAGCGTAGTGGGCCAAAAACTTTTTTGAACAGTCGGGGGAATCAAGACCTGTGACCCCCTTACTTTTGAAAATCTGTGAACGCCACTGGTGTGAATATGTTATGCATATTTTATTCTTTTTTACAAATCTATCTGATTCTATTTCCTGTATAATGACCATATGTTGCACTTGCTCAAATTTAGCTGAAATGAAACACCATTTCATTTTTAATTCTCAAATTTATTATCATATATTTAAAAGTTAGGAATGAAATTTCATACATGTACGTAGAAGGTCAGCACGTCTACAAAAATAGTTGAGAACAATACAAAAATATGCAAATAGGTAGGTAAATTGTAAATGTTGAGTTAATGAAGAACCGGCTATAGATATTGCCAAAACTGGTTTTTGCCACATTTGGCCTGGATTGACAAAAGCAGTCCAAAGGTCAAAGGTTATGTAGCATGATTGTTTCTCTCAAATCAATCTTTAAAGAGATTATCCGAAATATTTTGTAGGAAATATTTTGTCTTAATTGCAACCAAATGATCAACAATTACGAGCGTATACTCTAATGATGATTTGATAATATCCCATGTCCAGGGTCGATTTAGCCACTGGCCAGTAGTTTTCTCGTCCAGAGGGCCAGTTGGGATTTTCGCATAATTATGAATTTATAAGATGTTACAATATTAGGAACACAATGAAGTTGAATCTGGGCCAGTGGATTTGCCCTTGGGCCAGCCTGAAACCTTCCCAGCTGGCCCGAAGGCAGCAGGTTATTGCTCCTTGTGTCTACCTCTGTATGTCTATTCCATAAAGCACTAATTACAAAAACTTGCTCTGTAAATCTTGATGTCAACTGCTAGCATGTTATGGTTTCAGAATTAATGGCAGAAAGGTCCAGCGTGGTGTGTTTGTGAACAGTATTTTACGAAGAATACAAACGGCTGTTGTGTTCAGACAGCACCCGAAAGAAGTGGATCGCTGTATACAATTCGCAACTTACGAAGCAAGCTCAGATAAATGTAGATCAATGATAAACTAGAAAATAAAAGTAAATAAATTACACAGATACTGTCTCAAATGTCCTTCACTCTTGTATAATTTTATAGTCTGGGGTCCATTTCACTAAACTTTACGAAGCTTCATAAGTCTCGAAATCGTTTGCAACTTACGACGAGTCTTAAGTTCCATTTCACTAAACTTACTTATGAACGGTAACCTTTGTATCGTAAGTATTAGGGATTTACTACAGGGACCCTTCCTAAAGTTACGTCTAGTATTGGGTATTCGTAACTTTACAAACGGTTACTTGAGTTACGAAGGGTTAACTTAAAAGTTTAGTGAAATGGACTCCTGGTCTCAGTCTCAAAAATCTACTGACCTGATGGGCCAGCATTGTTAAATATTTACTGGCCCATGCCCCAATATAAATCTACTGGTGCAGGGCTACCTAACTGGTGGTGATTATAAACTGGGATTACATTAACCAGTTTATTTAGGGTATTCACATTATGTCCTCATCAGGTCACCTGCTACAGGTTAGACTGCAATTTCTCCAAGACTGACTGCTGGAGTACAATAGGATCCACAACAATAACACACGCTCTCCTTCTTCATTACATAGTATTAAAATTTGTGCAAATACCTAAAATACTATGTATCTCTTCTTAGCTGTTATTTTTTATGTCATTCATTAGGCCCTTTACAATTGATGTTTAGTTTCCTGTTTCATGGTTGAAAACAAGGGATGGTTATTAAAATGGAAGTTATTAAAAGTTATTTTAAAAGAGAATTTAATCCAAAATAAAAATAAAATAATTAAATATTTTGCAATTCTCTGCTTTGGAGGCGGGCGGGAAACTAAGAATTAATTGTGAAGGGCTTTATAGGCCTATGATTAGAGATATGGTTAGTGTTAGCCGATTCAGCCCAAGCTCGGCAGTGACGATCTATTGACAGGTACTAATTATTTATTTTTTGTAACACTGTTGCTAAAAGCAGCACTGTTTTGGCCATATCTCCAAAAAGAAATATTTTTGATTTTCAATAGGGCGGTTGCACAAACTTGCACAGAAGGTCATTAGTTCAAATCGTCCTCCAGAAGACATGCAAGTTCATACATGTATGGGAGTACAATACCAATCACCTGTTAAAGTGGTATTGATTCTTTTGTACTCCTTGCATGTTTTCTGGAGGATGATTTGAACTAAAGACCTATAAGGTTGATGAAACTCTTTATCATTAATAATAGACATAAATGAAGTAAATGGCAGTGCAGTTGTTTTTACCAGTGATGTTTTTCTATAAATTTTGATAAAATGTCCATCTGTGATTAGACCGATTACCTTCTAATAATACACATGTAGTTGAGAAGTGTAACTTTTGCTCACCAATACTTCGCAAAGCTTCACATTTGAGGCTACAATGTAGATACAAAAGATATATAATAATCTAGTGGACATCGAAAAAAGAAGCATGACACTGTGTTTAAAGTGCAATGGAAGTTTGGAAGTACACATGTACCGTATGTAAACACTGCTAACCACGAGGGACAGTTACTTCAAAAATGTTGTTAAAAATTTTAATAAAATTGCACTTCAACTCAATTTTAAACATTCTAAAAGATAAGGTTGACTCAATAAACGTTTGATGTTGAACATGGCACTATGTCTGTCTATGATGATGTTTAAATAGTTTCAGTTACCGTACTGTAATTCCAGTAACTGTATACCGGTACTACAAGTCTTGCTTGCAGGACTGGGTTTCAGATTGACGCGAGCGCCCTGTTAAGGGTACATGCCCATGAGTTTCATTCAGGGGCGTGTTTGTAAAACGGCACAGCGCATTAGTAAAAGAATAAAAAATACTAAAATTTTCACCGGGTTGAACCACTGCCAATTTCACTGAATGCTAAAGATGCCTATGCTCCCGGGGGGGGCCACTCAAATATAATGATGTAAGCATGCGTGACCAAAAAACAGCGTGAAAAGGGGTGTTTTTCTTGGTTGAGCATGTTCTGCGCTGGACGCGTTTAGGGGGTAAAAAGCGGTGATTTTCATGAAAAGGGTAGTTTTAAAATCGTTTGTAACGCATTTAGGGTACCATTTTAATCTGCTGAAACTACGATTCGAAAAAAGTTTATTCCAGTGCCGAATTCCCGTTCAGTATAGAAATGTTTACAGCATACTCCAAACCTAGAGTGTCACTCTATTATGCAAATATATTTCATGACGTATTACATGTGATTTACCATGGCCTTATTGGCCTTGTACTTCTATGTAAAAATACTGTTCAGATAAAAAAACGTGCATATTAATTAATGACGTCATATGAATTATGATGGGTATATAGTTCAGTGGACAGATGGGGGACGAAAATATCATGTATTTCAAACCCGATTTCAAAAAGATTTTCAAGACTTTTATAGATTCCTCACATTATTTACCACACCTGCTGGTAGATTTTTGAGTTTCCCCTTCTCTGGAAGCATGAAAAGGGGACACGATACCGGGACACGATACTTTAGGTGCCGAATTCGGAACCAAATACGAATACTGCTTAACGTTGCCTCTGGAATGGATAAATTACGCTGTATATTGGTATTTTATATTCTCACAAAACTACTTTTACGAGAATCCAATCAGATTCATGTAACAATCTGCGAATCTGAAGGCCTCATGGTACACTCTGAATTCATCGTGTCATTATTTATATGTAGGCTAGACCTAAATAAGTGATACCGGAGGGGGGTAGGGCATGCCTATAATAGGGAGGGTAGACTTTTAGTGTTCAATAACAAGAACTGACAAGTTAGTAGGCCTACAAAAATTGTTCAAGTTGTCAAAATCCATCAAAACTTGTAAAGTGGGTCAAATTTAGACAAAAACTTGTTTAGGGGTCAAAATTAGACAAAAACTTGTTTAGGGGTCAAATTTTGGGGGAAAGCGCTAAAAACTTGCTTAGGGGTAATTTTGCTCACAGAGGAAAACTTGTTTAGGGGTGTTAGAAAAAATTTGGTCACGCATGCGCATACACTCTCATATTTGAGTGGCCCCGGCCTATGCTGTGCCACGGTGACTGTGGTTAACATTCGGCGATTTTCAAAGATATACATAACACGTTTCTAGTGTATTGAAAATCATTTTGATTTTGATTTTGGTAGGAATACGGTCATAGAAAGACATATGACTCTACTTGTCTGTTTGTTTTTCATTTAATACAAATTAATTTTGATGAATTGAACTGGTACAACTCTTAGCTTTTCGTGATAAACGACGATTAATTTAGTAATAATAAAATGAAAACGCTGGGTCATTCACGACGTTATTTGTAATTTATGTCAAAACCTGGGGAGGACCACACACATCCGTGCTGCACATGTATACGTGCTCAATCGATACTCAATGATCCAGACAATAGCGTTTGAATATACCGCCCTGCTTGACACATCTTGTCACTTGCGGGAAGATATACTATAGGCCTACCCTAATAGCTTACCGGTACAATAGATACCCCACCGTAAATAGCTCTGTTCGTTATCTCGCTGTGCTAGTTTATACACGCAGCGTACGGACTTTTGAACCATATTTTGTTCAAAAATGATAGGAAGGGACTGTTTTCAGCTAAAATGTTGGTTATCAGCAGATGCTTTTACCGGGAAGTGTTGCAGAAAGGTAAGCGTACTCTTTATTTATTCAAAATATTGTATATCAATAAATTTAAATTTGAAATCCAAAAAGTAAATGTCAGGTCAAAACACCTTAGAATTATTGTGAAATAAAATCAAACCAAAATCAAATAAATTATGATTTGGGGCTAATTTGAGAAGAGTTAATGCCTCGAGTTTCAAAATACACAGAGTGATGTTTTTTGATCAAAAACATCGACAATTCAAGACTCTGTAAAAACAAATCAAGAATTTTCTGGGATAATTGCAACTAAGTGCAATGAAAGTTATGATCTAAGCTACCAGATGCATCATTAATTTCCTGACTATGATAAAAGATTACTTTAATGTTTTATTATTTCCCGCCAAAAATTTCAACCAAAAAGAGCATGTAGCCTTAATGAGCGACATACGTGGAGCTTTGTGTTCACTTCAAAGGCACTGATCTGCGCTGACCAACGATTTGATGCACAATCGGCCAATCAGATTTTCGGTCTGTTGCTATGATTGTCAGACGATTGATTCAGCCAATCAGAATCACACTTCCGTGTATACGCTCTGCACGCTCTCAAAATGTAAACAAGTGGCACTGTTCTTCTCTGACAAAAACTTTAACCGTACTGAAACTACATCATACTGTAATAATTTGCAGATTTCCTTTTTCAAATATAATAAGCGTACTGCTAACCATCAAGCACATGTTATTTTCCACATGCTTGACGTCCCGCATGTACACGATGCTTAACGCATATATTCTGTCGCTCGGGCATCCAGTAATGACCGGCTTGACAATAGCACTGTCTGGAGTGAAAACAACATTCGCATTCACTGAACTCTGGAGTGAATCACAAGCTATCACACTACTGTGCCAGGTTCGACTCTCTGCAAATAAAAATATGCGATAAGTTGTTTTCACTCCAATGCATGAATGGATGTGACGTGGCCCGACCGAGAGAATAAGGAACCTTGCAAAATATTATACCCCACCAGCTTCCCTTGCCCGTTTGAACAACACGACAACAGTAGTAGTACTCACCATGCCTAAATTGATAAATCCAGTATCTCTTGCTATTCTATCTGCCTCTGCTGGTCCACCATCTATGTGTACAGCATACTTATTGGTGTAGATTTTTGGTGATGTGCTATGCAGGTAAACAACTTGGTACAAAAGTCCTAACACAACATACAACGTCCTGTTTAGATCCATTTTGTTTGGATTTTATAATCTGTTCTTGCACAACACAAATAACAAAATTGAATTAGAGTATATAGATTGACAATAATGCCAAGAAAATGGGCAATTCAGCTGTTAAAGGTGTACAAAATACACAGGTACACACAGGAAGTACTGAATGAATGTGAACTCGACAACCGAGTCGACTGCCAACTACACCAGACACAACAACACTGCACTGAATACAACGGTGAATGGAACTTTAAGCTTATCGGAACTGGTATCCAGATGTTTCAACGACGATCCCCAACCTAATGACGTCCACTATCAAATTTCAAATCATTAGTTTATCTCTTGAATATATTGTTTACACGTTGTCACTGCTGGCATGATCAGTAATGACCGAAGTACTGAGCAATTGGCAAGTTTTGAGGAAGAAAGTTCGCCATTCTGAGGGCAGTGTTGTGGTGTCAACATGTCACTGAAGTGACGTCATTCTCTCAGTTGATTGACTTCCGGTATTTAATCGGGATTATTTTGCGAATTGAGATATGAGGGCAGCAGACTTGAGTCTTGAGTCTTGAGATGAATACTCCATAAGTAAGCTGACGCTTGTCCTTGGAGAATGTGCTGTGCAGAAGTGCCTCAGGTGCTCAAAAATTACATTGGTGCAAGTAAAAACCATGGCTGCCTACAGCTTCTGGTGGGTGGGGGTGGGTTGCATCTCCCTCAGCACTGGAAGGGCCAGCGTCTGAAACTGCTTTATAGAGGATGCTTGAACCACTGTTGTTGGTAGACGGTTCCAGATGGGTATGGTCCGAACAAAAAAAGAATACTTGTACGTGTTCACACGGGATTGGATGTTATTGTAGCTCAAGATATTGTTTGCTCTTCCTTGACGGGTAGCTGGTATGACACAAGATGGAAATGGTATGTTCACCAGGCTAAAATGGATCTTGTAGAACATCGAGCACTGGTTGAGCAGCCTCCGTGTGGCGAGGATTCCCACTCCAGGATTTTTAGCATATCAGTGACGCTGGCTGTTCTTTCATAGTTGTTACTGACGAATCTCGCCGCTTGCCTCTGAATAGCTTCAATCCTGTTCACCTGATCTTGTTGGTGGGGGTTCCAAGCAGCTGAAGAGTATTCGAGTTTTGGACGAACTAAGGCTTGGTAGGCCCGTGATTTGACATCAGACGGGCAGGATGAAATATTTCTTCTAAGGACGGCTAGGGTACTCCGAGCACTGGAGGTGATGTTTTGAATGTGTTGTTTCCAGTCCAAGTTACTACTGATGTTTACTCCCAAGTATTTGTGGTTTGCGGTGGATTCAATATGATGGTTGTCGACTTTGTATGTGAAAGTGTGAGGTTTGGTCTTGCGGGTAATTGTGAGTTTTTGACATTTGCTGGCGTTGAAGGACATTTGCCATTTTTCGGCCCACTTGAAAACTCTGTGAAGGTCATCTTGAAGTTTGATTTGGTCGGCTCTGTTTTTAACCTCCGTGTATAAAATTGAATCGTCAGCGAATAAACGTAGGGTACATTTCACATCAGTCACAATGTCGTTTATGTATATTAAAAACAAGGTGGGTCCTAGGACCGAGCCCTGGGGGACTCCGGACAGGACTGGACTCCATCGGGATTGCGTGCCGTTGACAACTACGCTCTGTTCTCTCCCAGACAGGAAGTCTTGGATCCATCCAAGGGTTTTTCTCTTTATGCCATAATGACTGAGTTTTGTAGACAAGCGCTGGTGAGGGACTTTATCAAAAGCCTTGCTAAAGTCTAAGAGTAGTACATCTGTTTGACCACCACGATTTAGAACCTCGGACCAATCCTGGGTTGCTTGAATTAATTGGGTCTCACAAGATAATTTTTCACGGAATCCATGTTGCTCATCAATGATGATCTTATTTTAGCTAGATGTTTTGCTGTATGAGAGAGTATTATATGTTCCATGATTTTACATGTAATGCAGGTGAGACTAATAGGTCTATAATTTGCCGGAGATGACTTTGAGCCTTTTTTAAAAACACCACTGACCAAAGCCTTTTTCCAGTCAGAAGGCAGAGAGCTAGAATCATATGATTGCTGGAAGATGAAACGCAGCATTGGAGCCAACTCACAAGCGTAAATTTGAAGAAACTTAGCTGGGATATTGTCAGGTCCTCCTGCTTTATTTCCATTCAGTTGTTGTAATTGCTTTATGACTCCATCCAAATCAACAACAAGGTCAGATATAGCATTGTATGGTGATACTCCTTTATCAGGTATGAGTTCTACATTTTCCTTTGTAAACACAGATGTGAATTGATCATTTAGTGCTTCAGCAATATCCTTATCAGTGGTGTGGGTTTTGTTTTCAGTAGTGAGAGGTGGTATACCAAGAGATTCTTTTCTTAGAGAGCGAACATAGGACCAAAAACGCTTTGGATTTGTGTCAAGGCTTGGGCCCAGTACATTGAGCTTATACGACTCATGGCTTTCTCTAAGAAGCTTTGTAACAAGGTTTCGCTGCTTTTTATACGCACTCCAGATTTTTGATTTGCGTGGTTGATCAGCTCTTTTAGCCTTGTGGTAAAGACTATCTCTTCTTCTCATCTGTCTGATGATGTATTGGTTGATCCATGGGTAGGAATGCTTTGTTTTGGACATTTTATGTGGGATAAATTTCTCCATATGTGTGTGTACTATTTCCTTGAAGTTGCACCAATTTGTCTCAACAGACAATATCATGGTCACAGATCCCAGAATGAGTTTTTATATTTGATATGATGTTTGGGTTATTGGTGAAGATAAGGTCCAAGGTATTTTGGGACACTGGTCTGGTGACGACAGTCACAAGCTGAATGAGTCCCATGTCCCCAAAAATATCCAAGGCTTTATTGTGAAGACTCTTTTGTTTACTCTCAGGTTTGACTATAACATTTTTCCAATCCATATCAGGGAGATTGAAATCGCCGCAGAGTATTATGTTGTCTGAGTTTTTCTTTTGTTTGTGTGAATTTAGGACTTTATTTACACTGTCTTCGAGCAGATCAAATGGCTCAGACCCCGCATTTGGGGGCGGTAAAAACTACCAATGTGGAGAGCCAGCACCTGAAATTTGTAATGTAGACCAGGCAATCTCACATGATGTGTCAAAGTCAATTTGATCATTTGCTAGGAGGTTTTCATGGGTTGCAAGAAATACACCTCCTCCATGTTGGTTCCTATCTTTACGCATAATATTGTACGTTTCTGGGAATATTGAGTAGGTTGGCATAGTGGGGTCCAATTTGGATTCGCATCCAATTATTATATCAGGTTTGAGTTCATTTACTGTGGCATGGAAGGCGTTTTTTCTTTTCTCCCAATGTAGGCCATCACAGTTTATTATCATGGCTTTTAGACGTTTGGTTTTCTTTTTGTTTTTATGGTCTCTCTTGTTTGAGTTCTCTTTATTTTTGTCGGGAGTTGAGGTTTGGGTTGGATTGAACGGAATCTCATTTTGAGAGATGTTGCCGACATTTGATATGTCGTCTTCAAGTAGCTCAAAAGAATTTGAGGTACTTAACAGTGTGCTATCAAAGATACCAGTGGATACATTTGGAAAGCCGCAGTTAAGGCAGATCCAAGATAGGTTTGAGTTTTTACAGTAAGTATTATACATGTACTCTGACATTCCTGTGCATTCTGTATGGTACCAAATAGAGCATTTGTCACAGAAAATCCCTTTGTGCTCATCTCTAACTTCCTTAATACATACCCCACATGGATATTGAGTGACACTTTGGGGACCGGGATTCAACTCAACTTGGCCGCTTAAGAATAGCACAAGAAAAATGAGCTGTTTGGGGGAGGCACTTTCACTCTGATTTTGGAGCAGGCCATTTCTGAGAAAGCAATTTGGTTTGTGCTTGACTAAATATGCGACGCTAAGGAATTTCCAAGGGGGTCGAGCAATGGCAAGATAGGGATAGCTTTCCATCTCATCTTTTTGGAAGCTTGGTTTGCTCGTGTCATTTTGATTTTCAGGTACAAACGACGTTTCACACCGTCTCACAAAGTACATAAAAATCACTAAGTAAAGAGCACACTTTAAAGTGAGCTCCATGATGCAATATTCTAGTGATGGGTAACAAGATACATATTTTTGTTTTCATCAGTCAGACATAAATTCTTCGTCGCCTTTATCACAGTCATTAAATGGTCACCAAAATAAACGTTTTAAATTAGGGACAGTAAAACCCTCCAGTGTCGCCGATAAGGGGGTCAAGGGGCGCGTTACACCGGCCCAGGGGTCCTATGGGGGGAAGTAACAATAAAGAAGCATATCTGTCCATAACTTTGGTCAGTGCAGCGAGTCAGGGGATTTCAAGAGGGTGATTATTGATTGGCTAGTGCCATATTTGGGCATATAAAGTGCAGTCCACCATTCAATGTGGAGGATAGTTTATCGATTGATTTTGCTGGAGTAGTTTCCTGTTAAGTAGGTTTTAGTACTGCAAAGGTCGAATCATGTTTGCTGTACAGCATAACTGCACTATGTGATGTTATAACCAATGGACACCAAGCATGTTGAATGACGAACGGATGAACTCACACACGGATGGTTCAACGACCAACATGTTCCAGATCAGGGGTGTTTCATTAGTTAAGATGATAAACAGCTACTGCTCATCTGCCTAACCAGTAGAAACTTCTTACCAAAGCTACCAAGTTTTGGTGAAACTGCGAATGGCCTAGCAAGTCTGTAGTGGAAAATAATTGCTCAGAAACATAAGGAAATGTAACAGTACTGACCTTAACGGTAAACGACATGAAAATGAATAAAACCAATGAGACGGAAACCAAGTACAAAATGTGTGGCAACCTGAAATGTCTGCGGACTTGGCGATAAGACACCAGAAATTGTTGTGACAATGGAGCGGTATCATATTTCTATTAAATATGGGACTGGCAGACACATGACGGAAAGGAAGTGGGATGGGTACGTTTGGAGCTGTTTGGTCAGGAGTGGACAGCAAGAAGAGATCTACTCATTGAGTAGGATTTATGATCCATCCAGACATTGCCAAGTATAATGGATATCTCCTGCCATCAGAAAGAATCATCAAAATGCAAATAAGACAGGATCAGCAAGATACTACATAGTTATTTTTCAATGATATGCTATTTGTAATGACTCCTGCACAGATGAAGATAAAGACAGCTTTTTTGAGGACCTATGAGATACCATCAACCAAAAATAAGAACAACCTAGTGATTACCAGGGGGGGCTTCATGGGGGACTATTGGGCATCTAGGTGGCCAGACTCCCTGGGAAGCACATCTTGACCCATAGTAATCACCACTCTGAGAGGAACTACAATGGCCAACTAGTTCTAGAGCTGGGTGCCCAACATGGACTATTCAGTTGTGACCAATACTTGCTATCAGCACATAGGCCTACATAGCCAAGTTTATACATGGTACAGATGGAACAACGATGACCATGCCTCACAGATATACTTAATCTTGAGTAGAATATCAAAAAGACATAACATGGTTAACTAAACAGCTAGGCCAAATATCCAAATGGACACAGACAAGATTCATCCTGGAAACCAACTCATAAACCAGGAGGACCAGGAAAAAGGACATAACATGCAAAAAGAAATCAACTTCTATACAAAAGCTACAGTAATGGACAACAAAGTCCAACTTGCCATAGAAGACTGATAGATCAGAGTATGAAAGACAAGTATCAGAAGTTACAAGACAAAGAAGAAAACGAGGATGAATGGGGGTGGTTCAAATCAGCTATAACATAATGCCCTTTAGGTATATAGAATGCGGATGTAAAAACAGAAGACCAGAACAAGTGAAGAGGACAGTTTGGTGGAACGAGGAGGTGAAGAAGCTGTAACGATTAAGAACAAATGTTGCAAAGAATGGATGCGATCTAAATCAGATGAAGACTATGATAATTACAAAGTCGCAAGGTCTGAGAACGGAGAGTGAAAAGTTTGACCTTTTCTAAATGTAAGCAAAACAAAGGTGATGGTCATCAACAAACAAGAAGAGAACACCACTATTCATGCAGGAAATCAAGCAATTGAGGTTATCGAACAGTTTAACTTCCTTGGATCCATGATTTCAAATCAAGGCGGATGCTATATTGAGATCAGACGTCGCATAGCAATATGGCAACAACATCAATGTGTACAATGCGCAAGTTATGGAAGGACAGAAGCATCAGCAGGTCAACAAAGATCTGGATTAGACTCGTCTCCACTTTAATTTTCCCGATCGCAACATATTCATGTGAAACATGGGTGATCAATGCGGCAGATCAGAGAAGCAGGCCTTGCGGTTTGAGGCGAGCGATCGCTCTCGCCCGCCACCGCTCGCCCAAACTCAATTTTTAGCGAGCGATTTTCCACTCACCATAGACAATATATATCGCTCGATGCGAATCACCCAAATTGAATCTAAATTACATTCAAGTTTTAGCACTTCCAATGTATTCAATTTATCGTAATAAATTAGTCTTGATTTCTGAAAGACAGGATGTCAGCAGTGTATAAGTGTTACATACTGATTGCTCTTTCAGACCTAGAGAGTGATTCGACCACTAGCGAGTGATTCGACCACTAGCGAGTGATTAGACCACTAGCGAGTGATTTGACCACTATAGCGAGTGATTTGACCACTAGCGAGTGATTCGACCACTAGCGAGTGATTCAATTACTCGCCTAGCATCAAGGTAGCGAGCGATTGACCACTCGCCTTTGAAATCTAGACGGCAAGGCCTGGAGAAGGATTGAAGCGTTTGAGATGTGGTGCTGGAGAAAGCTTCTATGGATCCTATTATTACCACAACAGTCTTGTTATTGCTCAAGACTTGGGTCTTTCAAAAGATCCTCATTGGATGCGAGATTGGCATACATCATTTTAGGAAATCGTCTGAAAGCATAAAACAACAGCAATGAAATTATGTTATTTAATATTATGATGAAGGCATTTAGTCGAACTCGAAATTATACAGATGTTTATCATAAGTAAATTATTCAATAAATGGTAATAAAAAAAAAGATTTATATAGGGCCTAATAAGTGCCAGTAAAAGTAGAGTATATGTATGTTATAAAATGTAACATATCTTGGCATAATTATAGTGAGAGCTAACTCATTGAACAATTCTGATTTTGGGATCTACCGGTTTATTGATCCCAGAACCCCGAGTATAAAATCGAGTATATTCGTATACTTGAATTTTGAGCAGCGCTTCGACCGCGAAACTCATCTCCAACACACACGGTCAATCATCGTCGCCGTATATTTGTTATCAATCCAATCTAACCGCAAGCACCAAGCATGGAAGTACATGTACGAAACGTACTTCCATGCACCGAATGAGAGTCCTATACCTCAATGATAATGAAACCTAGGTGGAGAGTTTAACTTTCGCGCCAACACAAAGCGCCGCAAATTCACACATAGTTGTGTACGCAGTAGTTAGTGGTAATGACACATGCCCGGATGATTCAAATCATCACGAAATCTGGGCGACCAATCACAAGCCAGATACATTTAATGATGCATTACATCATGGCTAATAGTAATCCAATTTTCTGACAGGCTTTTCCACAGACATGCAGAGGATCTGGAAGCAGCAATTGTCCCAAAGTATACACCAACCTTTGCCCCAGATATGGGTCAAAGAGCTGAGGACTTGTCCCTTTTTCATGCGGATGAGAGATCCCACTGATACTCCAACGGCGAAAGACAGGCATGATCTCACCAATGGACACCCTACTCGGGATACAAGGCGATGCTTGAAGCATGTCAATAACGGACGGTTTAAATGGTTTAACAACCAACCGTCATGTTTACATATCAGGGGCGTACCATTAGTAAAGATGATAAACGGCTGCTGATCATCTGCCTAACAAGCCGAAACTTCATGCCAGAGCTACCAAGGTCTTGACGTCTGGTGAAATTGCAAACGGCCTAGCAAGTCTGCAGTGGAAAACAATTGCTCAGAAACAAAAGGAAATATAACAGGACTAACCTTAACGGAAACCGACATGGGAACTAAATACAGGACTACGGAGACGGACACCAAGTACAAATAGGGTGGCAACCTGGAATGTCAGCGGACTTGGCGATAAGACACCAGAAATCGTTGACACAATGGAGCGGTATCATAATTCTTTTTTAATATGGGGCAGGCAGACACAAGGCGGAAAGATCGAAGTGGGATGGTTGAAACTTATAGCAACTATGTATTTGTTTGGTCAGGAGTGGATAGCAAGAAGAGAGCTACTCATTGAGTAGGAATTATGATCCATCCAGACATTGCCAAGAATATTATGGATATCTCACATTTTCAAAAATAATCATCAAAATGCAAATAAGACATTATCAACAGGAGACTACGTTATTATTTTCAAATATGCTCCTTGAAATAATGACTCATGCACAGATGAAGATAAAGACATTTTTATTTTATTTTGGAGGACATATCTGATAACATCAGCAAAATAAGGACTTACCTAGTGATGATCATGGGTGACTCAAGGTGGCCAGAGAACTCTCTGGGAAGCACATCTTGGCCCACCCGTAGTGATCACTACTCTGGAAGGACCTACAATGGCCAGCTAGTTCTAGAGCTGTGTGCCCAACATGGACTGCTTGTGACCAATACCAGCACAGACAAAGCCAAGTTTATACATGGTACAGATTGAGCAACCATAATCAAGTCTCACAGATAGACTAGAATATCAGAAAGACATAACATGGTTGACTCAAAAGCTATGCCATATATCCAAATGGACAAAGACCACAAACCAGTCATCCTGGTAACTATCTCATCAACCAGATGGAGCTAGGGCATAACATCCAAGAAATCAACCTGCAAAAGCGAATGAACAACAAAGTCCAACTTGCCACAGATCAGAGTATGAAAGACAAGTATCAGAAGAGTGGTTCAAATCAGCTTTAACATATGCCCTTTAGGAGAATGCGGATTTAAACACAGAGGACATGACAAGTGAAGAGGACAGTGTGGTGGAAGGAGGAGGTGAAAAAAGCTGTAAAGACTACGAAGAAACGTTGCAAAGAACGGATGCGATCTAAATCAGATGAATACTAATAGGAATTACAAAGAAGCAAGGTCTTAGTGTAAGAAAAAATAATTATCCTAGCAACAATTTGTGGAAGATCGAGTAGAAAACATTCATCCAAGGAATTCTACAAGGCGGCGAAACCCTTCAAGCAGAGAAATGAATCATTTGATCCAATGTCTATCATAAATGATAACGATATGGGCAAACTAAATGGAGATGATGAGATTGGGAAGCTAAAGAGACTGTGGAATTGTGGAAAGTCCAGGGGAATATGCAGTCATGTATGAAAGATGTTTGACAAGATCTAGCGAGAAGATTATGATTAAAAGTGGATTTTCAATTTAGCCAGATACAGTTCGGTTTTAGGAAAAACAGAAGCTCTACATGTAAATGTCATCTTTGCTTTAAACGTCAGTTGTGCAAAACATGGAATTGATGGATAGCTCATTAATAATGTTAGCTCTGTACATTAGCAGTCTCTATGCTGTGAGAACACGAAATGGATATGCCAACTGGTTCACATGAGTGACATCAGGAATGCATCAAGGATGTGTGTTGTTATATCCTCTCCTTTTCTTGAAGATGGACAGAATCACCCAAGAAGCAAACCTAAATTACACAGAACAGGATGGACTTCTATTTGCTGATGATCAATGTATTATTCATAATAAAGTCAGTAAGCTGCAGGAACACACAACAAGTATTAAACAATGCCTGTGAAAAATATTGCATAAAAACCAGTATCACCAAAACAGAAGCCATGACAGTAAGTCGCTCACCAAAGACCTTGGACATCCAAGTCAACAACAGCACTCGTCAACTATGTAAGGAATTCTAATACCTGAGAGCTAATAATAAACCAGATGTCAAAAGGCCATCTTTTGTCCCCATGGTTTCCTATTTTGCCATCAGGTGCCATTAACATGGATGTTAAAAGGAAGTTAATAAACAATCATTACAAATCATTAACAAATAATCATTACACCAACTCAATGCTATCAGGCCCAAACATGGTCCATGAATAAGAAGACCGAAAGAAAGATCACCACCTGCGAAATAAAATTTCCAAGGAAAGTAGCTAATAAGACCATGTTGGAGGCCTCCCACCAAGCCCTTAAAATGTTATGAAAAAAAAAACTGGCCTTCCGGACTCAACCACTTATTTGCTTCGACGCCTGGGTTGGACCCCCCCCCCTTTACCAAAGGAATTGTTCAATAAAAAACTATAAATGGAAGTAAATGTGCAGGTTTTAAACTTAAAGTAATACTCGCCAAGGGAAAATGTTAGCCAAAAAAAACCCAAAAAAAACCGGCCCTTTCCCAACTCAACCGCTTATTTGCTTCGAGTTAAGGTTGGACGCCTTGATTTTTACCCCCAACTTAACCGCTTAAAATGCTTCAAGTTGAGTTGTAATGTTCCAGGGGAATGTTCTCGGTATTTGATTTTGTTTGTTTGTTTGTTTGTTTGTTTGTTTACCCAGGTTGGTCCGTGAGAGACACATGCTAATCCATGGGAAATCCATGGACCGTTCCAAGCTCATACAATAAAACTGCACAAGCCTGGATAGCCAGTGTAGGCTAATAACATGCATACTGGCCCATATAGCTTTGATAAACAAAGCAAGAAATAGACGAAAATAGCCAGGAAGAAGAGAAAGGAGAGAAGGCCACTCCCAAACACAATTGTAAAATTTTACTCTTAGCCCTTACGTCGTGAGAAAGGAAATTGGAATTCCAATCTCAAGCCCCGATGCAAAGGCTGTTATTTTGATATAGAGGAAAAAAAGAAGAAGAAAAAACACCGGCCCTTCCCCGACTCAACCGCTTATTTGCTTCGAGTTAAGGTTGGACACCTTGATTATTACCCCCAGCTTAACCGCTTAAATTGCTTCAAGTTGAGTTGTAATGTCCAAGGGAATGTTCTCGGTATTTGATATTTTGATATAGAGAAAAAAGAAGAAAAAACACCGGCCCTTCCCAAACTCAACCGCTTATTTGCTTCGAGTTAAGGTTGGACGCCTTGATTTTTACCCCCAACTTAACCGCTTAAATTGCTTCAAGTTGAGTTGTAACGTTCAAGGGGAATGTTCTCGGTATTTGATATTTTGATGTAGAGGAAAAAGAAGAAAAAAACACCGGCCCTTCCCCGACTCAACCGCTTATTTGCTTCGAGTTAAGGTTGGACGCCTTGATTATTACCCCCAACTTAACCGCTTAAATTGCTTCAAGTTGAGTTGTAATGTCCAAGGGGATTGTTCTCGGTATTTGATATTTTGATATAGAGAAAAAAAAAGAAGAAACACCGGTCCTTCCCAAACTCAACCGCTTATTTGCTTCGAGTTAAGGTTGGACTCCTTGATTATTACCTCCAACTTAACCGCTTAAATTGCTTCAAGTTGAGTTGTAACGTTCAAGGGGAATGTTCTCGGTATTTGATTTTCTTTGTTTACCCAGGTTGGTCCGTGAGAGATACATGCTAATCCATGGAAATCCATGGACCGTTCCAAGCTCATACAATGAAAATGCACAAGCCTGGATAGCCAATGTAGGCTAATAAGATGCATGCTGGCCCAGATAGCTTTGATAAACAAAGCAAGAAATGGAAGAAAATAGCCATGAAGAAGAGAAAGGAGAGAAGGCCACTCCCAAACACAGTTGTACAATTTTACTCTTGGCCCTTACCATGCTTACGTCGTGAGAAAGGAAATTGGAATTCCAATCTCAAGCCCCGATGCAAAGGCTGTTATTTTGATATAGAGAATGATCTTGGATCAAAATGATTTTGTTATCACCAGTAATTTGAATTGGAACCCCACATTAATCCAATTGTTTGTAAGGCGAATCACATGCTGGGCATGATTCGTCACACAGTCATGTTATGATGTTAATGATTCTTTATTCTCTATTTGGCCCCTTCTTGAGTACGGGTCTGAAATTTGGAACCCACATGCAAAAGGTCTCAATTGAAAGGATTCAAAGACGCCGCCAAATTCATCCTCCGCAATGCATTTATACCATATGAGGAACGTCTAAAAACTCTGGAAAATTGCCACAATTTTAAAGATAATTCTTTTTTAAAGGTCTTTTGGGCATGACTACATTAACTTTCAATGACAAGGTCAGCTTTCGAGATGCTGAATTCCACAGTTCGAGATCCTCCGACTCCCCTATACACTTATCCCTAATAAGCATGGTAAATGCAAAACTGTCATTTTCAAACAAAGCCTTTTTAAATCGTATTTACAACTCCTGGAATGGCCTCCCAGCTAATCTTAGAAATCTCCAGAAATTCCTCAATTTAAATTGGGTCTAATTGACTTTTATTTTAACATGTAACTTCCTTGGTGCAAATACCCTTCCATCAGAAGTGACAAATGCAGTTAAAACTAGCCACAAAGGCAGCTGGGACAGATGGAATCACAGCATATGCAATAAGAGCACGTGAAGAGACAAGACTTAGTGTCTCTTGGCCCACACAAGTATTTTAACAATTTAAAAGTCTGGGACGATAGAAGAGTATCTGAACTGAAGATTGGCAAAAACCTATTGTAGTTCCGATACGCAAAAGGAAGGGTAGCAAGGGAGACTGTGGAAAGTACAGGGGAATGTCCCTCTTAAGCCATGCAGGAAAGATGTTTGATTAGATTCTAGAGAGAAGATTAAGACCAAAAGTGGATTTCCAATTTAGCCAGACGCAGTTCGGTTTTAGGAAAACAGTTTGTACAGATGCCATCTTTGTTCTACGTCAGATGTGCGACAGTGGTTAAAACTTTCTTCATAGACCAGAAAAAGGCATTCGACTGAGTTGATAGGAACAAATTGTTGGAACCATTGGAAGAATATGGAATTGATGGACAGCTCCTGGATAACGTTATAGCTCTGTACATTAGCAGTCTCTATGCCATGAGAACACAAAATGGATATGCCAACTGGTTTCCATGAGTGACATCAGGAATTCATCAAGGATGTGTGTTGTTATATCCTCTCCTTTTCTTGATAATGGACAGAATCACCCAAGAAGCAAACCCAAATTACACAGAACAGAATGGGCTTCTATTTGCTGATGATCAATTAATTATTCATAATAAAGTCAGTAAGCTGCATGAACACACAACAAAAGTATTAAACAATGCCTGTGAAAAATATTGCGTAAAAACCAGTATCACCAAAACAGAAGCTATGACAGTAAGTCGCTCACCAAAGACCTTGGACATCCAAATCAACAACAGCACTCTTCAACAATGCAAGGAATTCAAGTACCTATATTCGCAGAAGATGGCATATTGGACAGGGAGTTAAAGACCAGATGTCAAAAAGCAATCTTCTGCCCCCTACTTTCCCATCGTGCCATTAACATGGATGTTAAAAGGTGTTTTTTAAATTTTACTGGTCCCCGTAAAGTACGGGAAACCACTGGCAGCAAATTTTCCGGTGGTCCCGTAATTTGATGTTTTACTACAGCATCCATGTCACTGCATGTGTTATGATTGTTACACAAATGCAGTTTTCGTCACTTTTCAGTAACATCAGTGTTACGCCAAAACAAAGCAAGCTATTTCCATGAAAGTCACAGAATTAGTAGGTGACATGTGTGCCATGGTATTGCACATATCAAAAAATCACTCTGGAACACCCTGTATTTCAGTCGGAGTTTATTGAAGACCAAATGATAAAATAGTTAGGATACATCGTGAGAATGGATCGAATTCGGCCACCCGCACAAGCAATTCACAGCCGGGTATACTATCAGCCATCAAACCAAGAGGGAGACCCAGAAGACGACGGGAAGATGTTATGAAGAGTGCAAAACAACTGGGTATCACAATATCTGAGGTCTCCCACCTAGCCCTTGAAAGGAAGGTATATCTTCCCGCAACACTTTACGGTACAAGTGGAAGAAAAAGGTAAGTAAGTATCAACAATATTTCTGAAGAAAATCTTTCGTGACCATTTACAGAAATAATGAAACAACCGATATGACTCCCCAAATACGATAAAGTTGCTTTGGGCAATGCGACAATAGGGGAAACGTGATGAAAAACTCACAAACTGGACTAGGATTACATCTAGTACAAGAAAGCCAAGAGAACAACCCTGTAATGACTACGGGGAAGACATGGCCACAAACTCCACGGGCTCTTTCAGGGAGTAAGTTCTCAGTAGTGTAGACCTTCAAGCAGCTGGACGAGCCCTTTGACCGAATATCATTAATGACAAAGCTGGTAATGCCCTGATGGAGGATGTTGAAATCACTCACAGATGGAGTGGGTATTATATACCTGCTTTCCATATCCTCAATCAAAGTCAGCAGTTGCAAAGGGAAGATGCATTAAGGTGTCAAGAGGCAACTGCCCAACCCATTATGGAAGATGAAGTGGATAGTGTCATCAAAACCAATCCTAAAAACAGGGCAGCAGGTACTATATGACATTACAATAGAAGCTATACAAGACTGTGGCTAAAACAAGGTGAATGGGAATAGTTTGGTACAAAAGAGAGAAGCAAGAGATATCGATGGCAGATTTTACCAAGCAAGTTGTTGTAGGCGTTTTAAGGGTAGACGAGGTATTGTTGGTCGAAGCAACCTAAAAATCGATTTTCATTATCTAGATCAATATATTATTAAAAATAACACCTTGATGTTTTGCAAAAGTTCATTCTGCAAATCATATACTTTGCAAACTTGCTTATTTTATTGTTGTTAATGAGTTATGTACGTTTTACAAAAGTGTTGTTGTTTCAGCCCTCTTTACAACGTAACTCAAGAACCGCAGCACCTATAAAAGTGTATCTGTGATATTTTAATTCTTCTACACACTCACTACGAATTGAGCAACACAGTTTTTGCCAAAGCTCACTACCATTCGTAAGATGCTGTGAACTACCAAATCACAACAGTTTAAAATAATTAATAACCTTAATGGTATCTATGTATGATAAGGATAATGAACTGAGTGCAATGCATTCGTCAAGATAATCGCACGCGCCGTGGAGTTATTGCATTTAGCTCGAGAGCCGATAGGCTCAAGAGCTAAATGCAATAACTCCATGGCAAGTGCAATTATCTTGACAAATGCATTTGCACGAGTACATTATCCGTCATACACTTTGAGTGTAGGCCTATTAAAACAATAGGCAATATTAATTGCTGCATTCATTATATTAGTTTTAATATTAGGGAAAATATCTTACATTTTAAAAACACCGTCAGGACATTGACCTGCTACGTAGCATTTAACTGGGAAAGAAAATCAATCCCTGTATAAGTTTGCTATCAATGGTATCGATTGCGCCATACGTCATACTTTAGTAACTTATTCACGCATGGTTTGTAACCAATTGACTTTATGTTGTGAGCATTTAGAGCACTGAACCAGTTCAAATGGAAACGATCGATTTAGATGTCCGACTAGTACTACGGTGAATATCAACTGGACTTTATAGCTCTATAATTTGAACTTTAAAATCTACTTATATTAAAACACACGACATTGGGATTTAACAATTTGTTCAGTATTATCATAGGCCTTCAAACACATGTGTTTGAAGGCCTATGGTATTATAAAGCATGATCATGATATTATGCGCTAGTGTGTGTTTCCAGGCCCGGCTATGTTATTTTAGATATAGGCCTACATGTATTTCATTTGTAAAATGCTGAATATTTTGCAATGGTGTCATCCTGTATAATTATGATCCACCTGTTTTTGGCCCTTTTTAATTAATAGAAGCTCGATTATTCTCATTTGATGTTTGATTTATTTGAGGTCATTAATCATAATTTATGACAATGATATTTGCACGAGCGATTGCCGAATAGGGTGCAACTCTACTAGTCTTATTACAAGACTGCCCTACCCCAACCCTAAACCCTAACCCTAAACTCCGTAAACGAGGACTGGACTCAAGTCTAGCGAGTTGCACCCTATTCGGTAATTCTACCCTATTATAGAATACTATACCATTTTAACACCACAGAATGTATATTCGTACTTTTGTGATGGTATATATATCGAACAGACAATTTTATAGTTATGTGACCTCTGTGTCGAAAGCGTCACCTAACTCTACTATATGGTTATGTGAAAGTAGTATTTCTAGTATTTGAGCGTGCACGTATTATCTAGAATCTATTGTTTAGCGTGCAGGTTTTAGATAATGCATTGTTTAGCGTGCAGGTTTATATAATTTGGGCTGTGAAGGGTAGTTCGCGAAAATAATGCACGGGAGAAGAATACATAACGATGAATAGAAACGGGCACAAGAAGTGTATCTTCGAAGAAAGATACCTGTAAGCCATCACTTTGCAAGTCAATAATGTACTATGAATATAACGAAATAGAATTCGAGTATAACAGCGTGGTCTTCCGTGCCAAAAAAGGAACATACACTTCTGTTGACTTGCTGAAGTCCGGTTTTCGAAACAACTCATTTTGTAAGTGGAAAAGTGCGGAGAAGAGAAAAGCTTGCAGAAAAAGTGTGTGAATGGCGAAAGCAGCACCGTTTTGGAGATTATCATTTGTGCAAGGATTTTGTACGCCAAAGATATATTACGCAAGTCAACATTGTGGCCATAATGCAATGCATCTTAAAATGGACCTCGCTTGTGATTGGTCGCCGAAATCTCGTGATGATTTAAATCCTCCGAGCATGTGCCATTACCAGTTATTACAGCAAACACGACCTATTGCGGCTCTTTATGTCGAACTTCCATGCTTGGTGCTTGCGGTTAGATTGGATTGATAACAACTAGATAGGAAGTATGATTGACAATGTGCGTTCGGGACAAAGTTCCGGGCAAAGTGCTGCTCAAAATTCAAAGTACATCGTCGATATTTACTTGGCCTGGTTTTACGATCAATAAATCCAAAAATCAGAATTGTCAATAAGAGAGCCCTTATTATAATTTCAACTGAATGCATTCTGCATGATTAAAAACTTTTTTTTAATTGATCAAAAATCGACTATGACATAGCATCGTCTGCAAAATTGCAAAATTGCCAGATTCCATACTTTATTCTCGAGATATTTTGAATGTAACAATATCTCAATTCAACTCATTATTTTCTCCACATTTTAGCATACAATATATGCTATTGTGTTTATGCAAATGTCGTCAGTATACACTCATAGAAATTGTTCGTTGGCATTACTCAGTAAGTTGATGTAAGTCGTTGCGTCAACTTTCCGAGTAATGCCAACGCGTACAATTTTGAGTAACGCTGACTCGATATCATCATGTTGGTCGCACTCATTTGCACTTACTTTATTGAGTTGTTACAACTCAGAAAATGAAACTAGGTTAGCATAATTTCTAGAGGTATGCTATAGTATACAAAATTTTGCACTGATTACAAAAATAAATATTTGAATACTGCTAATTGTGCAGAAAATGATCCAATTACGTGAATTAAGTAACAAACTACCAAATTGGAATAACTCAAAACAATAAGTACAAGTAACTTAATATGAACGAGTTACATCAACTTACATATTGAGTTAAAAGTTCCCTGAACTTGAATTCAGAAGTTGGCATTACTTAAAAAGTTGACGCAACGACTTAGTTGACGGAACTTTTTGAGCTTTTCAGCATTTTTTAAGTTCGGATAACTAAAATGAATTTTGTTTTGGCAACTTTTACGCTATTTTTGAGTTGTGCAAACTTACTCCTTTTGAATTGCGCCAACAAGGCGAACAAGTCATTTCTATGAGTGTATTTATAGGCGCTGAAATGAAATAGCGGTTGTCTTTGTTTAATTTTGAGAAATTTTTGCACCAAAACATGAAAAAATCATAAAAAAGCCTGATGATTTCAGATATTTTTGGTGAAGTTGGTCAAAATTCAACAAAATTAACAAAAAAACAAAACAAAAAACCCAAAAAACCGGTGCCCAGATAATTTTATCCAGTTTTTAAAATTTAGTAAAAAAAAGTTGACCCAAAATTTTTTTGATTACGTGGACCAAAAAAATGTTTTTTTTGGTTTTTTTATTTTCTCCAAAAATGAGCAGTTTGGCCCAAATTTGACCTCATAGATGAATTTATCAAGTCTTTGCTATTTTAAAAATGTATACTCTTATATACCGTACTTTAGACCAACAATTTAGCAGTTATGAGGCCCGATGGTTTCCATAATTCCAGGGTTAAGACCACCCTTAAGGGGTCCTTGTTAGTAATAATAATATATTATAATAAATAATAATAATAATAATAACACGAATTTAATAATCATAACTACAATACTACTACTAATAATGATAATAATTTCATTTCATAACAATGATGACGATGAGGATGAATGATGATGACGATGACGATGATGACGATGATGACGATGATGATGATAATGATAATGATGATGATGTTGACGATGACAATGATAATGATGACGATGATTATGAAGCTATTACAATTTTTGAACTATTTTTGTGAGTTATGACCAAAAAAGATGATCATATGATCGAATATTTTTGTTCATTTCATTTCGCATTTTATATTTTGTGAAGCAGTTTTGTTAGTCAGTTTTAAATTCTCATTTCATGTCTAAATCCAGGGCCGGATTTACCATAGGGCCAGATGGGCCGGGGCCCCAAATTTGCTCTGTGCAGTGTGCATCTTCCATTTTA
Organism: Amphiura filiformis; assembly: GCF_039555335.1. NCBI lineage: Eukaryota > Metazoa > Echinodermata > Ophiuroidea > Amphilepidida > Amphiuridae > Amphiura > Amphiura filiformis. Next base: position 20,739,503 of record NC_092642.1, on the reverse strand, counting down.
GCCAAACACAGCATGTTTTGGGCCAAATTAGGGTACAAAAATTGGAACATTTTGCGCGCTTCGCGCGACCTAGCCTGTTATAAAGCTAACTTCAGCTTCAATTTGGGCTAAAATAGTCTAAGATTTGAAAATTTTTCACACGATTCGCGTGCAAGTATCCAAGTAAAACTTCACCACTTGAGTGCACATGCCTCCCTCACGGTGCGTTTGGAGGGCCTCCAAATTTTGGCCTGGCCCAGGGCCCCCAAAAAGGTAAATCCGGCCCTGTCTAAATCCCTTTTTGACATTACTGAAATCTTGACTTACCACTGGATTAGGATATCGTCCGTTTCTTATATAAATATATACTGCGCACAAAAAGTATCCGAACACTAAAAAGCAACATCTTAAAGACATTGAACCTAATTTACCAAATGAAGCAATTTTGTTCTTGTGTATTCTGATACCTCATTCGACATTATGCGACTTATTTTCCCAAGTTATATCAATTTGAATACAAAAAACAAAGCATTTCAAAAGTGACAAAAATAAAGTCGCATCGTGCCAAATACGTGATTGCTTTTGTTTTTAAGTGTTCGGATAATTTTTGTGCGCAGTTATTATACTCAGCTTCTTCCAAGCGACTCCGATAATATGGCGTGCATACACTGCAAAAATTGAAAACATTAAAACAAAACATTATTAATAATTAATATAAATAATTTCATAGGCCTACACATATAGCAGGGTCCCAGCAAACACAAAAAAAAAATGGTTTTTAAACGTTGAAACGCGGTTTTGTTTTGTACAAAAAGTTTTACTAACTTTAAATGTCGGGTTATACAAAAATCAATCAAAAAAAAAAACATTTTAAAAATGTTTTATATGAAAAACCTCTGTCACAACATTTTGAAAATGTTGTTGTAAAATATTTTGCCAAACATTTTTTGAAATGTTTTTAAACGTTATAAACGTGTTGAAAACGCGGTTTGGTTTTGTACAAAAAGTTTTACTAACTTTAAATGTCGGGTTATACAAAGATCATAAAGAACATTTAAAAAAAGTTTTATATGAAAAACCTCTGCGACAACATTTTGAAAATGTTGTCAAAATGTTGTTGTAAAATATTTTATTAGAATGTTTTACATTAAGTTTTCACAAATGTTTTTTGATTGTTATTAAAATGTTTATGCCCTTATTATAACCCGACATTTAAACGTTTTCTGTAGCACTTTTTGTGTTTGCTGGGGTGGATGGAAACTCCACAGATGCAAAAAAAGGTCCGCTTTTCTTTTGGTGAAAAAAGTTGAAAATCAGCCCTTATTTTTGAACAAAAGATTTTTTTTTTGTAAAACCGTTGAAATCATCACATTTTTTGAAGGCAAAAATCACAAATATACGCACTAACAGAATTTCCGAATCTTGTTATTTGGGGATAAAATTAGTTTTGTCAACATCGACTTCCAAGTGGGAAAATGTGACGAAAATGGAACGGAAATTGGCAAAAAAGGTTTGAAAATCTAACATATCACGACGGGCAGCATTCCAAAAGGGAAAGGGAAGAATTTACCGGAAGATCGAGGTAAGATGTCCATCCCAGTGGCTGCCCCTTTTCCTTTCCCCCAGTCTCCACTAACATCTAACACCCCTGCATTCAACATGACTACGGTCAGATATTGATACTGATATCTTCAACTTCCAACTTCAACTCCAGTATATTGACAGGACCCAGATAATCATACACTGCAAAAACAGCAGAGCAACACTTAATAAACACGTAACAAAATTTGAAGATGTTTATGTTTTTTAACACAAGATAGTGTTAAAAATTCCAGTATTCCTTTATCTCTGAAATCAGCCCCCTGTGGACAGTTTTAAAGCAATGCTCAAGACGCATCTTTTTAAGGGGGTACTACACCCATGTGGTAAATCTGTGACTATTTTTTCTTTTTTCTCAAAAAATAATTACACACTGGTAACAAAAGTTATGTATATTATTGGGGCAAGGTATCCAATTACTACACTGAAATTTCAGTGACTCAAGACAAGCGGTTCAGTATTATATGATAGGAAATGATCATAAATAACAAACCGCTTGTCTTGGGTCACTGAAATTCCAGTGTAGTAATTGGATTCCTTGCCCCAATAATATACATAACTTTTGTTACCAGTGTGTTATTATTTTTAAGAAAAATGCAAAATAGACACAAATTTATCGAGGGGTGTAGTACCCCTTAATTCTTAAGGCTGGTTCAAAGTGAATATTCGAAGGCGAATATTCGGCTTCGAATACGTTTTGGGCGTCAAAATATATGCGGCTTCGAATATAAAACTATGAACCGGAGAAAGATATATTTCTACAGTTCATAGCGTTGCCCGACTGTTAACAAGTATTGCCCGTTGACCAAGGTAAGCAAAATTTAGAGAATTTCTTTAACGAAGTTAATAAAATCATAATAGGCTATTGTCATGATTTAATGTCTGTATAAACATGATAAATGGGTTTAAATAGGAGCAGTGGCGTAACCAGTGGGGGCCCGGGGTGCAAGCTGCCCCCGGACACAAAAAACCTGGAAGAAGAGTAAAAAATTGGGAAGGGGGAAAGAGAGAAAAAGAGGGAAGAAAAAAGAGGGAAGAGAAAGGGGAAAGAAGAGAAAAAATGGGAAGGGAGAAGAGAAAAAAGGGAAAAAAGAGGGAAGAGAAAGGGAAAGAAGAAAAGAAAAAGAGGGAAGAAAAGGGGAAGAGAGAAGAGAAAAGGGAAGGGACTCAAGGAGAAGAGAAAGGGAAAGAAAGAGAGAAGAAGATCTATAGGCCTACTACTTTCATTGTGAAATTTGTACTCTGAAACACTGATATTTTCTAATATGCCAAAAACCAGGAGCTTCATGGCGCTCAGCCCCCTTGACCCCCGCCTGGCTTTGCCCCTGGACCCCACCGACTCCACCCGTTTAACGCTTCGTGGCAAGCGAGCGTTCTCTCGAATATAAATACTAAAACTTTTGATCAGAAATTGGGAAATTTTTCAATCTTGCCCCCCCCCCCGGAAGGTCAGGTCTGGTTACGCCCCTGACCTGAATAGGAGTCAAAAAGATTTGCTTTTCGGGGCATTTACGACCTGCCTGTAACAGGCGCGGAGGTTGACCCATACCTTCTTGTAGGTTTCAACTGCAAAGCAAATCAAGAAATGAATGAGTAATAGATAAGTAAATAAATAAATAAATAAATAAATAAATAAATAAATAAATAAATAAATAAATAAATAAATAAATAAATAAATAAATAAATATATAAATATCATAAGATATGATTGAAGCGACAACAAATATGACAGCCCTCACAAGTGTTATATATGAGACCACCAACGGTGACCCACCAAATATATATCTGTCGAGTTCAACAAAATTCAACTCCCACAAATATATTTCCGGTGAATACTTTTTCATTGGCTGATATCCACTTGAGATCGGTATCATCAAAGTAGTATTGCTCTCATTTCATGATTCATTGAGCAATCAATTTTGGCATTTGACCGAAATACGCGTCAAAAGATAAAAAGTCTCGTTCCGAACTTGTGTAGGCCTACATTGCTAGGGCCTAAGTGTATTTTAATGCCTGATTCACAAATTATAGAAATAAACAAGAATTTATTTTAAAAGAACACGCAATGATAGGGTACCAACGCTCGTGGTTTTGGTTGTTCTGCATAGTTTATGAAGAGATTCATTGCAAAGCGCTATATATCCATTCCTACATATTACTTATTTTGCCCTCTTAATTATTAATTATAATTATGAATTTGACTGATAACAACGCATTACATCTTTATTCGGCCCAAAATAACAAAAATGGTTGAACTTCCATGGCAAACGCATTTTTATATCAATAACTAATGATTTACCACCCCGGACCTCACACGTCCTCTGCCAGGGGCAGATGCATATGGGGACCTAGAACTGGGGCCAAACATTATTTATGTAAAACCGGGGTGGGGCATAAATCTGAATTTGGAGTTAGACTTTTTTCTGCATCAGTCGATTTAAATAGAGCTACGTTAATATGGAAACATTCACTTGTACATTCAGGTTATGTTTGTAAGCCTAAATATCATATTATTTGCATAAAACATTACTAATCATATAAAAATGGGTACTCTTGTACCGCACTAATAAGGGGCACACCACTAAATCAATGCGCCATTTGTGTAACCCTATTGAGTTCCGGTAAAATACAGAAACTATTTGAGGTATTTTGGGCTGGTCTTTAGACTTATTAATCAAAAAGAGTGGCGAATTATAGCTTAAATAAAAGTGGAAAGCCTATACATAAATTTGAGTCACCAAAAAAAGTAGCATTTTATAATTATTGAGAAAATAGGTCCGCGAATTAAAAAATGGCAGAATCGGGTTTGCAGTCTTGAGACTGAGAGCATGTCAAAACAGTGAGGGCGCTGTTCGCGGCCTCGTAGCGGGAAAACGAGGTGGAAGGACCCCTATACATTGAAACATATGTTAAACTTTCATCGATTTACAATCGACTGGTCATCATAAAAATGTTTTAAACGAGCCCAAAAGGCCTCAAAATGAGCAAAGAAAACCGGTGTTTTTACACGTATTTCAATGGGAAGATTATTTAGTGGTGTGCGCCCAAAGCATTTTCTTTCAGTTCGTTATCAGCCATGTTGGAACTATCCAGGCGTATTTGACAACTGGGCAGGTTAAGGGATGGGGTATGAACGTTTGGACAGTAGGTCTATTTATTGTGGGACATTGGAGCACATCAGACATATCGAATAGGATTCAGAATACGAAGAATGTCCTTCTGATATCAAATAATTTTGATTTTTTTTTTTTTTTTTAATGAAATACACATTTTATGGCAAATGATTAATAATTGATATTTTTGATATTTAACAGTAACTTAATAAATCTGATGATTTATACTTATAGTGTATGTAGGTGGGATGAAAAGCCGACAATCAATTGACAATTTTGACCTTTCGTATTGAAGATATGGATTTTTTCCCAAACACCAACAAAAATTAGGTCTTTTTGGGGAAAAAAATCCATATCTTCAATATGAAAGGGTCGCCGGCTTTTCCTCCCAGCTACATACACTTTAAGAAAATATCATTAGATTTATAATATTTACTTCGAGGACTGTTATATATCAATATGTGAAAAATATTACATTCTAATAATTTGTCATAAAATTTGTATTATATCGTGAATTTCAAAAAATGAAAATTATTTGATATCAGAAAGACATTCTTCGTATTCATAATGTAATTCGATATGTCTGATGTGCTCTCATGTCCCACAAAAATACTGTCGAAACGCTCAAAACGCTCATTCCAGATCCTTTAATTTTCATTGGGGATTTTGAAATCATCGTTCGTCGAACGATATTCAGGTGACCTCGAGCCTTTCATATAAATCAATAGTATCTCGCTATCAGTTGCGCGATATTTAATCCGGTTCAACTCATATTTTATTCGTTGCCGAATATATTTTGACGTCACAAAAAGTATTCGAAGCCGAATATTCGGCTTCGAATATGCACTATGAACCGACCCTTAGTGTATCTTTTATCATGTCAATACTGATTATGTACATGCTTGGCATTTGTTTTTAAACATCAGTGCTGCAATATTTTGGGTTTTTTTTTAAAGATTACTTTTAAGGTGTAGTTTTTAATATCCAGTGTCATCAATCTTGTAATTTTAATCTGTTGTATGGGTAAATTTCATATTGTATTTTTTATGTGTGTGCATTTCCTTTTTAGCTGTAAAGAGATGCAAATTGCGCTGTACAAATATTGATTTATTATTATTATTATTAAAAAGCACATTTTTTACACTATATTGTGTTAAAAACATAAACACAAGATAGTGTTGAAAAGCACACCTTTAACACTATTTTGTGTTAAAAATATAAACATCTTCATATTTTTAGTTTAGTTTTTCATCGTGTTTTAGTGTTCTTTTTAGTGTTTATAAATAAACACTCCTATACCTTCACTGTACAAACAAGTGTTTATTAAATGTTCAAGTGTTTATTAGGCCCAAGTGTTGCTCTCCTGTTTTTGCGGTGTAGTCTGGGTATACAGCCAAGCTTACAACTAGTTACTGAGCATGTATAGCCTACAGGTTGTATCAAAATGATTGGTACTCATCAGTTTTGAGGTCTATTGAAAAGTCTGCTTCTTCCAAATGCAACATTGGATACTCTTGAAAGTTGCCGAATTTATAGTTTACGACTGGCGACTTGTTATACAAATTATTTTCATCTTACGTTGAATTTTGATGTCAGAGTCATCCATTATGAATGAAAACTGATGGGTACCAATCATTTTGATGCAATCTGTATGTGTGCTTTGAATGCTTGGTTACTTGGAGCATAGATCTATGCTTGGAGTTTGGGTTATGTTCCTCCACCAAGATATTAGTCTAATTGTAAGGAATAGGGTATGGATAATCGGAGGTCATGTAAAATGCATAATACATTTCAAAAACGGGACACCCGCACCCACCTGTTCGTCTGGCTTCACTTGAAGCGTTGAGCAGTATTGCTACAGATACAGATCACAGTGTCTTCGACCCCGGGTCTTCGACCCTATATCTTCATGGCAGGAATCGCCATGGTAGGTTAAATCCACAGCCACGATTAGGGCGCACACCACTAAATAAACTCCCATTGAAATACGTGTAAATATACATGAAAGTAAGTTTGTTTTTCTACCCCATGTAAAACCATTTTTCATATTTTGGTAGCACCAATGTCTTAAATAAAGATTAAAATTTAATTTAAAATGGGTTTTTTGACACAAGTTGAGACTAACTTTTAAGCTACGGGGACCTGAACAGCGCCACCCTTATTTTCAGCTTGCACGAATGCCTCCTTACCATGTCCGTACGCGGATTAGTTTTGGGAGCCAAACTTTTGACCAGATCAAGATGCATCATTTTGTGATATTCTGAACATTTACCAATTGCATATCTTTTAATTTAATTATAATAAACAATCATGGCTACTCATCTTGCTCCCAAGGGACACCCACTTGTTTGCACTACCGACCTATGTTTACCGGGACTATCAAGGGTTACACCAAATGCGGAAGGATTTAGTGGTGTGCTGCCTTCTAAGAACAAAATATTTTTGTTTTTCCTTATTTTTGGAATCAGTGTTAAACATCTTAAAAAAGTGTCATTTCTTTTTATTGCTAGTCGCTCCAAAGTTATAAAACAGCGCTTCAAACAAGTTCGCACCTAGTGAAAAATGTGCTACTTTATGCCCTTTTGAGAATTCTAGGGTCACAGCAACATAGTAGGCCATGTTAAACTGTATTTATATTCCCATTGATATCAGAAAAGTGATTGATTTCTTTCAAAATATTCACAATCATAAATATGACATGGTGGACAAAGAGTATGTGAGCATTCCGCCCTCTGCTCTTTATCATGCAGTATATACGGATATGCCAAAGGCCTATGTTCTAAAGTTTGGGGGTATGGGTAGCTGGAACGTCATTTTGGCACTTTAAAATGTTCATTTTCCAAGTTGTATGTATTATTGTGGCAAGATCTAAAATTAAGAAAACCCATCATTCAAATTGTTTGATATATTTCTCTCTTGGGAATTGAATATTTGAGAATATTTTAAAAATACCGGCATTTTGGGCCGTGTATTACGAAAAAAGCATGCATTGACTTTCAAAGTCTATTGCGACCCAATTAAATGGTCAGTGATTATTTTAAAAACGTTAATATACGAGTTTTGTTCTTATAATTACATTTTGCATCAAAATAATTTCAAAGATGTTTCACTTTTTCTGCGCCGGGATAATCAAAAGTGACCACTCCTGTGATGTTAAGGCCAAAATAGCTCATTTCTATAGCACGGTCTTAAATTGTCAATTCCATGGGAACTTGTGTTTTGAAGACAATTTCGTGTGCGTTTAAGAATGAAATCGCGTATTTGTACACGGTAACAGAAAATAGACATGTTTTCTTTGCAAGTAGAAAAGTTTCAGGCAAAAATCTCAACTTTTTGGCACTTAAAATCAGGTATCAATCATGCCCATAGCCTAAAAAAATGAGTCTTCGAAGGGCGCACACCACTAAATAAACTCCCATTGAAATACGTGTAAATATACATGAAAGTAAGTTTGTTTTTCTACCCCATGTAAAACCATTTTTCATATTTTGGTAGCACCAATGTCTTAAATAAAGATTAAAATTTAATTTAAAATGGGTTTTTGACACAAGTTGAGACTAACTTTTAAGCTACGGGGACCTGAACAGCGCCACCCTTATTTTCAGCTTGCACGAATGCCTCCTTACCATGTCCGTACGCGGATTAGTTTTGGGAGCCAAACTTTTGACCAGATCAAGATGCATCATTTTGTGATATTCTGAACATTTACCAATTGCATATCTTTTAATTTAATTATAATAAACAATCATGGCTACTCATCTTGCTCCCAAGGGACACCCACTTGTTTGCACTACCGACCTATGTTTACCGGGACTATCAAGGGTTACACCAAATGCGGAAGGATTTAGTGGTGTGCTGCCATTAGCCATTTGGTTCAAACCTTTAAAGCTCTTTTAAACTAATAATTAGTCGAGGGACATAACTAAGGCTACTCACAATAGCCGGGTAATCGATCTTGGTTGTGCGTGATTAAGCTTGTATACCCCATTGAGGTCAATGGTCATCGACTTTTATACTGCCTACAGTGAGTGCAGCTGTACTACACGCTGCACGCTGTAGTCCATAACAGGACCAACGCAATATAAAATGGTCAAATTTTGAGTTCAAAGCGCACGGCCAATTTTCAAAGCGCATTCTAGCGACTATCATATCTGTTCAACACGTATTTCCAAGTTTATGAGACCAAATCTGGTTTCTTGAGAAAAAAATCATGACGGGAGATATTCATCATTTTCTAACCCGGTATCAGAAGATTTTCGTCTGATATCAAAATCGTGCATAGCAATTCACGTGTATCGATCCCGTGTATTCATTTTAGTGTCCCTTCTGCACCAAATAATTATTAGCCAGGCGGTGTCGGTGTGCAGATACACCACTCAGCGTTTCGCGCCTCGTAGAACAATTCATATTGATGCCCCCCCCCCCCCCACCCCACCACCCCACCACCACCACCACCACCACCACCATATCAAACATCTTCCGGGGCCTTTTAAATGGCTAATTTGATGAAAACAAACGTTTAGGCATACAAATTCCTTGATTTGTAACTTCTTTTTGTCAATAATAACATTTGACTTACCATGTTATTTTGTAGGATATTGGGCCTACATACTGTGGCTCCTCGCTCGAGATGACAACCTATCTGGTAGTTTTATTGAATTCAGTTTACTGATACGAGCACAGGAAAATGATGACTAGTCATGTCTTTGAAAATAGTATTGATATTGTGTTGTATATTATGTAAATCGATACTAGGCCAACTTGAAATTGGTACTTCACATACCATGTATACACTGGTTCCCTGTTTCTTACACTTTATACAGGCAAAGTAGGCTCAGTCATCTCCAGAATAAAAGCGACTTATGTGGTTCTCAGTTTTGTCAGATTAAATAAAAACATTCACGAGGTTTTGCAAGAGCAAACTTAACTCAGTCGTTTGATAAGTTTCAAGTAAAACATTAATATTAAATCATTTTTCAAGAAACATGGTCCAAATTTTGTGTTTTTAGAATGGGTTTATGGGCGAACACAAAACAAGAGGTGTACATAAATAGATCTATAATCTGTGTATGCTTTTGATGTAAATAATGAAAACGCTATCTACGGAAGATAGCACCGAATTTCCCATATGGTTTAAAAGGGCATTTCGTGATCCACAGCCTCATCCCCCGCTTTTCTCAAAAAAGTTGAGATTTTTATATCACTGGAAACCTCTGGCTACATAATGTTTATGTACAAAATATTTCTTGCAGATTAATTCGCTTAGCAAAGATATCGTGAAATTTGAATTTCGTTCTGGTGCACCAGAACGAAATTACAACGCATTGTCTATGGAGCAGTGTAATACACATAATCATGCATAACTCGCGAACGCAAAATCGGAATCAACTGAAATTTTGGGAATAGGTTTTTTCGTGGATATCTAATGAAAATGACATAAATAGAGGATGCTAGGATCACGGAATACTCCTTTAATGGCCATATATCCACACGACATCAACTGTTCAATATTTAAGGCAATAGTTATTTTAAAATAAGTATTGCCTTAAATATTGAACAGTTACTATTTCATTTTATTACTAGTTCAACAACGTGTATTACAAAGTAAATTTATTATACAGTAATTAGGCGTACATGGTTTTTTTTACAAATACAATTAAATAATCAAATAATCAAGTTTTCCATTTTAGTGCAAATTTAACACCATGTTTTTATTACAAAGCAAATTTATGTATACAGATATTTGGCCTAAATGGTTTTTTTAAAGCAAAATGTAACAAAATAATTCAATATTAAAGTTCATCAGAAATAGGCCACAAATTGTCTTCGAAACTAAAAGTTGACAGGTTGGCAAACCTGAATAAAGGAGGAGACAAAATGATGGCTGGTGGAGAACAACAAGCTTCTCTGCAACGACTTGAAGGCGGTGAAGGAACAGTCGGTATCTTCAGATGAGACGAAGACGGTGATTCAGAACACGATGACCATGGGAAGGTGTCAGGTGAAGGTAGCTCCACAGACGATGGACGAGACGATGACGTAGAACTGGACGGCGAGAATTCTTCATACGATGGAGATCTTCGATTGAACCTGGATCCATCGCTCTTCTTCACTTTTTGGCTGTGCTTGTGTCGAGCGCGTCGATTCTGGAACCATGTGAAATAAAAAAAAAAAACACATAACATTAAATCATGTTGAACAAAATAAATCAATTTTAATTTTAGAACGCGTGTTTTTATGAATTAAAATAGCAAAAATAGAAAAAAGGAGACCTATATTTACCTGAATTCTGGATTCTGTTAAACCAATAGCATCAGCAAGCGTTTCTCTTGACCTAAATCAGGATACTGGTTAGCAGCAAATATGGCTTCCATACTTTCTAGCTGATGAGAAGTATAGTTAATACGACTGCGACGACGATTTGATTTTGGCACTGCTTTCGACATTATATTCAAGTCAGGCAAATTAAGATATTAGGTACGAAAATGTGTAAACAGAATGAACTCACAACTTTAAGTGATAGATCTTTATTGCTATCCTTGCTTCTTATATTGCGAGAGATTCGGCACTATACCCTTGATATACTAAAACAAAAGATATTAGGGCAAATAATCAGTAAGTTTTAAAAGTACCGTCACACCTATACTAATTTTGATGAGTAGAATTTAATGATGACTTCCGGGATGATCACACGTTAATACCGCCTCTACACGCACTCTCTTATTAGCTTCAAAATATTGCGCCGGAAATTCAGTGATTCTTTTTTTTTTCTGTCTCTCAGCTCCCTCTCTACTTGACACTTCAGAAGTTATTTTTCACTTTATAGGCGTACGCCATTAATGATCAGATGTGCGCATGACTCCAGAAATATGCAGCACTAGTTTTGTCAGATTAAAACGTTCTCGAGTTTTTGCAAGAGGAAACTTAACTTAGTCGTTTAATAAGATTCAAGTAAAACATTAATATTAAATCATTTTTGAAGAAACATAGTCCAGATTTTGTGTTTTTGAATGGCGAACACAAAACAAGAGGTGTACATAATAATAGATATATAATCTATGTATGCTTTTGATGTAAATAATGAAAACGCTATCTACCGAAGATAGCACAGAATTTCCGATATGGTTTAACGCTCTATTTCATATTTCAAAACTTTTGATTGCATCAAACACGTATATGAATGGTCATATCCACACGACAGCAACTCTTCAATATTTGAGGCAATAATTATTTGAATAAATACTATTTTATTTTATTACCAGTTCAACAACGTGTATTACAAAGTAAATTTATTATACGGTTATTAGGCGTAATTTTTTGTGTGTTTTTTTTTGTACTTATTAATTGGTTTAAGTTTGTTGTTGTTTCTAACTTTCTATTAGATAGTGTATGAACAAAACAGAAAATAATGTCAAAAAACGATCAAGTTGTCATAGCAAATAGAAATACCAAAATTGGTGTGTGACGACAACAGAAGTTTTGTGTTGATTTTGCATGACTAATATTGGTATTGAAGGAAATACTTCCGGGGTCATACCCCTCGTTGATATTGCATGATGTTAGGAAGCCAAGCATGCTGTCCAGATGTATGCTGCAATATGTTTCACGTCCGGTTTCACGACTCAACTGATTCGCTATATAATTTCTATCGTTGAATCATTTGCTAGTATAGTACCTGCAACAGAAATTGAACATTTGTTAACGACTTCTTCAGTGTAGAAACTTCCGGGTTCTAATCTTATGTAACCACATTAATATCCAGCAGAATATAATGGCTGAAATCGTTAAGCTTAACGTAGGAGGTGTCATTTACACTACATCACGGTCAACATTGACCAAATATCCAAACTCTATGCTCGGCACTATGTTCAGTGGGCGCTTACCAACAACAAAAGATGAACACGGTAACTATTGGATCGATGCTAATGGCCAGACATTCGGATATGTGCTTGAATTCTTACGACGTGGTTGCCTGATGGTTCCAGATCACTTTCAGGATTTTGAAATCCTGGAAAAGGAGGCCGATTTTTATCAGATCAATGAATTGACCCAATCAGTGAAATCAAAAAGATATCGAAACCAGCCTGGAATTCTGGATGACACCGAAAATGTCCAGCATCTTGCTCTTCAGGTTACGTTGATAAAAGCTGAGACTATTATACCTAGGTATAATAGTCTCAGATAAAAGGCAGCTCAACCCAAAGTCGGGTGCAAATATACGTACCCAGCGATGCATTAAGTCAGTTAAGTTCGCGCTTCTCAGCCTTCGCGAATAGGCCGGGAAATATCATTAACAGCGGTCAACAACAGGAACTCACAATTAACCCTTACAGTGAATACCATCTTCCTCTGATTGCACTGAAAGTTGAAATACTTAATATAGGTTTCAGAGTCAGTAATATGCATGATGATGCGAAAAGTCCAAATGCAACACACGTCTTCTGGTTTGTTAGAAAAGAAAAGTGAACCACAGAGCCTCACTAATGCAAGAAAATGTGGAATATGTAGTAGCCTTATAAACTGAACAATTAAACTGATGAGTACTGTGTCATCGATAAACCTACAACCATCATTTGGAGGAATTCATCTCAAATCACAATACACATTTATAGACTATATATAAATTTAGTATAGACTATCATTATGTTGAATATCAATTTAATTTCTGAATTTCTTTCTTTGAAATACGTTGGTTTGCTTATTGTTGTGACGATAATTCAGTCAATAATTGATTATTGATCATAGGGCAGAAAGCCATGAATAACCATTCATCAAGTGAACGTTTTATATCCGATTCCGTGCATCAATTGCACTGAGTGAACCAATGATTTGTTTCTCCGTTAATAAATTCGTCACTCCTTGCTAGCCTTGCGACTGATGCACATCTACTCAACTTTGGTTCACGATGAATAGTTAGACTGGTAACATGATGACGATTCTAATGTCATCATGTCTTGCACGTGATTCATATTAAATTATACTACTTATGTGATGTAACTCTGGTAAGGTTTTATATTAATTCATACACTTTGTATTTTGATCAGTTTAACGTAAATTCATAATAAATTCTATGATACGTAATTTCTGTTTCACCTTGTTCATTTAGAGATTGTCATTCCCGTTTCCGTTCATTCCCGCATCCCTTGGGACTCCAAATCTGGTACCTCGCTCTTCCTTCCCATGACTAATTCCCCAATTTAAATTCATAATACATGGTGGAAGAATCCTTTCGGTCAATCATTTTTGTTATTTGGAGTCCCGTTTGCAATTTTGTTCATTTCTCGCATACATTCGCACACATTATACACACAAGGGTATTGTGAGTTACATCGTGTCATTTGTCGTCACAAGAATGGACAGCTTGGCTGGCAGGGAGGCCGTGTATTGCACGTAAAACATGTAAGTCCGTTGTTTTTGTCTTATTTATCGTTTATGGCAAACTAGAATTTATATTTATTTTATTATGTATTGGCGAGCTAGCAAAAATATTGTTGTACATGCATTGTGATCAAGCAGACATTTAGGCCTTTTCAATTTCAGAAGCGTATATAGTGTTTGGGGCAATGCCCTATAAGTTCTTTGTTTGGTAAAGTATAAAGATACGTTCTTTGTCAGTTTCTGTCAGCTTGATCTCATTATGCATAATCTCAGCCACCTCATGTGAAATTATTGATGATGTTCTGTTTGGACTCAATCCTATTGATTGACACACCTTGATTTACCTTTGTTATATTATTATCATTGATTTGAGATACATGCAGTAATTCTTTAAAATTGAATAGGCCGCGTGGTACTTTTTTCTGAGCGCTTGACTGATTGTCTGTTGAATGAAACATTGGTTCATCGTCCTATTAACTTAGAATATTTTTGCAGTCATTTATTTTGTAATCCTTCACTGTTTGGACTTTGACAATTTTTCGTAGTGAAATATTTGTTTCATTCTTCACCGTCTGGACTTAGAAAATTTTGATTTTAATTTTCAAATCGTTACGCGGCTGGACTTAGTTTATTTTCATTGATCATATCCAAACTGTCATCACTATTTACTGCGTATGTTGTGAGTAATATATTATAAACAATGTTATATCGTATGTGATCCGATGATCACCGTGTATTATTTTATCATGTTCTCTGGTTATATGATATGATGATCGTGTGTATTTGTTAACATGAGTGATAATGATGTAAAAGAGGAGTCTCAAAGTGATCATAGTAATTCAGATAGTGACAGTGAGACCGATAGTATTGTGGATTATTCAGACATGTCTTTCAAATATGACATGCGTGGTTTTGGTCTCAAATATTCAGGGGGCCCAAAGGATGATCTTGATACTTTTATTCGCAAATTCAATAATTATGCGCAGTTGAGAGATTATACCGATCCCAAATCCCTCTTGGCTTTAAATGCAGTCATTGATGGTCACGCTAGCGTTTATTTGGAAAGAATTGAGGAAAATGAAAAAAACACTGTTGATAAAATACACAAGTTACTCAAAGATCACTTTGAAGGTCAATCATGGTTATGGGGCATTGAGTCGCAATTGTTAACCCGTCGTCAACAGGTGTCCGAATCTATTGATGACTATGCCTCTGATATTATGTTGTGGGGTAGGCAGGCAAAGAAGACAGACGCTGAGCTTATGTCAATTTTCATTCGAAATTTATTGCCAAAAGTGCGGGCTTTTGTATTCTCGAAACAGCCCGAATCATTCACGGCTGCCCTTGAAGCAGCGAGACTTGCCATTTCAGTAGAGCTTTCAGCAAATGAGCCTGCAAATGAGTCTCTTATTTCACATCATGACAAAGCTAAACAGTCGCCTGTCTCCTCTGATCCTACAACTTCGGCCTTAGACAAAATTACTGGTTTGGTGGCAAATATTTCTTCAAGATTGGAAAATGTAGAGCAAAATGTAAATACCACTCCAAATTCCAGTAGAAATTCTAGGCCTACTAGGTCAATTGTATGCTTCCGTTGTGGCTATACAGGTCACAAATGGAGGAATTACTATGCACGAAAAGGCATAGACGGTAAACCGTTAAACTACATCCCCATTTGCCAAGTTTGAAGGGAAATATGTTGGGAAACATGCAAGTGGGGAAGATAGAAATTCTTCTCAACATGAACGTAAATCAAGAGTAAAACAAAGATGTGATAATGCGCGCTCAGTCCGCCCACCTTCACAAAGTCCAGAACGATCGCGTAGACAATCAAAATCTTCCAGGCATGACCGCAAGATCGATATCAAATTATCTGAGTGGAATACCATCTCAGCGTCGATTCAAAACAGATCAGTTCAATGTCTGGTAGATACTGGTGCGTCAATAAATTTAATTGATTATGATTGGCTAATTGCAAATTTGCCTATGGGTTCTTACAAAATGGAACAATCGCGTATAAGTCTAGCTCGAGCAGCAAATGGTAGTGATATGCATATTGCTGGTTTTGTAACCCTTCCATTGTCAATAGATGGTAGTATTTTTGTCACACCTTTGAATGTTGCTCACAATCTTTCTGAGACTGTTATTTTGGGATCTATGTTTAAGGAAACACGGTGCTGTGATAAATTGTGCGACAGACACGCTTACTCTAAACAAAAAGAGCCAAATTCGTGTTCTTGAAAAGCAAGAAATTCCTCCGCACACTCAATCAATTGTTCGCGCCAAACTTTCCAATAAATTGCCAGTAAATTCTATAGGCCTTTGTCAAGGTGGAAGACGCATTACAGCGCTTGGTGTTTTAGTTGCAAACACTACATCAAGTGTTATCGACAATTGTGCGCATTTACTAGTTATGAATGCTACTGATGATCCAATTACTTTGTATCCCCGCACCAAGTTGGGTACATTTTCTCGTGTTCTTCCAAAACTTGTAACTCCATTTTCATCAGTAACATGTGAAAAGGTCAATAGTGTAAATATGTCTTCTAAAGAAAGTAGCAAAATTGATCAAATGAAAAATAATATGGAGTCTAAAGATACTATTAATCCACAAGTGCAAGAAGTTATGTCTAAAGTGAAACTAAATGAAAATCATTTGTCAAAAAATGAAATGACTGAAATTACAGGGTTGATATCAGATTATGTTGACATTTTCCAAGTAGATGGTGGGCCACTTGGCAATTATTCAGGAATCAAACATGAAATTCATACCGATAGTCCCCAGTTCGTTCCCGGCCGTATAGACATGCACCTCATGTTCAAGCAGAAGTTCGAAGGCAAGTTGATGTAATGTTAGACCAGGGAGTTATTCGTGAATCAACTAGCCCTTGGAGTTTTCCGTGTGCATGATACCTAAACCAGGGACAAATACTTGGCGTTTTTGTATCGATTTTAGGAAATTAAATAGTTTAGAGCCGCGTCAGAATTGGCCGATTGCTCATATACATGACGCTCTAGACAGTTTGGGGTCTAACGAACCAAAATACTTTACAACTTTGGACTTAGCCTCTGGCTACTGGCAAATAGGCCTTGAGGAACAATCTAAGCCTAAAACCGCATTTATCACCCAAGACGGTCTGTATGAATTCAATGTTATGCCATTTGGCCTCCATAATGCGCCGGCAACCTTCCAGCGAGCGATGCAAGAAGTATTGCGAGGGCTAAATTGGAAATTTGTATTCTGTTACTTAGACGATGTGATTATCTTTAGTAGAAGTTTTGAAGAACATTTGGATCATTTAAAACAAGTATTTGATAGACTAAGAGAAGCAGGATTAAAGTTACAACCCAAGAAATGCACTTTTGGACAAACTGAAGTCAAGTATTTAGGGCACATCGTTAGCAAAGATGGCATAGCTACAGATCCCGCCAAGCTGCAAATTGTTAAGGATTATCCTACTCCAACCAAAGTTTCTGAAGTTCGTTCTTTTTAGGTTTTGTGGGGTATTATCGCAGATATATGAAAGATTTCTGTAAAATTGCTGACCCACTCACAAATTTAACCAGAAAGAATATTCCTTTTCGTTGGGATGCAAAATGCATTGAAGCATTTGAAACTTTGAAGCAGAAATTGCTGGAGCCTCCAATTCTGGCCTATCCAAGATTTGATGGTACTGAATTCATTCTTCAAACTGATGCCTGTTATACAGGGCTAGGTTATATATTGGCCCAGAAACAAGACGACAAAGAAAGAGTTATTTCATACGGTGGTCGAGCATTACATGATTCAGAGCGCAATTATACCACCACTGAGTTAGAGGCTTTAGCAGTAGTCGAAGGCGTGAAGAAATATGCGCCATATCTTCAGCATACTGTCAATTTCGTCGTGGTCACGGACCATTGTGCCCTAAAATGGCTATTTTCGAATTAACCATCCGGGGGACGCCTAGCTCGATGGGCCCTTAAACTTCAGTCTTACAATTTTGAAGTTGTGCATATTCGCGGACGTAACAATACCAATGCAGACGCTCTTAGCAGACTTAATTATGCAAATTTAGACAATTGTGCTTGCTGTTCTCATAGTCATTCCCCTGAATCCTTACAGACAGAGTGGGAAAAGTCTGATTTTGATGATATGGCAGATGACGTTTTGCAAGTACCGCAAAACCCTCAAGTTCATCCTCAAGTTGATGCCATAAGAAATTTGCGCTTCAATCACGGTAAACGGATGAAGATTGACGATGAAACAGCAGCACAAAATGCCCCTCCATTCCCAGTGATATAGATTTGGGGAAATTCAAAGAGGCATTGTTGACGGATGGGTTTGCAAGTTCAATGTTGGCTTATTTAGATCATGATGAGTTGCCTAAAGATGCATCAAAGGCTAGGGATATTGTTCTACAGTCAGAACAATATTTTGCTCTGGGTGGTTTGTTATATCATATATGGCACACCCCGGCAAGACGACATTTACCAGAAAGAAATGTCGTACGTCTTTATGTTCCCATCATATTTATTGATACAATTTTGAACAACTGTCACGACCATGTACTAGCCGCTCATTTTGGTTTCCAACGAACTTATGATCGGATCCGTCAGCGATATTTCTGGAAGGGCATGTACCGAGATATAGACAATTGGGTTAGGTCATGTATTTCTTGTTCACAAAGGAAAACTCATAGACACAAAGTTTTGGCACCCTTGGTCACAATGAAAGTCCCGGGAGCATTTGAACGGGTTAGTGTAGATGTGCTAGGACCATTGCCAATTACTGTATCGGGAAACCGTTATGTTTTATGTTTCACAGACCATTGCACAAGATGGCCTATCTTAGTTCCATTAAAAGAAACCGATGCATCTACAGTGGCTAGAGTTTTCTTTGACTATGTAATTTGTGAACATGGCTGCCCAAATTCATTATTAAGCGACAGAGGGACAAACTTTCTCAGCAAAGTGGTACTTGAAGTATGTCGCATTATGCGCACCCAGAAACTAAATACTAGTTCATATCACCCACAATGCAATGCAATTCAAGAAAGGTACAATGCAGTGATATTAGATACTATTTCACATTATGTAAATCAATTTCATAATGACTGGGATAGATACTTATCAGCGATACAATTTGCATATCGTACCACTCCTGCAACAAATTCTGTTGGTTTTAGTCCCTTCTTCCTATTGTATGGCAGGGAAGCAAGACTTCCCATTGACGTTACTTTACTGAAAGAATGTCAATATCCTGACAAGACATTAAGAGATCATATACATGTTCTCATTAGCCAATTAGAGGTATTCAGAGCAGTTTCCAAATCTCATGCCGAAGAGCATCAAGCAAATATGAAAGATCGGTATGATGAACGTTCACATGAAGTTGAATATCAGATAGGGGATACTGTTTGGATATATATCCCAGCTTTGCAAAAAGGTCTCTCTCGCAAATTGATGAAGTTTTGGTCTGGTCCTTACTTGTTGGTTGAGAAAACGGGTCCCGTTAATTTTCGAGTCAGAAACTTGGAAAACAACAAGTTAATCAGTACGCCGATTCACGTGAATCGAATGAAATATGCGTACGATAGGTATGTTAGGCCAAGCAACCAAGATCTTCCCTTAGACCAAAA
Organism: Amphiura filiformis; assembly: GCF_039555335.1. NCBI lineage: Eukaryota > Metazoa > Echinodermata > Ophiuroidea > Amphilepidida > Amphiuridae > Amphiura > Amphiura filiformis. The sequence continues at coordinate 20,719,813 of NC_092642.1, read as the reverse complement.
TCAAAGAGATGAAGTACCAGGTCTAATACCGGATGACTGTCCTGAGGATTCATTTGAACCTCTCTTAGCAACCCAGGAAGCACACAAGACAGTTATCCCCATTATTCCAGGTCTTCCCGCGGTTCAGGAACCTGCTCTAGAATACGAAGTTGAACAAATTGTGAGAGGACGTTACCGAAACAAACGTCTTGAATATCTGATCAAATGGAAAAATTTCCCTCACTCCAGAAATACTTGGGAACCTGAGTGTAATTTAAATGCTGCTGCATTAAACTTTCTCAAGGAAAATCCTGTCAAAATTATAGGTAAAGTGTAAAATGGAGTCGGAGACAAATAACTTGAGTTATTTTTGTTACTTGATATTAAAAGTGAATAAGTGTAAAAGAAAGTAGTGTTGGTTAATATTTGAAGCCAAAAATGTAAATTGATTTTACATAAAATTTATGTTTATCATGTCTGTTGACATTATTATTGACATTGAGAAATATAGTCATAAAATGTATAAAACTGTATCATGTTTAAACAAAATATGAGAATGTATAGCTTTAAATGGCCAACACATGAATGAAATCTCGTAACTTGACGATTGTGATAAAATATAGTATGATTAGTTTATCACATGTTTTAACATGTTTAATGTGATGATGAATTGTTGTCTATGGTGGCAAAATAATGACTATTGTCTGGCATGACAATATTGAATTTGTTTTTCAAAGACACAAAATAATTGAATACTGGGTAATGGTGTCAGGAGTTCATTTGTGTTGTTTGTGCAATGTCAAATCCATCCATGGTAGGATTGTGATCTCGATATTGTAACTAGCGAACAATTGGTCGAGATAACTTGAGTCGACGCAAGTTGTCTTTTATACCAAATGTTTGTTGGTTTACACTATCAGATTCACCATTGCATGATCCGAATAACTTTGTGACTGAAAAGTTAACTCAAATAATTTTGAGTGTAACATAGGCCTATGTGATAATGAAATGGTTGTCATTTCTGTGAATGTATATATAGAGGGCCTATGCCTTGATTTATAAGTAAAATGCAATTTGAAATGAAATTGTATGAGTATTTTGAAATGTATTTGAAATGTGTGTAAAATGATAGAATCGTCAAATTATATAGACGAAAATATGTGTACAATTAACAATGTGTTAATTTTGATATACTGAGTCTTTATCTGTTAAAAGTAGCATGTGATACAAAATTGTTGAACAATGTGAAAAGTCAGATATGAAGTTATTTGGTGTGTAATATTCTGTGTGGATGAATAGGTGTTATTATATGGTATAGATGTGGTTAAATAATCTGTGTGATACGTGTTAAATTTCCATAATGTATTATTACACGTAGGCGCACTTAAGTTGGATATACCTAAGGGGTTAAGCGTATGTTGTGTACTTTGTGTTATTTTTTGTTAGTTTGCCATAAACATAATTGTCCTAAGTGTTTGTGTTGTCACTCAAGTCTCTCTATGTTTCATGTACAGTGTTAAATTTAAAAAAAAAAGCAATGAAAAAAGAAAAATTATCTTGATTGTACAATGGTTGAAAATAATATATCAGAGTATTGTATTTAAAAGATAATTTGGTATAAAATTGGGAATGTACAATATTAATAGGCCAAACAAATTGTACACGTTTATCTGCATGTAATCAGTTGTTAAAAGATGTATGTGCTAACCATTTAATTTTTTTTTTTTTTTGATAGATTGGAAAAGAAAATCGCATTTAGGCCATTTTAACACCGACATTTGGTGCGTGCACGTGCTGAGTTTCAAGCTGGGACATCGCGCGGTCCTTGATGGAACTCTAACGCTAATCAAAAATTATTCGGAGAGAACGCAGAAATACCACGTTATTGGGTCTACATAAATCTTCCAGCGCGGAGATCTACTTCAAGTTCAACTAAAAAAAACAAAAAATCATTGTCTTCAAGTTCTACGTGGCTTCAGTTGTATTTTACTGTATCATTTATATTTGTCGTATGTATTTGGTTAAAAGAATATGACTTGTATGACTTCCATCTTGATATTATGTGTCAATGATGCACGGTCTATAAATAAGTCGGATTCAGTTTTGTTTTAAAAAAATGGCATTTTATTAGCAATGATTGTATGTTCTTAAATTGCCAGGAGTCAATTATTTAAGGGGGAGCGTATGTTGTGACGATAATTCAGTCAATAATTGATTATTGATCATAGGGCAGAAAGCCATGAATAACCATTCATCAAGTGAACGTTTTTATATCCGATTCCGTGCATCAATTGCACTGAGTGAACCAATGATTTGTTTCTCCGTTAATAAATTCGTCACTCCTTGCTAGCCTTGCGACTGATGCACATCTACTCAACTTTGGTTCACGATGAATAGGCCTAGTTAGACTGGTAACATGATGACGATTCTAATGTCATCATGTCTTGCACGTGATTCATATTAAATTATACTACTTATGTGATGTAACTCTGGTAAGGTTTTATATTAATTCATACACTTTGTATTTTGATCAGTTTAACGTAAATTCATAATAAATTCTATGATACGTAATTTCTGTTTCACCTTGTTCATTTAGAGATTGTCATTCCCGTTTCCGTTCATTCCCTCATCCCTTGGGACTCCAAATCTGGTACCTCGCTCTTCCTTCCAATGACTAATTCCCCAATTTAAATTCATAATACATGGTGGAAGAATCCTTTCGGTCAATCATTTTTATGTTATTTGGAGTCCCGTTTGCAATTTTGTTCATTTCTCGCATACATTCGCACACATTATACACACAAGGGTATTGTGAGTTACATCGTGTCATTTGTGACTACTCTTTCTGACACGAACTCTTCAAGCTTCTCTGTACCCTTGTGATCTCTGAGAAGTTTCTGTAACCTCCATATTAGATGCCAAATTCATTAGATTGATGGCCTTACATATCAAGAATGGGTTTCCGCCACATTGTTTGACAATGCCCTCCTTGATCATGGCTGAATTGTTAAACATGTAAACTGCCATTGAGCCACTCAGCTGATAATGCTCCTTGATTGCTGATTGGTCACTCTTAATGCAATAAAGATCTTGAAAGTCTTGAATGGTGTTGATATAGCTCAGGGGCAATTAAGAGATATCTCATATATTGAGTGCATCTTCATTCTGTGTAATTCCAGTGATTCCTCACGCTACCTTGAGTTCTCTGATAACCTGTTAGCTAATGTTCAAACAACCATAATCTTAAAAATTATTTTTACTGTATATTTATATTTTAAAAAAGAAATCTGATGTTACTCATTGTAATTCATCCTTTTGCCGGTACATCCCTTTTAAAGGGATTTTTATTACAAATACAATTAAATGATCCATTATATGGTATTCCATTTTGTTGCAAATTTAACACGTTTTTATTACAAAGCAAGTTTATGAAAATACAGTTATTTGGCCTACATTTTTTAAAGCAAAATGTAACTAAATAATTTAATATAAAAGTTCATCAGAAATAGGCCACAAATTGTCTTCGAAACTAAAAGTTGACAGGTTGGCAAACCTGAATGAAGGAGGAGACAAAGTGATTGCTGGAGGAGAACGACAAGCTTCTCTACAACCACTTGAAGGCGGTGAAGGAACAGTCGGTATCTTCAAATGAGACGAAGACGGTGCTTCAGAATACGTTGACCATGGGAAGGTGTCAGGTGAAGGTGGCTCCACAGACGATGGACGAGACGATGACGTAGAACTAGACGGCGAGAATTCTTCATACGATGGAGATCTTCGAAGGAACCTGGATCCATCACTCTTCTTCACTTTTTGGCCAAGCGCGTCGATTCTGGAACCATACCTGTGAAATAAGAAAAAAAAAACCCATAAAAATTAAATCATGTTGAACAAAATAAAAAAACATTAAAATCAAATTAAAATAGCAAATATAGAAATAAAAAGACCTATATTTACCTGAATTCTGGATTCTGTTAAATCAATGGCATCAGCAAGCGTTTCTCTTGACCTATAAATCAGGATAGTGGTTACCAGCAAATATGGCAATTCGTAGCGAGCATGTAGATGATTGTATGGACCACCCTAGCAAAATATTGGGGGGGATTGATCCCCATCCCCAGGATCTACGCCTATGTTCACAATCAGTCATGTGGCCCCGGCATGTGGCACAGATTTCTGTTGACATTGGGGCACAGTGTCATCGCCCCGATATCTTCATGGCAGAAAATGCCATGGTAGGTTGAATCCACAGCCACGCATGGCCATTGTGTTCCCACCTGTTTAATAGTTTTTAAATGCATAGTGGGCTGAAGGACATCCGACTAAGGCTAATGACATTAGCCCGTGACTGACCTATGTACGGTCAGCGAGCATACATTCGCCATTGTCATCTACTTATAGACTGCCTCTATGATAGTCTCCTACACAGCCAGTTTGTGTCAGTCGGTCTGACACTCGTCGATCCTGTATGTTCGTGATAGCCACATGCAGTCTGGCCCGAGACTACCTCCACAAGGGTCTACGCTGCGCTATTTAAAATCTTGAATTTGGGTCACTTTTTCAGCTCAAGACGCAAGCTACTCTCTCAAAGCGCAACTAACAACTATCATATCTGTTCAAAATATATATTCAAGTGCAAGGAACTACATCTGGTTTCTTTATACGAAATCATTTACGGGAGATATTCATCATTTTCCACCCCGGTATCCAAAGATTTATCGTCTGAATATCAATCGTGCATAGCACATTTACGTGTATCGATCCCGTGTATTCATTTCAGTGTCTCTGGTTGTATAATGTAATTATTAACCGGGCGATGTCGGTGTGTGGGGTAGAATTTGGTGAGAAACTGTGAAGTAGAGTGAATCAACTTCTCAATCAAGTGTTTTCGCTCACAAAATAACTTTTCACAAACAAATGCACAATACGTACCAGTTTGAAGCTAAAATAAATATTCTTGATGAAAAATGGAGCAAATTCGCAATTTTGCAATTTAAAAGCTATATGAGGTTACTAACTGTGACAAAGTTTTTTCAACCTTGACATCAAATCTTTTTTTTCTGGTCCTAGGTGGAGAATTTTTTTTTTTTGGGGGGTCTAAAGGGGAGCAATTTTGTTTTGTTTTTTGGTCTGAGGTGGAGCAACTTTTTTTGCTCACAAAACTACCCAGCCCCTCCCCCTTGATATCTAATAGTGCGTCCCATACAAGTAGCAGATTCTGTCTGTTCACTTTTACTGCTTCCAAAGAATCCAAAAGTAAATGAAAATTAATTTAGTAAAGCAGCAGATACCTTGTTTATGTACTTGGGAGGATAGGCTCGTAACGTGTGGTAAGACGTTTTATTCTCTTCGTCATTTCAAGTATACTTCCAGTGTTTTAAAAGGCAACGCCCTGGGATATTGTCAGTTCGAAGGGTTTTGTTTATTTTTGTCACTGCGAATATATCGTTTCAAATAAAATACACTTAGGACTAAGGTTTATACAAGATATACATGTATATCGAAGAGAGCAGACCGTAAGTAACGAAAACATGATATTACCTTGTACATATTGTAGGAAAGTAAAGAAAGAAAGATAGAAAGAAAGAAAGAAAGAAAGAACGAAAGAAAAATAATTAATTAATTAATTAATTAATTAATACGTTTAGTCCGGTGGCAGACCAAGGTAGGTTGGTTTTGCCAGTTAAAGTGTTTTTGTTTCTGGATTATTGTTATGTGGGTAGTACAAAATGAGATTCCGAGGGATGTAAAAATTCGAGATATCCAAGGTCAAAGTTTATACAGGGGTCAAAATTATAAACTTGTCTAATTTTTTCCATTATTATGTTTTGATGGATCCAAGTTGTGATAATATTGGATCCAAAACATAATAATGATAAAATTGGATGCTTTACGCCAAATATTTATTGGTCTCGCTATGAGTTGTAAAATATTGGACTCGACTACGTCTCGTCCAATATTTTAAAACTCATAGCTCGACCAATAAATGTCAAAAAAAGAGATATCTCATATATTGAGTGCATCTTCATTCTGTGTAATTCCAGTGATTCCTCACGCTACCTTGAGTTCTCTGATAACCTGTTAGCTAATGTTTGATCCACAAAGAGGGTTGTCAAAGGAATGCCCAATTTAGTCACCATGTAATCGCTAAATTTCAGAGCTTTCCAGGTTTCTTGATAAAGCAACTGCATTTGGGCAAGATAAGCTGGCACGAGTCAAGCATATTTGTAAAGATCATGAGCAAAGTAGTACTGAACTTGCTCCTCAAGAGCACCAAGATGAAGGTCCTACTCTCACTGTCTACTCGCTCAAATCAAGAAAAGTAATTTCTCTACCTGCTTCATATAATTTAGGAGAAATTGGGCCATCTCACCAAGGTGTTGTTCAGGTGTAGCTTGGAACTGTCCTTTGAAGATTGACATTACTTATTGTCGATGGAGAATAAAGACCAGCTTCAGTGCTGATGATTTCACGATCACTGTCTTCAAAATACTTTGGCGACAGCATGTTGCAAAGCAAAACATGCGTGAAGCTCACCAACTTTCAATATCCAGTTGGTATTCCCTGTCGAAGATTGGAGTTTCATTGCTCTCTCATGCAAGTCAAGATCGAGTGTTATTTCAGTTTTGTGATGTGGACCTACAACAAAACCTGATATTCCTTGAGCAAGCCGCAACACAGTATATAGCAGTGTAATCAGTTAGAGGTCTCCTTAATAAAGGGGCAACTATTACATTCTGTGTTTTTAGTTGATTTTCTTGCTTTTGTGACTGTATTATTAAAGATTTAGTTGTTGCCCATGTCGGCATGATGTTTGTTTTTCCACCTTTAGCAGTGAAGTGTGTTGCGTGCTGCTCATGAGATTCATCAGGAACTGTGCACTGTTCATAAAACAATCAGAATATTCTGATCATCTGCATTGTTCTCCAAGAAGTCGATTATTATCTGCAACAAAGTACACAGACTTTCCTTTTACAATAAAGGACAACACTTGTGGCAGCCATTTTGATAGCCTCCATGGTGGCTGAATTTGCTCATATAAATGGTAGACATGCAGGAATTTGGAATCCTCGCCATCATAAACATAGGCATTGCCATCATTTTTAGAGATTAATGCAAAAGTGTATTGAATATGGCGGTCATTTCGAAATTCAAGATGGCGGCCAAATCAAATTAGCTACAAGTAAGACAATGGTTTTAATGTAATCTCTGGTATCACAAACATAGGTATTGCCACCATTTTTATTCTTCTATGTTGCTTAGAAGCTGAAATATGGGACAAAATTTAAGGCAAAATGGCGGCCATTTTGAAATTCAAGATGGCGGCCTAACCAAATTAGCTACAAGTAAGACAATAATTTCAATGGAATCCCTGGCATCACAAAGATGGGTATTAGCATCATTTTTATTCTTCTATGTTGCTCAGAAGCTGAGATAGAGGACAAAATATAATGAAAAATGGCGGCCATTTTGAAAATCAAAATGGCGACCGAGGACGCCATTGAAAAAAATGGTACCTTATTTTTTTGAAATCAGCACCCTCAAATTGACAAAGTTAGCCAATAAAATCCATTTTGGCACGCATATCCAGCGGGATCCAAATATCTGACATATGGAACTGTACTATAAGGTAAAATCAGTATATGTTTTAGGAACTTTCTTTCTAAATTGAAAATTGGGCAAATTCGCTGGTCCTCTTACTATGCACATTGACCTTATTAGAGTATAAAGCGCAGGGGACAATATAATACATGTGTCAGTGTGTGGTAATCATGGTCATAGTGCTTTTCAAGCAGGGTCAAGGTTATCTAGCAGCGATCTTGCTATAGGTTAATGAAAATGTTTTGATGTCATTACACATCTATTCCAGAAAACTTACACATGAAAATGAATATATTTTTGTCTATAATATAAATGATGATTTGCAGAAAAATCAGAAAATCAGAAAAATGGAGCTTTGGTGCAGATGTAACGAATTATGTTCCTACGTACATGCATATCACTAGTCTTTAACCATGCTATAAACAAAATTAATACAATAGCATTGGGTTTCAGTATGTGTAGTCCTATAATATATTTGTTGTTTATATATTCCAAAAATAATTATTCTTGATATAGTGTTTAACATTCTGTGTGTTTAAATTTTCAAAAACAGATTGTTATGAATTAATCTATACTAAAAGATGCGAATGTTGTTTGCTTTTACAAATTTCATTTGTGCAATCACAATTATACTATATAGACAGTTTTGACGTAAGTATAGTGTGAGAGAAGAATACAAAACAGGGTGTAACATTAACTATTGGGCAAAATCGCCAATGAATTAGCTTTCATAATTCTTAAGGATGTAGAAGGGATCACATTTGGTACCAAATGATCACATTTGCTACCAAATGTTTGGAATTTATTTCATCTTATTTCAAATTTATGTAACAACGTAAAGACTGATTTTGAAAGAATAGCAACAAATGGAATTTGGCTCAAAATGTTCAAACAACCATAATCTTAAAAATTATTTTTACTGTATATTTATATTTTAAAAAAGAAATCTGATGTTACTCATTGTAATTCATCCTTTTGCCGGTACATCCCTTTTAAAGGGATTTTTATTACAAATACAATTAAATGATCCATTATATGGTATTCCATTTTGTTGCAAATTTAACACGTTTTTATTACAAAGCAAATTTATGAAAATACAGTTATTTGGCCTACATGTTTTAAAGCAAAATGTAACTAAATAATTTAATATAAAAGTTCATCAGAAATAGGCCACAAATTGTCTTCGAAACTAAAAGTTGACAGGTTGGCAAACCTGAATGAAGGAGGAGACAAAGTGATTGCTGGAGGAGAACGACAAGCTTCTCTACAACCACTTGAAGGCGGTGAAGGAACAGTCGGTATCTTCAAATGAGACGAAGACGGTGCTTCAGAATACGTTGACCATGGGAAGGTGTCAGGTGAAGGTGGCTCCACAGACGATGGACGAGACGATGACGTAGAACTAGACGGCGAGAATTCTTCATACGATGGAGATCTTCGAAGGAACCTGGATCCATCACTCTTCTTCACTTTTTGGCCAAGCGCGTCGATTCTGGAACCATACCTGTGAAATAAGAAAAAAAAAACCCATAAAAATTAAATAATGGTGAACAAAAAAAAAAAATTTTACAATCAAATTAAAATAGCAAATATAGAAATAAAAGACCTATATTTACCTGAATTCTGGATTCTGTTAAATCAATGGCATCAGCAAGCGTTTCTCTTGACCTATAAATCAGGATAGTGGTTACCAGCAAATATGGCAATTCGTAGCGAGCATGTAGATGATTGTATGGACCACCCTAGCAAAATATTGGGGGGGGGGATTGATCCCCCATCCCCCAGGATCTACGCCTATGTTCACAATCAGTCATGTGGCCCCGGCATGTGGCACAGATTTCTGTTGACATTGGGGCACAGTGTCATCGCCCCGATATCTTCATGGCAGAAAATGCCATGGTAGGTTGAATCCACAGCCACGCATGGCCATTGTGTTCCCACCTGTTTAATAGTTTTTAAATGCATAGTGGGCTGAAGGACATCCGACTAAGGCTAATGACATTAGCCTGTGACTGACCTATGTACGGTCAGCGAGCATACATTCGCCATTGTCATCTACTTATAGACTGCCTCTATGATAGTCTCCTACACAGCCAGTTTGTGTCAGTCGGTCTGACACTCGTCGATCCTGTATGTTCGTGATAGCCACATGCAGTCTGGCCCGAGACTACCTCCACAAGGGTCTACGCTGCGCTATTTAAAATCTTGAATTTTGGTCACTTTTTCAGCTCAAGACGCAAGCTACTCTCTCAAAGCGCAACTAACAACTATCATATCTGTTCAAAATATATATTCAAGTGCAAGGAACTACATCTGGTTTCTTTATACGAAATCATTTACGGGAGATATTCATCATTTTCCACCCCGGTATCCAAAGATTTATCGTCTGAATATCAATCGTGCATAGCACATTTACGTGTATCGATCCCGTGTATTCATTTCAGTGTCTCTGGTTGTATAATGTAATTATTAACCGGGCGATGTCGGTGTGTGGGGTAGAATTTGGTGAGAAACTGTGAAGTAGAGTGAATCAACTTCTCAATCAAGTGTTTTCGCTCACAAAATAACTTTTCACAAACAAATGCACAATACGTACCAGTTTGAAGCTAAAATAAATATTCTTGATGAAAAATGGAGCAAATTCGCAATTTTGCAATTTAAAAGCTATATGAGGTTACTAACTGTGACAAAGTTTTTTCAACCTTGACATCAAATCTTTTTTTTTCTGGTCCTAGGTGGAGAATTTTTTTTTTTGGGGGGGGGGGTCTAAAGGGGAGCAATTTTGTTTTGTTTTTTTGGTCTGAGGTGGAGCAACTTTTTTTTGCTCACAAAACTACCCAGCCCCTCCCCCCTTGATATCTAATAGTGCGTCCCATACAAGTAGCAGATTCTGTCTGTTCACTTTTACTGCTTCCAAAGAATCCAAAAGTAAATGAAAATTAATTTAGTAAAGCAGCAGATACCTTGTTTATGTACTTGGGAGGATAGGCTCGTAACGTGTGGTAAGACGTTTTATTCTCTTCGTCATTTCAAGTATACTTCCAGTGTTTTAAAAGGCAACGCCCTGGGATATTGTCAGTTCGAAGGGTTTTGTTTATTTTTGTCACTGCGAATATATCGTTTCAAATAAAATACACTTAGGACTAAGGTTTATACAAGATATACATGTATATCGAAGAGAGCAGACCGTAAGTAACGAAAACATGATATTACCTTGTACATATTGTAGGAAAGCAAAGAAAGAAAGAAAGAAAGAACGAAAGAAAAATAATTAATTAATTAATTAATTAATTAATACGTTTAGTCCGGTGGCAGACCAAGGTAGGTTGGTTTTGCCAGTTAAAGTGTTTTTGTTTCTGGATTATTGTTATGTGGGTAGTACAAAATGAGATTCCGAGGGATGTAAAATTGTCACCCCTGGGCAATTCGAGATATCCAAGGTCAAAGTTTATACAGGGGTCAAAATTATAAACTTGTCTAATTTTGTCCAAACATATGTCAAATTATTCCTCTTGTCATAAGGATTCAGAAAATATATAGTTTCACATATCTACGACTTATCGTTGCGGAGTTATGAGTAAAAAGGTCAAAGGTTAAATAGAGAACTCCCACAGGGGTTGAAATTGAAAAATGCTCCAATTTTGATGAAAATGGTCTCAAATTGGTCTTTCAGTACCACAATTCGAATAATGAATAGTTTGAACAACCTAGAATGACTTGTTGCCTTGGTAACACATCAAAATAGTTCATTGTCAATTGAGTCCTACTGATGTTGACCTACTGGTATTTCTCTGAATGCATACCAAGGTAACGAGTCATTACAGTTGTTTATAACTATTCTTTATTCGATTGAGATAACACTGCCAACAATTTAAGACCATTTTCATCAAAATTGGAGCATTGTAGCTCTTTCAGCCCATGTGCTGCTTCAAAGTTAACCTTTGACCTTTTGGCTTATAACTCCGAAACGATAAGTCGGAGGTGGGTCAAACTATACTTTTTCTGAATCCTTAGGATCAGAGGAACATTTTGGTATGGGTTTTTAAAAAAATTGTGCAATTTTGAATTTTGACCCCTGTATAAACTTTGACCTTGGAAATCTTGAATTGCCCAGGGGTGACAATTCTACATCCCCCATAATATCATTTTGTACCACCTATAGATTAACAATCAGCAAAGAAAAACACTTTAACTGGCAAAACCATCTAACCAAATAAAACAATAGTTTGCAGCCGGACTAGTTAGTGAGTATATAATATGTATTTATTCATACAAAACAACGGAATTAAAAAGAAACGGATTGATTGATTGATTGATTGATCGATTGATTGATTGATTGATTGATTGATTGATTGATTGATTGATTGATTGATTGATTGATTGATTGATTGATTGATTGATTGATTGTATATATTCATTTGTTTTTTAGTAGGAATTGTAAAATGTTCCGAATTTTGACAATTTATTCTACAACAAAGTAGGAACATAAATACATGACGCGCCACCATCACCAGCTGGGTGTGCCTGGGAACTGAGATAAACTTTATAAGTTTCCAAAACTATTGTCAATTTAAAACAGTAGAAGTACATACTGTATATTATGCATGATTGATGTTTCTAAATGGTTTCTTAAATACCACTTTAATTTGCGAAAACACTTACATTGCATTTGCCGTGTTTGTATAGTATTGGAATCAAATGAATGCACATAACACTCACTGGGTTGTTAGTTGTCAGCTGTACAATAAAGCTAACATTAATTGTTGTAACAATATGAGGAATTACTGAAAAAGGGACAATGATGAAATTTTCAATTATTTTAACGTTGCTCTTCTCCATTTGGTTTGATTGTCTACAAGTTGCGTCTCGTGGCGTCATACCGGATTCAAAGGGTAAGTAGTAATTTTAAGGTTAGCAACTATTTTAAACTGTTGCGATTTTGGTAGTTCACAGCATCTTGCGAATGGTACACAGTGTCATCGCCCCGATATCTTCATGGTAGAAATCGCCATGGTAGGTTGAATCCACAGCCACCCATGGCCATTTTATTCGGACCTTAGGAGATGCATAATTAGCCAAGTGACCTGACTAAGGCTACTGACAATAGCCGGGGTAATTGATTTCTCGCTGTGTGAGTAAGCTTGTATACGACATTGCGGTCAATGGTCATACTGCCTCCACTTGCGCGCGCTGTAGTCCATACAGGACCAACGCAATATAAAATTAGAGTTTTGGTCAGATTTTGAGTTCAAAGCGCACGGCCAATTTTCAAAGCGCACGCCAACGACTATCATATCTGTTCAACACTTATTTTCAAGTGTATGAGACCACATCTGGTTTCTTGAGACCAAATCATTTACGGGAGATATTCATCATTTTCTAACCCGGTATCCGAAGATTTTCGTCTGATATCAAAATCGTGCATAGCAATTCACGTGTATCGATCCCGTGTATTCATTTTAGTGTCTCTGCTGCACCAAATAATTATTAGCCAGGCGATGTCGGTGTGTGGTAGTGAGCTTTGGCAACAATTGCATTGATCATTTCATAGCGAGCGTGTAGAAGAATTCAAATTCCACAGATATACTTTTGTAGGTCCTGTGGTTCTTGAGTTATGCTGTAAAGAGGCCTAAAACAACACTTTTGTAAAACGTACATAACTCATTAACAACAATAAATCAAGCAAGTTTTCAAAGTATATGATTTGTAGAATGAAGTTTTGCAAGACATCAAAGTGTTATTTTTCAATAATATATTGATTTAGATAATGAAAATCGATTTTGTTTTGGTTGCTTCGACAACAATACTAAATCTAGGTATTATGGTCTCAGGTAGAAGATAGCCTTGTCGTATTAAGAAATGTGCACCTTTGCACAATAGTTTAATGTGCAACTTTTCACGATGTTAGACAGAATATATTTTCATGGGTGCTAATAATTTTTAGGAATTTTAAATTCTTTGCGTAATAGCACCAAAAATAGTGTGTATCTCTAAGTTTTTCACCATTTAAAATATTTTTTTTTTGGTGGACCGCTTACCGGGAATGGGCATATCTCGAAATGCCACGAAGCTATTCAGTGATCCAAGCAAACGTGTAAAACACAAATTAAAAATGTTTATAAATTATTTAAAAGTGGGGAATAAGTCGTTCAAATTTTCATTTGAATTGAAAAAATTTGCAAAAAACAAACAAACAAAAAAACAAAAACAAAAACACGAAAAAAAACCCCAGCAGTATTGACGAAGTTGAAGCCCATTCAAATAAATTACACATAGCTAATTCATATACTGTCAGTATAATAAATTGCAGATTCATGTTAAGTGCCTTATTTTGTCTAAAATACATGACTTTCGGCTGAACCACTATAGCAGGCTATGTTAGCACATCTATGACAATCTAGGTACTAAAATCTGAATTTTTATGATTTTTACGATAGTCTGGATGAGCAAATCACTGAATGTGCTTTTAAAAGTAAACTTCTAAAAATTGCGTTTTTACTATTGTTACTTTACCATGTTTACATTCAACTTCGGGCCTCTCCTTGCGTCTCAACATCATTTATATATATGTATTACTTTAAATTTGTTGCAATTTTGACAAGGATAACCATCCAAAAATAACTGAAATTTTGGGGATATTTTACAAATATCTTTACAAATACTGAGTAATACTTACATGTATTGAAATGACAAGATACTGGACGGACATGTTGGCTATTAGAGATGCGAAAGTTTTATGAATGTACCCCTTTTACTTAAAAAAAGAAGAAGATAATTTGTATCATTTGAAAAAATTTCCAAAAAACAAGTTACACACTTATGTTCAATATATTGCTGCAAATTTGTTCTGGTGCTGTTTTGAGTTCTACAAGACCATTGTGCAGGTTTCATATTTTTTGCCGCTTTCCGCTGAGTGGCGTGACGCTTCATCATGCCGCTTGGATTGTCTGTAAGCGGAGCGACACACGACTAGCGGCAGCGGCATGCATGACTCTGAAGCCACTCTTGCCGCTCAGCACAGCTCTGAATCGTAGTTTGTTCTCATAAGTCAGAGCGGTACCGCTCTGAGTTGACTTGAATTCAACACCCAGCGATGCTGCCGGTTGGGCAAAGCGGTGGAGTGATCGATACATAGGGCAACCATGGAAACATGGCATGTTGCCCATGGGGAACGACGCTAAGTCAGGTACCGCGTGAGCAAACGCAAAAATAGCGCTGGATCGATACATCGGCTTGCGCTGGTCACCAGTGGCATAGAGTTCTTTTTGACAGGGGGGAAATGAGGTTGGAAAAATTCCTGAAGTATAGTCAATCCAGCATCTTTTGGTGACAGAATAAGTCGATGGTACAATTGCTCGCGAAGCGCGCGAAAAATTTTGCTATTTTGAAGCTAAACTGATGAAATATGGTGCAAAAGTAGCAAATTTGCACTTTTGGGGCTAAAATGGGCAAATATGAGGTTAATTTGATCAGAAACCCATTATCAGGCGTCAACATGGGGGGATGATTGTATGGACCATCCCCCACACCGTCATCGTCCCTATATCTTCGTATCAAGAATTGCCGTGATAGTACGATGAATCCTCACGTTTTCAACAGCTACGCATGGTGATTTTATTCGAGATAGGCCGAGCGACTTAGGCTAAGCATACAATTTGAGATTTTGAGAGCCTGCCACACTGTTTCTATTCTATGTTTTTACGATTTTCGCATGATCAGTATATGGCTGGCCGTAACCGCCACAACGTGGAGCTGCTACGCGTAGCTTACTTTTCGCTTCGCGGAGCTAAATTGACCAATAATGTTAGATCTTTTCATTACGCGGAGCCAGTGGATGCATCCTCGTTCCAGAGAGAGAAAACTCTTGCCAAAATTAATGTTGACTATGGGGACTCTAAATGAATCGATTGTAAATAAACCACGACCAGTTGTACAGGATCAATACCATTGTTTGATTAGTGTATAGTCAATGTTACCTTGCATGCATGTGTCATGTGTGTGGCGTGTTTGTTTGTTTGTTTGTCTACTGTGTCAGGCCAGGATCACTGACACCCACGGTACTGATACTGTCATACTATCACGGTGATCATATTGTTGAATGTTGTTGACTTTAAACTAATCATGATGCAGTCATGTCTACAGTAGAATTCACCACGACCTTTGAAGGACTTAAACCCCATTAAAAGCTATTAAACCAAGATAACACTCAATGAAAACAGCTCAACTATGTTACATCAGATCTTCTCTGGTTAAATACACACTGCACTTGTGTCTGTTTTACCTGTGCAATGAGCAATGAGCTGGTATTATAGTTTCAGTTGGGTGAACGATTATAAAGCGAACGCAAGGTAACAATACTGTGGGCTTTTGTTTACGAAATGAGACAATAGTCTGCTTATTGTTAACCAGCGTTCTTGAAAATGAGAAGCTTAATGACTTAACACGGTTTAGAAATAATTTCTTCATATTTTTTGTTGTTATCTGTCGTTTACATATCCTTCCTAAAACACTAAAGTACCAATATTTCCAAACACCTAAAGTAGCTAAAAATTTAGGACATGTAACAAAACTATATTTTCTAGAATTTCAGAGAATACTTTAAATATTGGCCGGTTATTTTTTACACATTGACGTCAACTAGGCAATGGCCTATACTTCTAGCATACACTATTTGTAGAGGTCACGCGTCAATGGTGAGCGCACTGAGTATTGTGTATAGGAAAACGGACAGTAACTACAGTATGTATGGCCTACTACTAGTATATAAAGTAAATCCGAACTGGTTTGCAGTTTGCTGAAGGTCGAATTCCGCAGGGACACCGCGCAAGTTATACAAATTAGCTCCCGGCGATACACTGCATGATCGCAGAACTGTGTGCATAGTTTACCACCACTCTGCCTAGCTATATAGTTATGTACAATACTGTATGAGTTTCTTATGAGTGCATGTCCATCTTAATAATAAGTCAGTTCGTACTTTTCATAAACTACTTTTTGAATCATAACTTTCGTGACCGAGGATATCTTGCAACTACGTGAAGCTCGTCTGGCAAATTCTTAATGAATAAATTCGCTTCACGTAATGAGTAAGTCGTACTTAATTGGTCAGTTTTACCTCCGAGTAATGAAAAACTCCACGGAGCAAAACGTCAGCTACGCGTAGCAGCTCCACGTTGTGGCGGTTGCGGCCGACCATATCAGTATCCCATATGATATTTCTATTGCAAGAAAATTGTATTTGTTGTCAGGTTTTATCTTAAATACACTAACTGGAAATTAAATACACGAATTAGTGAGGACCGGTATTTTGCTGTGGATATGTTTAACTGCAATTTGCGGGTAAAAAATTTGAAATCCTGGGTAAAAATTGTGATCATATTCAACTCTTTCAGAAAATAATAATATAAAGGAAAGCATGTAAAATCCAGCTGCAATACAATGTACATTATTGACACACTATCACTCTCTTTATCTTCGTCGATAATAGAATATCGATTTCAATCGATTTGAATACATTGCTCAGTTTTGAGTTTGTAGTTGACTACTAAGCGACCTAAGCGATCGATTGCTAGCCAATCAGATAGAACTCCTTTTCTTGCGTTCGGTGAAATACCACTCGCCCGTTGCTCACCAACGGAGTATTAAATTTATATTTATCGTATAGGACGTCGACACTGTGTCCCCCTGGCAAAATATTGAAAAACAGTGAAGCAAAATCATCTTCAGAGCGGCAAAGCGGTAAGCGGTAGAGTATGAAACCAGCATTATAGGCACCTATGTCAGATGTGCCACAGGAAACACTAACATCAAGATATACCTTTTAGAACATCCCAGCTCGACACATAATTATGTTTGCCAAATGAAATCACTATTCAAATTCAATAATAGCCCATGGAAGTTCCATGCATTATCACCCTATCGGCGTGTTTGGTCCTCTTATATTAACCTCGGTCAATATTGATTTTTCTTTACCTTTAACAGTATCATGTTCAATTGAACTTGGAATGAAAGATAAATCTATGATAGGCGATGATCAGATCTCAGCATCTCACCCTGGAGAAGCAAATCATGATATAAACGAAGCGCGAATTACATCAGAAAGATGTTGGTCACCTCCAGAATCCCACCATGACCCTTGGATTCAAGTTGCCTTTCCTGAACGTCAGCTGCTTAGTGGGCTCATCATTAAAGGATGCCGTGACGATACAAACATTAGTTTTTATGCCATGGTGAAGAACACCGATAATGAAGAACCTCGGTATATCAATGAGTCCTCATGGAATTCCACCGACAGTAGTCATAAGGTACATTATAATTATCATTCAGCGAATTTTTTAAGTATAGATAAATCCTTATCATTTAGTTAGGCAATAAAGGTCAAATTTTATTTTGTCTGCAATTATAGGGGAAATTGGCCAATTGTAGTCACAAAATGCTAAGACTTGGCACAAGTTTAAGCATTCGAAATCTTCAGAATAAGCTAAGAGTTAGCTCATAATTTGAACATTTTATGTTATTTTTAATAATTGGTTATGAAAAAGATTAGAAAATGTATTTTCCAAAATTTTGAATGGAAAACTTGCAATTAGCCTTTGTACAAATCTTAGGGCTTGATTGTCACTGCATACGAAACATGCCCAACAAACTAATGTTTTTGGCACTTATTTGCAAAAAACTGACCAATTTTACTTTCATTGCCACTTAGAACTAACTTAAGGACTAAGATTTCGCTATGTTTCGCTATTGTTTGGCAAAACATGACAATATTTTTTTAATCAAAAAAAAATGGTACTGCACCTTTCTGGAATAGGGAGTACATACTCTGACCAATTTGGTAGCCGTAAGTTATATTCTTAAAGAATATACGTATTAATTTAAACCGATACAGAAGCAAGAAAACGGGGCAGGGGAAATTGTTTACAACCTGTTTTGATAATCCTGTTCACGTTTACCAGCTCTTTTATGCTGTTGCCAAGAACTCAACATCACTTGTGATGTTTGATGAAGCCGTAAACAGCCGTGTTATTCGAATCCTGCCGCAACATTGTACAGACTGTGGAATCAAATTTGAAATAACTGGATGTAAAGCAAGTAAGATGCATCATTAATAATAATAATAACACTATCAATTTTATTATTATTAAAGAAACAAATCGTTTCTTGATATACATGTGAGTTTTATTTGTTTTGAAACGAGTTTCAATTTATTTATTGAAAAAGTCATTTCAGTCAAAATCATGAAAATGCGTAAAAAGGTTGCACTAATCATGCTAATCCTCTATTTAAAAGCATATCTCAACTGGTACTGACCGCATGTCTGAAGTTAGAAAATGAAAGTTTTGTATTTCTGTAACAATAGAGATACCAATTTTTGTCACAGAAAACAGTAAATTAACATTTTATTTGTTGTTCTTGTCAATAAGAACTAAAGGATATTAATGGGGTGTCAGAGGGAGTTTGACCTAGCGGTGTTTGCACTCATATATTGAGAAAGATAAGCTGAAACACAAGAGGAGATCCCCAGACTTGATATAGGGGTGTTATTTTCGCCCCATGTGCATGATTGTTCTCGGGAGGAGGAAAACGATCAAACACAGATATTGGAACATATCTGTGGATCAAACATCGACGGCGGAACCGGGGGCAGGGGGGGGGGGGTCAGTGGCCCCTCTACTTTTTTGCCCCCCCACTTTTAACCCATAATGTGCTGTGTGTAATATGTCTGGGTGAACATAAATAATCAAATCTCTATTCTAGACCCTTAACATGCTTAAAGAAAGTATACAAAATGATGCACGAAATGGCTTCAATTGGACCTTTATTTTGCAAAAATTTCCAACTCCCCTGTGTTAATACATATAGTATGTAGACCTATGGATAAACAAATTCCCCTTTTCGCTTCTGCTTTGGACACCCAACACTAAAAGCAATAATGTATACAATAATAGTGAAAACTTATCCACGAATGGCTTCAATTTGGGCCTTTATTTAACCCATTTTTGGATTTTTCAAACTAAAATTGTACACAATACTAGTGCCAGAATGGTCCACCAAATGGCTTCAATTGGGCCTTCAGTTTGCAAAAGTTTCTCACTTCTGAGGGGGGCACATCCACCCTCAGACCCCCACCCCCTGCTTTCGCCCCCTTTTCCACTTTGGAGACCCGACACTTAATGTTTACAGTAATAATTTATACAGTTAATAATAGTGAGAACTTGTCCACGAATGGCTTTAATAGCTTCATTTCACCAATTTTCGGCTTTTTCAAACTCAAATTGTACACAATAATAGTACCAAAATAGTCCATCAAATGGTTTCAATTGGGCCTTCATTTTCTCACTTCTGAGGGGGCACATTCCCCCTCAGACACCCCATGCGTCGCGCAAGCGCGACTCGATGCGGCCATTATTTCGATTTTTTTACATCACCCTGATTGCCCCCCTCCACTTTCACAATCGTTCCGCCGCCGATGGGATCAAACCTTTCGTTTTGATATATGGGCCTTAAGGGTGGTCTTAATGGAAACTTATGGGCCTCATAACTGCCGAATTGTTGGTCTAAAGAATATAAAAGTGTACATTTTTAGAATGGCAAAGACTTGATGAATTCATCTGTGAGGTCAAATTTGGGCCAAAAATGCTCATTATTAGAGAAAAACCCATTTTTTTGGCTCAATTTTTTTCGGTCAACGTAACAAAAAAATTCTTGGGCCAAAAAAAATTGTTTTTATTAATTTTTAAAAACAAGATAAAAATATCTAGGAACAGTTTTTTCATTTTTTGGAATTTTGACCAACTTTGAGAAAGTTTCACCAAAATGTATTTTCGCCCAAATTTCAAATATTTTTGTGTGAATTTGCGATGTTTGGATCAAAACTGACAGATCCTTTTATGCACACACATACCATAAATGCAACATTTCCTTATTTACAAAAGAACAAAAAACAAATAAAAAACAAAACAAAAAACACCACATTTTCCTCGTTTTTAAAGGGCATATCTATTGCAAAAACAAGTTTAACTCCATTCGAAGAAAAATAATTATTACATTACAAGTTGACACTCGTTGCAATTTTTTATTCGAAAAAAGACAAATTGTGTTGGTAAAATACTGGGTCGTACGGCCCTTTTCAGCGTTCGTAGCGAAATTATTGATTTCAAATGCAACAGACTGATGATGTCATTATATATATGATCAGTAGTGTCCTCCGCAGCCAGTTTTGTTACGCGTAACCAAACTGGCTGCGGAGGAGATTATATGTTTCCAAACACGGAGAACTCTTTTGATGTTCACTGATGTATGTAAAGCGCGACCTTCATCACGAAAAATTAGGAAAGCCACAAACGATTAGTTCCCGGTAGATGCAATGTGTATAAATGATATGTCATGCTCAAATTCCATACGGTGAAATTGATCTAAAATATTTTTTTTAAATTTTTTAGTCCAAGTATTTCTTTGTTATCAAGTTGATATACATATGAATTTTGATATCACATTTTACTAATATATAATAAAGAAGCGGCCTGATTTTATCTATATGTGTAAAAAGCATTAAATTTGAAATACTTGATTCAGAGTTTTTTCTGATAAAAACAACAGTATCCGTTCTGTGCATGGACAGTGTTGGCAGTCCATTCTCTCATGTTCATATCATGACATCACTGTAGTTTCTAGGTCAAATCTGTCTCGTTCGAAGGAACTCACCGCTTACAGTTGGTTTTTGTGGAATATCAATTTTAAAGAACTTATTTTCTCAAAAAAGGAGTAATTTTCATTGTCCTCATAATATTAGCTTGCCATTGATATGATGTTGTCTCTGGGTGTTGTCTGAGCAATATATGCCCTTTAAAGCCAATTCTTTACCGATTTCAACCAAATAATAGTTCAAAACACTTCCCGTGTATTCCTCAATCTTCCATGAATTTTGTAATATTTGGATTGAAATTGATAGAGCTTTTCATGCACACATGTACAGCATTCCCTATCGATAGTAAGATTACAGCTCTGCCAACAATGTTGCAGGTGGTTTACTCATTGCCGATGTCTCGTCTGTTCGTCTTACTGATGATGGTACAATAGAACAAAAATACGAATACCAAAACGACTGGCTGGCTATTTCATCTCGATTTTGGAATGAAAATAACGCTGAAGTCATTTGTAAACAGCTAAGAAGACCCTTTGTACGTGTACTTCCAAATCATATAGCAAACGCAGAGTCTTTCATGATAACTCGTCATTACAAGTGCACTGGGAATGAAGAGAATATCAATGAATGCCAATTTGAACAATGGAGTGCCTGGGAACTACAAAACTATCAATATCAAGCTGGAATGGAGTGTGCACGTACGTTAGAATAAGAAAAAGAATAAAAATGATAATAATGATAATATTGCTGAGAAAAAGTATTACCCAGTCTGAACAATGATGACCTTGATATGACCTTGACCATCGGCACTCGGTACTCCACCAAGTTGGATGATAAACCAAGTTGGATGATAATCCAACTATCTATACTCGGATGACGTTTACATGACCTGAACCATTTTCGGCACTCGATGGTGATCACATCCACCAAGTTTGATGAAAATTCAACAACCTATACTCCGATGACCTCGACATGACCTTGATCATTTTCGGCACTCAATAGTGATCACATCCATTCAGTTTGATGACAATCCAACTATCTATACTCAGATGACCTTGACATGACCTTGACCATTTTTGGCACTCGACAGTGATCCCATCCATCAGGTTTGATGACAATCCAACAACCTATACTCGGATGACCTTGACCATTTTCGGCATTCGATAGTGATATAGTGATCATATCCACCAAGTTGATGACAATCCAACAACCTATACTCGAATGACCTTGACTATTTTCGGCACTCGATAGTGATCACATCAACTCCGTTTGATGACAATCCGACAATCTATAGTCGGATGACCTTGACCATTTTCAGCACTCAGTGGTGATTACATCCACCAAGTTTGATGACCATTCAACAATATACACTTTGATGACCTTGACATAACCTTAAAAACTTTCGGTGATCACGTCCACCACGTTTCTTGACTATCCATCAAACCATCGATTAATGGGAACATGCACACTTAAACATTAACTCCAACGTTTTTTAAAACGTTAACGAGTTAAACGAGTTAAAACTCCCACAGTATGGATGGCGGATACCTTCTTAATACGCCTAAGATAATACGCCCAATCTTAGACGTTTAAGGTTAGGCGTTTTATCTCTGAAGAGTGGGGAGGGGTGCTGGTCCCAACATCCCCAGATACACACCTAAGTGGTGTGGTGGGGGCGTGTACTATACATGACATAAACTGAAAGCATCCTGAGATTCAAAACAGTTCGGGCATCCAGATAGCAGATGATACCTGGGTGGTCAGTGCTTTAGGTTAAACCCTTCACTACCCAAATACCACAACATTTGAGCATTTTTATGTGAATTAGCTAATTTGCTTATACTCAAAACGGAAGGGTCCAATGAAAAAATAAATTGGCTACATATTTGGTACCAAGCTCAATGAATAAATAAGGATCATAATCGATGTTGAAAATGTTTTAAAGAACATATGTGTCGTCGATTAAGTGGCCATTGACCCGCACCTTAAATACACAATGATATCATTATGCCCCGCTACACAGTGTCATCGCCCCGATATCTTCATGGCAGAAATCATCATGGTAGGTTGAATCCACACCACGCATGGCCATTTTATTCCGCCCTTTGAGACGCATAATTAGCCGAGGGACATGACTAAGGCTACTGATAATAGCCTGGTAAGCTCTGGTAATTGATCTCTCTGTGTGTGAGTAAGCATGTATACGCCATTGCGGTCAATGGTCATCGAGTCTTTTACTGCCTCCACGGGAGTGAGTGCAGCTAGCCCAGACTGAGCTAGCCTACGCGCTGTAGTCCATATAGGACCAACGCAATATAAAATCAGAATTTTGGCCAGTTTTTGAGTTCAAGACGCACGCTTCTTTCTCAATACTCAAGCTAATGACTATCATATCCTTTCAACACATATGTTCAAGTGCAAGGATCTAAATATGGCTTCTTTAGAACAAAAAAATTACGTCTAATATCAAATCGTGCATAGCACATTCACGTGTATCGATCCCGGGTATTTATTTTAGTATCTCTGCTGTACCAAGTAATTATTAGCCAGGCGATGTCGGTGTGCGCTAGGCATAGATAAGAAGATACTGAAATTATAACCCAATTTATTTTTTTCAAAATTATCAGCGCCGCCTGAACTACGATTAATTGACATGAACACCCATTCGAATTTAAGCAGATTAGAAATACGACAGCATGATGATGACCAATGGGGCACTATATGTGTCGTCGATGAAGTCATCTTTGACCTGGACCTTAAAAGATTCACAATGAGACAATTATGTACAATTCTTGGATTTGAAGGATATCTTTCACACAGTACAGGACTCAAGGAACATTTTGAACCTTTGCCTGTGTATTTAGGGCTTATTGGTATCACCTATCGTCAACCATCTTCAATACTGGAATTTGCAATAAGCAATTGGTCAGAGCCAGTATGCGATTCGTCTAATAATATTTACATATCTTGCTCTTCGGGTAATCAGACTAATTTTAATAAAGTTACTAAAAGCTACTAAAGGTGAAGTCATCATCATCAACATCATCATCATCATCATCATCATCATCATCATCATCATCATCATCATCATCATCATCGTCGTCGTGGTCATCATCATCATCATCGTCGTCGTCGTTGTCGTCGTCGTCGTCGTCGTCGTCATCATCATCATCATCATCATCATCGTCGTCATCGTCATATCATTATTATAATCTTTGCGCTGTCGGTATTAGTCGGCTGCAGATAAAACTCAACATTTAGCAGTTGTGACATCACTTCTTTTCTAATCTTTACAGAGCAAGATTATTTTCAGTGGAGAGTTGTTAACAATGACTCCGAACCATCTTATTACGGAAGACTTCAGATACGTAGGAATTCAGAACCATGGGGAGACATCTGTGCAGACAAAGTATCAAAGCGTCATATAAACGACATCTGCAAGTCTCTTGGATATCAGTCATGCAATCCATATGTATTTGCTTGGGAAGGGCAGGGTTCAGGTTTTGTCGTTTGGGGTGAAGTCGTTCCGCCTGATCATCCTTGGAGCTTTTCAGGTTCTTGGAGGAATGTTCATTGTACAAGACAACGTGTAGTCTATATTGCATGCGTTCCGGATGCCGGTGAGATATTAAAGTGAAATGTGAAATAAGTGGTCCATGTCAAGTACTAAACTGAGCTCAAAAAGAAACTTTTAATTTTTCAAAAGGTCATATCTTAAAATCTTGTCCATCAAAAAAACACACCAAAATTACACACATAATTACTCCAATACTCGTCTAAAAACATGTATGTAACCAAGCAGTTGTCCAACTGACACAAAGCAAAATGCACTGACATGGAACAGCTTCTTGGACCACATGTCACAGCCCAATAACTGGCACCCAGCACAAGAAATCTGTGAGATTGCGTACAAAATCCTTGCACAGATGATAATTCCCAAAAAGTAAGTGGAATAGTGTGGAACAAGACCTGTTTTCTGAATAAAGTGCACATATCTCTTTTGCTGGATGCCAATTATTGGGCTGTGACATGTGGTCCAGAAACTTTTCCATGTCAGTGCATTTTGCTGTTATGTCAGTTGGGCAACTGAGTATTACTGACATGTGGTAAGAGTAGAGTATTTAAGATATGACCTTGCATCTGACAAAAATTAATATCTAGGTTCAACAGCTGATTGTAGTGTTGGACCTTTTTTGTCTACCCATCACGGTTAGACATTTTCATTCCCCGACAGATGACATCCTCAGTAACGCATTATTAAGGAATTATCCAAGGCATTGTCTTCATAATTAATCAATTAATCAATTAAACATGTTAAATGACATTAATATAATTTGCATTCTTTTAAGCTATTTCTACCAAATTTCAAATATATATTTTTTCACTTCTATATGATAGAGGACTCAAGTGTTGGGAAGTGGCGTCTTGTTAATGGGACCAACCAATATGAGGGACGAGTAGAACACAGATTTGAAGATGAAGACGATTGGAGGTCTACCTGTGTACAACCATATTTAATTTCAAATCCGAAGAAAGTCAGCGAGATATTCAATACGATTTGCTCATATCTCGGATATAAGACTTTGTTATTATATTATTTGAATAATAAATTTGGGAGTCCAACACTGTCGTCGTTTCCATTAGCAGTGCAACACGGCGGTGTTGTGTTTGAAAATGAATGTAGTCACCCATTAAGCATTCTGTGTTCTCCAAGTAAGTTACGTGTTGTACAATAATCATTGTGTACTGCAGGGTTGAGTAAAGCAGGCAGAAGGAAGAAATTTTGGCAGGTCAAAAGGGCAAACAATGTTTATCACATACCGTTACTTATAATCGAAGACCGAATTCAAAACTGTACACTAGTTTGCGTCTGACGTCAGGGCAAAGGCGTGACGTTATTGGTTGCTGACCTGCGCAGTACAGTATTTTTGGTCTAGTTGACAGGACGTCATACACAAAGTTGTCTTTTTAAATAGGGCTTCAATTATATTGCTAACAATCAAAAGCAAAAGACATTAATAATTAAAGATATTTGGATTTATAACATGTATAACGCGCGATTTATCGCAAAACGAGGAGAACCGACAAAGACGGCACATGAATATTGGAATAGGTCCGATTTTAGAAAACAGGAGAAAAATCTCCGAGGACGGGCATGGATCGGCAATTATGCTCAAATAAGAGGCCGTGGGGACCTGAAACCGGTTCACGGTGGTGACCCAACACCACACCAACCCCTCCTTCCATACAAGTATTGTATTTTCACTCTTTTCGGGTCCCCAGGTATAATAGACTTGTCAACATTAAAATATGAAAAGCGAAATTTTCATTAAATGCAACATTTTAAATGTAAAATACTACTATACACCATGAAACACATTATACAATCGCAAACAAGTACCAAAACGTGTAGCAAAAGAAATGTAAATGTAATGGTTAGAATAGTTTGTTTGGGGGCAACTATCCAGACGCAGGCTGGCCAAAGGTCTCAAACCCGGTCATGGTCCAAGTCCAAGTATCAGTGACGTAGCGTCATAGGCGCACGGGGGACACGTGCCCCCAATCGATATCATAGAAAAATTGCCAAAAACGGCTTATGCCCTCATCAGACCCAGTGCCCCCATTGTCGCCCCCCCATATGATGAATATGATGACCCACGCTAAGCCACTGCCAAGTATGGCCCCACGCTGTCAGCGAACGCATGAGAGAAGATATAGGATACTTATAGGCCTATTTCCCTCTGAATTATGGAACAAATAAACGCAAAAGAAAATAGACGCCAAACAACATTATGGAGGGACAATATTAACTTGATTAACGAATGGACCGGTGGACGTATGCCTGCAAGATACATGGATGGATTGTAAAACTCGCGTGAGGACCACATCAGCACCTAGGGGTATCGACCGGAGTCGCGGACGACGGCTAATGCATTGCCGTCCACTGTCGCCAAGTGACTTCAAGCGAAAAACGAACAACTCCCAGGCCAACAAAACACCCCCGAAGCTGAATATAAAAGATAAAAGGTTCTATTTAAAAGCATATCTCAACTGGTACTGACCGCATGTCTGAAGTTAGAAAATGAAAGTTTTGTATTTCTGTAACAATAGAGATACCAATTTTTGTCACAGAAAACAGTAAATTAACATTTTATTTGTTGTTCTTGTCAATAAGAACTAAAGGATATTAATGGGGTGTCAGAGGGGAGTTTGACCTAGCGGTGTTTGCACTCATATATTGAGAAAGATAAGCTGAAACACAAGAGGAGATCCCCAGACTTGATATAGGGGTGTTATTTTCGCCCCATGTGCATGATTGTTCTCGGGAGGAGGAAAACGATCAAACACAGATATTGGAACATATCTGTGGATCAAACATCGACAGCGGAACCGGGGGCAGGGGGGGCAGTGGCCCTCTACTTTTTGCCCCCCCCACTTTTAACCCATAATGTGCTGTGTGTAATATGTCTGGGTGAACATAAATAATCAAATCTCTATTCTAGACCCTTAACATGCTTAAAGAAAGTATACAAAATGATGCACGAAATGGCTTCAATTGGACCTTTATTTTGCAAAAATTTCCAACTCCCCTGTGTTAATACATATAGTATGTAGACCTATGGATAAACAAATTCCCCTTTTCGCTTCTGCTTTGGACACCCAACACTAAAAGCAATAATGTATACAATAATAGTGAAAACTTATCCACGAATGGCTTCAATTTGGGCCTTTATTTAACCCATTTTTGGATTTTTCAAACTAAAATTGTACACAATACTAGTGCCAGAATGGTCCACCAAATGGCTTCAATTGGGCCTTCAGTTTGCAAAAGTTTCTCACTTCTGAGGGGGGCACATCCACCCTCAGACCCCCACCCCCTGCTTTCGCCCCCTTTTCCACTTTGGAGACCCGACACTTAATGTTTACAGTAATAATTTATACAGTTAATAATAGTGAGAACTTGTCCACGAATGGCTTTAATAGGAGAACAGGAGAAAAATCTCCGAGGACGGGCATGGATCGGCAATTATGCTCAAATAAGAGGCCGTGGGGACCTGAAACCGGTTCACGGTGGTGACCCAACACCACACCAACCCCTCCTTCCATACAAGTATTGTATTTTCACTCTTTTCGGGTCCCCAGGTATAATAGACTTGTCAACATTAAAATATGAAAAGCGAAATTTTCATTAAATGCAACATTTTAAATGTAAAATACTACTATACACCATGAAACACATTATACAATCGCAAACAAGTACCAAAACGTGTAGCAAAAGAAATGTAAATGTAATGGTTAGAATAGTTTGTTTGGGGCAACTATCCAGACGCAGGCTGGCCAAAGGTCTCAAACCCGGTCATGGTCCAAGTCCAAGTATCAGTGACGTAGCGTCATAGGCGCACGGGGTACACGTGCCCCCCATCGATATCATAGAAAAATTGCCAAAAAACGGCTTATGCCCTCATCAGACCCAGTGCCCCCATTGTCGCCCCCCCCCCCATATGATGAATATGATGACCCACGCTAAGCCACTGCCAAGTATGGCCCCACGCTGTCAGCGAACGCATGAGAGAAGATATAGGATACTTATAGGCCTATTCCCTCTGAATTATGGAACAAATAAACGCAAAAGAAAATAGACGCCAAACAACATTATGGAGGGACAATATTAACTTGATTAACGAATGGACCGGTGGACGTATGCCTGCAAGATACATGGATGGATTGTAAAACTCGCGTGAGGACCACATCAGCACCTAGGGGTATCGACCGGAGTCGCGGACGACGGCTAATGCATTGCCGTCCACTGTCGCCAAGTGACTTCAAGCGAAAAACGAACAACTCCCAGGCCAACAAAACACCCCCGAAGCTGAATATAAAAGATAAAAGGTTCCGACGAGGCGAGAACAACAAAAGACGAAAATTATCTGCTTGCTATGCTGGCATGTCATGTAATAAATGAACAATCGTTTTCAGTTATGCATTGTTCATTTTAAAGAAACAATGAATGAGACAACCCCGGGAGACAACAAAAGCCGTGTTCACACAGTCGGATTTAAGTCACTTAATACCGGCAATAAGTCACTAATACCGGTTATAAGTCGCTTATTACCGGTAATAACTCGCTTATATCCGACTGTGTGAACACGACTATAATCATTTGTATTAAAGATTAAGTGACTGTTATAGTCAATGAGTTTTAATTCAGAAGCTTTCATATTTCTTTGCAGATGATACCATACCATTCAGGTTAATCGGTAATGCAACAAAAATAGCCATCGTAGAAGTCTCCAATGGCATATCTTGGGGTAGAATCTGTACTGACAATTGGAATCCTCAGCATGCAGATATTGCGTGTAGACAGTTTGGATACGATGGAGCATTGGTGGCGCTCTCCATTCCTCACGAGGGTCTAATAGATGAACAGAAGGAAGTGTTTTATAACCCCAGTAACCGCGCGGTGACAAGAAACTGTGACTGCAGGAATGAAAATGCCGGTGTTATATGTCGTGAGTAAGAACCTTAATATTTCTTGAGGTATGAAATCCGAACATTCGATAATTTGAGCATTCGCAAGCTGTGGTTTTGGAAAAGAGCAATGGCTGTGTTCATTGTGCATCCATTGTTATCAGAATGTCTGCTAAATGGTCTTGACTTCCCAAAATGCCAATTCGTCACTTCTTGTGGCGTAGGTCTTACGTACATTAGCCTACCACACGACCAGCGTAACTATCCTTTCGTTATCACCGTGATAAGGTCCGAATGTCATTGGGGAAGTAACCATGATAACGGTAAATTGCCCATAGTTTGCACTATTTTCAGTTACGTAGCAGAATATGGCAGAATAGTACAAACTTTCTGGCGGCGGAAGCATTAATATTCCAGGGGGGGGCGAATATATTTTGTGCCGATTTTACTGGGACATTTGCGCGAGAAGCGTATGAAAATATTCAATTTCACACTATTTTAGCCCAAAATGAAGGTGAATATTGGTACTTGATGGGCCACTGCCCACGAAGCGCGTAAGGGATGAAATCAAAACTCGACCGGCGGTTGACCGACGGTTCCGTCCGGTTACCATTGCTTAGAACAATAGCAACCAGACGGAACCGGACGGAACTGGCGGTCAGCCGCCGGTCGAGTTTTGATTTCGTCCCTAAACTATTTGCATTTTTATTCTTACTATACGCTAAACAGGTCTTTTTCGGGCTAAAAAGGAAAATGCACAGGGCAATTATTGCTTTATTTTTTACTTCTATTAAGATTTTATGGGTGAACTGTATCCTTCGCTTCCACTACCTATGCTGAGCAATTAGCCGATGTTTCGGGCACAATTGATCAGAATTTGATGTAATTTCGGGAATTGACCCGTGATTTACCATCATAAAGCACGATTTGTTGCAGATTTAGCAGAATGAGCACAATGAGTGTTACCCTACGTAGTTTTGGAGTTAATATACTCTGATTAACAGAAATTTGCCTTTTTGATTTTACACGTTTTTCCATTTCCCCAGTATATTTTAAAAGGAGCTAGTGATAATCTGCGTGATAATCAAATGTTTAAAACAGAGCAACCAGGCTTTAATAGTTTCTGACACCTATCTGCAAACAATGCTCACTCTATTAAACTATTTTTCAATTTTTTTAAAAATTATCATTAAAGGTGAAAATGTTCTAGTCAGCGACTGGCATGCACGCCTAATACCAACAAATAACCGATCGCATGGCTTATTTGCCGTCGAAGTCCGAACTCAATCAACTCATTGGTACAAGTTATGTGTAGCAGAGTTTCATCAAGAACCTTTGTTTCTCCGATTTAAGCAGCCTGAGTTGTGCGAAACAGATTGTAATAACGCCAGTGTAACAGATGTAGCAATTCTGCAGGATTTGAGTGATGGCTATAATGAAATATTTGCTGTTACCATAGCGACAGGCAACTGTTCAACTTTTGGATTAGTCCAAAGTCGTTTCTACCGCAGCAAAGGTAAAGTATACCTAAGCTCCTAAGTGCCATCCTGCTTTATCTCACTATGTCGTCAAGTAGTACGGCACTTTAATAACTGAAACATCAGTCCGGTGCAAGTAATCATGATAAAGTCGAACAAAGAAGGTTCTATTGTGACTTGGTACCAAAGACGGTATTGACCTTTTCGGTAAATCCCATAAACTTTTGCGAGTACACCTGCGAACTGTCATTGACGTCACGCCGATCTGCACCGAAGTGCACATCGTTTATCGAACATCGTTACTGCGCATTGCAAGTCGGCGTTTGAGACACCCTCAGGCCTGGGGTCTCACTATCCAGTGTCATGCTTCTAACATTTTTCAAACTCACCATCAAAGTATACATGGCAATAAACATGTTAAGAGTGATGGGTGGTGGTTTGCCGTTGCCTTCCACCCACACCGGAGCACCCATTGGGATATAAAACACCCATGGGAAACCCAGCACCAAGAGGTGCTGGTAAGGGTAACTTTCAGCTCCTCGGCAGTGCTAGGCACTGCCTCCCCTTTAAAGACCCATTTGTTAATAATCATGTCTTTGAAAATATATGATTTTATACAATGAATGTTGATCTTTTCTGCGCAAACTTTCCTTGCGCGATAAATAATAATCATTTCTCTTGCTTCAGATGTAACTGATGATGTATTTGGAATACACACTTCTATTGTTTCTTACACTGAGAGTTGTGATGGGCGATGTAACCATGATGACCACATGTCATGCCGATGTGATATCGAATGCCTACAGTTTGGAGATTGTTGTATAGATTACCACTCTGTTTGTTCTACAACATTTTCTGAAAACACAACGTCAGAACATTGGATTTACCCCATGTCGTATAACTGCTATTCTATCAGTGCTCTTAAGCAAAGGTCTGGGAATGCTCCGAGTCGCAACGTGCAATTAGTTTCAACTTGTCCAACGTCATGGCAGGAATCTTTCATTACATTTCAATGCATGAGTCAGGCTAACGGAATGCCTGTTTTTGACGAGTTTGGTTACAACTATCGCAACATTTTCTGTGCCATTTGCCATTACCGCAAACTCAATATGATACACCCATGGAATGCAATACCTTTGGACTCACTGGATTGTTTTCAATCATCACCATCAGCACGTAACATTGGTGGTACATTTTTGAACATAAAATACAAACGTCCTTTTTCGTTGTCAGTGCCAGTTAAGGTAGTAACTCTGCCAGATAATGACGTAGTGGTAGGCAATCGCATTCGGTGGTGTTATGATGATCATTGTACTCCGTTGTCAAATGTATCCTTGGTCAATTCATGTAAATCATATCTTCTTATACGATGTATTTGTTTCCATTACGAACATAGCGAATATTGCCAAATATTTAAAAATCATCATTGTAGCCGATGTACTGACGACGATTGGCTTGAAGTTACAGAAGCTCCCATGGACTACGAAACCGAAGAATGCAATTTTCCTCAATTTGCCAATATATATCCAAGCATGTGGAAATTCCGATCTTACTCTGCAGTAACAACAACGTCAGCACCAGCCAACGCATGTCTAATGGATGAACAATTTGATCCGACAACAAAATTATGCCGTAAGATTTCATGTAGACCTGGATTTTCTGTGTCATATTCTGGACGATGTGTTTTAAATAACGGTACCAATTTACTTATCACCAACAACTGGAATTGCACTCAGCGAAATATGATGATTTTCTTCAAAAGTCAATCATTAAATTCCCCCGTCAGTGTCTGTGTCAAGGAAAAACTAGCCAATTATTTAGATGTTGGAAGTCAGATTATGTTAGATTACGCTGAAATGAAGTTTGATGACATTGGAATAAAGTGGACAGTATTTGAATTTAGTAACACATACAGTTTTGAGCTCTTGCAGAAGATTGCAGCAGAAATGCAATCGGCTTTGATTAAACAAGAGGGGTACTTTTGTGATGTTACAGAAGTAGAAGCATTCATATCTTGCGATAAACACTCCGCGAATGCGACACTTGCATGCAGAGACACCTGGTATTCTGGGAATCTGTTTGAATTTCATAATAGCTCAACTAAACTACGAAATAATGTGGTGTATTACGTTACCAGAGATTTATACATTGTTTCAAGATCAATTATCTACTACGAAAGATTTACATTGGAGACTCAAGATTTGCTTCAAAATAACATGATGCTTGTTTGTGGTAACGAAGTGCGTGACTTTCTTGAATGTGTTTACGTAACACTAGACAAACATGAATATACTGTCGATATTAACAAGACGGTTTTGGTCTACAAAGAGCAAGACATTAAGAAACGTGACTTCTTGCAGTTGCCTGATGGAAAGGCACAAGTTTGCATTGATTCCATACCAGATGAGGTCATAAATGAAACGCCAAATTCGCTTTTGTTCAAGCCACTTGATATTGTAAGTTTGGTTACCACTTGTTTCTCGCTTTGTGGGTCCCTAGGAACACTTGCTACGTACATGAGATTCAAGCAACTTCGAAATAATATGTTTGGATACGGAATCATATCACTTGTTGCTGCGCTCTTTTTGGCTCAGGTATTTACAGTGTTTCCAAGCACTATACCCCTTACGGATACACATTGCATTATACTTGCCGCCATAACGCATTACTATTGGCTTGCTACGTTCACGTGGACGACTATCTTAGGTGCAATTCTGCTCCACAAGTTTGCATTGCATTTGACGGGGGCAACTGACGGGGTACTGAAGACTCACCTCTTGCACCAGCTGCTAGGTTGGGGACTCCCACTACTTATTGTCGCAGTGGCGGTGATCCTACATTTCTGCGAGTGTCTGCCGTCAAGTTTGGTCCCGGTCTACGATATTACTACGTGCTGGCTTCGTACTGGAAATGTGAATCTTCTTGCATTCGGAATACCTGTATGCCTCTGCCTTGTTATCAATAGCATACTTGTCACCTTTACACTAATTAAGCTTCGTAAAGCCAGACATCGGTCAAACACAATGCAACACAAGCCCAAAAATGAAAATGAATGGAGAGAGCTCGTACTTTTTTGCAAGGTAAGAAGTATCTCAAAAATCAACCTTTGCACGGCTTTGTCATAGTAGACCTAAACTGGCCACAGACATGAAAGCAAGAATTACTTTACACAGTGTTATTTGATTGGTTAAATTACCGGTGATGACCGTGGTAAAAACATAAAATTCAATACATTTACATGTACATACAGTTTAAAATATAATTGACGGGATTCCCCGAGGCTCCACGATATTGTCCTTGCACGCGTCCTCTTTTTTCTCTGAACTATTTATTTTTATTATGTTTTTATTTCCTCCCTCTTGGTTACATTAGAGCGCATGCGCATGTGTCTCAATCATTAGAGTACTCCATCTCTTTGTAATCATCAGCAAGTCTGGTGGCTCCGGGGGTGGCTCCCGTGGCAGAAAGATCTATCCTCTTTTTAGTGGACCTGGATCTGGACGTTATCCTCTGAATTAACGAGTACCCGCATCACATCAGAGTTGGTACAAACCAATGACCTCAGACTGGATTTGGCGAAATCTAATTGAATCTAATCTAAATCTAAGTGGTCCTTTATGGCGGTCTTGAAATTTCAGTAGTCTGGTATGTCTAAGATGTCGTGGGGTAGTCCGTTCCAGTGTGGTATTGTCCATGGAAAAAAGCTATTTGCGTAGGTTGCTGAGTTGACTCTGATTTGCATGTATGAAAATGGGTGGTGTCGTCTGGTCATTCGTGTTGGTCGGGTGAGATGGTCCTGCCAGTCTATGTCGACAAGTTTGTGTGTAGTTCTGTCCCGAATTCTGTACATCAGGCTAAGTCTGGTAATAAGGCGACATGGATCTAAACTTGGCTATTTTAGATGGTTGAGCATTTGTTCTTGTAGCACAACCTAGCAGCTGACCTCTGTATCATGTCTAGCTGGTGTTTCTCTTCATTTGTGGAAGGGATCCAAGCCGCCGACCCATACATCATTTTGGGTTGAATGAGTGACAAAGCTTGAGACCAAGGTACGGATGAGAATGCCATGTAGCCATCTTCTGGGTGGCCTATAACGTCTGCGCTGTCCTTCTACCATACCGTGCAGAAGTAGCTGTCCCAAGCATGGATGATGAAAAATATGACCAAAGAAACCCAGGAAAAATTGCCAGCTTTGAGTGATCCTGCGTGCCACCTTAAAAAGAATGCTTGACAAATCCTCCGTGAGATAACTCCCAAATTACATATTACAAACATTTAGAACAATCTGTTTACTACATATCAGTACCGTCCGAATTATGCTGAAGAGCAATCTCTTTATATTATTCCCACCCTAATTTATCAAACGAGTTAAGTGCAGTACTATATCCTGAGCTATCCTGGAAGATGCCATAAACGCAAGTTCTCATTTGTTTAATATATAAAGGTACGTTTTTGTCTTTTTTCACCATTTTGATCCAGGTTTCATCCGTTCTGGGGTTTTGTTGGATTGTGATGTTCCTTGCTAGTGCTGCAGATGTTGAAGCCATCTGGTGGATTGCTACTGTGTTGTCTTCACTTCAGGGCGTCTATATATTTCTCTCTTTCGGATTTAATGAAAAGGCTCGTCACTTGTGGATGGGATAATCATTGAGCATTACCCCTTGGGCACTTGAAAATAAATGAAATTAATCTAACCCACGTGGTTTTACAGAGTAAACTATATAATCTTAATATAATCTTGACTTATAACCTGATCAAATTAATATACACTCTGTATTGTAGCATAGAATTAATAACACTATAATTAATGTTATTGTACAACCATCGAAAATGTCTTTTAAGTAATTTCGTTAAATAGGCCTACATGTAAATCTGTAATCAACATATTAATCTTGTATCCTTAACACCTCACTCTTAAAATAAAATTAAGTACACGTAATTTCATTAATGCGATTGATATATTACAGTAATTGTTAAATGAACCATTTCACCAGCTAGATATAAATTATTAGGTCCGGTTATAATGGAAGTCACTAAAGAGAACAGTAATCACGGTAATACACATACTTGTTATGGCTTGAGCAAATTCATCAGGACTGTTCCATAAAACTGTATATTTTTTCATGTACTAGTCCAGGTTAAACACACTTACTTGCAGACGTTGTGATAGCTACCAGCTATCTTTCTCAATGCTACTGTTGATGTGATGATAGTTGAACAGCTGTTGTTGATCGCTGTTTGGAAATGAGCAGATAAGAGAGTGATAAATACACAAGATGGATAAAGAGACCATCACCATCAGAAAGCAAAGCACCACAATGAACCGAGACGAGGACCAGTACAATCGAAGTCATATCTTTGACGACATGTTGATGGAAAAATCGTGATCAACATCAACAACAGCTGTTCAACGATCATCACATGAACAGTAGCATTGAGAAAGATAGCTGGTAGCTATCGAAACGTCTGCACGTAACTGTGTTTAACCTGGACCAGTATATGAAAAAATATACAATATTTATTAAGTATTGCAAGGTAACCGGGACCTATCGAGTCGTGTTTATAACATGTTTACAACGTTTAAAAAAAATCTGTTTGCTGGGTATATGCTATACGGAGGCACAGACTACGTTACGTTAAGGGGTAAAATGACTTGTGAAACCGCAGAGGCCAGCTTCTGTCCTGTTCTGGATGAGACGTTAGAAATGTGCTTTGTCCAGATCAGTTTGCTGTCGACTGTGACTCCCAGGATCTCCCGCTCTTCATTCTCAGCCAGTTTAGTGGTACCAAACAGAAGATGTAGCTTGGTTGGGTTCGTCTTTCTTGATATTGTCATTGTCTCGCATTTCGATGGCTCAAACGTCACCTTCCATCTATCTGCCCAGATCTCTGTTCAGGCTAGCAGCAACGGAGTTGTCTCTAGATATAATGTCATACAATAAAGTGGAATCATCTGCGTAGAGATAGAGTTGGTCTTCATACTCACCATCCAAGTCATCAATGAAGACAGAGAACAAAAGTGGGCCCAATATTGAACCCTGGGGAACTGATGCATTGATGAAGTACTTGATAACTGGCCAGATAAGACAAGTTTGATGGAACGATCTCTGCCAGGTAGCTCCTAATCCAGGTGAGCAGCTTACCTGAAAGTCCTTTTGCCATGAGTTTCGAGCCAGGGCCGTTATGCCAGACCTTGTCAAATGCTCCTTTCGGGCACACTTTGTTGCCTCTGTCCAGGGAGTTGGACCACTCTTGGGTCAGTGCTGTGGTGTGGCCTAAATCCAAACTATCTGATATCAATCAGTTGGTTTACAATGAGGTACTTCTGAAGTTGGTTCTGTACAACAGCCTCCATGACCTTGATGATGCAGAGCAGAGAGATGGAGCGGTACATGGATGGATTAACCGTCAAATCTCTCTTGTGAATAGGGATGATAGATGCAATCTTACATTGGCTTGTGAAAACTCTCTTGGAGAAGCAAAGCCTAATCCAGGTGAGCAGCTTACCTAATCCAGGTGAGCAGCTTACCTAATCCAGGTGAGCAGCTTACCTGAAAAACCAGGTGAGCAGCTTACCTGAAACTCCTTTTGCCATGAGTTTCGAATCTTACTATAAATAGGCTAATGTTGTATGTGTGTATCTGAGTCCATCAAAGGCTCCGTCAGTTTCGATCCAAATGTCGCCAAATTCATACGGGAAATCGAGGAATATACCGAGACGGTTATAAGAAAATTTGGTTGGAAACGGTCAAGAATTGGCTGCAAAAACAGTGAAAATATGGGTAAAAACGGGGTTTTTGTTATGAAAATCCGCTGCAGCCTACGCGTCACTGCAGCTGGCCGGCAGCGCGTCGGCGCCGCGTGCGTAATGCGAACTACGCCAATGCTCGCGTAAACGGCGCAGTGCCACACGACCAGTGGACATGACAATACGGAATGAAGGAAAAATAAAGGACAAAAAGGTACATGGACGGGTCATGGGATTATGATAACGAAACAAAGAAGGAAAGAAACTAATCAGGAAATGTAAGAAAAAAAGAAGCTAAAATAATGAGAATAGAATTAAATAAATAACATGGAAACGGGAAATCACAAGCAGCAAATAAAAACAAAGCTAAAAGGGAAATGTAAGAAAGAACAGATTTAGAAAATAATGAGAACGGGGTTAAATAAATAAATAACATGGAAACGGAAAATCACAAGCTAAGCAGAAGAAACTAAAAAAGAAAATGTAAGAAGAGACAGATTTTATTTAGATAAATAAAATGTCCCTTTTCAATGATTCTACCTGTTCAGTAATTCTTGCTGTTATAGTGAACGCTCCCATTTACTCATCTAGCGGGGACCCGCGCGAAGCGCGGGTGTCCCGCTAGTAGGGATAATAGATGCAATCTTACATTGGCTTGTGAAAACTCTTGGAGAAGCAAAGCCCAAACAGCAGGCTGAGTGGTTTTGCAAGTTATGTGCTACACTCCTTCAGGACTCTTGCAGAGATTTCATCAGGACAAGTAGTTTGATCTGGTTTCAGATTCCTGAGAAGCTTCCTAACACCTTTGACCTTCAAGGCTATCTTTTCCATTGAGCATATTGCCGAATGCTGAACTTCAGGAGCAGATTCGTCTGCACTGGCAAGCTGACAGGTCTGGCAAAAAATTTCAGCTCAGTTTTTTTTGATGTATTGTAGACTTGTCGCCCATCCTTCAGCAGTGGTATATATGTCAACTCTGGTGGACTTAACAGACAGGCTAGGGTATTGTAAACAGTTTTCCACTTCGGCTTCTGCACTTAGGCACTATAAAAGATAACCACATGGGCCAATCAGTAGTTCACAGCAGCTTAGGAACAACAAAAGTGAAGGGGTACAGTAAAGTATCAGACACGTGAAATAAGATGCGTATGTACTCTACACTGTGCTCCGTTGTCAGATATGTCTCCGACTATTCCATCTGGTAAGCCATTCCAAACGTGAACTGCAGTATGGATGAAGGTCCTGCCAGTAGATATGGTTCTAGAAATTCTAGGAGAACTGAAAGAACTGATGCATTGATGAAGTACTTGATAACTGGCCAGATAAGACACATTTGATGGAACGATCTCTGTCAGGTAGCTCTTAATCCAGGTGAGCAGCTTGCCATGAGTTTTGAGCAAAGACCACAATGCCAGACCATGCCAAATGCTCCTTTTATGTCCAGGGCAATCAGGCACACTTTGTTGCCTCTGTTCAGGGATTCAGATTGGTGAGGATGTCAGCTGTGCTGTGGTGTGGCCTAAATCCGAACTGTCTATCTGATATCAGTTGGTTTCCAAAGAGGTACTTCTGAATTTGGTTGTGTTCAACAGAACCTTCAATGTGATGCAGAGCAGAGCGATGGAGCGGTACGTAGGTGGATTAGACTTCGAACCTCTCTTGTGAATAGGGATGACAGATGCAGTCTTCCATTGGCTTGTGAAAACTCCCTTTGAGAAGCAAAGCTCAAACAGCAGGCTGAGTGGTCTTGCAAGTTCTGTGCTACACTCCTTCAGGACTTTTGCAGAGATTTCATCAGGACCAGTAGCTTTATCTGGTTGCAGATTCCTGAGAAGCTTCCTAACATCTTTGACCTTCAGCGCTATCTTTTCCATTGAGCATATTGCCGAATGCTTCAGGAGCAGACATTTCTGCGCTGGCAAGCTGACATTTAGGTCTGTCAAAAATTTTCCAGCTTAGTCTTTTGATGTAGTGTAGACTTGTCGCCCATCCTTCAGCACTTGTATATCAACTCTGGTGGACTGACCAGACGGACCAGGG
Organism: Amphiura filiformis; assembly: GCF_039555335.1. NCBI lineage: Eukaryota > Metazoa > Echinodermata > Ophiuroidea > Amphilepidida > Amphiuridae > Amphiura > Amphiura filiformis. Next base: position 20,679,852 of record NC_092642.1, on the reverse strand, counting down.
TGTTGTAAACTGTTTTCCACCATTTCTTGGTGTTGTTCTTATTAGCTTCCTCAATAAGCGGTGCTTCTTGGTTGCTGCTCGTTTGCAGTGTGGTCATCATTGTCAACATTTTTCAATATGTCAGCTCTCAAATCAGACATAATAGATGAATAAACGCTGCAGTCCGTTGTTTAAATCCATAATGTATGATTTTGGTCAAATTTTAATTTTGATATTCTTTGCCAAAACTTACAAAAAAACAACTGTCAAGGAGCTAGGTTTGCTGAGTATTTTAAGCCAAAATGATGAGGTAAAATGAAAGAAAACCACTTAACCACTGTGCAGTTCTAGGGGGAATTGGCGAATAAAACTGTAGATTCTCTTCAGGTTAAAACTCTCACAGGGTATTTAGGTACACCATTTGGTATAACGATCATTGTGTGCAAAAAGTAGAATTTCAAGAAAAATTGAGGGTAACTCTGCAAACAAGTCTCATATTGTTGCTTTAATAATACTGTCATGTAACCACTTAATTATGAATAGCCTGTCAGCAAATCAATCCGTCATCAAATAAACAATGCATATGTAATCTATTTCCTCTACATATTAAACCTTCTTGAATAAATTTATATCTAAAAATATATTTTTCCATACACCCAACCTGGGATTCTGTTTGTAGATATTCAAACTGTAGAATAATATCCCCTCACCCCCCTCTCCTGCCTTTTGGACAATAGTCTTACAGGTGGCAGTGAACCTGTTTGTCCCAACAAATGTCTTTTAGCAGGAGCCTAATGAATGCTAACATTATTTTGGTATCACTGATGGAGGAGACCCATACATTTGTACCAAATAAACACTATCCAGAGAATATCCAGCCAGGGGAGTTGCAACACATGCTCTTCGTGGTATGTGTACATGTATTACAAACTTTGCCTCAGTCGTATTAAATTACTATTAGTTGAAAGTAGAAACATACACACATTGCACAAGATTGAATTTTATGAATGTTCTTAGAGTGAACAATATTATTTTATTGTCAATCTTGACAAGACTCACCAATGGGAAATTGTGACTCAATGATAATAATTGTTGTGAACTATGCATAGTGACGAATAAGATATTTGAATATTTGGAGAAAAGGAATGATCTCTAAATTGGTTAAAAATGGTGGAGACACAGAGGGCAGCATATCCATTAATGTTAATAGTGAGCTACAGTGGGTGGCACATGGTTAGCTGACAATGCTAGCTGATCCCTGTTCTCCAAGGCACCACATTGAATTTGGCCCTATAGTGCTATTGATGGCTACATAGGTACCAATTACTCTTTCTATCATACCCTGCTGATGTAATAAATTGTATCAAACATAGCAATTTTAGAGCTGAAATAATCAAAATCAAGGGTCTTTCGTAGCTCTATTTTGGTCGAATATAGGGGGGTCTATTGCAGCTGCGAAATCCAAAAAGGGGGGTCTTTCCGGGGGAGCATACCTGTGTGGTCATTTGTGGTAAATGCCCCTCCCCCGGGTTATCATTTTTCATTTAAATGAAAAACAATAACACTGTGTCAATGTTCAGTGTACAAATAGAAAGAACCATCAGTTCCTATTGGAACACCTATTGCTAATTTATGAGTATTGTTTGTAACATGATTTTCATAAACACCTATTTATTACCTATTTGTCACTCTGCAGAATTCACAGCAAATTTGATGAATGTTCTCAATTGTGCTCTCTCAGAAGCTATATTGTACATGTTGACCAATTCCCTATGATTATGGGGTGATTATGAGAAAACAAAGTTTTGATTTTTCATTTATTTTTTTTAGTTCAAGTTAGTGACAAAATATCCCATGCAAAATGAGAGGATGGCCTGTCAAAAAATCAAAACTTTGTTTTCTCAAAACCACCCTATAAATGATTACAAATATAACAAGTAAATTGCACACTAAACTTTAAATCAAATGTGAAATAAACAGGAAAAACATCTCAATATAATTTTATAACATGTATTAGAACATCAGTTTTCAGTGTTTTTCCAAAATAAGCAAAAATTCCCCATTGACTTCACATACAAAAATCAACCCTCTAAACTTGATTCCACTAAAATGAACAAAATGGGAGAATAGTCAGTTATAACAAATCAAACTTTGCTAATTGTTATACCAAAACTTAATGATACTGAATATAAATATGACCAAGTCCTAACTCCAACAGTGTCAGTGTGTCCAGAAAGCAGCCTGCGAGGAACGGAATTGGTCAGTCAATTTGAGAAAGAGCTAAGTGTTAGCCCAAAACTGTCATTGATCAAATTTGTTTAGAAGAATTTTGAACTATATATTTCATTAACAATCCTGATGAACTTATTAGCCGAAATGAATAATGTCGCTAATGTAAATGATTTTGAGCTTGACTGTTAATACCAAATTTGACCTAAATGGTTAGTTTTGAGAACAAAAGATTTTACCACTTAGGGAACAAACTAAACAATTAATGTAATCCTGTGAATGAAATTCGTTTGGTAGGGGGAGAGGGTGTTAAAAATGTTGACTACGTTTCTCATATGTGGCGTGATCAAGCAAAATCAGTCTCAAGTCGAACATATTCAATTTTCAGTTTCTAAAGGACTGTAAACAGCATTCGCAAAGCTACATTTTGCAGAAAACCCCATTGAATTTGGACAACCAGTTAAAAAGATGTATGCAGTTAAAGAGTTTCCAAAACAATAGGAAACAAAAAGAAATACTTCTTTTGCTTGGATATAATCTCAAAATCAATATTTCTGACTTCCGACTGATTTTGCTTGATCACCGTATTATGCTCTTATAAACATCAATGTTATTTTGACCCATTCCCTTTTTTGTTACAGATGGGAGGAAGGATGAAACCAAACTAGTTACGTTTATAGGACGTCATCGATCTTTTGGTTTGGTCCCTTACATACATGCCTGCTGTTTCAATATCCTCATTATTTTTTTTTCAAAAAGAGCATTTACAAATTCCACAGATAAACATGGTGTAAAACAGAGGCATAGCACCATACGTACCAACGATATAATACAAAATCATTTACACCAGATAATAAAATTTGGTAAACATCACATAATTTCAAATTATATGCAAATTTATGTAAATTCAATAACAAAAGATTTAGAGAATATGTACAAATCAAGAATAACATTTCTTGCCGTTATTGAACTTATTGTGCGTGTGTATTTATAAAACAACATCACAAAGTAAAGACAAAACCAATATAACATGACTAGTTAAACTGAATACACAACCCAAATTGCACATAATTGAAAAAAATCTGTAAATATGCATAAATGCATATTGTCTCAACTATGAAGGGACATGATTGCAGATCTATTGGTGTCATTTGAAGGTATTGTGAAGAATGATATATTTGTGTCATTTCCTAGGTTCAAAATTAAAACGGAAGATATCTGACAGTGAAACTAACATTTTGCAGACAAGAAATACAAATGTATTTTTCATTTCAATTTCAAAAGAAAAATTTCCAACAAAATATTTTAATTAATTTGGGATTTCAGTGTTAACAAGAAGTAGAACTTTTTATTAATAATTATGTAACTGATTTCAGACGTGCAACTTGAGAAATAATTATATACCACTGAAAGGGTACACAATGTGCTGTGCTTGTATGCAGTGTACCTTTACACCATTGTATTTTTACAATGTGGATAATATACAGCACAAGAAAATATATCAACAATTTTTTAAATGATTGCCTAAAATTTCAAAAAATGACTCCATACACCTATATATCAAAATGTCTGTAATATTACTATGGAAGCCTAATGAATAATCACAATTGTCAAATATAGGCATTACGGAATCACTGAAATGTTAAGTTCTGACGTTCTACAACTAAATAATCACAATTGTCAAATATTGGCATTTATGGAATCAAAGCAACTGCAATATGGTACATAATTGCACAGACTGATGAAAGTGTCGGGTAACAGACAAAAACCAACAACAAATCAAAGGCTTAGTGTAAGAAGGGCCTATCTGTGATAGCTGCCAGGTGCCATATTTTAGATGGTGTACACAATATAGAATGTAAATATTGTCAAATCTTTATATGGCAGCTATTGCAGATATGGCCACCTTGCACTAACCCCTCACAATTTTACATTAGGCGACGACAAAAGAAAACCCTGTTCTACAGGCCTGACCGAGCCCAAATTTATTAGAATTGGGAAACAAATTTTCCTGTACAAAACCACGCATTGCACATAATTGAAAAAATTCTGAAAATATCAGAAACAATTTTTTTTGTATTTCCCAAATTACAAAATATTTACAGATTTAGGTGACTTTTGGGGTCATTTAAAAACATGACCGACTGACCCAAATTGAAAGGTCTGTCCGCCGGTATATAACAGAGGTTTTTTTCGTCGCCTTAGAGACAAATATTTTACACAATTCACAAGTATCTTAAAGTATTTCTACTTTTAGAGAAATAAGCAGGTTACTTCTATTGTAACTTAAAAACATTGCACCACACTGCATGTTATTTCATTCCTAATTAAACATTTCAATCTTTGTATATAAAATCTAATTAACAACGACACATATAAAGAGAATGATCTGGCAAGTTGATGACGATTGACAATATTGACGAACATGATATTTTAAGAATTCTCAGTGCAGAATGTGACATGTGCCAAGTGCAAAATAAGTCCTTATTAGCTCCTTATTGTAAAGAGGAATGAGATAGGATGACCAATTCACTTGTTCCTGGTAGGGTTATAATAAAAAGAAAACTAGATAAATGAACAGGTGACGACAGTAATGATCTAATTGCAAGTTCAGGTAAAAAGACATAATCTAGGCTTGATCTTTTCATTATTAACATCTTATTAAAGTAAAATTTTCCAGCATTTGTCATGATATATCACCTCATTTAACACTGGATGCCATTATACCTTTGGATGATATTTCATCATTGGGCAGGAAAAACCTCTTATGTGTCATTTGGCCCCTGAACATGTTTAAAGCAAAACCTCCTGTGCAACCTTTTGGCACTTTTGTTTTAAACATGTTCAGGGGCCACAAGCACATAGGAGGTTTTCCTGCCCAATGACGATATTTTGTTAGAATACAGTGTGATTACAATAATGTATTTCTTTTTGCACCTGTTACTCCTCTTCGTGAAAGTGGGACATGTGTACATTGTAAACAGGTATATATGCACTAGAATTTCCTTAAACCACAGTTGAAATTAGCTTTGAAAACATGTACATAGATTTGACATTCTAACCCTAATTTACAGAAAGATCCTCACTATATATTTGTTACATACTTGATTAGGATTTATCTTTCTGTAGAGAAGTCCTTGTTAGAAGGCTGAGCTTTCGAGCACTCGCTCTGAAGATGGCACAAGTTCCGAAAACTCAGCCCTCTGAAAAGGACTTACTTCTCTGTGGAAAGATTAAATCCTACTTATGTTTACTGATCTACAGTACCAAGTAATTTCAAATGATGTTCCATGAGCGCATCATTCCGCAACACGAAGTTTGCATATGAATTTCTTTTGAATGCAACAGCCAAATATGTAGGTGAATAGCATAAAGGAAACTATTTTTGGTAAGTGAATGATTAAGGTAGGAGAAACTGTTCCAAACCACCCTAGTTTCCTAATTTGTAAACTTCGCATTGCGGAATGATGTTCTTGGAATTGCCAACATTCTTGTTTTCTACCCCTGTCCTTTCATTATAGATATTATAATCACTGGACAATATTGAGATAAAAGTGTACTATTTTTACACATTGTAAATTATCAGTGACACATTAAAATTCAACATAAAAATGGATTGAAGTGAGTGAACACATGGCTGTTATCATTTCAGTAATATTCTTCATACAAGTATTAATACAGATTTATAACTTCATATATAATGCATTGCAACTCACTTTGCTATGCAGGAGAACATTTATTTTACCACATCCCCCCATTGCGTGTGACATGGTAGAGACACTCAAGAAATAGATGTGACAAGTGTTTTTTCTTGCAAATTTCTGGGTAAATAACATGCTTCAGATTTAAACAATTAATTTGCAAGAAAAATTGTAGTATTTTTGATACTTTTCCTAGAAAGGTGAAATTTGTTTAGGGGGTATCATTTTGGCCATGCATGCGTACACACTATCATACTTGAGTGGTTATTACGGTTGTTTGATGTGATCATTTATTGATTTTTCTAACAAAACATTATTATAATGTTCAATCCTAGACCTGAATAATACCAACAGCTATCACACTAATAACCTGTATACACATATATTTTGTATGATTTTCGTTTCTATATCAAATTATTCATCTTTTTCTGCTTTTTTGTGGTAATTTAACTTACATTTGTGTGCAAATTGAGGGCGCTATTTTCATACATTTTTAACTTAAATTAGCCAAATAATATGAGTTATACCTTACATTTCATGGTAAAAAGTTTTTTGAAAATTCCATTGTCATTTGTTAGTCTGTTTGCTGATGTTCTAATACCATTTTATAAGTGTCTACCTCTTGTAAAGATGCAAACAAGATTTCAGATGAATAGCGTCATCATTGTTCCACTTTTCTTAAAAATGACTCGGTTTTAAATGCCTTCAAACAACCGTTTCCCCCCTGGCCCATCCCTTGGTCATTATCTATCACATCTTCATATAATAAGATATCTTATGACCAGTAATTCCAGACTAAACACAGCAAAGCAAGTTGCAAAATGTATATTTTTGTTTGGTTTTACTTCAAAACTACATTTGAACTACTGAATGTATAATCTACATTCTACACCCCAAACCTGTCTATACATAATGAGAATATCTCAAACTGGTAAAAGCTGCAGATTTGATAGCAACTATCCCCAATCATATCAACACATATGCTTTATTTTAATATACAGTAAAAATCCATGCAAGTTGGAAAAATAGTGATTCATAAATTTGTAGCAATAAATACCTATATGCTAATATACATATCATGATTAAATTTCAAATTTAATCAATTTCCTGATTGAGAAAAGTCAATAGTAATTAGTATAAACATTTCCTTAATGGCAGTCTAAAGTATGCATCTAATATAAAAGTTGTTTTAACAGGTACAAGTTACCTAATAGTCTATGTATGTATATGAAGTCAGAATATACAGATAAGGTTTTGCAGGGCTACAAAACTGAATATATAGAGTCCATGCTGTATTGGGCTATTCCAGTTAGAATTCATATGCCCTGTATGGAAGACACGACCTTAATCTTCAACACAGGGAGTGTGAATTTCAAATGGGGTTACCTGAATGTGTGACTATGTTTGAAATTTACACACCAAGGTCTTGTCTTCCACAGAGGGTGTATGGATTTCAACTGGAATAACCCATTTTGTAATTGTCTGCATGATATAATTCATCATTATTTATCTTGCAAGGTGACTTTCAAGTTGAATGGCTACCAATAAGTGACTTATTGTTATAAATGAGAGCAATTTTTACATTTAGTACTGAAATGTCCATTTACAATATAAACAAAATCAAACAACAAAACACACATGTCGACTGCTCAGTGCCAGAAGTGTGCAAGCGCAATAGCTGCCATGTGTTGATGAGTACAATATACTGTGTGTAAATTGCCAAATGTTCACAGGGCAGCTATTGCAGTTACCCACTTCTGGCACTTAGCTCAGATGTTCAGATGCAAGAGTTCAGATGCAAGAGCCGAAAAACACCATTTTAAAAAAGTTTGACAATTTTGAGGTTGATTTGTAATGTTACATTGTATATGATCTAACATAGCAAATTTTACAAATTGGATTGTATACATAAAAATTAAAGTTGAATTGTAAACATTGTTGATAAGTTATCAAAATAGGCAAGCTAATAATGTTTTCATATATGTTTTTGTTTTTCATATTGATTTGTTTTGCAAAAGCTTAAATATGTCCAAATTCCAAGCCCATATTAAAAATTCTACCTAGAAACAAAATTGAATTTTCTTAATATTACACAATATTTCAGTTATAACATTGTACATAATTATTACGACTATATATTTGAATTAAAGTTCTGTTTTACCCTATACAATGCATGCAATCACCTGGTTTTTGTGTTGCTTCCATTTACAAGAATAGTACTGTCAAACTGTTAATATCATAGAAAGGACAAGAAAATGGGTTTGTTTAGAAATAATCTGTCTCTCATGTGAACTGTACTGACCTAATAAAAAGAAAAACAAAGATAGGGTCCTCACTTGTTTGAGAGGCCACAACCTCGAACACAATTAATTGAGAAATCAATGACTGAATAAAAGTTGGTTGCAAATGCAATGGACTATGCAGTGTGAAATTGCATAGCCTTACTGCCTGACATGTTCCACTCACCTAAAGTTAGTGGCAGTTGGCATCTATCATTAATCGGTAAAAACCAGCACTGACCATGGTATATTCAATTTGGAGAGCATTATGCAAGGTTGACACCCACTTTAAACATAATCCTTTTACACAGTAAATGATGCGGCAACTTTTCGAATTTCATTCAATCTTTAATTTCTTGATTATTCCGATTTATAAAAAAAGAAGTGGAGACTTTCTGTTTTTGAAGTGTTTACTTTGATTGTCATTTTGTCAAACTCAATAGAACGCACAAGAGCTAAATCACTATAAATATACTGCATGAAAAAAGTATCCGAAGACTTAAAACAAAAGTTAATATTAAGACACTAAATCTAAATTGTAAAACAAAGTAGTCGATAGATGGAGAACTTTGTTCTGTGTACTTTGATACCTTATTTGGCACAATGCGATTTTATTCCACTTTAATTGGCTATACTCATTTGAATGACAAAATGGGCGAGTTTCAAAAGTGACAAATTTAGATATTTCTTCCTTCAATGCGATTTTTGCTATAACCTACTGTTATAGGTTCAATAAAGCCTAAGGGAAGAACACTCACTCCGTTGTGATCAATATCTGCATGTTTTAAGAGAAAAGTCGATGCAAATTTTTGTCACTTTTGAAAAGCTTTCTTATTCATTAAAATTGCTATAAGTAAAATAAAGTCATATCGTACCGAATGAGATATCAAAATACACAGAACTTAATTCTCTATCTATCAACTACTTTATTTTGTTTATGTTAGTTAGTGTCTTTAAGAAATGGCTTTTGTTTTAAGTGTTTGGATACAACTATTGCAATCCTTGCAAAAACTGTTTTTTGATTGTCTTTTCTTGACCTTCCTATCTGTGACCCTTAAACCCACTTACTGGTAATAGAATCTACAAAATGAGGCCTAAATATATTAGACTTACCTACACAAAAAGAACATATCATTGTGATTCTTGCATAATGCTGAACAGCTGTTTACTACAAACCATCCCTACAAAACCTGTCATAGCTAGGCCTCACACAGCACAGGCAGCAACCATGGCAAACTTGGTATGCAGGCTGTATTAAATTTTTTGGTACCCATTGATTGACAAGACAAGTCTGCTTCTTCAATATGCAACATTAGATCCTCTTGGGCATTTGCCCAGGATTTATATATAGTTTTATGACCTTTCATATCATTTATCTATAAATAAGGTAGCTCCTATGTTGCATTTTGCTGTAGTAGTCTTGTCCATAATAATTGGAAACTGATGGGTACCAATCATTTTGATACACCCTGCAAAGGAATGCAGATGCAGGCATCTGTAGATGGATAATGTACATCAATATGCAGCGATCACAGCAATATTTAGCAGGCAATTACTTTTTGTTTTGTAAAATAAACTTTCCTTTTCATCCCTGACTACAAAATGGAATGAAGCTATAAATTCTCACCGATTTAACATACCCAGTGATCATTTTTCATAACTTATACATCATATTTCTTCAAAACAAACTTTGAATGCAAACATCCTTGGATATTATTACCATTTTCATCCCTCACTACAGAATGGAAATGAAGCAAATTCTCACCAATTTAACATACCCTGTGATAATTTTTTCATAACTATTATACATCATATTTTTTCCAAACAGACTTTGAATGCAAACATGTTCAGTGGAATACCAATTGTTTTGTTGTAGCTCTTCTACATGGTTAATTGCACTAGTTTGTTACCTTTTCTGCTAATAATGTAGCAAATAAACTCCATAACCATAAATGTGGGGTTCTGTTTGGCTTATTGAATCAGCCTGAAATCAGAACAGACCAGTGTGACTTGATTGCTTCCCAGCCAATTGAACTCAGTCAACTTCACATACATGTATGTATGTATCAGCGATGCATGTACATATTGCACTCATGAAGGATCATGAAGCCCCACCAATCAGAGCAAAAGACTGCCATACTTCTCTGGAAGCTAGTGTAGTTTGTCATGCCATCTCTTTTGGAAAGTTCAGTTTTTTAAGTTATCACTAACAAGCTTAACTTAATGACATATGTATGTATTAATGTTGACATTTTTTTGTCAACATGGTCTAAGCACATGTGTCAGCACATGCAAAAGAATTTTAACAGAACCTGTAACAGATGATGATCATCTTTAAGGACTCAATCATCCTTCTTCTCCTCAGGTGATTTTGTTGCAGTACTTGACGACTCTGTAGTTGGTTTAGGTTGTGCAAATCTTGTCTTTTCTCTGTTGGCGTATAAATTGAAATTAGCAGCTGCTTCTGTCATATTTGGAGGCCATACTCTTCTTGGAACTGTCTTTGAATTTGTTGATGGTGCTGCTGTTGATGCTGATGATGATGTTGTTGTTGATGATGTTGATGTTGGTTTTGACACCCCATTTTTGTCATCAGATTTCTTCACATTAGTTTTGTTATCTGTTCCTTCTTTTGCTTTGGTATCTTTTGCATTCTGCATTGCAGCATGTTCCATTTTCTGTTGGAAAATTAAGACATAACGTAAAAACTCATTAGTTAGCATATGTGCTTACTATTGAGTACTTTTAAAACATGCAAATATGAAGTGCTCCATTCACAAAAGTGTAAAGGGTTTTGAGCAAATCATCAATACACATAGTTATATACGAAGGTTTGCAAATTTGTGTCTCAACCCCATTAGCTCAGTTGGTAAAGCGCCAGACTTCGGCACAATTTCATGTTTTCAAAAGCGCTTGATATTGCTAACTATCAAGTTTTTACGGTAGAAGATCACAAGGTTACAATTTAGTCATCAGGATTTATTGGTGTTGCTGTGACTGCTTTATTGGGTCTTATTTGTGTAAATAATTAACTCACTATTTCATCATTCACTATATCTAAGGCCCGGTCCACACGAGTGTGTTTTTTCCCGTCGATTACGATCGTGTCATAACCGTATTATAATATTAGTCCTGTGTGTCCGCTCAATGTCGTCGGCATACTATAATCGTGTCATCATTCGCGAATGATGAAAATTTCCATCATTGGGCCGGTTTCTAGCATGATCGTGTCGTAATTAATGATGAAAATTACCCGTGTGTACGCATTTTGTTGTTGTATTTATGTTTACTCAATGGGCTTCGTAATCGCCATAGCGTGAATTTATTACGACACAATGACGAGGTGCTGACTGTGTGGACGCTCTCATCATTTATGTATCATAATCGTGTCATAATTGGGCAATTACGACACGATGACGAAAATATGCTAGTGTGGACCGGGCCTAAGATAGTTTATTTCAAAAGCTGCATTGCAGCTTGAGTGCAATGTTGACTTAATTCCACTGAGCACATGAGGCATATCACCTACTTTCTACATCAATCCGGAAAAAGGTGGCATATATTGTCAAGTCTCTGCCCTGCTCCTCAAATTCAATGTTGGACAAAACCATGATGTCAGCAGGTTTGTGATACCTTGCAACATAGAGACAGGGGATGGGGACGGGTGGGATACAGTGTTGAGTGTATATTTCAAATTGATGACATACCCGAATCACTTCCCTTCATACTTTTGATAAAGCACATATTTTTGTTTTGAGCAAGTCTTCTTCCCCAGGAGAGTAGGCCTTTGGATGCTTCTATGATTTTTATCTTTGATGAGCATTTTGATACCAGTCATAATTCAGTTCTGACAAAATGGAGGTACATGTAAAGCATTGTTGTATCAAACTCAAGCATTGCAACTTACCTTTAGAGCTTCTCGTCTGTTAAATTCTAGCATGGCCATTTTCTGCCATACCCAATGTGGAATGTCTGGTATTGCATATGCTATAGCAAACTTGATAGCAAGTATTATATGCTGAAACATAAAATGAAGTATATTGTCAACGTTTTGATTCTTTAAAATATTCTACTATAAAAACATGGGGTTCTTATTACAACCATCTTGAAATACTTTAGAACATGGTGGTATTAATTTGATCAATAATTCAGTATATATTATTATTAAAACCAAATAAAAAGTCTTGGAATACATTGGCTGGCTTTCTGGCTTTTATAATGACCTTGTTGCTTAAGTATTATGTAAATCCCTGGGCCTCAAGGAAAAACAGACTATTAATTGTGTTTTCAACTGATTGAATGTCCCAGTTTAAAGAAGAAATAAAACAAACAAACAAAGGACTTTCTATTATCATCGCTTCTGCACAAAATGGGCAATGGTAAATTGCATAAATTGGTAATAAATTAAGATTTGAGGGGTGTTTATTTTGGTTAAATACTTGACATTATGCAAGACTGGAAGACTCACGTGTCATTGACATCCAGGTAGGTAACAACTGTGCTACAATTTGCATGCTGCATAGCAAAAGTGCTAAATTTGAGACATGATGACCAAAATCTTACCTCTAAAATAATAATGACAAGAAGTATTTTAGTGGGTGTCATGTCAGGGTAATATCTCTCCATCTGTCCAGATATCCCAAGTAAGGCACAGTTTACTATTACAGCTATCACTCCCATAACCTCCATAGCATCCTATACATAACAATGAAAACAATAGCAAAATGACAACCTTAAGGGAAGGGGTATGAACGTTTGGACAGTATTTATTGTGGGACATTAGAGCACTTCAGACATATCGAATTGCATTCTGAATACGAAGAATGGCCTTCTGATATCAAATAATTATGATTTTTTGAAATTCGCAATGTAATACACATTTTATGGCAAATCATTAAAAATTGATATTTTTGATATTTAACAGTACTTGAAGTAAACTTAATAAACATTATGATTTCTACCTAAAGTGTATGTAGGTGGGATAAAAAGCCGACGATCAATTGAAAATTTTGACCTTTTGTATTGAAGATATGGATTTTTCCCGCAAACACCAAAAAAATTAGGTCTTTTGGGGAAAAAATCCATGATATCTTCAATATGAAAGGTCAAAATTTTCAATTGATCGTCAGCTCTTCTTCCCAGCTACATACACTTTAAGACTATATCATTAAATTTATAAAATTTACTTCGAGGACTGTTATATCTCCAAAATGTGAAAAATATCAAATTTTAATAATTTGTCATAAAATTTGTATTATATCGTGAATTTCATAAAATGAAAATTATTTGATATCAGTAAGACATTCTTCGTATTCAAAATGCAATTCGATAGGTCTGATGTGCTCTCATGTCCCACACAAAATGCTGTCGAAACGCTCAAAACGCTCATTCCAGTTTCCTTAACATTTACAGAAAATTAACATCTGAAGATGCTTGTATTGGAAGTGGTAGAGATTGATATGGCAATTTCCTTTCATTGTTGTAGGAGGTGGTGTTTGGTGCAATTAGGTTGCATGTCACCCAAACTGAAGTGAATAAAATGCCTTTAAAACTTACTGAAAAGGTTGCCAGTGACAATTCCATAATGCACATGCTCACCCCCAATTTAGAAAACAAACACAATCACATAGCATCAAGAGTGACATAGAATCATGGGAGTCAACATTTGACAAATTTCTTAGAACAAAAATATTGGCCAGTGTTCCCCCAATCACATGTGGTGTCCCTCAATCAGTCTTGTTGCTCCCTAATCAGATGGCACATGCTACGCCACTTTACATGCACAAGATTGCACTAGTTAGGGTTTAACGTCTCAAGTCCCCTGACTGATAACCCCAACCAAAGCTAGACTGGATTTTTAAAATGTTCAAAGCATCACTGTCCCTGATTAGGGTTTTATCCACCTGACTGGTGAACAATACTGAAGGAGGTGCCCCTGAGACACTTTTGAACATACCACTGGACACAAGGTCTCTGATTAGGTGTTACAATGTAACTGTTGCATCTCTAGTACAAAAGAAACACAAGGTTTTCTGCATGATGAAGTGTTACAATGCAACTGTTGCATCTCTATAGTACAGAGGAATTTGCTGGGTATCTTTTGAAAATCTGTCAGGGAATTAAATTGATCAAAGGCTCCCTACAATAGATTTGGCAATGCAACAACGGAACTCCTAAAACCACACAAGATTTACTCATAACTTAATTAGTGTCTTGTCAGATATTTTTATTCCTGATTAGAAAAAGGCTTAACAAAGACCATACTTTAAGTATCCCAATAAATGGACATGTTCTCCATATGCCCAACCGGCGTCTCCCTCTCCAAGCTCTCAATCTTGATCAAAAGCTTATAGAAATGTATAACCTATCTGCCATGTCCTAATATCCCAATACTTGAATGTCTGTAATGTTGCTATGGGCAGGGACAGGCGATATGCACGAAAAAAAGAAAGAAAATTGTGCGGAGATTGGGCGGAACTTTTTTTCAGTGCAAATAATGTATCCCTGCCCATAGGAAAAAAAATAGCCAATTGAGCGGGAAAAAAGTTCCGGGCAAATCGCTTGTCCCTGGTTATGGGGAATGTTACATATCAAACCTACCTGCCATGTCCCAATATCCCGCACTCTTTGTCCAAATGGTCTCTGCATAGTACTGCACAGTTTAAATGCATCACTTCGCACTTCTATGATGTTATTTAGGAGGGCACACACAGCTGCAATGGGGAATGTTGACGAGAACAGGATCACATAACCAAACTGAATGAACATCTCTAGGTAGTCCTCAAATGTATCCTGCAGATAAATCAATCAATCAATCAATCAATCAATCAATAATCAATCAAATCCGATATGCAAGTTTAGTTCATATCAATATGTGGACTTATTTCCCAAAGCCAAACCCTCACAATAAATTTTATTATTGATTTACATGCATAAATCCACATTCAAATTTCAATCAACCCCATATTGGGCTAGTCCATATAAAATTTATTTTGTAAATATCTTCCACAGGGGGAGCATGAAATTCAAATAGAATGAACAAATTAGGCAGTTCCATTTGAAACTCATTCTTTCTCAGGGGAAGATTTGGCTTGAAAGGGTGTATGAAATTCAAATGGAGCTGGCCAATGTGCTTGTTGCATTTGAAATTTATACTCCCTCTGTGGCAGATATTTTTAGAATCTTCCACAGGGTAGTGTGGATTTTCAATGCAACTTATACATGTATGATTAATTAGACAGGTTTCAAGTTAATTACATAATTAGTCATATAGCACACTATTTCAAAAAAATAAAAACCACATGAGCAATCATTAGTTCACATCAATCAAAATGATGATTAAATAAGTTTACAAGATTTCAGGTTTTACATTGTAATTAATCATGAGCTTGTATATTTTCACTCGAATTTGTATCGTACAAATTGGTTTCAAATTAATTTTTCAAACATTTAATCACACGGTCACTATATTAGTTTATAATTAAAAGATAAGTTTCAAATCTACCAATCAAATGGTCATTCATTCAATTCAAACGGATCATCAATCAATTGATTGAGCGACTGTTTCAATCAATCACAGTGTGTTATTACAATCTCTTGATTCGATCAATGAATCAATCAGTGTGTTCAGTCAATCAATTAGTGTTGATATGATAAGTGCATAAATATATATTCGTAACTACATGCATTGAAAGCCATCTTAGCATCAGCCAGAATCAAGCTAAAATATACCAACCACAGACTACTACAGACCATTCACAATCAGTTAAAGTCCCCGTATTTTGTATGCTGTGAATTCTCGCATATTCATGAGGGCTGTTTGTTCCATCATACCGTCACGGCAGCATTGTGTGCCTTCATGATTACGGGAAAGGCCATAAAAATATACGGTACGTGCATAGCAGTATAGCCTGTCGCATTTCATGGAACAATATCGGTCCTCATTATCGGGGGATGATGAGACTTGTGACTGTTTGGAAATGGTCTGTTACTCTTTCGTCCATGATACCAACCCTTTGTCAGCCTGTAAAAGCATACCACACCCATGATTGGCTTCCTTTTAATTAATAAATCAAAACCAGCTGATGAGCAGTTGTTTCTTATCCATGATAATGTAAAGAAATCTGCATGAATCCACTAGTACTCAAACCAACATGCAAGCTCCCAAATTCAGTGGCATAATAACAGTGTCTTATAGCTAGAAATTTGGGTTTGCCTGTCATACCTAGCTACAAATTACTAGCCAGTTCTATTAGACCAATTGCGGTTCAGCAAGTTTGAACAAATATGTTTAGTTATGGCCTTATTTTGTAAATCTGATTTAGTTTACAGTTCAACAGACTTTCTCAACTGCTTTAATTTTGACTTCGCATCTATCAAAGGCATTATATGTGTCAGGAACAAGCTCCCTGTAAAAAAATGACAGGCAGACACGTGACTAACTATGAAACTGCATATGAATATCTGTGAGCAGTGTTCAAAATAAACACTTGCCCTCTTGTCCGCTTTTTCAAAAGTCATGTTGGACAAATCTGATAAGTCATGCAATTGTTCGATGGACAACAACTACATTTTACTTTCACAATCATGATTAATGAAAAAGTAAAATTTGACACCACGATTCAATGTCATTTGTATCAACAAGAATCCAAGATCTCAACCAGTATTTCCTTAACAATTTCTTATCACCTTTTCCCCATCACCACTATAATATGCTGTGTGTTGCATCTGCTAATTGTTCAGCATGTTGAATTCTGAATATTTTTAATTTACCAGTTCACCGAGTTAACCAATGGTGCCAGTGATCGAGATCGGAATGATCAGAATGGCAAATTCCGAAGCTGGCACATGTTTCCGAATTCTCAGCTGCTGAAATTTTTTTGCATCCAAAAGTATGACACATTATTGGGACAAGTTAAATATTTTATGGACAAGCAGAATCTATGCCAAGGTTGTCGCGGGGAACCACCATTTAATTTTTTCCCTTATTTCGGACATTGTCTGTGAATGCAATATAAACTGTTAGTATGAGCAGAGTTGATAACAAGTGCTCGCTAAGCAACCAGCAAACGTGCATAAAAGTTAATGTCTCCACAGCTATCAACCAGGCAATCAATCAGTCAATCAATCAATAATTTCCTACTTACATCATAGTTATTCATAGAACTTTCAGCTTCTGCCTGTGTTAATGTGAACATTTCTTGTTCTTCATCATCTGTCTGTTTAATCAAGCAAGCAATTCACCAATCAATGAATTTCTCACACTCTCAAGAGAAAGAAACTTCAACCTGTTTTTAGTTTTTACAAATTGTTCAAATTACTTTCACAATTCCCTCAGTCATTCAGTCACTAACTCGCTCGCTCACTCACTCACTCACTCACTCACTCACTCACTCACTCACTCACTCACTCACTCACTCACTCACTCAATCAGTCAGTCAATCAGTCAGTCAATCAATCAATCAATCAATCAATCAATCAATCAATCACTCATTCACTCAAGCAATCAATCAACTTACATCATACATCTTCATAGAACTTTCCACCTCTGCTTGAGTCAATGTAAACTTTTCATGTGGTTCTTCCTCTGTTGTAACTTTCTCTGTTTTCTCTTCACTAATTTGGGAATCCTCTGCTTCTGTAAATAAGTCAGCAAATTGGTAGAAATTGATTGAAATGGTTTTTTTTTCTTGCATAATGATTTCTACACAATAATACAAATATTTTGATAGCATCAACCAATATCACATCATCATGAAAGGCTGACAAACAACTGAGCCTAAACATCTGGCTTGGAAAGCATTATGTTCTGTAGAAGTGCATATGCTTTCAAGAGATACAACTTGGTGAGAGAGAAGTAATTTCTAATAACAATTATGACAAAATAATTGGATTTTTTACGCATATTGAAGCTTACTATGATTGTATCCTTTGTAAAGTTAGGAGAATCTTCAATTCTTATATATCATCTTATCTACATTCCAAGTGAGAAATAATTGAAGTGATATATCCAAAGAATTTAAAATGGCAACATGCACAATAAGATGACAGGATGTATGCATTCTCTCATTTCATTTCCATAAACATATGCATCAGTGGGATTGTAGATCATAAGATTAAAATCTTACTCATAATTTGAGCTTTCTCCATCCAGGCTGATGGTCTGATCACTATAGATCTGGTCCACTGTGTTTTCCGTAGAGATTGGATGCACTCTCACTCCACACGATCAAAGATGTTTTCAGCAGCGAGTCATTTGATTTGTTGGATATATACATGTACAACATTCATATAATTTGATTTGAAATGGCATAACATTATTGGTGGACACACGCTAATTCGCCCAATAAAGACTTAGTCACCGGCCAGTTCCAAAAACTGCTTAAGTACAGGAAACAAATTCTTTTCTTATCCTATTTAATAATAGCAATCAGATTTTGGGATGGATGTATACACAGTGATTTGATTATAACAGAAACACATAATCATTATTTGCTTTTATTATGGATGAGTAACAAAATGTTGACATAACTGTAAGTTGGATATCCACCACAATAGAATAGCTTCTGGCATTTATTTTATATCTTCTTAACTCCTCAACAATGGTCACTGACCTTAGTCAATGGACTAAATCTACAGAACTTATCCATGGCAAATCATGGCAAACTCTTTGAGCTGTGTGAAGGATCAAGAATATTTTCTAAGTTATTGTTATGCGCCAACTATAGAGTGACCACCGAGTAATGAAATAACTCATTCAACATATCCAATTATTGACTTTCCCCGGTATTTCCATCAGAATACACACCTTCTTTTGCTTCATGTCCATTCTCAGAGGGAGTTTGCTCTGTTTCTTCTGTTTCAGTATTGTTCTTTTCTACATAATGACCATCTTCTTCTATGTTGTCTTCAACTAATTTATATGTCATTTTGAAGAACTTGAGTTTCTCTAGCATGTATGGAAGAATGGCCTCCTTGAGGTTGCCAATGATTTGTTTGGTGATAAAAATGGTGGCTAAGGTCTGAGGGGAAAATGAAAACAAATGCAGAATTTAGAAACAAAATTGATTGCAAAACTCGAATGAAGTGCACCACCCTGTACGTGTAAACACCAGCAAATGTAGATAGCAATTTTACACCACTTGGATATTTCAATATCTAGCTGCGGATGCAGACATCTTGAGTTTTATTTGCCTTACTCTAAGTTTTCTGTATCCAAGTGCAGACTGACTGCATGCAGTCATTGTGTAATCTAAGTGCATTCCTGGACATCACAAGTCATGATAAGCAGCCACTGATGTTTACCTCCCAGTGGCAGTGCCAGGAATTTTTTCGGGGGCATGGGGGAGGGGGCAAAGTGAATTTCAGGTGGGGCAAAATCGACAAATTTTGCGCAAAATTGATGCAAAAAGTGGACATTTATGTAAAAGTGGGGGGGCAAGAAAAATATTTTGGGGGAATGCCTCCCTTGCCCCCCCCCCAGCCGCCACTGCTACCACCTCATAGATAACCCCCACAAGCCAATTAAATTTAATGCTTACAGGCTAAACCACACCTACTAAGTAAGAATAGCAGTCAATCTCACTAACCTGTTTAAGTCTTGTCATATCTTGTAGGTAAAAGGCTATGTAAAAAAGAGCTAAAAAGTTGTTCACAAATTGCACCTGAAAATAAAATATAAAACAGATTAACCCCAAACATCAAAAAATCTCAATTCCAAAAGCATAATGCACAGGCAGGTATCCCAAGTGATGCGATTGTGTCATCATCCGAACAGTCATATGGCAACAGAAAGCTTGGCCAGCCAAGCTACACCCCTGTGGCAAGGTAGGCCCATGCATGTCTCTGGCACCGAGGGGTCGGTGGTTCAAAACTGTACCCGAGAAAAAAAAGTTTTCTCTTCTTCTATTTTTTCTTCCTTCTTTCCTTCCCCATCGCCAAAAAGCAACTAGGGCATTAGGGTAATAATTGTGCATCCACAGGTCAAGACAATTTTTATTAACTTGCTTTAATTTATTTAAATTTGGTTAAATGGCCTTAAAATAAAGGTATATTGCAAACAGCTTTGTTGTTCATTATACATAGTTGAAGATGACCCCTTAATGTTTCCATATGCCAATCATCATGACCATCAGTCATGCATGCTGAGGTGGTAACTTGTTTTATGATATTGACATGCCGGATAATTTTAAGGAGAACCAGAATGATATTTCAATGAATACCACACAGTTGAAGCTAGGAACCATATTGCTAGTCTAAGCCACTAGTGCACTACATGGAAGTATCTACTATTGGAAACAATAAATAAGCTGAGCAGGTGTCGATTTCACTCACAGTTGTGATGTTTCAGATGTCCTTCAACACATCAAGGTTTCAGAACCAGAAAGCTGTAACTCACTATGACCAGCTCTCACAAAATGAGCATAAAGTTGGCTCCTTGCTTCAGTCTTCGAAAATCAATATTTCTTCCACAATGTCTTTTGTTTTCTATTAAAGTTTCATGATTAATGGACTCTATAGTGCCCTGGCAACTTGAAGCTCATTTTGTGGGAGCAAGTGATTGTGAGTTGAAGCTTTCTGGCTCGCAACCCTCGACATTATAAATCTCAAACCTATAGGCCTTCATATCAACTGGGTGTATTTGTTTTAAATTTTTTGATGGGGTGTGCTACACAAGCTTCAAACCCATTTTTAAGGGTAATCTTTACTCAAAAATGGTGAAATTATGCTAGTTTTATGGCATTATTAGAAACATAGACCAATGTCAACATGGAAGTATTATGGTCACAAATCTGCATGTATATACTTACAATAACAAGTTTAATAATCAGATGATTCTCGTAGGTTTCTTGTACTCTATAGTTCTCCATGTCATTTAACCAATGAGCTAACCTCTTGTAAATCTCTTCACAAACATTGATCTCAAGAGCAAGTAATATCTTTGGAAGAAAACCAACCCAACTGAAATGAGAAGAAAAATACAGAAAGTATAAATTCTCTGCAACCAAGTGCATTACATTTTGATAAAATTGCAATGTCAACAAACATCTCTCACACAAGACATAACGGCATCATTTCTTTTATGGAAAGTTGATAAATTATGTTAAATCTATGGATATTTTTTTACTGGTGGTTAATTGTACATTCATCCAGCCAGTTCTGGGTACAATTTTTAAAGAGTTACAATGCATGGTTCATTCTGGTCAAACGGTCACTCAAACCATTAAGAAATTTATCTGCAAAGAAGGAAAAAAACACATTCAAATCATGGAGCAATACATAAGTTGCAATATATAAATAAATAATTGTGACGTGTCATGTCAAAAGCAGACACTTTTGGTCAGATATTTTGCTCCACAACGACATTTTCCCCAATGAAATCGGATATTCCTAAGCGAAGATATTGAGTTCGGAAGTTATTGTATTATAAAATTGGAAATTGAGATATCGGCCTTTAAAAATATTATTGACAATGTTGAGAGTAGGAATTAACTTGAAAAATGTCTCAAAAAATACAAGATGCCAGTTATATTCCGGTCTGAAACTATCAGACAATAATTTTAACATTGATAACATCACAAATTCGCAACAAACCCAAATTGTGAAAAAACCACCCACCAGCAGATTTTTGGCTATTTCTCCATTTACGATCTTGCCCAAAAGTGTCTGGTTTTGACATGATACATCACAATTACATAAATTATAATTATAATAACATGTAATTTAAATTACATTGGGAGTGAGGCCTTTACAATTACATGCCTTATTGGCCCTCTTCTCTCTTCCTAAATTTGCACTTTGTTTTTAAGTGTATTGTGTTGCGATATGGAAATAAACTTCAAAATGTAGGGGATCTTTTGTAAGAAAACTTTGTCAGTTGAGCTACTCCTGGAGCTAAATCTGAATAAACCTACAATCCAAATCCTGTATCAAGCTATCTAGAACATAACCACTGACCCCTGTGTCTTGACCCTTGACCTATTCACCTACTTACCTAGGACATGATCCATCATCAATTTGATGATTGACCCACTCCTGCAATTCAAATATAGACAGCATGGCTGCAAAAGCTACGATGAGACAAAGGATGATAATAGGCATGGTGACGAAGTAACGGAAAAAATTACGCTTCCAGGCAGGGTAGTGTGGTTCCAACCGACCTGATATGGGACTCTTTTCCAAGTTGCCCTGTAAAAAATGATAAGTAGACACGATAATCCTATTACAAATACTGACAGCTCAGATCCTTTTGTTCACTTTTGGTCTTATCACTTGTAGCGTATGTTAAAAACCCTATGATCAGTCCTAGAACTAGAATTATGCAGTTTGCTATTAAAGTGGTCCTCACAACAAAGGTTTGTATACAACAAACATTTGTAAATACAAAGCACATGCAAATGAAGTACTTAATATGCACAAATATGCAAATAAAATGACACTAACTATACAGCACAAGAGGTGATCACACTCTGCCACCCTATCAAGTTCATTCATTGTTGCATGTAAGCTTCAAAGTGGAGTTAATGGAATTGAAAAGGCAAAAATTTAACTTTTGATGACTTTTTTAATTTTCTGATGTAGCAAATACTTACTGTATACAATGGTCTTGGGTCCTCTATAAGTTCATGTTTGTTATCTATTGTCCCCCATTCATACGCTAACTCTGCACTCCGTCTCTTCCATGATTCAAGGTATAAGGTAGCCCAGATTATATTAAATACTGAAAAAATCACCAAAGTCAGGTCCTGGCGCTCCTAAGAGAAACAAAATAGGGAAAACTTAATTGAACCAAAATGTTATCTCTTGCATCCTCTAAGTTCCATGTTTGTTATCTATTCGCCCCAAAGATGTTTTACTTTAGTAAAACCTAGATGAGCTTATCTGTATACCGCTGCGTGGCCACAAACGTAACCGTCTCGGCTGAAACATGCAGGTAAATGAATCAAAAAGGTACGGCAAGACTTTTTCGCACTAATGCACGTCAAGTTCACTTTTCAATGTGCAAACTGTAGTTAGGATAATGAAAACGACTGGTAAGCAAGTCTAAAAATCATCTCAAAATCTGAAGAAGAAAAAAATGGCGGACCGTCGCCGGACCCTTTCCAGAACTAATACAGCATATTTAGCCATTGTCAACATGGGTCATCGCCAGGAATATTTTCCTTATATAAAAAACTAACACCTCCGCTATATGGTATTTCATGATATAACATTAATGGAAAGAAAAGTGCAAATGCTTTTTGTGTTTCGAATCGGACGAGTAACAAGCTCTATGACGCCATGATGTAAACAACGTCCGGTCATTAATAATTAATTAGGTAAACCCAAATATGGAAACCTCCAAAACTATGCAAATTAGGTGTTCGATTTAATCAGAATACGATCAGCCCACCTCCAAAATTATGCAAATGAGTTGAGGCGGTTACGTGAACATGTACACTAATGCGACTCTTCTGTGATTCGCCCTTTGCACGGATCCGCCATCTTGCTACCAAAACGAGGTTCTCCCTGCAAATGCATGTGCAAAAAAGTTCATTTTGTGCCTTGTGCATTTTTCTAGAAACGCGCCAGATGGCTTTTGCAAAGCGTACTCTGTAATTAAATCACGGGTTTGACAAGCATACGCACACACAAGACGCACTTTGCGGATAGAACCTCGTTTTGAGATGACCGTGCAAAAGGTCAATTGGCCCCCCATTCATACACTAACTCTGCACTCCGTCTCTTCCATGATTCAAAGTATCAGGTAACCTCAGGTCCTGATGAGATGAAGGGAAACAAAATAATAGGAAAACCAAATTGAATTTAAATCCAATCCTTTTAACATCTTTGTCTCTTTCACAAGGCAAAGGTATATGGTAACCTAGAATATATATTGCCTATAATGTAATTAAAAACTAAATGCAAGATTTTGGTCCAGACACTCCTCATAGAAATAAAATAGTAGGAAAACACCAAATTGAGCCAATATATTTTCAACTCATTTTACTCTATATGATTCAAAGTATAATACAGTCTACAATATATTGAATCAACAAGGCCCTAATGGATTGGACAGGCCACCAATCACTTCAGTGGGGCATCAAGCATATATGGAGAGGGGGGCTTGTTCATGTAACAGCTTTGATGGGGGAGGGCTTGTCCAGGTAACAGCCATGGTAGGGGTTAAAGAAGTACACCCCTTAATTGTTTTTGGCTTTTTTTATGCTGAAATACCTTGCTTTCTTTGAAAATTTACCTGATGGTAAGATAAAATAGTGCTGTTGTGTACATAGTGCCCAAACCAGGCAAAATACACATGGCAGCTACCAAGTAAGGCAGCTATATATTTATTACCTGATCATCTGGTGTTAGGAATGTCAAGATTAGGCCTAATAAAGCAGGCCAACATAGTGCTGTAGTGTAGTGCCCTAATTACCTGATCATCTGGTGTTAGGAATGTCAAGATTAGGCCTAATAAAGCAGGCCAACATAGTGCTGTAGTGTAGTGCCCTAATTACCTGATCATCTGGTGTTAGGAATGTCAAGATTAGGCCTAATAAAGCAGGCCAACATAGTGCTGTAGTGTAGTGCCCTAATTACCTGATCATCTGGTGTTAGGAATGTCAAGATTAGGCCTAATAAAGCAGGCCAACATAGTGCTGTAGTGTAGTGTCCTAACCAGGCAAAGTACATGGCAATCTTCACACCATAGTAGTCGCATATCTCATCTGAAATAGAGAAAAAAAATTAAGATGATAAAATACATGTTGCAGTTGATGAAGAACATGTTGCAGCTTGAAAAGAGCCTTACATAAATTCATGAGCCAATGCATTTATTCTTTTGCAGTTGGCAAATACGAATTGTTTCATGCAAATTTTCTAATAATGCCAAAGTTGTATGAAGACTTAGTAACTACATGTTGCTAATCTTGGATGAACTTAGATTACATACCTCTAAAGGTCCGTTCATACTACCACCACATTTGTGATGCGTTGCTATGCAATGCAGTGCGATATCGCAATGAAGTTAAATACATTTTAACTTGGAAATGCGACAAGTTGCATTGTGTTGCGGCAAAAAGTAATCGATATATTGGCATTGCAAAGCAACGCATCGCAAATGCGATGGTAGTATATATGAACGGACCTTAAGTATACGTAGATCTGAATGCTGAATATATTGGTTGTTGAGATGAAAGGAGACAAGTTGCTTATTTCAGCATTGTTCTTGAAACGTCTACTGTACATGTATATGACCTAATTAGCACCCCTGAGAACTTGCCTGATTTACATTTGTTTCAGTGCCCCCTTTCACTTAACCTTTTTGTGTCAAATTGGATCAAATTCTTAATTATACTGAGTTGCAACATTATAAATATTTTGCATGGAAAAAGTCCAATTTGGATTTCATAAAACAATGAATAATAAGAGCTCCTTAAAATGATTTACAACATGCCGGGTCACTAATTCTCGCTATTCGCAATAAGGGGCGCCGCCAATGGTTGCGATGTAATCGTGATGTATCATGGGAAAATCGTGATGTATCATGGGAAAAGGTCGACATCAAGTCCGCATAATACGATTATTACCATGCTATTACATAGGAACACGTGACAATATTTTTTAGTTTGTCAATATTACGGTATTACACGCAAATCGATAGAGAAAAAATTAATTGTGCACATTTCAAATCACATTATTAAGTATTATTGAGTATCGATTCGCGTGTAACACCTTTATTTTGACAAACTAAAAAATATTGTCACGTGTTCCTATGTAATAGCATGGTAATATTCAGATTATGCGGACTTGGATGTCGAATTTTTCCCATGATACATCACGATTACATCGCAAACCGCTGGCGGCGCCTTATTGCGTAATAGCGAGAATTAGATTGATTACCATAAATTCTAAAGGTGTTACAAATTATGTGAATGAATTAGGAAGAAGGAGAAGAGCCTGGACTAGACCACACGCTATTCCATTTGAAATCTATACACCTCCTATAGAAGACATGACCTTAATCTCCCACACAGAGGGTATAGATTTCAAATGGAGTCACCCATTCAGGTAGACCCATTTGAAATTCACACCCACTGTGTGTAAGATTAAGGTCATGCCTTCCATAGGGGTGTGTGGATTTCAACTGGAATAGCCCAATTTCAAATCAAAGGGGTTTTTCTTTCCTATATCATCAATATTTTGCAGTTACACATTGTACTGTACCAATTTGCAGCAATTACTGGGCATTCAATCATGAAATTGAAAAACAACCCTAAAACGCTCATAAAACATAATTGTTTACCAGTATTCAGGTATAGCCATATACACAGAGTACTAGTAGCTGATACCAGCTGGTAATTTGCAATAGCCATTATATTGTAATTGATATATCTGTATTGAGTGGTATCTGTTGTATAGTCAACTACATACCAATTGAACTGCTATTAATAATGGACAGATTATGATATCACTAGTAGCTGTCCATTTGGTATGATGAATCACTAGAACTTAGTATGATTTTTCAAAAATATTTCTGAATGCAAATAATGCATACAACATGGCTAAATTATTGCATAATTTCCATCAGGTATTGTGTGGAATAAAAAGAAACCAGCAAACAAACAAACAAACAAACAAACAAAAAAACAGACTCTAACAAACATCAAAACTGCCCATACTGATAAGCTCAATGGATATGGACTCTTCTGGTTTTTCTTATATATAGCAATTTATAGGTCTACTGAATTCAAAATTTGAGAAATTACACTGCTAATGACATTCAATATTGATGCAATAGTAAGAGAATCACTCTGAAGGAATGTAGTAGTTGGCAGCATAATCATACCGCAAATGAATTTTCACAACATAGTCTTGCCTGCCGTCTGTTATTTTGGTCCCATAATGGATTGCAATCAGGGTAATTATACCGAGGGCTCTAAATTGATTCCATCACAAAACAGATCAATAACACAGATTAATGGATTTGGGTTTGACTAAGTAAGTAAAATTGCACTTTGCACATTATTTTTTATTTTCCACCTATCTTAGAACTGAATAAAGAAGCAGGACAACATCACAACCTTTAGGCACTTTCTTAGGGAACAAACAAAAATTTGATGATGTCCTGTAAACAAAAGTCCTTTCGTCAGAAGATTGACACCCTCCCTCTTCCTAACATAACACCATCCCTCTCTCTATAAATGTAAGTGTGACATGTTGAAAATCAAAACCCTTGATCAGCAGACTAATGCAGATAATCACAATTATAACACTAGATATGCTTCTGACTTTGAATATCCAAATAATAAGCTTGAATTTGGCAACAAATCTATTTGCTACCAGGGTGTAAAGATTTGGAACAATATCCCACATCATGTTAAAAACTCTAGAAATCTTAACTCTTATAAATGTTCTTATAAGGACTCTCTTATTTTAGATTACAAAATGTTAGAATAATGATAATGGAGTCTGGGACTTGACAGGCCTTTGGCCTATTTCTCAGTCATCCTCCACTATGTTTTTCAGTAATTGTACTATATATTTCTTGTGATTTTATTGTACTTTGCATATGTGGAAAAATAAATGATGTTATGTTATATTATGTTATGTTATGTTATGTTATGTTATGTTATGTTATTATGTTATGTTATGTTATGTTATGTTATGTTATGTTATGTTATGACTTTTTGACCCCCGACAAAAGGACTTTTATAGAATGTCATCAAACTTTTGATTTGTTCCCTTACATCACACAAGTAGTTTTCTCCACTCTCTTTCTTGTGCATTTCTTTCTTTATATTCAGTCCTATTTTTGAAAAAGGGTGCTTAAAAGGTATTTATATCAAGTAACACGTTTCTGACATGTATCCTGTCAAAATTAACTTCAATTTGAAGTATACAAACCAAATTGCTATTTCACTTGAAATCATACATCCCCTATTAATCTCCCACAGATGGGCCTAGTGAATTTCAAATGAGGTTACCTGAATGGGTGACTCCATTTTGAATTTACACTCCCTGTGTGGGAGATTAAGGTTAAATCTTCAATAGGGGGTGTATGGGATTCAAATGGAATCACCCAATATAGTGACTTACCTAATGGTTGGCTTTTGAAGAATGCCTGTACCCAATTTTTTCTGAGCCTTCTAAGATCGTCTGTACTATGAAGCGGGAAAACTTGGCTGATGATCCCTTTGGACAGGAATTTGGGAACTAAAAAGACAAAAAAATGAAATATTATTAAATATGATTCAAAGAATGAAAATTAAGTATTTCTTTTGTCGCAAATACTGACATATAACCCATAATTATAGCCACAATTAATGCTCAACTCAGCTGGCTCTAATATATATACACATCATGAAATATGCACCATAGGTTGCAATCCCAGCAGTTTATTGAATACACTGCATTAAGGTATGGGAAAGGTAAAATTCTTTCTTCATGAAGTCCATTCATAAACAGTATTAACATTCATGAGGTAATGAACCAATGGCAGCAGATCTTTGGTAAGTGTGTTTCATGCATTGATCAATGCACGGATATGAAACTGTGTTCTTGGAAAATTTAATTGCTAAATTGCCCCGTAGTGCTGCCATTTACCCCTCCATACAGTGATGGTTGTAAAGTACATGAAATGAGGTCAATACATTTTAGATAACAATATGGAAAAGCCAATTTCAACTATGTCCAGACTATAGATAATGCTATGTGTTAATGAATTTTAATGAGTGACAAATATTACTTTTTGCTTGATCTCATCACAAACATGCATCATCACTTTACATTAAAAATCCTGAAGCCAGCACAATACAACATTCCTGCATCACTGCTCCTAGTTATGTTCTGCATCATTGGATACTATGGGATTGTCATGGCAACCTGTGGCTCTGTATGACATCATACTCATCTAGGGTCCTCCAATTGCTATGGTGATTTTGAAATGATACCATCAGACCAAAATTAAATTTTAATTAAGTGGGTAGCATAGTTAAATTTATTAGTGGGGATGTAAGGAATGTCAGACAAGTATCCTCAGCAGATTTTTATTACTAGTAAGCCAATAGAGATGAAAATGATACTGTAAAAGTGGTAGTTTTTGTGAGCACATTTTTTTTCTATTTTGCCGATTCTGGACAACTCTGCTTGTTTTGTGATTTTCAGATCCTTACATAGACCTACACATAACATAATATGTGATGCAATCAAGCTAAATGAGCATGATGTCGATCAAAATCAAATTCAGTGTTCAATTGCATTAACAGAGCTTTGTATTGCCGAAAACCCCATCATAAATAAATTTACGGTTATAGAGATATGACCAGTTTAGTGTTGCTCAGAACAATAAAATACAAAGGAAATTGAATACTATTATTGGCTTTATCTCAAAATCAACATTCTTGACATTAACAATAACAAAGCCATTTGAAGCCATTTCTTCAGGGATTCTTTTGGCTCTCACCTTAAGACCCCATTTAATAAGAAAGGTCATATTTTCGCCCAATGCCCCCTAATTTAGGTCCAGAACTAATTTTTTGGTTTATTTGTTGATACTATGCTCTTAAATGATTTCAAAAGCACAAATACTTTTATTAGGAGAAGTACATAAATTATTTTCTGGAATTCTACTATTATTATTCTAATTTAAATGTTAAAAAAATCATTTTGTTATTTACATCTTAATATGTGTATTTTAATACATCCACCTTACACAATCCTAAATATACATCCCCTCCCTACACACGTATCGGTTGTTTGATGGTCTCATTTATTAGTTTTTCAAACAAAACATCATGTATAACCAAATTTTAGGCTTAAACAGCTAAAAGTGATATCGTGCTAATGTATACAAATGCTTTTGAGTCGTTCTCAGCTTTAATGTCCCCTCTTTTACAAAATTATTCACTTTTATTGTATTTTTAAAGCTTTTTCGGATATAAAATGTGTCTATTAATGACAAAATTGGTGGCGCTATTTAGTTACTGGAAATTACCCTTTCAAGCTTTTAATACAAATAATTCCTTTTATTGTTTGATAAAATATGTTTATAAAATTTCCTTGTTGCTTGTTTCACCTCTTCCAGCTGTTTTGGCGGTATTAATCACCTAACCCTTCCAAATAAAGAAATATGATTTAGGATAAATAGCGCCATCTATAGTTTGCATTTAGTTAATAATGAAGCCAATTCTATATACATCAAACAGCCGTGGTACACACACCCACCCACCCCAAACACCCCTACATGCAACTAAACACACGCACTCAATACCCAATCTTCTTTCTATAAATGATTTAATTTTTTTATCTATCCAAAACAAATCACTTTAATTCCCGCACAATTAGATTACCAATTATAATTCATCATTGGCATTTGCAACCAAATTGGCTTTTATCAGCTCCCAGAAGACCTCTAATGTGATTTAATACAGAAGTGTCTGTAACTCTGTTCCTAAACCTTGTGGGTGGTAAAGGTTCATTAGTATTGAAGTTCTTGATCGATCACAAATAGAGGAGCAACCTGCACACATTACATTAAGTGGGGAAGTGCAGTCAATTCCTGTAGCATTTTCAAGCTATTTAGCTATGAGTTGCTAGTTTAAGAAAACTGGTTAAGTCAAGAGAAGGGTGTTTCTTCACAATTTTCTCAAATATCTATAAAAAGGTGCTAAAATTAAATAATTTGAGCAAATTTAGCTACATTTTAAACAAAAATCACTTCAAATTCCTGAACATAAGTCTATTTTTTAAGCTCTTCTGCATCAAATTTGGTTTATTTGAGGGTAATTCCCAGCCCCCGCACTCCGTGCATCCGCAGGTATTCATGTGCATCGAAAAATTCACAAAATAAGGGGTGTTTTCAGATGAAGAAACACGATTTGCGAAACACAAAAAAAGGGGTGTTTTTCATGAAATTGAAAAAAGGGTACTTTCATCAAAATATCATTTCTCTTGCTAGAGGTAATATTTTATTATATCTTATGTGGTTTTACGAAAATATCCCAGTTTCCCAATTTTTTGTTCTGCGCATCCGGTGTGCACCCGGTCAAGTGATTGAAGTTCATACATTTAGCCATGGGGCCTGTGAGCCAACCCTACGCGTTTCTGCCAGAAAAGGGTATATTGGAAATATCGTTCGCATTTTAGCGAAAATAGGGGTATTGTTGAAGGGCAAATAATTAGCGAAATCGCCAAAAAAAGGGGTGTTTTCCCCTAAAAACTTCGCGCAATGAGATGCAAAAGGGGGTATTTTTAAAGTTCACCGACAAGCATGATTACCCGTGGATGCATGGAGTGCGGGGGCTGGGGGGGGGGGGTAATTTTTTCACCATCTCATCAGTTGCATATCCCCATCCAATGCCAAATCAATTCCCCCTTGGCTGTAAGTACTCCTACTATTCCTCCATTTTGGTACATTTCAATGCACAGAATACAATAACAAAATGCTACCAAAGGCAGTTGAAAATGGTATATAATGCTATGTTTAAATGCAAATGGCATAGGGTACAGGTTTTGAAATTGGTCTACAATTAAAGGTAAGACACTTAAAGGAGTATTTCGTGATCCTAGCATCCTCTATTTATGTCATTTTTCATTAGATATCCACGAAAAAAACCTATTCCCAAAATTTCAGTTGATTCCGATTTTGCGTTCGCGAGTTATGCATGATTATGTGTATTACACTGCTCCATAACAATGGCAGCGTTGTAATTTCGTTCTGGTGCACCAGAACGAAATTCAAATTTCACGATATCTTTGCTAAACGATTTAATCTGCAAGAAATATTTTGTACATAAACATTATGTAGCTAGAGGTTTCCAGTGATATAAAAATCTCAACTTTTTTTGAGAAAAGTGGGGGGATGAGGCTGTGGATCACGAAATGCCCCTTTAAGAGTCAATTTCAAACTGAAAAGTGGACTGCTGATTCCATATTACACCCACAGGTTTTGTCTAATTGAACAGGTACATAGCTGTGCCCTGTCAATTTGTGTTTAAGAATTAATTTATTGTAGGGTTGAGTTTATCATACGAGGCAATCACTAGGAGCGTAGCAGTTTTGCGACATAACTTTCGTCGCTTATCAGAAAAGCGATTGCCAATATCTGATCAATAAGTCGCTAGCATGCTTCAGTGTGCATGCATAACCAGTTGACTCAAAACAACTTTGCTGCTACGTTGTTTGACTTCCTGCTGGTAGTGATTGTGAAAATACTACTATTCCAGCATTTGCATGATCACTAGCAATTTTTTTATCGCACATTGCGACTGCTCATATGACATGCCATTTAAGCTCTTCAGCATTTCCTCACAAAACAGGCTGGGAAAAATAGGAATACAGGAAGCTTGTTCTCAGGACACTTTGCGATTTGGAGGGAATTTTTGGAATTTGGAGGCAAGTTTTGCTTCCCCATGTAAAGGAATGAATACATAGGAAATGTTGCCAGCCCAGCTCACAAATTTCATGAGTGACTCAAAACTTTTATGTCATATGTTATGAAGAAATAAATGGCATTAAAGTATCTGATATGCAATAAAAGTATCATGATGACCCATTTTCAAACAGTCAATCAGGACTCACTTTCATATTTACAAACCTAAGTGCTACATGTACTTAATATGATAGACTTGCTACAAAAAAACAGAGCATCAATATTTACCTATAGCTTGGCCTTCTACCAGTTTAATTTTGCCCAGTCTATCACCAGACTCAGCTCGTAGATTTTGCAGCATATGTAATACTATCGCTTGCCTCTCCTGAAATGAAAAACAAAAAAAAACAAGCAAAAGTGGGTTAACCATTTGGAATATGAATGAAGTTGCTGCAATTCCATGAGGTATAATATCTGAGACTGGATTTGTAGACATAGGTAGGTCCCCATTGTTATATGGTCTAACTTCAATTAACAAAATCCTGTAATGAAGCAACAAATGGTATTGTGTCTTTCTTGTATTGTATCTCTCTCCACCTTCCTTCCCTGTCTCCTTCTCTTGCACTTTTCTTTCTTTACTTCCATCTCTCCACTTCCCTTCCTCTAGCACTCTCCCTTCATATCATATTCTCCTTTCTTCCTCTCCTTTTTCCCTTCCTCTCTCCCTCTTTTTTTTCCTCTTCTCTTCCTCTCCCTCTCTCTATCCCTCTCTCTTCAGACTACATAATTGTCTCCAAACTGCAATTTGTTATATAGTTGTTTATTGCATATTAATGTAGGGCATATTTTAAAATTTAAAATGCATAAGAAGGAAAACATACAATTGTTTGAGATGCGTCACTACATTTTGTGTATACAAGCCACTTTAGATCACACGCTTAAAACAGCAGTCACTAAAAATATGAAGACCTATAGCTATTGCATACATAGCAGACAAGTATTCATGGTAATATGCAAACTCAGGTGTACAATTAAATAATTTACCAGCTATTTATAACAGTCGGCAAAAACACGCTTGGAAATGACCAATATTGATGGGCAGTTAAATCAAGGAAAAGGGAGATATATTATCCTCTTTGTTAAATAGATAAGTGAAGTCTCATCCTCTTTCTTCCATGGTTACAGGAATACCACAATACAGTAGTACCACCACTAAATCTCCTTGATTATTTTTGCAAGCACAATTAGGTTAATTAAGTCTACAAACTGATTATCAATCTTGAAGTGGCTTTATTTTCTCCTGGCTAATTTTCTATGTATATTTATACTTGTACCATGTGCGCCCAACTACAAAATCATGCAGGGACGTGTTGCAAATATATGGGTCTCATTTTCGGGTATCTATAACAATGACCTGTGTTTAAGATGTAAAAATTGGGTCTTTTTTTTCAAATTGCCAACAAAAAATATAATATCATAACTGCAGCCCAAATTTCAAAATGTTTTGGCTTGGTTTTAGGAAGTGCAAAATAAAAACACTGCAAAAATTTCCTGCTATATGATATCTGGCAAATCCTATCCATTTTGTCTAAATTTTGTCTACATCCGAAGTTGTTATGCATCTTTATGTGCAGTCTATACAATGACAATGATTATATTTGTTAAGAGAATCATATATTTGCCTTCACAAGCCTTTTTCTCCTGGAAAGCATTTAGTGACTTGTATTGCTTTTCAATGTACATGTCATGGCTACAAAATTTCATTAGACCAACCTTTAATAATATTTTGAATTACCTTTGCAGGCACAAGAACACAATAAACCTGCTATAATCATGAATGGAGAATATTAAATTTAGAGCTCAAACCTTGCCTTCAATAAATTGTGCTATTCCAGATGAAATCCATACCCCCTATAGCAGACATGACCATAATCTCATACACAAGGAGTGTAGATTATAAATATATCACATTTTAAATTCTCACTCCCTGTGTGGAAGATTAAGGTCCAATGAGGGTGTATGGATTTCAACTGGAATAGCCCAATACACCTTCCCTGATGTACAGTGCTAGACAATTCTCACTTCCCGTATCAACAATAGCCATGTTTAGATGATCACCTACTATCAATGGTAAATTTACCTACGACAAGCAACTTTTAACAGCTTTTGATTCTTAAAGGAAATGCACATCCACAAGATTTCAAAGAGCGTTATCTGGGTCGCATCACTCTCCTTGTTGGAAGGAATTGAAAACACACTCTTTTCATTTTATTTAAGTTTAATATAAAAATTTTATATGGCAACTACACGCAAGAATACATGCATTGTGCAGCAGTGATCACACACACCGGCACAGTATTTTGCGTTCACACGCATGAATAAGTGGATTTGCCAACTTGATAAAAATGGTTACAAAAGAAAAGTGGATGTAAATTACATCAAACTATAATTTTAGGTTCATATGTTTAAGATGAAAAATTGTATTGTGTTGAGACCCAACTGTGTATCTATCACCCGATAAAAAATGGTAGATACCATTATTTTCACCAAGGACTGCCTTTTGAGGAGAGAGCGACAGCAATTGCTCTCTACTGCTCTCCTTAAATCTGATATAGGATAGTGATTTTTAGCTCTCCTTAGTTGACCATTCTCTGCTTACATTCAATAATTTGTAAATTGCTCTTTGCTCTCCTTGAAGGTTCTAGAAGAGCAATTTACTGCTCTCCTGCAAATTCCAAAAGACGGTCCCTGTTTCACATGCAACAATTTGGCATCCCGCCTTGGTGCTCCACTCAAAATAATGATATATTTTATATCAATATTACATAGATACACAGCTGTGTCTCAAAACAATACATTTATTCTCTTATTATTAATAATATTAATTCCCATTTGCATTGATTATGTTACATGGATAAAAAAAGGTTTTTGACCGTTTGAAAGTAACAAAATGTCAAAATATCTTGCTCTTGTTTACCAAAGCCCACATCAGCTATGGGCTGATGCCTACATATATACAGCAGATATGCACATATCATTAAAATTTTAATGGCAAGAGTAATAAAATAAATGCATAATATTTTATATTCCAACACCAAAATAGTAGTTTAGGCCTACAGTTTGCTACAGCAATCACATGATATTTTTTTATACGACATGGCATAACTGGGCATTAACTACATATTTTGTAAAAATCATTTAGAAGCTGCTGATGAGGAAGCACCCAGAAAGCGATTAACCTCCCTGCTGAAGCTGGCCCTCGATCTAAACAAAAGATTTTTTTTGGGGGGGGGGAATTTTCTAGTTTGTTCTCCTCCAATAATT
Source organism: Amphiura filiformis (assembly GCF_039555335.1). Lineage (NCBI taxonomy): Eukaryota > Metazoa > Echinodermata > Ophiuroidea > Amphilepidida > Amphiuridae > Amphiura > Amphiura filiformis. The sequence goes on along the minus strand of NC_092642.1, from coordinate 20,643,988 downwards.
TGTGCCAATCTTTTGAAAACGTACTGCTAATCTTGTATAATTCTTTCCTTGTATTTAAGAAACTTGGATGACCATTTACTTACGTGTGAAGATTGGTATATAGATGGGTCACATTTTTCAAAATTTTCTCAAAATTTTCAGGACATTTTGCTCAATTGTTCAGTATTTGTGTTTATTACATAGATCAGCATTTTGTCATTTTGCCTAATTTTGTGATGGATATTGTTCTTCTAAGTAGAGTTCTTTGAAAAAAAAAAACACAATTTTTAATACTTGCTAATATAAATTAGTCAGTTTCATTACAAAATCATGATCACACACATTTTTTTAGGTATGCCAAAGTTGACAGAAATCATACATCCTTATGTCTGTACATATATCTCTGATATTTTACCAGTGAAAAAAATTATTATGCAAAATTTAGGATTTATGGTATCTGCTTTAAGAAATACCTGCAAGCATGTTTAACACAGAAACATACCTACCTCTAAAATCTATCATTTACTGGAGCATGATGATTATAGGATCTTTTTAGGATTATAAGGAAAGCTTACTTTTACTTTATACTCATGCAGACACTGAATTTGTGAGTTACACATGCATTTACAGTGCCCCAATGCCACTGCGATATGATTTCTGTCTGTCAACACTGACAGAAATTATACAAATTGGATGTCTGTGTCAGATCCAAATCAGCAATAAAGCTTGTGCACACAAACATTATGTAGTTTTGGATGGTAAAAAATCTTATCCTTTCTTTTTGAAGTTGCGGGATGAGGCTGTGGATCATGATGTGCATCTTTAACAGGCCAGACTCATTATGTGATGGATATTATAATGATCATTGTGTAATTATTGTCTTCCAAACCCTGATAATGAGGCTCTAGATAACAAAGTACCCCTTTAAGAGACCAGACTCATCACATGATGGATGTTATCATAATTATTGTGTAATTGCTGTCTTCCAAACCCTGGAAATGAGACTGCAGATAACAAAGTGCCTATTTAATAGACCATGTGACGGATATTATTGTGATTATTGTGCTATTATTGTTTTCCAACCCCTGGGAATGAGGCTCTAGATAACAAAGTGCCTCTTTAACAGACCAGACTCATTATGTGATGGGTATTATCGTAATTATTGTGTTATTAGGGCTCATATTGAAATTCCCTTACACAGGAAGGTGTGCGCCATCCTGCAGCTTTCCTGTGCTAGCCTTCTTTTGTTAAAATCCTGGGCAGGGTGTATCACTGATGCATATTATCCATCCGTTTTATGACTGAGCTTTCCTGAGGCGCGCACTTAGCGAGGGGAATCCTGCCTTCTTTCTGTGTGAAAACGTGGTAGGGTATTTCAATATGAGCCCTTATTGTTTTCCAACCCCTGGGAATGAGGCTCTAGATAACAAAGTACCCCTTTAAGAGACCAGACTCATCACATGATGGATGTTATCATAATTATTGTGTTATTACTGTCTTCTAAACCCTGAGAATGAGGCTGCAGATAACAAAGTGCTTCTTTAACAGACCAAACTCGTCATGTGATGGATTTTATCGTGATTATTGTGTCATTATTGTCTTCCAAACCCTGGGAATACAAACATCTGTTTTCCACATATATTCAGATTTAATCTTGCATAGAATACACATGCATGGTATTGTGTTTTTGTGTTTCATGGTTAAGTGCCCATACACAAACTCATTGATTTTATATGAATTGGTTCTATTTTGAGTTACATTCATGGACACGCAAGTATTTTCAGAGAAAAATAATGCAATTTATGTACAAAAATAACACAATTTCTTAATTATAATTGCTTGCAGGCCGGGGAGAGCCAAATCATTCTAAAGATTCAAAGTGTTTGAGGGCCGAGTACAACTTGTTATTTATTTTCCGATGTATAGTATTTTGAATAATTGCTTGAGTACTTTGAGTCAAAACCACTTTGTAAATTTATGATTCTTACATATGCTTGCATTCATTAAAAACAATTTTTTTAAGAAGATGCTATCTTCAGTAATAAGATGACTCTTCAGTAAAGGTAGTCTTAAGTTGAGAGCTTTATATGTACATAGAATTTTTTATGGATTTTTTCAGTAGATAATACTTTTATTTTTGATAAAACCATTCATTTAATTAAGTGCCAGCTTTAGATATTATTCGCCACTACAGCACATTTTGTTAGTGATCTGCAGTAGATAGTATTTTGAATAAGTGCCATCAAAAGTTGCCACATTCTAAGCAAGTGCTATCTACAGTAGATATCATTTTGGTTATATATTCTATCTTCAGTAGATAGCATTCTGAATAAATACCAACAAGCCTAAATGCTATCTATATATGGCATTGGGTGTGTTCTATCTTCAGTGAAATTATGCACACATAAGTATATTCTAAATATACAAATGCTATCTACAGTAGATAGCATTTTGTATAAGTTCTATTTTCAGTGGGTAATATTTTGAGTAAATGTTATCGGTAATCTTATCTTAAGGAGATACTACCCTGAGAAAATGCCCTTTATTGTAGATAGCAGTTTGGGCAAGTGTTATCTGCAGTAGATAGTTTTTTGAGTACATGCTATCAAGAGTAAATGTGACCATCCACCACAAAGGGGTCGTAATGAAGGCTTTCTTAACATATTTATTGACTTTTACACAGTCAAAAATGCTATCTACAGTAGAAAGCATTTTGGGTGAGTTCTGTTATCAGTAGGTATTATTTAAATGCCATCTTAGGGAGATAACACCCTGAGCAAATGCCTTTTATAATTGTAGATAGCTATCTAGGTAAGTGCTATCTTCAGCAGATAGTTTGGAAAAATGCTATCGAAAGTATAATACTCTGAGCAAATACTATCTATAGAAGATAGCCTTTTGGGTAAGTTCTATCTTCAGTATTTTGAGTAAATGTTATCTTAAGTAGATAGCACACTGAGCAAAATTAATAGTATTTGTGGTAAACTCTTTTTTTTCAGCTTCAATAGATAGTAATTTTAATTTAAAAACAATTTATCTTTAAGTCCCAGAGGACAACACCATTTTCATTGTGTAATTAGGTAAATGTTATCTTCAGTAGATAGCATTTATAGAAACTATTATAGTATTCTGAAAGTGCTGTTTCTTGTAGAAGGCATTTTACACTAAATCACATCTCTTATTGATATCTTCAGATCAGTAGATGATATTTTGAGTAAATGCTATCTAAAGTATATAGCACTCTGAGCAATTACATAGAAGTTTTATCTTCAGTAGATAGTATTTTGAATAAATGCTATCATATTCATAAGTAGCCAGTGCACTGAGCAAAATTAATAATATTTGTGGTAAGCTCCATCTTCAATAGATCACTTGGCATGTGACGTCATTGCCCGGCAGTATGCGCGCGCATTATGGCAATTTCCATTGTTCTTTGCCCTGCAGTGTGCACACGCATCGTAGTTTGCTAAGGGCACGTGCATTTTAAATCGCCCGCCACATTTCATATACTACAAGAAAGCCATTGAACAGTGTAGCGGCTCGTTCAAGCATATCGATAGACGAGTCCCTCGCCTTTGTTGATAAACAGTGATGTCAAGTGGTCTATAGTAATTTGAATTTAAAACTATTTCACTTTGTAAGTTTTCTTATACAACACCTTTGGTAAATGCTTTTTTATTTACAGAACCTATTCTAGTATTCTGAAAAAGTACTTTTTAGTCGCAGGCTTTTAGACTAAATGATTGTTTTCATTCAAGCAGTTTGAGTGTAAATTGTCTTCTAATTTAAATAAATTTACCACCAGGCCATGTAGCCCTTTAAAATTGTGACACACAAATCAAAATAATACATTAGTACTGTCATGCCTTCAGTACATAAAATCAAACCAATTCAATTAAGTCCCTAATTTAGCCTTTGTATGTCTTCTATCCCAAACGTAATTATCAATAACAAGTTATCACATGTTACACTGTGGTACAAGCTCTCTTCTGTCAATACCACTTTCCTACATACACTATGTACATATCATTGCTCTAGCCTGTGTAATTACAATGTGTCGATTGATGAATTACTTCACTACATATAATCTGATCAGACAAGAGTCCCTCTGTGGTTTAGAGGAACATTCTGATATATCTATATAATAGATATGCTTGTGTGTCTTTTTTTGAGTACAAAACTAGCTTGTGTGTCGATTTTTTCTTGTGTGTCTAGGCACAGAGGTAAGCTCTTGCAAGGGGGGTGTAGAGGGGGTGTAGAGGTCATTTTTAAAGGTATTGAAAAAGGCACACAAGCAACAACCAGTCTGAACAACAAAAAAGACACACAAGATGGAAAAAAAGACACACAAGTGGTCCATCAGGTGTCCGTCACATGTCCGTCTGGTCAAACAGACACACAAGAAAAGTCACACAAGTCTCACAGACACACAAGTATACCGGGGTGCGTATGTGTGTCTGTCTGTGCCTATTTTCTCGAAGACTAGGGATCAGAATTTAATCCTGATAGTTATGATATATGATTTATACAGGAGTTCTTCTTCAGCTGAAGGGAACGGATAGCAACGTTTGCACAGTATTTCTTGTGGGACACAAGAGGACACATATCGAATTGCATCCTGAATACAAGGAATGTCCTGATGATTTCAAATAATTTAGATTTTTTTTAATTGGCAATATAATACAAATTTTATGGAAAATTATTAAAAAATTTAAAAAAATTTTTTTTGATTTTTTATATTTAACAGTCCTCAAAGTAAACTTCTGAGGATAAATCTGAGGATATGTACTTACATGTAAAGTGTATGCAGCTGGGAGGAAAAACTGACCATCATTTAAAAATGTTGACCTTTCATATTGAAGATATACATTTTCCCCCCAAAGACCTAAAAATTTCTGTTCCCTTAAAATGGTGCAATACACACAAATATATAATAAATAGCAACTAGGGGTTGCAGCTAAAGCTTGACTAAACCCTTTAAAATACAATAACATATTAACAAAATAACACCTGAAACCCTGATTTAAAGACTACACATCCACTACCCAGTCCCGTACGCAAGGTGGGTGCAGCCACAAGCCCCCAAAAGACCACTTTTCATGGTCAAAGGTTCTAATTAAACAGAAAAATTAACACAAGAGCCACTTTTTCATTTAGGGAGTGAAGTCTATCTTTTGCAGGCAAGCAATTTGTTTTTGTGAAAATAAAATGTCCACATTTGGGGAATTCCCCACCACCCACAAAAAAAAACCCTGTGTACGGGCATGCAACTAACGGTTGATTGCTTTGGCCCAATTTTTGCAAATGATGATTGCTTCACTTCAACCCTGATGAAGGTCTGGTTTCTTTAGATTAAGTAATAACATAACAATCCACTGCTGAAAACAAAAATATTGCCACTTCCGGGAAATGCCACCAAAAAGTTTTGTGGCGAAAGCACTTGTAATCAAGCCCTGCTGCTGGCAAAAGCTAAAGACATGAATACTCCGATTTAATGGATTTGTCAAGCAAAAATGTTTGAATTATTTATCTACATTCCTAAAAATGCATCTATTTACCATTTGAATGTTATTTGCAGAATGATGATAATAATTTCAGTTTTGTCTTTCTGTATACACCTGAAATCTTTTATTATTGAAATGGATGGGAACATTTGATTTGATCAAGCAAAATCGGAACAAAAACTGAAAAGTTTGAAATTAATGCTAGCAGAAGAATATTTCACTTGATGCATTGCCATACAAAGCTAGAGACAAACCCAGTATACATTTTGTAATATGACATAAAAGCACAGGTTGTACACACAGAAAGGTGAACAGTATGCAAGAATTGATTTTCTGTGACTTGCCTGCAAATATGCATTAAAGGGGCATGTCCTGAATGTTCTGTTATCTGTCGTACAATTGAAGCCGACCATTAAAATTTTGAGTTATACTGCTCTAGCCATTTGATATGAGTAAAAATGTGTAAAACAATACCCCATAGGATAGTATACATTACACTTCCGGATGTGGTTACCACAATTCTTTTTTTGTACACACCATCTACACAAAATATATCTCTGGCATTTAATTTGACTGGGGTAATGAGAAAAATGTGACCTTTTGCTGATACTCAGTATTTATGAAGAAAGATGGGCCATGAGACTCAAATTTGTTAAACAAATGGAGGTGATTTAACAAAGACAAAATCAGACATTAAAAGCTGAAATTTAAATATTTTCTCATTCACGATTAAAGGAAACACACATAGAATGAGCAAGATCTCATAGTACGTAGTTGATCAAAACAAAGAACAGTATTGGAAGGTATCTTGAAATGAATACAGGAGTATATCTTTATACTAAAAGAAAAGTCAAATTCACGTAGCTTATCCACAGATCCTATTTTATCATCATCCCCTGGGATCACACCCTAATCCCTACCTACCTACACACCTACCTACCTACACACCTACCTACCTACACACCCACTGACCCATCCACCCACCCACCTACCTACCTACCTACCTACCTACCTGGGGTGACCAATCAATGTCCTCCCTTCGTTCCCAGGTGAAACCATACTATATCCTAGTATTTGTAGTAATGATTAAAATTAATTTTTCTTTTGTTTGATTTTCCCCTTGAAGAGATCACTGAATGGGATTTTAAGTAAGTCTTGGACTTGACCAACATTTACATCAAAGGTCAAGTTTGTAACCTTTCCAGAAATGTTTCTAGAAACACCTACCTGTGATGTCAGGAAAGCCTCCTCATCATGAACACCTTCAAACATACTCTCTTCCTCACAAGTGAACTCTTTCAATCCACCTCCATACTTTTGCTTCAAAGGTTTATACAGTGCGAGTTCTTCAGCTCCGCGTAAGAGACTGTAGGATGGAAATAAAGAAAATATCTTGCAATACAGAGTAGAGTTTATCAACTTTATTATGTTACTATATAGTTGAATCTACCCTAGACTGTATAGCACATGGTGAAGAACTATTTTAGTAGACCTCTACATGTAGCACTATTTCAAACCAAAATTCTTGCTTTAAAAATTTAAAATTTAAAAACCTGATCACTATTAGACATAGACTATATGCCATAGTCGATTTTTGATAAATAAAAGCATGTTATTAATCATGATGAAAGCATTCAGTTGAACTCGAAATTATACTGATATTTATTACATCAAAATACTAGTATAAATTGTTATGAAAAAGTTAATATAATTATATAAGTGACAGTAAAAGTAAAGTGTATTTAACATATGCAACATATCATAATGTCATAATTATATTGGCACTTCAATACTGAACAATTCTGATTTTAGAATTTTAGAAAAGTTTATTAATCGCGACTTTCAATTTTAAACGGGACTTTGAACAGGCAAAGTCCCTAACACACACACTGTCAATCATACTTGTTTATCAATCCAATTAAACCGCAAGCAAGTATAGACACGCTCATGCACCTACTGAGAATTTAATGTTCCCGCCTACACAAAGGGCAGTATAGTTGTGTACCATGTAGTTATAACTATATGGTACACAACTATACCGCCCTTTTGTGTTGGCGGTGCCCGGAGGATTTAAACCATAACGAGATCTGGGCGATCCTTTTAAAGATGCATTACATCATGGCCAATTTTAGTAGGCCAGAAATCCGACAATCTCATCCATAAACCGCAATCCAAAGTCAGTAGTCCATTTGGGAAGCTAACAAACAGAGGGAGTACGGTGACTGAAAAGATCAGTTGTGAAAATCTATCAATTGTGCACAAATTAATTAAATCAGAGTTTTAAGCTTAAATACAATATCCAGAGTATGCACAATGGGCAAGTGGACTACGGAGTAGTCTATATTAGACACAGACATGCTTAATTGGTTTTATGGGTCTCGGATGCATATCCTGCAAGAATGGAATGACAACCCCACCTCAAAATTTTATTTTCAAAACTATTTTGATTACTTTAAAACAAATACTGTCTTTAAAAAACGACAATGCCACAGATGAAGATCATGTGTTATTATAATTTTGCATTGATAATTTAAAAATGACCAGCAAATGATGAGAACTGATATCCGCCAAATGAATGAGTAAACACATACTTAATATTGGTTGAGCAGTAGACAACCAAAACAAACAAACAAACAAACAAACAAACAACTGTTTTTGTTTTGCCTAATACAAAGTGGGTATGTTAAAACCAAAGGGAGTCTTGGTGGTGAAAAGCGGGTGCTTAGGGTGTGTAGTTGTGGAGGGAAGCATTTTCAGATTCTTAGGTTTAACTATACAGTTGTCTAACTATGCAGAATCTGTAAGTAAGTAGATAGGTTTTCACGACAGGATTCCATAACAACTGATTTTTATTCGGGTGCGCTGTCGGATATCACATTACTCAGAGCCACATCTGACGAAAGCTTGACCAATTTCACACAGTGACTGGCTGCACCAGTACTGTAGTTTTCACACATTGACCGGCTGCACCAGTAATGTGATATCCGGCGGCACACCCGAATAAAAATCAGTTGTTATGCAGAATCTGGTTTAGAGAAGGGCAACTTCCTTCTAGAGGAAAAATGCTTGTTGTTTTGGTTTTTTTAGCAAAATTCACGAAGAAGAAATATCCAAAATGTTCAATAACTTGAGTTCATTTTCCACAAAATCATAACAATATTTGAAGAGCTTTGTTGCAAAACCCCTTACATCCACTTTTGACTTTTTGAGAAAAACAGCTTTTTTTAATTGTGCAAGTATTACTTGTTCGATTTGATTCAATTTGGGATTGGATAAAGTGTTGATGAATAGAAACTAAAAGAATAGGTTTGGGACAATTTTCAAGGCTTCCTATTTATTTTATTATTTCTTTTATATCGCACCTTTTGTGGATGTAAGGGTTTTGCAACAAAATAAATTTACCCCTTTTCTAGAAACCACCTTTGCAATCAAATTTGAGCCCATTTGTTTGCACTACATTATGTAACTTGACTAATGCTTTGAAAATCAAAAAGAAAAATTGAAATATCTCATTTACTTTTTTAATTATGAATTTTTAATTAAATTAGGAAAATGGCATTTTTGGGTATTTCGAAGCTACACCTTTTGTTAATTAAAATGATTTTTTCAAACATAGTGACCCAAAAAACAGTTCCTTTTGGTTTTAATAGGTAAAGAACATTCCAGTCTACCATTATACAAAAAAAAAATAAAACAAAACAATTCTATATTCATTTTAAGTTCAGATTTCGGAAATTCCTAAGATTTCCCAAACGGAAATATGCGATAACTCGGAAGGGAAGGTAGTATGAAGGTCAAACAACCACCAAAATGTGTATTTTTACCCACACTATAATATTATGCCAATAACTCAATTTGGCCAAAAGTGGATGTAAGGGGTTTTGAAACAAAGCTCTTCATTTATTGCTGTTTACTTCTTCTATGCATATTCTGGGGTCTCTTTTCTTATCAACTTTGTTATATTTGGCCTGTTTTCAAAATCCCAGCTGTACAATGTTCATTTGCATCCAAACCAAATGAATTAAGATCCTCCATCCACTTTGGCTCAAGTTAAACCAATAAGGTTGTGTTGCATTTAAAACATTAATTGGCCTCATGCTTGACTAAGTTATTATCCATGTGAGGTCATTAATTGCACATGATGTTGTGGAAGGCCATCAATACTCATGTAGTACTTTATTTAATCAAAAAGATGATCGCCAAACCTAACAAGAGAGTAGTAATTTGTTGTTCTTGCTGTATATAGACGCATGGGATTATGTGAGTCTAACAAAGCGGAATAGCTCTTACAAGTATACAAAAATGTGTGTGACACAATCTGGTCTATGGGGACCAAAGCCGGCAAATTTGAAATTGAGATAAAAAGCAAAAATATGGAGTAAAAATAATAAACAGCACTTATTTCCAGAATAAACAAAAAGGCCTGAAAACAGCAGCAATCAGTACAGGTGAGTTTTTAGGTTACTCTTGAATAATATTAAAGGGATGTTGTTCAACAATTTGGGACCCTGCACACTGAAAGACCTATCACCAATTAATCTGCTGCTCATGGGAACAACTAGACGACTTACGTCTAACACCGAGCACAAACACTCTCCGGTTTAGATAAAGATCTTCAAACACTTGGACAGGTAGATTGGTTACAGATCATTCAGTGACTTGTAAATGTAAATGTTGGTGGCTTTTCAGCATCAGAAATCTTGTTACAGCAGCCACCGGCCTTTCACAGGGTCGGATCCAGGAATTTTTGATAGAGGGGGCGCCTTTTGGAAAAAAAAAAAAAAATGGTGTTAAGGGGGTTACCTCCTCGAAAACTCAACGGTTTTGGCCCATTGTTTGCTGTTCATGGCCAAATTTGTTCATTTGTTAAAATTTCTTTCATTTTTTGTATTTTAAGTTGGGCGGCGCCTTTGCTAGGCAAAAATAGAGGGCGCACGCCGCCGCCCCTAAATCTGCCCCTGTTTCACATTTACTTGCTAATTGCTTTTTCTATTTGATGGCACATACATATGCCGATTTGTAACTTGTGATCACTGCATAATCTATTGAAGATATAAAAATGCATTGGTTTTGTACACAAGTCTATATCTTAAAGGGTGTCTCCGGCAATCATAACCAGGGACAGGTGATTTGCGCGTAACTTTTTTTCCCGCGCAATTGGCTATTTTTTTTCCTATGGGCAGGGATACATGATTTACACTGAAAAAAGAGTTCCGCGCAATTCTGCGCAATTTGCTATTTTTTTCCGCGCGAATCGCCTGTCCCTGATCATAACATTATGCCTTATATGTTATAAAAATAATTGTCAAGCACGAATCACATGGTTTAATTTAAAACAAACTCATATTGACCATAAAAATGAATAAAAACAGTTGGCTCTCAACATGCGATATTCAAAATTCCTGCGCCGAAATGATCCAAGTGCAATGGTAATATGTACTCAATTGTCGTCAGCCTTCATTGTATGACTGGGACGTCATTGCACTCAACAATTTCCGCGGAATTTTCGAATATAGCGAGTTGAGTGACGGATGTTTTTATTTGTTTTTATGGTAACTATGAGTTTGTTTTAAAGAAAACCATGTGATTCGTGCTTGAAAATTATTTTTCTTACATATAAGGCATAATGTTGTGATTGCCGGAGTCTTCCTTATAGATTTTGAAGTGAACACAAGTTACAAATCGGTCCCATTTGGATACAAACTTTTAATTTTTTGGTAACTTTTTGCCAAATTTTTAAAAATCAACCACGAATGATTGCAGTACTTTGCTGTTGCTCTAGGTCAAGGGACTCTCCAAATCCGCGATTGTTTTTTTAAACGCAAATTTTTTTTTTTTAAAGATTTTTTCTAAGATGTCAAAAAATGCATTTGGAGCCAAAATATGCAAATTGTGCTGCAAATAACGCAATTGCGTATTCTTAGCAGCCCTACATATAGGCCACTTCCTTTCTTCATTTTTAACTAGACCTGTATTTTGTTAAAATTTTGTTTACACATTCAAAAACAGCCACAATTGCTCAAGATTGCTGCTTTTGCCAAAATTTTAATAAGGAGAGCGCAATTTGGATTAAAACCCTTGACATGTGTTGGACACATTGTGGGATGAAGGAGAGCAATAAAGCCAATTTTAAACCCAATAGAAAACAATTCATACTTAAAAACACATTGTTTTGAATGTTCTCAACTCACTTTTCATATTCTGCTGTTAGATAAAACCCATAGACCCCAGTATGTCCATGATGTCTGACGTGAACACCCAACTCTGGCATCCGAGCTCTCATTCGTGACAGCAGCCACATGAGTGTGTCATCGTCGGTCTTCTCTGGAAACGTCATCAGCACGTCGCAGTCTCGCGTGGGAATTGTGTGCATCCATAGTTTGTTAGTGTGAATAAATTTACTGGTGCGGGCAAACTTCTTGCCGAATATCTTGGCTGTTGGTCAAAACAGGATGTGAAATTATTATTAGATACAAAAATAGAGAATTGGATGGCAGTGAGAATATTTAAGTTGTTCATTTAGGTCTGGGAAGACAAACGTACAGAAAAAATTACAGAATATTCAACCACCATGAAAGAGATTGGTTTTTTTTATTAAGAGGGAATATGTTGGTACAGTAATGTGACAGTATTGAAGCATTTTGATGTAGGGGACAATGATTTTGGAGTTTGGTCCATTTCCATGGGTGTGCAAAAATGGAGAACTAATGGTGAAAGGGGGACTCATGCATGGAGCATCAAAACCACAATTTTGAGCTTATCACTGCAAGGGGTGTCCAATACCTTGCAACACCCTTGAATACAAATCAGCTGTTCCAATTGAAATCCATACACCCCCTATGGAAGACATGACAAATAATCTCCCACACAGGGAGTGTGAATTTCAAATAGGGTTACCTGAATGGGTGACTCTACACCACCTGTGTGGGAGATTAAAGTTATGTCTTCCATAGGGGTGTATGGATTTCACCGGAGCCCAATGTGAACTTAATCAAGGTCCAAGAGCCTCCCTGCATGGGTATATGAATTTATAATTTGTCCTGCAACTATTTGTTTGGTGAACAACTTACAATCACTTATATTTCATTCATTCATTCATTTTTTTTTTAAATAGAGGAATTTACTAATCTGACATTGTGTTCAGCGGCTTGATGGATTTTACACTTCAAAATTATATACTGTACAGGGAAGTTGTGGTTACATCCTTTAAATATCACATGATAAAAATTGTTTCAGAAGTGTATGGTCAGCTTCATCCATTCAACTATAAAAGTAAATGTATTCCTTTTTGAACTGCAAGTTCTATATTTAATCAGGTTTGAACATTCACAATATATTAGGTAAATCTTAAAGACCCATTCAGTGATCCCAGCGCAAGTGTGAAAAAATTAAAATTGTTTATAAATTGCTTAAAGTGAAGGATAAGTCATTCAAATTGTCATTTGGTATTTTTGAAATGACAAATTTGGCAGAAAACGAAGAAAACAGCAGAACTGACGAAGTTGATCCCCATTCAAATACATGTAGCTAATTTAGATACTGTCAGTATCTAAATTACAGATTCGTGTAAAATGTCTTATTTTGTCTTAAAGTGGAAGCCCCACTTTTGGTTCAAGTTCCTTAGGGAATTAGTGAAGGTTAAAATTTATCCATGTAAATTCTGTTCTGTCTCAATCAAAGTAACAGGTGTAAGTAAGTTCTTCTGTGGTGAACTGGCCAAGCGGGGCTTGGTGTATACACGGCTTTCGGCTGAACCACTCACATGCTATGTTAGCACATCTATGACAATGACAAAGGTACCAAAATCTGAATTTTGATGATTTTTACGATCGTCCAGATGAGCAAATAACTGAATGGGCCTTTAAGTCATTTGAAAAGATGCATTCTGTTTTGATATTTAACACTAAAACCCAACATCACAACATAATAAAACATTCTGCCTTTAAAAACATAATAATAGTGTGAAACAATCTCCTTTGTAAGCACTTCAATCTGATTTTAGTAGCAGACGACACTGTGCCCCTAGCCATTTGATTTAGTCTACATCACAATCACTATGGTTACAGCATGTGTCTAAAGTCTAGCTTTATTAAATTTTCAAGTGTCATACAGAAGACAATGTTAATATTTTGATTCAAACCTACATGTATTATTGGAATAACAAAATATAGTATTTAATCCTACAGGTGTGTAGCTATGCAACACTTTGAGAGAAAGAATTAAGCAATATCGTAAAAATTCGCCTGAAGACACAAATGAAACCATACATATCCCAGGCCATAGATTCTTATTTCTTGTTGGGATTTTCAGAAGAGGGAGCTCTCTTAATTGTATGTGAAATCTACCCTAATATAAAGCAAAGGAGCCCATGACCACCATCATGCGAATCTTTACTTTTATATTTCATTTTGTTTTTAAAAAAAAAAAAAAAGTGTTATTCTCTCTCTTATAAAATTCTACATGTACTTTGTTACTAAATTTGAAGTAATTTCTTTTCCTTGCATACGCTATCATGATAATTGCCTAGTGTAGTCTCATTTTGATCAACAATTTGCCCCAGCTGCACACAACACTTTACCCAGTGACTGCTCTGCCTAGTGTCTCAGACATATGCAGATTTTGTATGACAGTGATCATTCTGAATGCAATTTTATTCTGAGATACTACAAGCTGATATCAGAATATGTTATGAAATCCACTAGTTACATCATAAAATGCATTCATTCAGTTTATTATTCAATTTATTTCCATCAAAATTTCAAAATGCTTATTGCAATTATATCAAAAAATCATCCATTTTGAGTTGCAAAAATAGGTTTTGTGTAGTAATTGTGGTCTATCAATATATTCATATTAACCTACTTTCTTTCAGCTATCTGCATCATTTTCATTAACACAATGTGCTATTCCATTTAGAATCTACACTATCCCTGTGGAAGATTTTGGAAACATCTTCAACAGGGTAAGTATTACCGTAACCACCGGGTATAAGCCCACCTTCGGCTATAAGCCCACCCCCTATTTTTCAAAACATTCTGGGAACAAGGTTGAACCAGGGATATGAGACAAGCACTCAGGTACAGTACATGTACTAAATTTTGGCCAAGTTCTTAAATCAAATCAATGCTTTGCTCTCATATTTAAGAACAAATATAAAAAATATCAGTTGATAATTAACATTCCACACTTATAATTTTAAGAAATTGACATAGAAGATAGAAATTACTGGTACATTTGGCATATACAAATGGGGGGGGGTGATTGTTCATATTTTTAAATTCAAGCACTAGCCCTTCCCCGGTTATAAGCCCACCCCCATTTTTTAAAGTGAAATCTGCCATCTAAGAGGGTGGGCTTATACCCGATGAGTGGTTACGGTAATTTCGAATAGAATGAACACAATATCAGCTCCATTTGAATTTCATACACCCTCTGAGAAAGATATAACCTGAATCTTCCATTGAGGGAGGGTGAGTTACAAATGGAGCTGATAATGGATTCATTCCATTTGAAAATCCATATTTCCTGTGTGGAAGATATTTCCAAACTCTTTTACAGGGGGAGTGTGGATTTTAAATGGAATAGTCCAATTGGCTTGAATTTCAAATTCTGATAGTAGACATTCTGCAAAACTCAACTCAAAAGACTGAATTTGAACATGATACTTTTTTCCAAAATGACAGTTAATTCAAAAAATGTTCCTGTAGGTATTAATCCCATGTTTGTAATTAACCTGACATACATTTGCCCATTATTTATAATATAATATCAAGCAGCTTATATAATTTTCAACTCGGCCTGCTTTTTGCCTTAGTTAATTGTCACCTCAGCTCAGAGCACTATTCAAAATCTAGTGCTTGACATTTTGATAAGATATGTATTTCAATATGTCAGTTGATTTCAGATTTTGTCCTCAAAATTGTCTACACACTGTAGTATGAAAACATTTTTTACAGTGGATTGTCTTTCAAAATATATTAACATTGTAGTACATCATGCTTAAAAACATGTTACCTTGATGTTAGGTGTACCCTAAAAATCAATATTCTTTCCACAATTTTTTCTTTCATATTCACTTTCTTTTCAGCATTTTTTTTTTTTTTGGTTAACTACGCAAATTCCAAACTCAGTTTGATTTTTTGTTGAATATGTTTCTTTGCCAATCTTGTTTTGCCAAATAAAACAAATCCAAATTCTAATTCTTTAGTTGGACGTATTAATGTAACTGGCAATCTATCTAAAAATTTTATCTTTGGCCAAATTTTGGGGTGCTTTTTTATTTTTTATTTTTGAGCCTAAAGACTTGTACAAAGTCTAATATCAATAACACATTTTCAATTCTACTCTGACATAGTAAGGTTAAGACTTATCTCAGCTTATATACTTGACAGGCCTAGAAATATTTGACTTAGTTGTAACTAAAGGATTAGGATTTGGAGTTATTTGGCTATGTTCATTTGACAAAACAGAAAATGGTTTTTTTTTAATCCCAAAAAATCAGTGCAGTATATTTCTGGAATCCGGAGTAGTATTCATGTGTGTCAAATATTTCAAATACAGCACAGCTCAATTCATGAAACCATTTACCTGTTCATTGTATTCTTTTATTATAATTATTCTGCCATTTGGCAGGTTGTCTGCTTTGATCCATTTCACCACTAAATTATACAATCAATAGCTAATGGCTAATGGCTGACTCCTCCCTAAAATCTACATCCTTGTAGCTGGTTACCAGTGGACTATTCTATTTTACATCCATATTCCCCCTGTGGAAGATATTAGAAATATCTACCAAAGAGGGAGTATGAATTTCAAATGGAATGAGCACATTAGGCAGCTCTTTTTGAATTCCATACACCCTCTAAGAAAAATTCAACCTGAAGTTTCAGCTTAGGGTAGGTAAGTTTAAGAGTTGGTTAATGTGCTAATTCCATTTGAAATTCAAACTCCCTCTGTGGAAGATATTTCTAACATCTTCTACAGAGGGAGTGTGGACTTTAAATAGATAAGCCAAATGCATTAAACCCCATTATATCCTTCATTAATATATTCTCGTTCATTAATTGGTTAAACGAGTATCATGTGACCAAAAATAGTTTTGCTATTTTGCAAAGCAGTTAAAAATCCGACTCAAAGTGCTATTTCCCCGGGAGATATTTTTTGCTATACTCCCTCTGAGCGTATGACCTCATAGCAGCGTCGCAGTTCCTAGCGGTCGGTGCAACTCGCCACATACGCGGGATATTGCTACGGTTCTGGGGTATTAATGTGTAGCAAGTCGTGTTGTATTGCGAAGTACACAAGCAGCAGCACAGAAGTGCAGCTAAAATACGGCAGTTTAATGACATAATCTGAGTTACATCAGGAACAATATCTTAATATTGACGGCGAAATAACAGAGAACATGGTTACTCGTTTCACGGCGGTATTGTAGAGGTTAAAACATTACAACGGTAAGCTTTATAGCCACTCAATTGTGTGCGTGCTTTGTGCATGTAGGCCTACGTGTATTCAATCAAAACAAAGCACGGCAAGCCTAGCCTAGCCTTGACTATGCTAGGGCCTAGCCTACATTTATGCCTAGGCCTATGTCTATGATAAAGGCCTTTCTATTATTTAACCAATTAATGAACAAAGAATATATTAATGAAGGATATAAAACAAATATTTACTGCTCTAAATTAGGGATCTGGTGGAATCTATTGGTCCCCTCGGTGAACTGGAGACCGTGAGCCTACTATTTCCCTCGACCTGGCGGTCTCGGGAAATAGTAGGCTCACGGTCTCCAGTTCACCTCGGGGACCAATAGATTCCACCAGATCCCTCATGAGCAGTAAATATTTGTATACTATGACACACTTGTTTGATATAGTATATCTGGATTGCCAAAGTCAAAATTAAGCCCATTACGACCGTTATCCCATTATAATATAAAAACATCTTTGATCTCATTTATTAAAATGCTTTTATCATTATATATCTTTTGAATTTGTCCCTTTTGATTTGTTTGCCTTGATTTGATAAACAATGTATATATATCATGCTTTTCAAAATGTCATAATAATGTATTCTGTATGTAAAATGAATGACGAATACAAAATTAGGTGCCATTGTCATTGAAATTGATCATAAAAACACAGAAAATACAACAGAACACTTGGTATATATTTTGTAGGGTTAATAGAAATATTATACAAAATGTAAATATAACTTCAGATGTGATTTGTGAAGAACTTGTGAAGACTTTCCATGAAATTCAACAATATTTTCAAGCAAACTATTCTTTTGTCATTGTATGTTCAGGCAGATGAATATTTTTGAGGACTCCAATAATATTCGCTGCTAAAAAAAGTACATCGATGGAATTTGGATTTTCATTTTATTGAAAATAAAAATATATTGTATTAAACCGAGTCAAATGAATTAAAACTTACAGATGTACAGGGTGCTGGGTTTCAGGGTTTGTTTCCCAGGCACCATCACTTTTCATTGTCCCTCCTTGTTATTTTAACATCGCCATATCATTTTACAGGTAAAAATTCACACATAGTTTGTCTTTAAGAACTCAAATGCAGCCATCAACGACAACGTGTCAATATAAATTAAACCGAACTTTAAAAAAAAATTACCAATCACAATACAAACTCACAACAGTACAAATTGTGCAAAACATTGAACATTTCTATATCTACGAATTATACAAATACCATTTTCAACTGCAGACTCCATGTTATAATAAAGCACATCGACACTCAAAGAATGCAGCTAGCTCAGCATATCATGGCCGGACGACCAGGTTCAAAGTCTCTTCACTCATTCAACAGTAGTTTGGGTTGAATGGTCAAAGCCTGGGGGTCAAAGTAGTCACTGCTGTGGTCACTATTGGATTCACTGCTTAGAGTGACCGTCAATGGGTGATACTTCAGTTAGCAGCTCTAAAATACATCAATCTAGGTAAGTGAAGGGTGTCAGGCAAAAGGTGTCAGAAGAAAGAAGGTTGAGTGAAGGGTGTCAAGCAGAAGGGTGTCAAGTGAAGGGAGTCAGGCAGAAGTGTGTCAGTCAGGTGCAAAATGCAGGATAGGTGTAAATACAGAAGGAAAGATTAGCAAATTAAGTATAAAATAAATTTTAAGAAAACAGAAATATGATGATTGTGAAAAGAAAAGAAAAAAAAAAGAAGGAAGAAAAATGTGAAAGTGGTAGGAAAGTGAAAAAGGAAAGAAAATAGATAACAAAATTGGTAAATACAAAGTATATGTAGCTGCTGGTGCAAAGCAGACATTTATTAGTTTTTAAAACAAAACATTTTGATTTTCTTAACTCTATAAAATACTTAGCTTAGAGTGAGAATTGAGAGAACTACATTTTCACGTACCGTATTTGTTCCATTAACCACCCATACCCCTATAAGCGCCTTTACAACAAGCAATCTGTGATATTAGTTTGTTAACTGCCCATGCATATTTGAATCATGGTCTGAATATCATATGACACACTGATGATGATGGATGAATATTTTGGGCCTTTTATACTTTGTTGGCCTAAACAATTGATGCCAAAAATAAACGCCCACCCAAAATGACTTTATTAAGCGCCCTGGGCACTTCTGGGCAGTTAATGGAACGAATAAGGAAATTATATCTTACAATTTAGATTACTGCTTACAATGGTAGAGTCAGTTTATCACAGGGGTGTACCCCACCCCCTTACATGTAGACCACCGCACCCTACCCCAGAATGGCCAATAGAGTCATATTTGCAACAAACTTGGTGCGAGCGAAGCAAACTGGAAATGATCGGTTGAGGAATAAATCAGCTATTACATACTTTTTGAATTTTGACAACTGACCACACTGTTTGTGAAATGTAAGAATTTTACGAAAGTCCCTCATCTTGAAACCATTCCACAAATTCAAATATCAATCGATGATCTGTATTCGGAATGCTAATTGCTGCGTATCATTAGCGCATGATGCGTCTATTGTCATTGACAGATATTTGGCTCTGTGGAACGGGCTGAAAATGAGGTAGTTTCGTAAAATTCTTTTATTTCAAAAATGGAACAGTCAATTGTCAAAATTCAAAAAGTATGTACATGTATGTAATAGCTGATGTATTCCTCAGCCACATCAGCTATTTAGTTATGTTTGGTTTATGTGTTAAAATACCCAAAAATTCAGTTTACGACGATACAGTTCTTTCAGGGACACCCTGTATCACATGTTCCTTCATTTCCTTTCACAAGACAGTGTACAAATGTAGGACTACATGTAGGTGTGTATTTGGCTGGTCCCAGTACCGAATTGTGCACGCCAATCTAATCTCACTGAGCATATCACACATGTGTACAATTAGGGGCACTTTCGAGTTGTGATGCAGCCACGTACAGTCGCTACCAATCTTGAAGAGAAATGAAGTGTAGTCATGAATATAACCATAGTCACATTGGAATGCCAGATCACACATGATTAATTCATTAATTAATTATGTAACTGTGTTTCTCAACCAACAAGCTTGAGATAAATTGATTATTAATTAACCCTAATACTCTGATTAATAACATTATTCACACAGTACAGACCATGATTAACATAAGTCATTCCAAATATTGTAAATATGCCTTTAGTTTTTGAACATTTATCTATGTAAAAACAAAAACCTGGTTGCTCAATCCAAAAATTAAAAGCTTTATTTATCTAATTTTGGTTCATGTAGGTCCCGTAGAAAAAAAATGACAATTTTGGTGAAATCCGGACATCTCCTTCACACAAAATTGTTTGCATTTTACTTCACAAATAAAGAAATTATACCAAAAAAAAACATTTTGAAATATTGGCATTTTAGTATACCTTCTGAGTAAATAAACATTTTTACTGGCCTGGGTTCTTGCATTGCCAGAAGCACTATGCCGTGTACAAATGACCTTTGACATTGGTTGCATTTGCAAAATAAAGATGAAATCAGGCGCAGAAAGAAATTGTTTGACTTGGCCATGCGTTACCCTACTGACCCCCAAAAAAACCGCATACCCAAACCTTTTTAATCTGGATTTAAAAAAACCAAAAATTGATATATTTATACTTGATGCATAATTATTTTGTCAAACATACAAAACTTACAGAAATAAAATATTTTAGTATTATTTTGAAAATCCACACCCTCATTTTTTAATTACATCAGTCAAAAAATTACATCAGTCAAAAAAATTAGGCCTGGCTTTAAATAGCTATCAGAAGTGTTTAGTTTATTTTCAATGCACTTGATACTTGTGTCAAAATGCCTGGGACTCTAATATTAATATTGAGTGTTCAATCATCCAAACATAATCATAATTGATCATTCATGTCACATTGATCTGCAAAGTGTGAATAAATGGTTATTTTGTTTGATAATAAACATAATTAACCAGTTTAGAACACATATAAGCACAGTATTAAGGTAAAGAATTCATGGGAGTACACATTAAGGCTGTGACCTATCGGGTAATGACGTATTCGGGTACCCGAGGTTAATTTCTTTTCTTTCTTTTTTTAAGTTATTTATTTCATGGTTGACTTATTCAAAAAAAAAAAAAAAAAATGTAGGCCTATGTGTTTTGAATAAATTTGTACTCATGTCATACTCTATTAATGATTTCAAAATGGATACAAATTCAATGCATTTTGAAATCATTAAAAGAGTATGACATGAGTACAAATTTATTAAAAACACATAGGCCTACAACTTTTTTTTTTTTTTTGTTGAATAAGTCAACAATGAATGATCCTAGCATTTTTTTTTTTTTTTAATTGGGTAATCCGTAAATGGAATTTGTATCCGGGTAGGGAAAAAAACGGGCGGGTACCCGAATATCCCGGCTTGAGTCACTGCCCTAGTACACATACCACAAAATCATGATCTAAATGTTCATATAAAATTACTGCCTCGCAATGTTCATATAAACTTACTGCCTTAGAATTTAGCAAAATTAAAACATTTCTTAATTTAAGGAGCATCATTTCTGTCCAGTTAATCTCAGAGTGTTTACATGGAAATTTGTGTTTTTACCAGACCGGTTTGCAATTTTACAATATTTTAGCCCCAAATCCCAGTGTTTACTGGGCTTTTTAAAAAGAAGATTCAAGACAATTCTGGTCAATTTCTGCTTGGTAGATGGAGCTGACCAGCCCAGTAAAAGCTGTCCGGTGGGGAGGGTGGTCTTCTCCTTGCCTGATACATTACTGGTACACGCATGTACAACAAACTTATATTGCATACCATGAAACCAGGCCCTTAACCAGGATTTATTGGGGGGCTGATTTTGAAATTTGGACCTTTTTTTGACCAAAACTTTATGGGCCTTTGGCGATTTGGGGGTCTGCAGTCTGCCCCAGCCCCCCCCCCCCTGGTTACAGGCCTGCTTGAAATGCATCAAAATCAACTGTTTGTTTTTCAAAAGGTATTTTTTAAAAACTCAATTTCAAAATCAGCTCATTATCAATCATTTGAATAATTTGAATTGAGAGGGCACGGTGGCTCAGTGGATACGGCCTTGGACTCATAATCTGAGAGCTTGCTTGACGTGCGTGGGTTCGAGTCCCCGCCCCGCCACCGTGTTGTGTCCTTGGGCAAGGCGCTTTGCCTCGCTTGCCTCACCCCACCCAGGTGCAATGGGAAGCTGTTAGGGGTAGTCACAGTCGTTGTACTGATGAACCCTGCGCCATTTGTAGGCTGCAAACGTGGTTCTGATTATTCTAATGACGGCGGAATAAATGTAAAGCGCTTTGAGGCTGTTTACGGCATAAAGCGCTATATAAATATCTACATTTATTTACATTTATTAATAACATCCCTTCCAAACCATAAGTTTAATGTCTCCAAAAACCAAAGATAATGCAAAAAAGTGCTATTTGTGTTTAGTGATATTCATTCCAGTCATGCAACTTATTACTGCATGTATAGAAAAAATACATACTGATCTGATGTTATAACCAGTCAAGAGATCATATTACATTAATACATATTAACTGAGTGCTGAGTACTGTAATAAAACAAGATCTGATGCTGATAGCATCAACAGACATGCTGAGTAGATATGTGATAATTTACCATGACTTCAGTAATAGGTTTCTCATTTCAATTAAAGCCATTTAAAATACCACAGCATATGCATCTAAATGAGTGTCTGTTTGATGAAAGAGACGAAAGGCAGGCACCCTCAGTCCACAAAACATTACAATATAATAACACATGTTTGTAAAGCTGCATGTATGGTATCAAACTCCCAATGTTTTTGTGGAGGGTATGTGTCTGCCTTTTGTTTGTCTCTTTCATTATTAAAAAAATAATCATTCTGTAAAAAAAATTACATTGTATTTCAAGCTCAAGGGGAGTTTAATTCAATTAATGTGCTAGAGAAAAATGTACAGTTAATTTGAATTAAAAAAATTACATTGAAAATGGAAATGACCATGACACTTTATTATCATGTAAATGTGCAGTGCAAATTGATCATAGACTTCGCTATGCATGCGGTGATTTTCAAGTGAGTACAAAGAATTAGAATTAATAATAAAAGTGTTGAAGATGAAGAAATGAATGCAAACAGCATTCCATCTGTAAGACATTGTAGGTATGACGTCATTTATGACATAAAAAAGAGACTCATTTGGAAAGGGACAAAAATAATACTGATACACATACATGTATGTGATGTGATCAAGCAAAATCAGTCGGAACTCAGAAATATCGATTTTGAGATATAGCCAAACATATAGAAAAAATATATTTCCTTTTCTTTCCAATTGTTTTGGAAACTCTTTAATTGCTCATATCTTTGGAACAGGTTGTTCAATTTCAATGGGATTTTCTGCAAAATGCAGCTTTGTAAATGCTTTTTACTATCTTATAAGAAACTGAAAATTTAATATTTCCGAGTTCCGACTGATTTTGCTTGATCGCATGTGATGTGTCTCTTTTTTCTTTTCTTTGTATTTTTCAAACCCTCAACAAATATTCCTATAAGAAAAAAAAAATTATACTACCTTATTCATTCCATTAACAGGCCAAGACGCTTAACTAAGTCATTTTGGGTGGGCGCTTGATTTTCTTATATGTTTACATTATTGCATATATTGTAAAAAATCACTCAGAATATGGATCTTACATTGTATGTGTAGATGTTCTGTGTTTGATATGTTGCATGAAACATGCACATAATGATAGAGGATCATGTGTAGTGTGTACTAGTAAAGTCGCTGGGTGGAGTGGCGGGGGCGCTTATAGGGGCATGGGTGGTTAATGGAACGAATACGGTAGGCCTACTCTCATTTTTCTATTTTTGGAGTGTTTTAAATAGGCCTATTTAACCAACAATACATTGCTTGCATTTACAGCATTGAAATGTACCTTTTTTACTTGTTTTCTTGCATGATACCCATCTTGTAATGCAATTTAAAAATTTACAAGTGCCCTTTCCCCATGGTCTAAAGTTTTCTTTTGTAAAAAATTGGCAATAATCAGCACCACACCCACATTGTCTTACAAGCATGCTAATTGCATCATCATAACAAAAAGTTGACATACAAAATACATAAAAAGTTGAAGTAGATACAACTCCGAAACATCCCATAAAATCCACACTGACCTGCAACTTTCACAGCTAGTGGATCACCGCTGGCACCAATAACATTAACTGTATGATCCATTGCAGTACAGCTCCATCAAATCAGCTGATCTAGCTCTACAATATCACAGAAGCTAGATTACGTACTGTTTCATTAAATAGCACCATGTATTTCTTTTTTCTATCATTCATTCACCTGAAAAATGAAAGGAAAACAAAAACAAAATACAATCACCGATATGAAGTATAAGATGCAGAATTAAAGCAAAGAGGGGAAACATCGGGCAACATTATTGCATACACAATATTAAATCTGGGATTTTGACAACATGCTACCCATTAGGCCATGGAATAACAATTATTTGGTTAGGGTTTCTCTCCAGCTAGGGACTTTTACAGCTAGGATTTGACAAGTGTCTGTCATTTTAACCAAAAATGTAAGTCCAAAATTTGACTCTGAAAACAAAAATCAGACCTGCCCCATTGGGGGGGGGGGGTCAGTAAGTTCATATAGCTATTGCTAGCTTTAGCCTTGATTTGTTTGTCTGATCTTGTTTTGGTTCACAGAAATTATTCAAGCATTAAGGGATCTAAAATGGCGTTTATTAGCGTTTCGACAGTATTTTTGTGGGACATGAGAGCACCTCAGACCTATCGAATTGCATTCTGAATCTGAAGCATGTCTTTCTGATATCAAATAATTTTCATTTTTTGAAAATCACAATATAATACAAATTTTATGACAAATTATAAAAATTTGATATTTTTCAAATTTTTGATATATAACAGTCCTCGAAGTAAATTATATAAATCTAATGACATATTCTTAAAGTGTATGTAGCAGGGAGGAAAAGCCGGCGGTCAATTGAAAATTTTGACCTTTCATATTGAAGATATGGATTTTTTCCCAAAAGACCTAATTTTTTTTTGGTGTTTTGGGAAAAAATCCATATCTTCAATACGAAAAGGTCAAAATTTTCAATTGATCGTCGGCTTTTCATCCCACCTACATACACTTTAAGTATAAATCATCAGATTTATAAAGTTTACTTCAAGTACTGTTAAATATAAAAAATATCAATTTTTAATCATTTGCCATAAAATGTGTATTAAATTGCGAATTTCAAAAAATCAAAATTATTTTATATCAGAATGACATTCTTCGTATTCAGAATGCAATTCGATATGTCTGATGTGCTCTAATGTCCCACAATAAATACTGTCCAAACGTTCATACCCCAGCCCTTAATTAAACCATATCACAGGCATTAATTTTGCCTGTCCCAGGAGCAAACTGCCTGTCCAAAATGACAAGTGGCTAGCTAACACGCTGTCTCCAGCACCGAGCCTCCAATCCAAAATATTTTGGGGAAATGTCTATACTTTTGTTGGTTCAGGGAGGTTTAGTTTAAAAGCAACATAATTAAAAAATGATCAAATTAAATTGACAAGTGTGAGTGTCAAGGTCTAACATGTAGGTAGGATTTGAAGGTTTAGGTATGTAGATTCAAAAACCTGGGTGTGTAAATTAATGATTTGTGTACAAGATATAGGCCATGTGGGCAAAAAATGGGTGTGTATTTACAAATGTAGGTGTGTAAAATACTCCCTACAGCTGGCTGCATAAGCCCTTTGTGAGTGTAATGCCATTCAGCAAAAGCAGCCATTTGTCTAGCAAAATCAAACTTCAGAAGTTAATCAATTGCATTGTAATTTGTATGCCATTTTCACAGATCTTTATTTTCTTGGAATTGGAAACTCAGAATAGTAATAAAAGAATTTAACTCTGAGACTATCTCAAAATCAGTATTAGCGACAAACGACTCATGATTTAGCTTGATCACATAAAATAGGCTGGACTCCTCCAACAATGACTAAATAAATGAGATTTCTCTAGATCATTTTCTGACTAAGCGAATCACTGATCGTAATTTGTTAAACTTCACTTCATTTATTATATTTATTCAGCACTCGAACATTATAAAAAATTACAACTGCACACACTAGTGCACACATTTTAAAATCAGATTGCACATGGTCATGTTTTTTAAACTGGGACCCTAAAAAAGGTGGTGCTGTCACATTTTGCTAAATCATTTTGTCTTCTTATTCCTATATTTTTGCTAAAATTCATCATGAACAAATGGTTTTGGTCTTATTTTGAAGATAAATTATTAATCTAATGAATTAATAACAAATATAATTAAACAAATGTATTAATTAATTACAACAGCTTAATTAAGTTAATTAGTCAGGGGTGGTGCCGGAAGTGGAGGAGCCGGAAGCGGAGGAGCTCTGTGTAATTCCAATGGGAAGTTGGTTTTCATTAATAAAATTTATGCACTTTGTTGCCTAGTAGAAGTGAAAATGCATTTGCATAATGTTAATCTTATTTTTTAACTTTCTATAACTATTTTGCCTAGTTAATCTTAATAAACTTAGTAATTAAGGATTTAATAAGCTTTTAATTAATGCAGTGGAATGTGGGTCATGCAATAAAATGGGCTTTAAATTTTGCATGCATATGAAAAAAATTTCAATATTGTTTTATATTTGAAATAATTATAAAATAAATCTTCTCAAAGGAGATTATTACAGTCAAAGGATTTAATCTGATGACATATTGATATCTGGTTATTGTTAAAAGTTTATTGATGTAGGCTATTTGTGCATGTATATGCCTACATGTACATGTACCTTTTGTTACTAATTATTCACTGTATATTGATTTTTGGAACACCCTATATAGGAATTGGATATTTAAATTTGATATTATAGCAATTCTTTAAACTATATTGAATATATTTTCCAAATTTAATGGCACTTAGTGAAATTTTACATAAATTAAAAAATTTAAAATACAACTTTTTTCACACCCTGTATAACACAATGGGCTTAACAAATATAGTGCAAACTATATATTTAATGAAAGGACTAACTGTGTACATTTCAAATATCAAGTTCATTTTCCAATTTAATATACTATGTAGAAATATTGAAGTGGTAAAGAAATTAAATTTTTTCGGTATTTTTCAATGGAATCACCCTGTATATTTTTGGTACACCCTGTATATCCACTCAAACTTTACAGATTTGCAATCATGACAATATATGCTTTCTAAAAATGTATACTTTTACTAGTTTGGGTGAAAAGTTTTTGAAATATAATCAGAAATACAAAAAAGGAGTTCATTTTTGACAAATTGCAAGATGTGACACAATTGGGTCCCACCTCAAAAAACATGACCACATATTAAAAGACATCAAAAACATGATGGATGCAAACTGATTAGTACCGATAAAAACTACAAAAATGAGAATATTCTTAAAATCCTGAGTACCAAGGATAGCCCAAAAAGCCTCTAATAAGGCCAAATATAAACATGTTTGTTTTCTGTAGCAGGTCCAAAAAGTCAA
Source organism: Amphiura filiformis (assembly GCF_039555335.1). Lineage (NCBI taxonomy): Eukaryota > Metazoa > Echinodermata > Ophiuroidea > Amphilepidida > Amphiuridae > Amphiura > Amphiura filiformis. The sequence goes on along the minus strand of NC_092642.1, from coordinate 20,616,484 downwards.
ATGTGAAATGTTTTTTTTGTTGTTTTTTTTAAATCCATGTCTTGAAATGGAAAAAATTCGCTGCAAATTGGAATGGGAATTTCCAGTGGGTTTCTCCGACACAAAAAAAATCATATTTCTTCATATTCAATAATATTTATGACCCCCTTTCAACCTGCAGTAGTTTTTCACTATGCTCGTTTGAATGTGTAAATGTTTACTCCAGTAGTGTTTTATATTACTTTTTTTGCGATTTTTCCGGGTTTTTTTTCTTTGTTTTAGCGAAACAAATTCAAATGTGCACAATAAGCCATCAAAAATGAAATGCGGCGCTTACAGGAAACAAAGTGGTTTTTTTTTGGGGGGCGGAGGGGGCTCATAGATGCTTATCCGTTAGGGTTCTTTTATAACTTAATTACTGTACTACTGGTAGTCCGATACTGCACTAGCACAGCCTGGCATAACTTGATCTTCATGGTTGCTTGAGAATTGAGTCTAACCACTAATTTGCCTACCAATGAGCTTCACATTCGCGGCTAGACACCGTTGCATTCAATATCTAGACAGATTCGCTATAGCATGACACCGTGTAAAGCAATAGAAGTTCAGAAATAAACACAGGCAATCACAATGGGTGATCACATCAAAAGTAAAACTCTTCAACAAAATTTTGGCCGACTCAAAATGGGCAATCTTTACTCAAAATAACTTTCATCCAAAATTTTCACTCATTGCAAAAAATATCAACGCACAACAACGCTGACCGACCGAAAAAACGATAGCAACGTAGTCTCATATATATATATAAACACAGCATCAAAATGCGTAACTATCGTGCAAATTCAGAGCTAGAGTTCCCAAGCAACTTCATGGTATTATTCAGTAGCCACTTGAGTTAACCCAACTGGATAGTATTATGTATATACATTGTAATGCAGCTCTGTGGATACAACACAGTACCTCAGTACCTGCATACAAAATGTACACACACAACACAAGTCAATACACTATCCACTACAGTGACAGGTGCATTCATCACCTTCATCATAAGCTTACCAACTTCATGTACCTGCGTACGTAAAACATGACCTGAATAAAAGCTTGTAAATGCTTCAGATTACCTACGATATAAAGAGTATCCAGAAATCTACCTTGACGTCCAAAACAATGTATTAATACCCAGGTATGTGTGTGCATCCAAACAATTTATCTCTCACATCAGCTGCTCTGCTCCATCAATGAAAATGTAAATAACAACATCAATCCCAGAGTGCGATGGCCCTAACGAATCTAGGACTAGAACAACTTCCCTAAAGTAATTAAATATAATGTTATATTTGTCATATATAACTTCAAAAATGGTACATATTATAATAACATATTTAATTACAGTACATTTTCACCTATTTATGTGTGTTATAAATATGATATTTTTAATAAATGTATTGCTTAGGGAAATTTTAGTCTTTTCACGGTATAGCGCCACCACGACGCCACCAATAATTAGCGCTATGCCATGTATGTCGAACGCTATCTACTGAAGATAAACATTTTTTTAACAAACATTATTGTGACTTAGACAAGCCTAAAATTCGACTCGGCCTATTCATAAGGCTGAAACAATTGCTGTTATTTTGCAATTACGGTTTTTAAGTAAAACATATGTATATATTTTTATTTCTTCATGTTAGTTTATCGACTTATTATAAATAGGCCTACACACACTTAAAAATAGGTAGACAAAATTGACCCTTAAAGGGGCATTTCGTGATCCACAGCCTCATCCCCCACTTTTCTCAAAAAAAGTTGAGATTTTTATATCACTGGAAACCTCTGGCTACATAATGTTTATGTACAAAATATCTCTTGCAGATTAATTCGTTTAGCAAAGATATCGTGAAATTTGAATTTCGTTCTGGTGCACCAGAACGAAATTACAACGTATTGTCTATGGAGCATAATCATGCATAACTCGCAAACGCAATATAGGAATCAACTGAAATTTTGGGAATATGCTTTTTTCGTGGATATGTACTGAAAAATGTCATAAAAAGAGGATACTAGGATCACGAAATACTCCTAGTCATTTTTGACCCATGCAGGGTCAACTATGCACCAAACCCATTGAAGTCATTTTTGACCCGGTCAATGAAGTCAAATGATTTAACCCAATTGTAGTTAAAAATGACTACATTTCTCTCTCTCTGTGTCAGGTGGCGCTGTGTAGCGCTGCTGTGGTCTTCACAAGAGTACGCCATCTCACTCGATCCGATGCCAAGTGTGTTGCACCTTGCATTCCCTGGTTAGAAACCAGCTTCACGTCATTAGTCCAAGATGTTGGTGGACGTCCTCTTCCTCGTTTGCCTTCCATGGCCCCTTGCAAAATCTGTTTTTCTACACCTCCATGTTTCCTGACAATAAGTACTTCAGCTTTCTCTCCATTATGCCGCTTCTGATGGTTAGACTTGTACCAATCTTGTCAAGGATCCAGGAATTTGTTCTCCTGTCTTTCCATGTCACTCGTAGAAGCCTCCTGTAACACCACATCTCAAAAGCATCTACTCTTTTCCTATCATTCTTGGTCATAGCCCAAGACTCGCATCCATAAGTGGCAATGGAAAACACAGTTGCACGAAGTAGGCGTACCTTGAGGTCAATGGATAGGCCTCTGCTTTTCCATATGCTTGACATGCCCTGCACAGTTGTCCTTGCAATAGCCAGTCTTCTCTTAATTTCAGTTGTGCTGTCACCACTGTTGTTAATCATTGAACCCAGATATTCAAATTGCTTCACCTCCTCAATCTGTTGTCCATCTATCACAAACTCATCACTTTTTTCTCTCTGTCTACAACCATTATTTTTGTCTTCTTTGTGTTCAGGAGAAGGTGTTTTTCTTCACTGGCCTCTTTGATGCGCTTCAAAAGATCAATCAGCTCTACTCTGCTGCTACAAATAAGAGTGGTATCATCGGCGTACCTCAGGTTAGTAATTCTTGTACCGCCAAACTTCACTCCACCTTCAAACCCCTCCAAAGCTGTTCTCATTATGTCTTCAGAGTAGATGTTAAATAGGTTTGGTGATAGCACACAGCCCTGTCGTAAGCCTCTTCCAATCTTGAACCAATCTGTGTCTCCACTACTTGTTCTGACTGCCGATTCTTGGTCTTCATATAAGCAGCTGATCAGATCCACAAGATGACTTGGAAAACCCATCTTTTTTTAGTTTCCCACATCTGAGGGTGGCTAACACAGTCAAAAGCTTTACTGTAATCTATGAAGCACATGTAAAGAGGAAGTCTATGCTCTCTGCATTTCTCAATCACATTCCTGATATTGACAATTTGGTCCCTAGTACCCCTTCCTTCACGAAATCCTGCCTGCTCATCAGATATTTCCTGCTCCATTTTGTTCTTCATTCTCTTGATGATGATCTTCAGAAGCACTTTACTTGCATGACAAATCAGGCTGATGGTCCGGTGATTGGCACACTCTTTCAAATTTCCCTTCTTTGGCAGTGGAATAAATACTGCCCTGCACCAGTCTCTCGGCCATTTCTTCTTTTTCCAGATGATACCACATAGACGCCATATTAGGTCTACCCCTTCTTTCCCAGTTGCCTTCCACAACTCAGAAGCTACATTATCAATGCCAGGTGACTTAGCATTTTTCATTTGTTCCATGGCAAGCTCAACTTCAGATCTCAATGGTGGAGGTTCTTCCTCACTCGTTTCACACTGTACATACACCTTGTCATCTTGTGCCTCAAACAGCTGGGAACTGGGAACCCATCGCCTTTTGATGTCTACACTTTCGGTAAGAGTGTTACCTTTCTCATCATTTATAACATCCATCCTGGGGGTCCACTTCTTGGTAAGTTCTTTGGCAATACCAAAAGCTATTTTTGAGTCACCCTTACATCTTTCCATTTCCACACACTTCCTTTCGATGTAGTTTCTTTTGTCCTCCTTAACACTTTTGGAGACCTCTTTGTTTAAGCGTGCCCATTCTTCCTTTCCTCCATCTGCCTTTGCTCTCTTCCTGTCATCAGCTAGGTTTAAGGTCTGCTGAGAGATCCACGGCTGTTTCCGTTTCATCTTTCTAGGGATGTACTTCTTTGCTGTGCTCTGGACTGCTTCTTTCATGTCTTCCCACAATTCATTTGGGGTCTGCTCCTCTTCATTAACTTTCAGTAACTCATCAAACCTGTTCTTCACATCTACTGAATATTGAGTGGGAATGTTGTCAACATCATACCTGGTAGGTGGTGCATTGTCTCTCTTAGCTCTCAGTTTTAGTTTTACTTTGGCTACAAGTAGCTGATGGTCACTACCACAGTCAGCGCCTGGTCGTGTCCTGACATTTTGGAGTGATGTTCTCCACCTCTTCCTGACCATGATGTAATCGATCTGGTTTCTTGTTCTATCTCCTGGGCTCATCCAAGTCCACAGTCTCCGTGGATGATGCTGAAATAACGTGTTCCCAATGACTAGGTTATTAGCTTCACAAAATTCCTCCAGTCTGTCTCCACGTTCATTTCTGATCCCAAGTCCATATTGGCCTATACACCCAGTTTTCTCCTTCATTTTGCCAATCTTAGCATTCCAATCCCCAGTACGATGAGTAAGTCTCTTCTAGGTATACTATCCATAACTCCTTGTACCATCTCATAGAAGTCTGTCATCTCACTCTCTGATGCATCTGATGTTGGTGCATACACTTGTATGATAGATATATTTAAAGGATGTCCTTGCAGTCTTACAGTCATCACTCTTTCATTTATTGGATTATATCCCAAAACACACTTGGCTGTGGTTCTTTCTATTATGAAACCCACACCTCCACGTTTCCTTCCAGTATCTTTTCCAGAATAGATAAACATACTTCCATCATCTGTAGTGAACCTCCCTTGTCCAAGCCACCACAACTCTGTTACTCCTAGGATCTTAATATTGTTTGCAACCATCTCCTTCTCCACAACTTCAATCTTTCCTCCTGACATACTGCGTACATTCCATGTAGCAATATTTATTGGCTTCCTTAAAGGGGTGCTGTTCCTTTCCTTCCTGGGACCGTCAAGAACAGGACTTCCTGTAGCAGGCTTTAATCCTGATCTGTCATCACCAACAGGTGTACTCTGAGCAGCATCTCTCTCTTCCCCAGTAGCCATTGACGTATCTTCCGGCCTGCGGGTCGCACCTTCCGATACCATCGTTTTCTTTTGACTTTGTACTCTCATGCTTACATTCAAGGCCAAATAGTACGGTGGGTGGCCAGGTCCTTCCGTACCAACAGTAGAGGGCCATTCCTGAGTTCTTACAGTACTAGCCTCCTCTTGACACAAACCATCTCCCTGGATGCCAGATGTGAGCTTTGTGTAATTGTGTTTTGTCGTTGACCATACGGTTGATTCCTCCGGCGCAACACATACATCAATGCTGTTGACCATTGACGACTATTTAAACCATAGCTAGTATTCGCTATTTACCCATAGCTGGGTTAAAGAAGGTTCACCCTACGAAAGTGTCCCTTCCTTCTGCCTACTCATACCACACTGGCGAGATAACATGGTAGAGGCTGGATGAGCTCCGAGTTGGAAGAGAGGAGTTCTTGAAGTCAGCTCTTGCTGTTATACTGACAGGGGTCTCAGCGCCCCTGAGAATCCACATCCTACACAAAACACTATGATTGGGACAGCAAGAAAGAAAGATGAAGAGAAGAAGTAAAAGTAAAAGTCACAACACAAGCTGGCACCCACACTAGCTTTACCCGACAAAAGGAAATGGATGATGTTGTCCGTCTGTGGACAACCTTTTAGTCCACAGTCCGGATTTAATTTGACAGTATCGCCCATTTCCTGATGCCCGTGTGGGGTTACGCTGTCACCTTCACACTGGGGATCTGTGTCCTGTACCGCCAGTGTGATATGATTTATGTACCCATCAGTACTGGAATTCAGCGCCTTTACCCTAGTATGTGGAATAAGAACTCCCATCCTCTACGATACTTAGGACGAAAGCTCCAATCCAAAAACAACACCAGACAAAAACAAACTACCAAGCCAACTAACTTGGCTCACCTTTCCTAACCAGCTGTGTTGCGAAAGGAAGTTTTAAGGTAGAGAAGGTAGACAGATAGAAGGATGAAAAAATAGAAAAGGATGAAATATAGAGTAGTGTAGGTAGGAGCATCCAAAATGGGACAAGGTGTAAGTACCCAATTGGAAAAAATCCAGCATAGATGGAAAGAGTTGGCACAAGTGCCAAAATGCTGGCAAAAGGTAGTTTTAAGCTCCTCGACACTGGGATAAGGTGTCTCCCTTTATAAAAATGACTACATTTAGGGTCAAAAAATGATTTTACCCCTAACAGAGTCAGTTGAAAAATAACCCTATTAGTGTCAAAAAATGACTATATCCGGGGGTCATTATTAGAAAATGACCCTAACGTAGTTGAAATGACTACATTCAGGGGTCCCGGTTTAAGAATGACCAAGGAACGTGGGTCAAAAAATGACTATATTTGGGGTCATTTAAATATGACCCTTTTAGGGGTCAATTTAATATGATGTCAACAACTGAAAATGACCCCTAAGGTGGTCAAATTTGACTTCATCAGGGTTATTTCAAATTGACCCCCTAAATTAGTCAAAATTTTGACTACCTATTTTTAAGTGTGCATCCAAATTAGGCTTGCTTGCAATTGGTACAAACTATACGGGTATTAAATATAAAAGATCAAATAAATATTTCAAGTGTTTTGTTTTGTTCTAATTTTAAATTCATGTGGGTTTTTTCTATCTGCTGAATATGACTCAAATAAAATGCAGGCATGATATGTTGTGATTTTGTCCCCTGAGCGAGATAGAGTGATATTTTAGATCGAATTAGGCCTACTGGTGCTATATCTACTGAAAATCAAATTAAAATTTCAAGCAATGAAGACTTGCTTTTTAAAACATGTTTATTTACTGCTTATATTGAATTATTGGATTTCTTTGTCTTCAGTAGATTGCACCATTGACACAGTTCTAAAATAATCTTGTTCAGACCAAATGACAACATGCGTTTAATTTGAGTTATCTTCAGTAGATAGAAAAAACACGTGGATTCAACATAATTATAGGCCTACAAAAAGAAAACACTTAGAGTTAGACATTTAAATTTGATCTTTAATAGATAGCCGCACTATCACAATTATAATAACATCAAAAAAGCATTAAAATAGTTAACTTATCTTCGGTAGATACCAAAGTGTTTTTGGCATCATGGTTTTTCGCTATCTACTGTAGATAACAGAAAACATTTCACACATTTAAAATAACTCGTGTTGAAAAGGTTATTTTATGGTGTTTTTTGTTGTTGTTGTTGGTTTGCTTGTTTTGGTTTTTTTCGCTATCTACTCCAGATAGTATTTATTTATAAAATACAAAGAAATTGAAAAAGTTTGAAACTATTTTGTAATCTACTGATCATAACATTTGGAATCTAAAACAATCATAGATTTAGCATGAGACGAGTTCGAAAAGTCATTTGGTAGCTTTTGGTATCTTTTCAATATGTCATGTTTGTTTGTTATCTACTCAAGATAGCATTTACGGCACGATTGCCCAATCATATTAAGCCCGTTGCGACATGCATCATCCTGTTTGAACTCACTCTCGCATAGCTCACTTACGGCCTGCATCATTTTATCGGAACGGCAAACAGCTATACGTGTGATAGAAGAGAGCGTTTCAGGAAAGTTTATTTTGATGTTTTTGGTTTGCTTTTGCTTTTGTATTTGTTTTGTTTTTCGCTATCTACTCAAGATAGTATTTGTTTATAAAATACAAAGAATTGAAAAAGGTTGAAAATATATTGTTATCTACTGATGAAAGCATTTAGAACATAAACAAAAAATCATAGGTTTAGCCTGAGACAAGTTAGAAAGGTCATTTGGCATCTTTTTAATATTAATTTTCATGTTTGTTTGTTTGTTTGTTTGTTATCTGCATCATTTTCTCGGAACTCGCAAACAGCTGTACACGGGTGTTTGGGAAGTATTTTGGCATTACGGTTTTTCGCTATCTTCTGAAGATAGCATTGCGGTCATTTGGTATCTTTTTAATATTTCAAGTTTGTTTGTTTGTTTGTTTGTTTGTTTGTTATCTACTCAAGAAAGCATTTACGGCGCGATTGCCCAATCATTATTAGACCATTGCAACATGCATCATCTTCTGTGAACCCACTCTCGAATAGCCCACTTACGGCCTGCATCATTTTCTCAGAAAGCGCAAACAACTATACGCGTGTTCCGAAAGTATTTTGGCATTAAGGTTTTTCGCTATCTTCTGAAGATAGCATTGCGGGCATAATAAAACAATAGGGAAAATATTTTACCCAATCATTATAAACCCGTTGCGACATTCATCTTCTTCTGTGAACCCACTCTCGCACAGAACAACTTACGGCCTGCATCATTTTCTCGGAAACAGCTACATGTTTGTTCGGAAAGTGTTTTGGCATTATGGTGTTTCGCTATCTACTGAAGGTAAGATTGATTTGAGGGCCTAATTAATCAATACAGAAAATATTTCACACATTAGAAGAACGCGTGTCATGAAAGTTTATTTTAATGCTTTTATTTTGTTTTGTTTTTGTTATTTTGGTTTTTTTTTTTTTATCTTTTTCAAGATAAAAGATCAAATTAATTTTGTTTTGTTTGTTTGTTGTTTTGTTTGTTTTTTGTTTGTTTGTTTTTATTTTGTTTTTGTCGCTATCAAGATAGTATTTATTTAGAAAATACAAAGAAAATGAAAAAGGTTGAAAATATTTTGTTATCTACTGATGAAAGCATTTGGAATCTAAACAAAAAATTATAGACTTAGCATGAGACAAGTTAGAAATGTCATTTTGGTATCGTTTTAATATTTCATGTTATGTTTGTTTGTTATCTACTCAAGATAGCATTTACCATGTTTACGGCACGATTGCCCAATCATTTTAAGCCCGTTGCGACATGCATCATCCTGTGTGAACTTTCTCTCGCATAGCTCACTTACGGCCTGCATCATTTTATCGGAACGGCAAACAGCTATACGTGTGTTCGGAAAGTATTTTGGCGTCATGTTTTTCGCTATCTTCTGAAGATAGCATTGCGCGCGGGCGTTATAAAACAATAAAGAAAATATTTCACTCATTTAGAAGAACGCGTGTTACGAAAGTTTACTTTGATGTTTTTTGTTTTGTTTTGTATTTTTTTCTACTCAAGATAATACTCGTGTTCGGAAAGTATTTTGGCATCATGGGTTTTTGCTATCTTCTGAAGATAGCATTGCAGGCCTAATGAACCAAAAAGAGAAAATATTTCATCCATAGAAGAGAGCGTTTTAGGAAAGTTTATTTTATGTTTTTGGTTTGCTTTTGTTTTTGTTTTGTTTTTCTCGCTATCTACTCAAGATAGTATTTGTTTATAAAATACAAAGAATTGAAAAAGGTTGAAAATATTTTGTTATCTACTGATAGCATTTGGAACATCATAGATTTAGCATGCGACGAGTTAGCAAGGTCATTTGGTATCTTTTTAATATTATTATTTTTTTGTTATCTACTTCAGATAGTATTTATGTTTAACGGGTTAGGCCATTTTAAATCGACTTTCGAAAAGTTTTTTGATACATTCATTGATTTCTCAAAAAGTAAAAATCGCAGTTTAAGAAATAACGGTTCAAATGAAAGCCATTATTGGGGGCTAATTGTTGTATCACTATGAGCGGCGTGGCGCACGCGCATTGCAGACAATCGGACACAATCAAGGCTTGTCATTGGTTGAAACGCTCTGCCGCTTGCCGCTGCGGCAAGCGGCAGGAAAGTATGCTGGGGGCATTATACGAATTTTATTAGGCGCAGCATCACTCGCTGGAGTTCGATGGCGCTGGTGTACATATACGCACGCGCTAAAGACACCGCATAGATGCGAGAGCGAAACAGCTGTTCACAACGCGTTGACATCACTGCCACATCGGGGTGAAAAATGGTATAGGTAATAGATGAGTATATGAAACCTCACACTCGCCCCTCGATAAAGGTTGGCAATTGAAGCAGGCCTCAGTTTAGCGAACTTTGTCTAGTTTAATGCGATGCGAGTGCAAGCGCCGCTCGGACTGTGAAGGTTTCTGGATACCGAATATGGGTTTAGATTAGGCCTATATCATGTCCTCTAGGCCATATAATTTATTTTTGGAAAGGAAAGTCTAATCTCGGAGCCTATTCAATTGAGAAGGGACTGGATTTTGTCATAATAATATAAAAATTAATACTTGTCGTCCATAACAAGAAAGAATGCCTCACGATTTTTTTGATATCCTGCCATAGTATTTTAATTAATTAAACTGAACATGAAGCTATATCTTTACTAGCTTCATGAACTAATTTGCAGACCCGCCCGGCCTTCTACATGTAGTGAGTACCACATCATAGGTTGTGTTTATAAGAAATAATAAGCGCTGCCTCCTCGAAATTTCTTATGCCAGCAGCTTTGATGATCAAATATTATCTACAACTCCGCACCAGTGTTCAAGGCCTTTCTTTTATCTATTGACCTCAAAAGAAAGGATTAGAATGATCAGAATACCGTCCCTGACCCCTTTCCACACATTAATAACGAGTCGGTAAGGGAACGTGCTACCGTTATACTTCAACGAGTACGTATGGCCACTACACAGTTCAATGGCCTTATTGTGATCTGGCGGGCGTTTTAAAAGCACGGTCCCTGACTGCGTGGGCATATTTCCGGGCAAGGAACAATAGAGGCCAATTGCCTGGCAATGACGTCACATGTAATCCCAGTCTATAGTGTGATTAGAACATTATAGGCTGGTGGTCACTTATAGTACGATCAGTACGAAAAGTCCAATGCGATTATTAATGTATTTTCAAAAATTAAAAGAACCACTTTTTAGCGGGAATTTTTGTAAGTTACACAGCTGAAGTTGTGAAAGGGTTGAAAGACTACAATATTACGGCATAAACAAGAATTTCTTTGTTTGGTCGTTATTCCTATAGGCTCATCCCTTAAAATACAAAGAGATTGAAAAAAGGTTTAAAATATTTTGCATTTGGAACATAACGCATGTAAGAAAAGTTTATTTTAATGTGTGTGTGTGGGGGGTGGTTTTTATGCTATCTACCCGCGATCTTCTGGCCTAATAAAATAACACATGAAATATTTCACATATTTAAAAGAACGCATGTTAGGAAAGTTTACTTTGATATTTCTTTGTTTTGTTTTGTTTTTCGTCGCTATGTACTCAAAATAGTATTTATTCATCAAATACAAAGAAATTAAAAAAATTGGACATTATTTTGTTATAATGATGATAGCACTTTAAACTTAAACCAAAAAATCATAGATTTAGCATAAGACGAGTTAGAAAGGTCATTTTTGTTTTTTGAACCCATATCTCGCATAGCCCACCTGCATCATTTTCTCGAAGCTCGCAAACAGATATACACGTTTATTTGATGGTTTTTGTTTGTTTGTTTTTTGTTTTGCTTGTTTTATTTTGTTTTGTTTTGTTTTTTGTTTGTTTGTTTTTGTATTTTGTCGCTATCTACTCAAGATAGTATTTTTTTTATAAAATACAAAGAAAATAAAAAGGTTGAAGAATTTGTGTTTCTACTGATGCATTTGCAACTTAAACCATAGGCGTAGATCCGGGGGATAACCCCCCAATATTTTGCCAGGGGGATGGTCCATACAATCATCCCCCCAATGTTGAGGCCTGAATATGGGTTTCTGACTAAATTAACCTCATATTTGCCCATTTTAGCCCCGAAAGTGCACATTTTCGCGCTACGCTCGCATTTATTCCACATTTGCACAATATTTCATCAGTTTAGCTTCAAAATAGCAAAATTTTTCGCGCGCTTTGCGCGCAATTGTACCATAAACTTATTCTGTCGCCAAAAGGTGCTGGATTTACTGTACTTCAAAAATTTTCCAATCCCATCCCCCCCCCCCCCAATGTCACAAAGAAATCTACGCCACTGACATAAACAAAAATCATAGACTTAGCATGAGACGAGTCAGAAATGTCGTTTGGTATCTTTTTTAATATCACATGTTTGTTTGTTATCTACTCAGGATTCCTTTACGGCGCGATTGCCCAATTATTATAAGCCCGTTGCGACATGCATCATCTTTTGTGAACCCATTCTGGCATAGCCCACTGACGGCCTGCATCATTTTTTAATTTAATTATATTTAATTGGTTTGAGTTTGTTGTTGTTTCTAACTTTCTATAAGATAGCTTATGAACAAAACAGAAAATATTGTCAAAAAATTATCAAGTTGCCATAGCAAATAGAAATACCAACATTGATATCCTTTCTGCTTTTGCATGATATGCACTCTGTAGCCTCACGCATGTATCAAGTGACATAAGACCAAATGGTTAGCATGGTTATTTAGACTAGATGGTTGTTAGACTAACTTAATGATTTGTATACTAAATGGGTATTAGACCATATTATGATATTATACTATAGTTATTAGACCAAATGGTATTATACTAGTTATTAGACTAGACAGCTTTAAACAGGTTATTGGATGTTTTGGATATTACACTAAAGGGTGTTGTGGGGATGGTGTTGTGGGGATAGGCTTGTAGACCACGTGGGTTTAGACTAACTTGATTTAGACTATTTAGGTATTAGACCAAGTGGTATAAGATCAAATGACAAGTCATCTTATTCAGCTATTAAAAAATAAACCGAATTTGCTGCAAATTGCTTTTCTCTTTATGTCTAAAAAATAGCAGTAAAATAAGACGCAAATATGTGGTAGCTATATATGTGCTTTATCTTTATGGGATAGTCCTTCAAGGAGGACCACGCTCCATTTAGTACGATAGTCCACGCCGTCAGGCGTGGGTCCTTCTACATTCGACATATCCTTCCCGGAAAGTCGGGGGAAATGTCAAACTGACTAACCACGCCTACTGACAGCTACTAATGATATTCAGCCAATCCGATTGACTGAATATCATCAATAGCTAATCAGTAGGTGTGGCTTGCCTACCTGCTACCAGAACACTAGCTCCTAGCTTGGGATTGACACCAGTATTGCGTAACAAAATTGATTATTAATCCTCTTCAGTTGCATAATTATGTGTTAATGATTATAATACTCGGTTTACTTCTTAAGCGCTCCACAGACTCCGAGTATTGTACGTACAATATTGTATGCAACATATCTACGTTATTTAATCTATTGCCATTCTATTTCCAGTAATGTTTAAGTTCTAACGAATGTTTGATGACGAAAAATCGATAATATGTTACATGTAATATCTAGTAGAAATATATTATCGATTTTACGTCATCAAACATTCGTTAGAACTTAAACATTACTGGAAATAGAATGGCAATAGATTAAACAACGTAGATATGTTGCATACAATATTGTACGTACAATAAAAAGTCTGAATACTGCTTTACCCTCAGTTCACTGACCTGTTGGTTGCACACAATCAGTTCCTTTTGTCATCACTACATTTAATATTGTCCTGGTTAATCACGATTCGTTTTAATCTATTTCTGTATAGAGGTTGTGCTTGAAATTATTGATTGGCTACAAACAAAGGATTTGAACCGGTGTCCTTTGAACCGTAATCATGGGGCAGTGCAGTCCATTCAATCAAATGTTGTCATCAACCTCTTTGATCGTAGTGCATTTGTTATGTGTGTGAGACGAACTGTCTCGGTAGATTGCAATCATGCTTTTGTTGAATGGATTTGAGTAGTCCGCCATATTTACGGTATGGTACGTCATGCACAACCTCTATTAATTGTGATAGTTGGCCTATTCGTTTAACATGTTTAAGAAAATATAGCATTGGGGACACACGCTTCATAAAAACATTGGGTTTCACTTATTTATAAACTTTAATTCCTTTTCTTGAAAATAATAAGTTCAGCAAGTTCTTTCTTTCTTTCTTTCTTTCTTTCATTATTGAATACGGGCCTATACTTATATTTATTTCGTTTATCATCATTTATGTTTTATTATTAACGTGTAGGCCCCTATTCATTAATTATTCGTTTATATATTTATTTCTATTCCACAGTATTTGTTTTATTATTCATTTATTTATTTTCTATTCGTTGATTGATTTATATATTTCCATTTATCAGGCTTATGTGTTTTATTCATTTTATTCGAAATATTTGTTGATTTATTTATCCATTTATTTATATAAATAAAATATTTATTTATTAGTTCTTTACATTGAATTTATATTTATAAATCATCAATTAATCTTTCGATTGATCAATTGATCATCTTCAATCTTATTTTTGTCACGTTTTTGGCTTTTTACTTCTTGAAAATAAGTTCGAAGGTGCAGTGGGCATGGGTAGCTCTACAACTACAAAAGGTCAAGGGACCCAGTGACTCAAATGTAATCAAATATATAAACATAATGGCATAATTCAATCACAAATAGGCCTATATACATGTAGGTCATCTACATATTAAGAATAATTGGCATCATATTGGCAAGGCTAAAACTACCTAGAGATGAAATCAAAACTCGCCCGACGGTTGACCGTATAGAACAATAGAAACCCGCCGGTCAAGGACCCAATGGCACATTATATGGACTGGTACCAACCTTCCCCCCCCCCTCCAATTTTGGCCCAGATATACAAAGTCAAGGACTCGTGTGTCAAAACAATAGGCCAGCCTCTCTGTAGGGTCTAACTATATTAGTTTCAGGGCTCTGCATAGCTACACTGATATCACCAAGCATTTTCTTTACATGGTACAAGCTCCAAAGATCATATATTATGGACCAAACAGCTGTTTGTTCTAACATCTGGGACCCTGTGCCCCAGAGCCCCAAATGTTAAAATGTATTTGGTTTGACCAAAGGGCCAAACTGTTTGCATTTTGTTCACAAGTTGATTCTCTGTCTGAAGGAGTTATATTAGATAAATAAAGGAACAAATCAAAGGTCGACGACGTATTATAAACGAATTTGCTTTTGTTTGGAGGCTGGCCCCTCCGTCTGTAAATGTGAAATGTTGAGAATTCCAGACCAAATGATCAATTTTGACCGATATTTGACCCCAAAATAAATGGTTTTATAAACGTAGACTTTTGACCCTTCCCCCTGCCATACGGAAAAAATCGATTATATGACGTCATTGAACTTTTGGTTTGTTCCCTAAATAATATAGCTTATATTGAGAAATTATGATTTCTTTCATTTTTGCTTGCTTACTTTTGTTTAGAGATTTTTAGATCAAAGACTAATCATATCAGAACCAGTGTATTAAAATTGCTCGAGTTGTCATTCCATTGATGATTAATCAGTCACTAATGAATGAATATCATGCATATGAATTATAAACGAATGCAATTTGTAATTGAATTATCGAATGAATGATTGGTTGATTGAGACACTGATTCATTTGAGATTGATGAGCGGTCAATAACTATTTGGCTAACTGATTGAGATTGCCAGATCTACACTATGGACCACAATGGCCTCATCCCAACGACATAGTTCAATAACCTCAATTAAATACTCAATAGTGCAAATTTGACCTTAAGTTGCAGAGTATGAGTTTTTGTACCCAAATTTGCAAAGTTCATTCAATGAATATACAAATGTATTGGGGTTAAAGAATTGTGCCCTTATTGGATGAGCATGTTGTGGATCCTAGTGTAATACCACGAAGACCTACCAATTGTACTGATTATAAATTGAGTGGTTGCTTGACTCGATATTTACTTGATTGATTGATATTTTAACATCAAGATACGGTACACTAATTACGCGACTACAATGTAGGCCTAATTTGTTAATTATTGATCGATTGATCAAACGAATGATTATTGATTGATGCTTGATGAGTAGTTCAATGATTGACTGACTATCAATTTATCGATATATCAATTTAATAAGTTAATGTGATTCTATTATATTATATTATTATATTATATTGATTGATTGGATGACTATATATCAATTAATTGATTAATCAATCAATTCATTAAATGATTCCGATTGTTTTCTAATTGTTCCCCCTGTATAGCATCCAAATTGACCTTGGACCTGGTGAGCCTCAAAACTTGGTAACTATATGCCCTACGTGCAAATACGTATGTTAGACTTTTGTCATCCGCCTTAGACCCAGACAAATAATTTGATATGTTTTTAGTGAATTTGAAGCATGTTTAATTTTTGCCCCCTAAATGTGAGCATGTAGGGCAGGGATGCAAATTGCGCGGGAGCGGGAAGCACCGCTCATAGGAAATGAGAGTCAAAATTGAGGAAATAATGCCATGGGAATGAAAAAGAAAGAGGAAAAAGGAGGGACAGAAGAAAATAAAAGGGGCGAGGAAAGGGGAAAGAGGAAAGAAAAAGAAGAGGACTCGGAGTTAGGTACAAGATAATAGGGGAGGCTGTGAGGTAGTGAAGCTACTGAATGGAAGAGAGGAAATCTTTAAAGACACTGGTTGTGCAAAATTTGGAGGAACTCACATTATTGATCAAGAAATAAGAGCAAAAAAGAGAAAGGTGTTGGTGTTAGAATATGGAAATGGGGAAATTTACCATTCATCACCATATAGGGTATGCAATGGAATTTAACAGGAAATAAAGAAGTTGGATGAAGGCAGGTGTAAACAGGGCACATATCTGAGGAAATTTACAGAGAGGCGGCAATCATATCCGAGGAAATTTACAGAGAGGCAGCAATGAGGATTTTATGGGAACAAAAGTCATGAAGGAATTCCAGTGTATCAATACTACTGTAATGCCACTGAGAAGAGGACAAAGCGGAAAATATTGAGGAAATAAAAAAAAAAAACATAAAGCACTGAACAGGTTGTGCTCCCTCTGACAAAAATGAAAGAGGAAATGGGGGTAAAGGAAAATAAAAGGGGGAAAGGAGCCTCTGTTCCACCAAAATTGACCCAAACTAGTGTAAAATACCAAATTTTTGCGCGCTACTCGCGCACATTGTCCTTTTTGGAAACTCTAAAATACATGCTATGTTAACATTTTCAATTTTTGAAGTGCAGAATAAAGCTATTTTATGCATGGCATGATTGAGGAAATCTTGAGCCTAAAAACCTTGCTCCTGAGGAAGAAATCACAATTTGCACCCCTGATGTAGGGTGTTTGAGGGTCTTTTTTGAGAGAGTCACGGAGTTCCAATAGACAAAGTTTTGAATTCAGCTTACTCCGACGAATTAAATAAAACAATTTGGTTTGCCAGCTTTTACGCGAACTTGCCGCTTGAAAAGCATATTTCCAAAATAGAACCAGACTTGCCGCTTTTTTTACACTGATTTTACAAAATAAATCAATATATAATATCACTGGTCTATCGAAAGCCAGCTACTTCAAAGTGTGAAGTGCTTCGATAGCTTTTGATCCATGCAATCTCAAAATCAATCGATTGAGATGACTAGCGTACTCGTCCAAGTTACATAACAGATACGGTTAAATGATGGGCGGGGTTACCAACCATATTTGGAGTTATTACGTTGTCATTAACTGGGTTGGTTCAGGTCACTGCTCATGGTAATTCGAGTGCGCTGCTGGGGGGAGAGATCCAATCTATAAGGACCAACGCCTGACGGCGTTGATTATAGTGCTAAATATTGCGTTGGTCCTGTATGGACTATTATGGGATGATGATCTCGATTTGTATAGTTTTTAATGTTAATTTTTAGCGCTAATGAAAACGTTAATTGCATTTATGTAAACCAGCTTTAATCACATTCAATATTTTAGTATATTTACTTACATAATCAATAAGCTAAAAAGCACCAATATCTCGATTATTTTAAAAACATCAATAAATGACGTAATTCAAACCTGGTGAGTAGGTCTCCGTAGACAAATCATTGATTGAAATAAGTGCACAGATTAGCAATAACTGGTTTAATCATCAGTAAAGATCTGTTACCAGGATCTGTTATTGTGTAAAGCACAGGTCGTGAGATAGAGATGGTAATTTTCGCCAACTTAATATTTTTCAATCAGATGGTAAAGCATAGATTAGAATGAATTTGAACGACTTCGTAAACAGCAGCTGGTTGGTGTTCATATTTTCTATTCAATCTATATCCAGAATAGAGGACTGCAAGTTACAGTTTCGTAGCTTTCTAGCAGAGGCAATGGTCCCATGTTTACTCAAATTCATGTTGAAACTATTAATGAGCACCAGTGAGAATGTTTACAGGCCATTCGCTGTCATCGGTTAATGCATGGAATTATGTATTGCTTTACATTGAGATTTTAGGCTACGGGTTGAAGCATTCGATCTTACGCATCTAAAAGGAGTGGACAGCAACATAAACCAGGAAATAGTGTGAGATAAGCGGCTCTTACGCAATTATATAGCAAACAGGCTTTTTTTCTAGAATAACGCGCTACCATAATTTACTCTGAATTCAGAATTAAATTTCAGAACATATAAATTGCCACTGGATGAGCAGAGGAATAGAGGCACCATAATCAACAATGGCAGCATCCGCGAATGACAACCATACTGATACCGAATCATTCCAGTTGTTATCATCAAGCAGACACACTCATTATCATCCCCTGCGTTACATCGGCCCATTCCTCATTTGTTTCATCTTTACCATCGGATTATTAGGCAATCTTTGTGTTATCTTCATACTTAGACGACGCCCAAGACTGCATTATCAACGCATCAGAATCCATCCTGTTGCACAGCAGATGATACACAGCATGGCGACTGCTGATCTTATCCTACTGATCATAGTGTGTCCATTATCCGCGCTAGAATTCGCCCAAGAATCATGGACCATAGGAACTGTAATGTGTGAAGTCATTCGTCCCGTTGAATATGCTGTCCAGATGATAAATGTTCTCAGTCTGTGTGGTCTTTCCTTAGATGCGTGTCTGGTGATAGCATTACCTGACACATACATACCTTGGAGGAGCAGCTTCAAAACCTGGATGGGATGTCTTATGATTTGGTTGATATCTCTGCTATGTTCTCTTCCATTGTGGCTTCATGCAAGAACTGTTGATACACCAGATGGCTTCGTCTTCTGCACTATTGTTTGGCCCATTGACTGCGGCAGTAATTGTCTTCTATATATGACCATATTAGGATTTGGACTGCCATTAACAATTACCATAATTTGTTTGGTGTGGATCATAATTAATTCCAGTGGCGCATTTTGGCGTCCGGGAACACCCAAAAATGATCGACCACAAGCTAAAGACACAAAACAAGTGGTCCGATTATTGCTAAGTCTTACCGTATCTTTTGCAGTACTTTGGCTGCCATATAATATCATTCCCTTTTTCTGGTCGCTATACTCTCCATCAATAACCCATACTGAGATCAGTCTCTACACCACAATCGCCTGTTACGCTTACTCATATTCATGTATCAAGCCACTTTTCTACGTGTATCATCATCGGATAATCCGCAATGGTTTTGTGGATATCCTACCACGTAATTCTGCCAGACCAGAAATCAAGAGTATCCGAGGCAGTTTTAGATATCGTGATAGAGTCATAGGGATGGGTGTTTTGAGAACAAGCAAAAAGAAAAACGGAGCTGTCTTCTGGTCTATTCATGGTTTTCCAGGATCAGTCGTTGCAGTAGATGAAGATAATGTCGTACAGACAGTGGACAGAAAATGCATTGGCTACAAATCCAGGACCGAATTCTAGTATTTATTTCGCTAAAAAAGTGGCGTCATATGTACAGATGTTGAATTCAGATGATGATGTGGTCCGGAAGACTGCTGAAAAGTCCCTCAAACTACACATGCAAAAAAGAAAAGTTAAAGAAACTAATGATGAAGGTAAAAACGTTGCTGGGTATGAAACTGATGAAAATGGTATCATCACAAAAAATATTCAGACTTGAGCAAGTCAGTCTGGGTTGAGTTAAACGAGATCTGCTCAAAACTAGCCATCGAGTTGGTTAAATCAAACAACGAAAACTTTGCGTATGCCTATGCCATAAAGGCAGGTGAAACTGTAATGGTTTGTCACAAAGTAATATATCATTTTATTATAAAGAAACTGACTGAAACTGTATTAAGCAACTGGACAAATCTTGAATCACAGGTAAGACTTGCGGACCTCGAGAAAGCAGATTATGCAAGTTCGATGGAGCATTTAAAGAATGGTGATTTAAGTGTCGACCTGATTAAGTTTATCACCAAAGCTAGACTCCAAATCGCTGAATCAAATTCATTGCTCCATGTAATGTTTCCTCGGGTCAGCAAGTCGTGCCTTCTTTGCAGAAATCCATATGATACAATTTCACATGTAGCAAACGGCTGTATGCAATTTCGTTACAATTACATTTCAAGACACAACCGGATCATCAATATCCTTGAAAAGGAAATTAAAAAATACAACAGGTGTGATATCTACCGTGAAAAGATCATCTCGGGTGCCCTGATCACGAATGACGATGATGAAATTGAATTCGTAAACATCTTTCAGGACATTCAAGCAAGAAAACCAGACTTATTTCTTATTGATCACGAAACATGAAGTGTTTCATCTTGGAAGTAACTTGTCCTTTCGATGCTTTCATTGAGGAAAGTTAAAACACAAAGTTCGAAAAGTATACTCCTCTTTGTAACTTGCTCACATTGTGCGGATTTGATTGCAAAATCCTTGTCTTCGTGATTGGGTCACTCGGCCATATTCATCACCGTTTCCGAAGTGGGTTGAAGAAACAAAGGCTCACAGAGTATTGTTACCTTGCGTTTGCTTTATAATCGGTTACCCAACTGAAACTATACGCCGTAGAAGTGACGTCATAATCGGATTAACTACCATAGCAATAGATGAATACAATTTTTGAATAGACCGCCCTGCATTACAAGCAGATTGCACTAATCACCTGTGTATGTCAGTCCCGGATGTCAGCAAACATAGAATGAATACAATACCGCTCTTTTCAAAAATACTTATCATACAGGTGCGAGTGATCAGCCTTTCTTTGACATCTATGGTTCAATGCATCGGTACCGCGTGAAAGTTGTAGTGCAGGGCGGTATAAACAGGTAAAACAGAAACATATGTAGTGTGGATTTAACCAGAGAAGATCTGATTTAACATAGTTGAGCTGTTTTCAATGAGTGTTATCTTGGTTTAATAGCTTTTAATGGGATTTAAGTCCTGCAAAGGTCGTGGTGAATTCTACTGTAGACATGACTGCATTATGTTACACAAAGACTTTACGTAGCAGACTGCAGTTTACGATAACAGATAACATTATTGACTGTTATTGATGGATTACATTCATTTATCAAACTTCATCCTATATACAATAAATAAATTACAGTTTAATGTGACTTTGGGTCTGTTTATTGTTTTGACTTTACCCATACTGAATCCAAAACCTGCATTAGCATCAAAATTAACCCGACGGCGAATGAAATGACAGCAAATATAAAATATGAGACACTCGGATTGATTCCGTGTATTAGACTTCCTCCTAGCAGGCTACCGACAGAATTACCTAGGCCGTAAGTGATGGTAGTCATTAGAGGCATAAGTGTACCTAAATATTGACTGTCTACAGCATTGGCTAGGTATGCTCCAGATGCTTGTTGAGTAGGGGCAAATGTCATTTCTGCAGGAAAAATATACACAACACCAATGTTTGAAGATGCTTCATTTGATTCGGATTTTGCATAACAGAACATAGCGTCATTTACATCGCATACAATATAATTGGTGATAACAAAATGAGCACGTAGTTGCTTTAGTTGCTTATTGTTCAGGGAATGCGTATATTGCCTTATCCTGGCATAAAATTAAAGGGCATACTATTTTATAAGCTTGTTAAATCAACTATATTGTGTCTTGTCCCAATTTTGGATTTCGCAATGGCAGATTGGAATCAGTAAGTTACGCAGTTGCGACGCCAGCGCACGGACAAATCGCCTTTCTAGGCGTTCCACGTAACTTTAGATGAGATCAACTACTATGGTGAGTTACTTTCCACATACACAAAAAAGATTATAAACGGTGGTGTCAGAAAAGTGAAGTCCTGTGGGACCAGGCACGAGCAAATAGCTCAACCAGGTTTGGGAAATCCTTTAATAAAATTTAACACATAAGGCATAATGTTGTGATTGCCGCGCCGGAGCCATCCTTTAACTTGAGATGAGACAAACTATTATGGTGAGTTACTTTAGAAACAACAAAGACATTCTTGTGGGACCTGGCACGAGCAATTAGCTCAACCAGGTTTTTGGAAATGAAAAGAAAAAATACAAAAAATATCCTCACCTCGTAGCACTAATGAAACTGTCATCCAAGTCACGTTATCCTCTGTTATGTATGCTCCGATAATGCAACTAATACCGAGTCCTATACAAGATAGGACAAGGAATGGAATATGTCCAAAGCGATCGGTTAGATACGGTAAGACAGCATATGTTAACATCAAACAAATATAACATAGCAAACCACTACATGCCATCAAGGTGTAGGAGCCGCCTAAATATTAAATAAAAGCAAAGAAGAATATTATTGCTATACCTCATAAATACTTATTAAGCAATCCCTATATCTCATTTGTCAATTGCGTGTGCGGTATTTTGATCCGATTGTGAGTAATTACGCAGACGCGGGGGAAGTATATAGTATACAAATATTGAATGTTTATGAGTTCAATGAGCAATGGTAAGATTATTTTCATGAGGTGAAATATGGACTGTTCCATCAACGAGGCTTTGCACCTATAATTGGCGAGGTGTAATCCTCGTGCTATACGCTCACGCGTCTGACAGCATTGCTATGGTACGGGAGAAAATGAGTATTGTACTCGCGCGGAGTTCATCAATCCTTTCTCAAGTGGCCGCTAAAAATAGCAAAAATAATCAATAGTAATTGACCATCAAATGACAAGAAACTTTATATGAGTTATATAACCAAACCTACTGCACCCTTACTATCACATGGTGTAGCGCTGTATTTAAAGCTATAAGAATAAAGCAAAATTACAATTTCAAATATATATGAACACAACATAGCAACCACTCCTACAACCTACAAATTCATCTCAGTCGCACCTCTACCCCAATCACCACACCACACCATGCCGCCTACCCACACACCACAAACCCAAATACTAATAACACTCAAAACATGTTACTTGGCAATATTATCGTAGTAGTACCGTATTGATTGCGCAAAATATAATTATTAATTATTAAATATTCTGCTTACCCAGTGTGCCAATATACCAGAAATCAAATGTTTTCATTTTACCATGAGCAATGGCCACCCATGCTATCGCTAACACTACACTGCCGTAGCGTAAATTGAGAATACTTCGTATAACTGTTCCGAATTGGTATCGTTTTCTCGAGGATTGAATCTCAAAGAAATGGAAAATAATGTGTAAATGCTATTAAAAAACCAGTAATTGCGTTTGATATCGCAAAAACAATATTAGATGGGAAAACATTTCAGGGTTGACCGGACAACGGTACTAGCCACATACTGGCCCTAAGGAGGATCATTGAAGGAGTGATGGCTAAAAGCCTGCCTGCAATAAAAACTTTCACAGACTTCAGGAAAGTCTTTGATACCATTCATAGAGGAAAGTTGCTGCAAATTCTCAAATAGTCCGAGGTGCTCTGACGATAACACTCCGATCGCCAGGCAATCTACGTTTATAAGTGAAGTAGGCCAGTGGGACAACGAAACCGCTACGTGAACGAGCTAATTCTCAAAGCCTATGGAAGCCCAACTTAAGGTATAGCAAGAATGTATGCAGATACCAAGGCAATATTAGTTTTACCAGCTGTCTGATATACTTGCTGGTGTACTGCAAGGAGTCACCCTTGCCCCATACCTCTTTGTGATGGCATTGGATTATGCTTTGAGGGAGGCAGTCGAAGGTAGAGAATAGCAGCTTTTGTTACAGCTGTTGAAGAGAAGAAGCAGGCGAATCTGACCTGAAGTGCTGAACAAAAGATTTTGGACTTTGCAGACGACATAGTCCAATACTGTCAGAGGAAATCAGGAGCCCCGCAACAGACTTCGCGAACGACTAGTTTTATGTAAGGATGAAATCAAAAATGGTGCCACCGGGGTGCCACACTGTATACAACATACGGTGTATAATTATATTCTTAGCCAACTGACACCATCTGGTATCAATGGCAGAATAACTGTGAACCACGTCCAAGAGCAAACAGGATTAAAGCTCCCCATCTCGGTAAGCAATGAAATGGTGTCAGATATAAAAAATAGTAAACATGGAACTCCATACAAGTCTTTAATAATCAAAACCTTGCGGAGCCTAAGATAAGATGATGCTATCACTGCACTAAATTCTCGTATATTGTTGAAAGTGCTTCAATATAATTATGGCTCTGCACAATACGGGGGACAGACAGTGCAATAAGGCCTGTGATGTGCCCTGAGTAATTTAATTTAATTTAATTATTTAACTTTGTTTACAAGCTGAAAGTATGTCATGAGATGGGAAAACCCCTTGTACGTGCAAGATAATGATGTGGAAAGTCGTTTTGGAATTCCTCCAAATTATTGTAAACAAAGTCAGAGCTATGTTTGGAACTTGGAAAGCCCCAGTTCATTATTGCACCATCAGGAAATCCCCAGGAAGTGATGTAATGTGTAAGGTGAATGTGTATAATTAATCTTGGGAAATCCCAAGATTACAGCAATGTTGTGAAAATGTGATTGAAGTAATGGTTTATTAATAGATGCTGGGTTTTTTGCATGAGTACTGATATAAAAAGCTGGAGGCTTTTGTTGGGACTTTACAGAATGTCATGGGAGATTGAAAACTCCACATGTGTGTGATGGTCTTCGTGCTTCAAAAAAGAAGTACATTTTAACCCGTTTATATAGCCAATAATTGAGCTAAATTTAATACAGCAACGAAGAAGACAGCGAGCACACAAAAGTGCTCTTCCTCATCAAAGGATTAAAAGTTCTTCTGTCAAATTGCTGGAGTTTGCTGGGTTTGTGAAGGCCACGCATCTGTCAAAAAACAGCGGAGCTGTGTTAAAGAAACCTGTTCCCTGGAAAAGAGTGATTGGTGAAAGAAACACCATTTTTGGAGAAAGCAGCGCAAGGAGATATATTTGTGGAGATAGCAGCACAAAGGAGATTGGAGGAAGCATCATCATTTTCGTATGAGGATTTTATACGCAAGGATTTATAAATGCAAGTGTACTATGGACATCGCTGATTTTCGCAGGACAAGTGAATAAGGATATATTACATCAGTCGTCCAGAACACTGCAAGAACTCTAGGATCACCTACAAGAAGACAGCTGGTTAAGTACTGATATAGTAAAACTGTCATTGTGTGATTTTATTGTATATGCGATATTGTTATTATATGTACCAATCATACTCTGTTTTCAATTAAAGACTTAGATTTTGTTAGCTTAAACAAACAGTGAATTTGTGTTGTGCATTCGTGTGAGTTCGGGAAAAAGGTGATTTTGGCCTTGAGTCAGGTACGACTCGTAACAAAATTGGGGGTTCGTCCGGGAAATACACTGTAAAAAAGTTGACATTATTATACTGAGTCTTAAAAGTGAAAGTACAGTATGGCAGAATTCAAAGCAGAAGAGTTTCTTGAAACTATAGATTGGGAGAAATTTGATAAGTTGAAGAAGCCTGATTTATTTGCATTTGCCAAACATTATGACTTGAAAGTTAAGCAAGCTACAAGAAAGCAAATAATCAAAAATGCCTTGATTGATGTTTTGGTTGGGGAGGACATTTTTGATGAATCCTATTTGGAAGAGAAACTTGCAGTAGAAACTGAAATTGGTGGGGACTCAGCATTTAAATTGAAAGAGTTGGAAATTCAATTTATTAGAAATGAAGAAAATGGAAATGGAAATGGACCAAAAGAAAATGGAAATAGAAATGGACCAAAAAGAAAAACTGGAAATTATCAAGTTAGAGAATGAAAATAAAGAAAAACAAGAACGGCTAGACATTGAAAAACAAAAACTAGCAATGGAAGACAAAGCACGCTAAGAAAAGATGGCGCTTGAGCACCAAAAATTTGAAACAGAAGAAAAGGAAAAGATAGCAAAATTGGAACTTGAAAAACAAAAGTTAGAAATGGAAGAAAAGGACAGGCAAGCAAAGCTCAATTTGGAAGCACATTTGAAAGAAATGGAAATTGAGGAAAAGTACAAGTTTGAACAAGAGAAGTTGGCAAAGCTAGGTGACAAATACTCATCAAGTTTCTCCTCAAAGTCAGGGTTTGATGTTACAAAGTATGTAAAGCTTGTGCCTAAATTCAAAGAAAAAGAAGTTGACGAGTATTTTCAACATTTTGAAAAGGTAGCTACAAATTTGAAATGGCCTCCAGAGCATTGGACCCTACTGTTACAAAGTAGTTTTGTGGGGAAGGCCGGGGAAACTTACTCAGCTCTACCAATAGAGAAGTGTAATGATTATGAAGAAGTCAAACAAGCGGTCCTTAAGGCCTATGAACTGGTGCCTGAAGCATACAGACAAAAGTTCAGAGATTCAAGAAAGCACGCAGATCAAACCCATGTAGAATTTGCTAGAGTAAAAGAACAAATGTTTGACAGATGGCTTGGGTCAAAAGAAGTCAAAGATGATTTCGGTCAACTTAAGCAATTAGTTCTTATAGAAGAGTTCAAGAAATGTGTCCACGTTGACATAAAAACCCATTTGGATGAAAGCGCTAGCAAAATTAAGACGCTAAACGAAGCGGCGACAATGGCGGACGACTATGGCTTAACTCACAAATTGAATGGGAGTAAATTTAGTCATAACAGAAGTTATTCAAACAGGTTCAGCCATAACCAACCTAGAGCAAATCAGGGTGGTACACAAGAAGTGAAACCTCAGTCTAATTCACAGCATAGTGCTGGTGGTAGAGGGACCCCAGGAGTTCAGGTAACAGAGCAAAATTTGGGACTGAATTTAAAGCCAAAGTAACTTGTACTCATTGTAAGAGACCAGGGCATACGATGACCCAGTGTTATTTCTTAAAAGGCAGACAAGACGCACAAAAAACAGCAGCAAACTGCTAGTAATACTGTAGGATGTGCAGTGTCACTTGAGTCAAAGAAACAAGTCAGTCAAATCAAGAAACAAGAATTCCCACAAAAGGGAGGTGAGACAGACAAGGTGTGTGAAGAATTTGAACCATTTGTGTTAGAGGGAGTGGTATCACTTGGTGAGAATGGTAGTCCAAAGCCCATTAAGATTGTGCGAGATACGTGTTGTGCACGGTCTATGATTCTGGAAGGAACTTTGCCCTTTAATGAGGATAGTTCAGCAGGTAATGCTTTGATCCAGGGTATTGGGATGGAAATAATTAGTGTACCTCTCCACAAAATTAACTTGACATCTGACTTGGTTTCTGGTCCTGTAACCATAGGAGTTAGACATGAATTGCCAGTCAAAGGAGTGTCCATGTTGCTAGGAAATGATCTGGCAGGGGAAAGGTTTTCCTGACCCAATAGTCACAGATAAGCCCTGTTTACAGGATGATAATAGTGAGGAAGAGGAGATATTTCCTGCATGTGCAGTGACACGGGCAATGAGTAAGAGAGCCTCATTAGAAACAATTGAGGACAACCAAATTGATGACTTAGGCTACAATTTGGAAGACACATTTGTGTCACAGTTGAATGAGAAAGAAGATAAACTTCCTTCTTCTGGGGATAAAAATACCCCTCAAAATGACACAGCCTCTGAGCATGAACAAATTGGGGAAACCATGAAAGACCCATTAAGTCATGACAAGCTGATTCTGGAGCAACAAAATGACCCAGAACTCAAAGAGATCAATCAAAGGGAATTGACCCTAGAAGAAGCAGAACAAAACTCTGTCTGTTTTTACAAACAAGATGATGTGCTAATGAGAAAGTGGCGCCCCCTGATGTACCTGCCGATGAAGAGTGGAAGGTAGTGCACCAAATTGTGGTACCAAAAGTATACCACACTGAAGTAATTAACATAGCACATGATAGTCCCATGGCAGGGCATTTGGGTGTTAAGAAAACTCATGAAAGAATTCTGAGACATTTCTGGTGGCCCACTCTCAGAAAAGATGTTTCTGAATATTGCAAAACATGTCACATATGCCAAGTAGTAGGGAAGCCAAATCAGAAAATACCTCCTGCTCCATTGAAGCCAATTCCAGCCTTTGATGAACCATTTAGTAGGGTTATTATTGATTGTGTAGGGCCCCTACCAAAGACTAAGTCAGGTAATCAATACCTTCTGACAATTATGTGCGCGTCAACACGCTTTCCTGAAGCCATACCCTTGAGAAATATTAAAGCAGTGACAATAGTGAAAGCTTTAACCAGGTTCTTCACATTTGTGGGGCTCCCCAAGTCCATACAGTCAGACCAAGGATCAAACTTTACTTCTGGAGTGTTTCAGCAGGTCATGTATCAATTAGGTATAGAACAGTATACCTCAAGTGCTTACCATCCAGAATCACAAGGTGCACTAGAAAGGTTCCACCAAACATTAAAAAACATGATTAGGACATACTGTTTGGAATTTCAGAGGGACTGGGATGAGGGAGTACACTTGTTGTTGTTTGCTGCTAGGGAAGCTGTTCAGGAAACTTTGGGATTTAGTCCTTTGAGTTAGTGTTTGGACACACAGTGCGCGGGCCCTTAAAGTTGTTGAAAGAAAAGTGGCTCAATGAGAAATCAGATATCAATTTGTTGGATTATGTCTCCAATTTTAAGCATAGGCTTAACAGAGTAACTGATATTGCCAAAGAAAACTTGAAACAGGGTCAGGCCAAAATGAAACAATGGTATGATAAACATGCCAAAGAGAGAGTGTTCAAACCAGGTGACAAAGTTCTAGTACTGTTTCCAATTCCAGGACACCCATTACAAGCCAGATATCATGGCCCATGTGAAGTAGAGTCAAAAGTGGGTGAAGTAGATTATATTATCAAGACTCCTGGTAGACGCAAGAGCAGGCAGTTATGCCACATAAATATGCTCAAAGAGTATGTTGAAAGAAGTGACAGTGGCATTCCAAAACCTGTGTGTACAGTAAAACATGCTGATAATGTAGACAAACATGCCGATGTAGACAAAATCGCCAATGTAGACAAGAGTAAAGATGACAATTCTGATGTCACATTTGACCAGGATAAAGAGCTGGAGCACAAAGAGTATAATGTAAAATTGAACAATATTCTGATGTGCTCACTAATTTGGACTCAAAGTTAGGTCATCTTTCTCAAGATCAACAAAGTCAAATTGCAAATTTGATTCACAAATTTGACAATATATTTCCTGACACGCCAAGTAGAACAAATGCTGCATTTCATGATGTAGATGTTGGTGATACAAAACCAATCAAGCAGCATCCTTATAGAGTCAATCCATTGAAAATGGAACATCTCAAAAATGAGATCAATTATATGCTAGACAATGATATCATAGAACCAAGTAGGAGTGAATGGAGTTCACCGTGTATACTTGTTCCCAAGCCTGATGGTTCATACCGATTGGTCGCAGACATGAGAGCTGCAAATGTTCATTCAAAGACAGACTCGTACCCAATTCCAAGAATTGATGATTGCATAGACAAAATTGGGAATGCAAAATTTGTTAGCAAATTTGATCTTTTGAAAGGGTACTGGCAGGTTCCACTCACAGACCGTGCCAAAGAGATTTCTGCTTTTTGTACACCATTTGGTCTTTACCAATACAAAGTTATGCCATTCGGGTTGAAAAATGCCCCAGCAACATTTCAGAGAATGGTGAACCAAATTGTGGCAGACATAGAGGGATGTGAAGCGTATGTCGATGATTTGATTGTTTACAGTCAAACTTGGGAACAACACATGGAACAACTCCATCAATTGTTTGAGAAGCTGTCTGAAGTACAGTTGACAGTCAATCTGGTAAAAAGTGAGTTTTGCCATGCCACAGTCACATACTTAGGATATGTTGTAGGTCAAGGTCAGGTGAAACCTATCAAAGCCAAAGTTGAAGCAATTGAGCAATACCCCACACCTGTACACAAGAAGGCACTCATGAGATTTCTAGGAATGGTTGGCTATTATAGAAAGTTCTGCCCAAACTTTTCAGAGATAGCAAGTCCTTTGACTGATTTGTTGAAGAAAGATGCAAAATTCATTTGGTCAGAACAGTGTGAAAATGCTTTTCACAAAGTCAAATCGATACTCATGAGTTCACCAGTGCTTACTGCACCTGATTTTCAGAAGCAGTTCAAGTTGACTGTTGATGCCAGTGACATAGGCTGTGGAGGTGTTGTGATGCAAGAGGGTGAAGATCAAATAGATCACCCCATTTGTTACTTTTCAAGGAAATTTAACAAGCACCAGAGAAATTACTCCACAATTGAGAAGGAGTGTCTAGCATTGCTATTAGCATTGCTACATTTTGATGTGTATTTGGGTACCACAGTATACCCTGTGCTTGTTTTCACAGATCACAATCCCTCACCTTCATCAACAGGATGAAGAACAAAAACCAAAGACTGGTGAGGTGGAGTTTGACCTTGCAAGAGTACAATCTGGACATCAAACATATTAAGGGAAAAGACAATGTAATGGCTGATGCCCTGTCCAGAATTGCATAAAACCTGACAAACAAAAATTTCCTTTAAAAGGGAAGTTGTGTGTGACAAGTAGTCACTGTGTATGATGAGTTAAATACTCAAAGTTGACAAAATGTTGAAGTTGATGTAAAAGAAGAAAACATTTAAGAAAGTTTTCATTACATTCGAACTTTCTTCTTTTAAGGGGGGGTGTGATGTGCCCTGAGTAATTTAATTTAATTTAATTATTTAACTTTGTTTACAAGCTGAAAGTATTTCATGAGATGGGAAACCCCCTTGTACGTGCAAGATAATGATGTGGAAAGTCGTTTTGGAATTCCTCCAAATTATTGTAAACAAAGTCAGAGCTATGTTTGGAACTTGGAAAGCCCCAGTTCATTATTGCACCATCAGGAAATCCCCCAGGAAGTGATGTAATGTGTAAGGTGAATGTGTATAATTAATCTTGGGAAATCCCAAGATTACAGCAATGTTGTGAAAATGTGATTGAAGTAATGGTTTATTAATAGATGCTGGGTTTTTTGCATGAGTACTGATATAAAAAGCTGGAGGCTTTTGTTGGGACTTTACAGAATGTCATGGGAGATTGAAAACTCCACATGTGTGTGATGGTCTTCGTGCTTCAAAAAAGAAGTACATTTTAACCCGTTTATATAGCCAATAATTGAGCTAAATTTAATACAGCAACGAAGAAGACAGCAATCACACAAAAGTGCTCTTCCTCATCAAAGGATTAAAAGTTCTTCTGTCAAATTGCGGGAGTTTGCTGGGTTTGTGAAGGCCACGCATCTGTCAAAAAACAGCGGAGCTGTGTTAAAGAAACCTGTTCCCTGGAAAAGAGTGATTGGTGAAAGAAACACCATTTTTGGAGAAAGCAGCGCAAGGAGATATATTTGTGGAGATAGCAGCACAAAGGAGATTGGAGGAAGCATCATCATTTTCGTATGAGGATTTTATACGCAAGGATTTATAAATGCAAGTGTACTATGGACATCGCTGATTTTCGCAGGACAAGTGAATAAGGATATATTACATCAGTCGTCCAGAACATTGCAAGAACTCTAGGATCACCTACAAGAAGACAGCTGGTTAAGTACTGATATAGTAAAACTGTCATTGTGTGATTTTATTGTATATGCGATATTGTTATTATATGTACCAATCATACTCTGTTTTCAATTAAAGACTTAGATTTTGTTAGCTTAAACAAACAGTGTATTTGTGTTGTGCATTCGTGTGAGTTCGGGAAAAAGGTGATTTTGGCCTTGAGTCAGGTACGACTCGTAACAGGCCCCATCTGTAATAGCTGCCGGGTGACAGATGGGCACAATATCGAATACAGACAGTGTGAAATGTCCACATGGCAGCTATTACAGATTTACTGGAGTGTTGACAACCATTTCCTAAAATAATGCTAAATTCGAGGTCATGAATACTGCATGTCATATTTCATTCTTGATCTGATTTTATTACAAAATAACAGACAAACTATTTTATGACAACCATTTAAAACTTCACAAATAATAATAGGTGGGATAGGCAGAACATATTGTCGATTTTTACAATGTAGTTAAATATTATTATTTCAACATGATTTTTATTTATACATATATCATCTGAAACTAACAGCAACAATAATCTCGTATATCATCAATGGAACTATCCTACAGTCCGTCCTATATTGAGAATAACAGTTCAAGTTCATCTAATATGCCATTGGCGTGCAGCACATTGAAAGTGGGGGGTCAGGTTGTTCAGTTCCCCTGAATGGAGTCTGATTAGGAGTGTAAACGAGCGGAATGACTGATTTCCTCTGAATTTCCCCCGATTTCCCCCGAATTACCAATAAAAGTGGGGACACGTGAAACCCCCACCCCTTTGCGCACGCCAATGTCTAATGCCAAACCATATGGGCCCATCACAGACAGCAACGTTGCCATCCTCCTAAAATTGAAATAAATATTTTACCTACATTTTATTATTATTTCATTATATTCCTACCTCATTAACACGCATTAACCATACCAGCATTGCTGATAAGATATGAAATCCAGAGAACGCTGCGAAGCATATTACGAATTGAATGTGATACATGCAGATGTTGCAGTGCGAGAAGGCTTCTTTAGTGGTTTCCAGCAGTATGCCACCTGCAAATGTACTAACAACAAAGAAACAAAAACACCATTATTCCCACATACATACACCACATACAAACACAGATGCTGCAGACAAATTGATATATCCATAGTGGATAAGGACCTTTTATTTTTCATGACATGACAACATAAAACAACCTAAAGCTTGTAGACATTTGAATACATGAATACAAAAGCCACCTAAGTCCATGCGAAGTTATTTTGAGAGAAAAACCTGTGTATCATTTTAATTCCTTCAGTTAGATTTACCTGGTCAATATGGTAAGTTTTACGTGCAAATGAGTGGATTAACCTGTATTAGGTATGACGATTAGCATTTCAGGGACTTCATGGGGTTCATTTTAAATTTTGGACTTAGGTGGTTTTTTGAATCATATACAAAGACAACAATGTTAAAATGAGATTACCACTAGTAAGATAATACAAAATAAAGCACACAGGTATGTATAATGTTGATAAACATTCTGCCATGTAATATAAACCACACACTTTCCTTTATTAAACCCATTTTTTGTTCAAAAGTCATTCTCTAGCAATGAATGTGTTACAAGTGGACTTTTATACATACTGGATTTCAATCAATGTGTTACAAGACTCAAATCATGGAATTGGGTGATTCTTTCATACATGCTATTGTTCACATGCCCAATAGACACAGAGGATGAATTTGAGTTGTTCTTTCATGCATATGACAGGCCTATGTATAGCAACAATTTCCCATGCTTAACTCAATTTGGCCAAAGTATGGACTTAGGTGGCTTTTGTATTCATATATTCATTTTCTACGTAATTTTAAAGTAAACTTGACTTACAAAGTAGCATGTCCAACGGCTTCAATACCTTTGAAGTATCCGTATTGGTTTCGTCTTTCCTCTCCAAGTGATTCCAGAACAATGGCGATTAACAATGACCCCCACATCATTGATCCAAAAATCTGGCAGCATATGGTGATTATTATCAGCCAAGTAAAGACGGTAATTAGATCTTCGTAGTGATACATGCTAACGCTATATTCAGTTTCATAATGACAACTGGTGTTATTTTCGATCATTTCATCTAAAGAATCATCACAAAGTAACATTGAGGAATTAAAGAGTCGGTGCTCATTTTCAGCAAAGTATTTTGCAGTGAAATTTGAACATTTAAGTGCTTTTGTTTGTATAATGCTTGGTACGAGACAAATCAACAGATTAAAGACACCAGAACCCAGAAGAGAAAAAATCAAAACAAATTTATGTATCTGAAATCGGTCGGTGATGAAACCTAGAAGAGGAATCCAAAAAATAGACACCCATGGTTGCACGCTGGAGAGAATTCCAATTTGTTGAGCATTGAAGCCTAGTTGATGGTAGAACAGGGGCGTATAGGCCAGAGATAATGAACGGGTGCCGAAAGAAGTAAAAAAGAGCACACCGAACAAACAATGTCGTGTAAAAAATAAATCTTGTAATTTTCTTTCAGTTTGAATCAAATTTTGCCGTTCAATTATAGCGTCTTCTTTGCAATCAGATTTTTGTGTTGGCATGTCGTCTGTCGAGTAGCTATCACTGATTTGGATGACCTTTTGTCAATGTGACAAACCTTATATTGGCAGACGTAAGAACTTGGAAGTAGAAATTGTACCTACAAAAACAATAAGTAAAAATAAAATATACTGGGATAAAAACAAATTGACATTCAGAACCTCGCTAGTGTCTACAAAATTGATCAAGGAACACAGGCATTGATATCAACAAAAGTACAAACATCCCCAGATTTTTGTCACAGTGATGTCATAATTAACCAAAAGCTTAAAGCTTGACAATCGCTGACTTTCAGCCAAAGTAAATAATAAATAATGAAAAATGAATCTCAAATGATTTTATCTCCCCAGTTATGGACCAGAAGAAAGCCCACATTGAAATTTTAAGCCTAAAATTTATTCCATTTAGATGATATGAACGAAAAAGTGATAGCCTCATCCCGAATTGTGAAATACCACACATGCCGTTCTATGGGCCATTGAGAAACACATATCAAAACAGCTGGTTCAATTTACCTAAAAACTTGGGAATTTGATTATTTTGGTACAGGCCTCAATGTAACACGTGAGGTACAAAACATAATCTCGGGCTGATGGGGGATAAATCCACCCCCAATATTTTGCCAGAGGGAGGGTCCATTTTAGGACCAAAAGTGCACATTTTTGCGCGCTTCGCGCGAATTTATTTCACTTTTGCACAATATTTCAACAGTTTAGCTCCAAAATGGCAAATTTTTCGTGCGCTTCGTGACTTATTATATATTCTGTTGCTAGAAGGTGCTGGATTCATTATATTTCAAGAAATATTTTCCAACACCACCACCCATGTCAAAAAGAAATCTACGCCACTGGTACAAAAGAGAATAACAACATCTGACCACCTACCTTTAAATGAAGTGTAATTGTTTTAACCAAGACACAGTTAGATGTACATAGTACATAGCTGTTTCACTGATATCAAGTGGCACGATGTTTAAAAAATGGTATGAGTTATTTAGAAGAGTAGGTTTTCATATTAAAGGTAAATCCACTGAATTGAAATGTCCAAATGAACAATGCATTCTGCGTTTCGACGGTGTGGTAAACAAAATGGGCCTGTGTTGGGAGTTTGTAAACAAACAGATCCAACAATCATGATAATAATAATAATAACATGCACACAGGTGCCTAAATTTTCCTAAAATATCTCACAGTAGCGTAATAACAGTAATAATCGAATAATAGTTCACAAATTGTACAGAATTAGAAAATGATAATTAGTTTGCTTACCATATGTATACATAAAATGATTTTGAATACCCGCATATATCATGCTCATATATTTTTAATTCTTTTGCGCTTTGCTTTTGCATGATAATTCACTACGTGGCTCATCTTTCACACACAAGGAAGAACATTCTGCTGGCAATAAAATGCTGGGTCTAACTCATTTTTGTAAAAAATTGGAGTTGGGCCCTTCTTCCACTAAGGTATTCAATAATGGTTAGTAGACTACCGTAGATGGTTGTTAGGGAGTTTGGAAATACCTTGGTGGTGGGAGGGGGGGCTGGAAAATATGTAGGGGCGTCATAAAATTTTTGTAGTTCTGAATAGAGGGGGGGTTAAAAAGTTTTGGGTGTGTGAACAGGAGGGTTATAAAATTATTTGGCACGTAGAAGGGGGGTATAAATTTTTCATGCGCTGCAGTAGAGCCAGAACAAACGTACATAAAAGGGTATTTGATCAAGGTGCACCGCTCAGTCCGACACGCTGCTATCCCACATGCCGCTAGTCCGACTACACAAATTCCCAAAACTTCTGTCAGTCCAAACATGTAAAAATGAAAAACACTGCGCTAGTCGAAAAAAAAGGATGCGCTAGTCCGAAAATAAAAACTACTGCAACAGTCCGACAAGCCGCTAGTCCAAACAAACAAAGCCCCCACTCCACCCCACTCCTCAATATACGCGCATGTAGGATATGATTTCCAGGCCTATAACTCGTAGTGTCATGGTGTAATATGCCACCTTCGACAGAGAGCATCAACTGTCGTCCGCGGGGATAGATTTCAATCATGATAATAATCATGTTAGCACAATAGGCTATTGTATACTTCTGGTTATATACCCTATAGAGGCCCTGCATTCTTTTATCGATTGGCTCCAAACAAATGATTTGAACCGGTGTCCTTCACCGTAGTTATGGCGGAGTGCAGTCCATTCAATCAAATGTTGTCATCAACCTATTTGATTGTAGTGCAGGGTTATATGTGTGAGACGAACTGTCACGGTAGATTGCAATCATGCTTTTGTTGAATGCATTTGAGTACTAGTAGTCCGCCATATTTACGGGATGATACGTCACATGCAAGGCCTCTATACTGTGTCCACCCAGCATAATAGTGTTATGATTGCAGACCAGATCTGCTCTACTTTTTAATCCCTTGATTTTTGGTTTCTGAACCAAAGAGAAACCAAAACTAATGATTTGAAATGAGGGATTGACATGGTTACAATTTCACTACTACAAGTTTTAGTATCGTTAAATTAATACGTTTCCCATGTCCTTGATGAAGAATTGTACATTATAATGGGGGGGTCAAAATATTTTGTACCTAATATGAGGGGGGGGTCAAAAAGGTTTTGGTCCATTAAGGGGGGTCAAAAGTTTTGGGTTTCTAGCCCCCACCAAAGTATTTCTGAACACTCCCTAAGTGGATTTACCTTTAATATGAAAACCTATACTCCTACCATTTTCTTTTTCTTTTTTGATTTTGTTTATTTTCAACATAATAGCGTTGTTGCGGCTCCCGTATGCATATGCATCGTAGATTTTGATGAATAGACTTACGGTTAAAAGTCAATCAGCTGTATGATTTGAAGTACTCAATATGCGTGACACACCACGAAGAGCGTGCTGATATCCATCAATAAATCCCACTTGAAATCGAATCCAAAGTATACACATAACAATGAGAGGGTTTGTGGTTTGTGCATCGATACATATATAATAGTAGGTCTAATATCTCACCTTCTCTCAGGCTCCTCTCAAGAAGAGGGGGGGGGGGTAGTGGGGGCGGCATGAATTTATCTTTCGGGGATAGGGGCAAAGTGAATGTCTGGGGTGGGGTAGACAATTTTTGCTCAAAATTGGCGCCACAAGTTTACATTTGCATAATTTTTTGTGTACTATGGGTCTTTTTATCTTTTCAGTTTCCGTAAGTCTTTTGTTCAGATACGAAAACGCAAGGGATTCAGTAAGTTACTGTAATCTGATTTCATTGTTAACTCTGAAGTACCAATCAGCTTATTTCAATAGAGGTGATTGCTTATGTCAATAAAATCGGGAGAGAAAAAAATTATGTTAACACCAGTGTTTTAATGGCCTAACGCCCTCTTGGTAAATTGATCTACATTGATTTGACAAAATGCATGCCAATCCGAATGACAAAGTCCACTTTTTTCTGTAAAAACGTTGCAAATAAGCCCTAAAATCACAAAAGCCCGCTTATGAGCATATCGCACCCCAATGCACTTGTGCAGGGCCACAGTGTCGCCCTTCCCTCGTATCAATGTCTATCTCCCTATTTTGCTTCCTCCTGCCCCCCCCCATGATCAGTCTCCCCACTCCCTCCCCGTCCCCGGTCCCTACTCTCTCCTCTCGAGTTCTTCTCTTTCTAGTATTTCCGTCTCTCCCTCTCCTCTCTTTCTTCCTCACCCCCTCCCACTCTCGCTTGTTCAGTCTCAACTTAAGTATCTCCCTCCCTCCCCCTCGCGAAATGTATCAGTATGATCCATGACTGAAAATAAGCTCTGCAAAAATAAGCATTTAAAATAAACCCTAGTCTTGCATATAGGCCCAACCAATTATCAGATTAGCTTGCCATGAATAGAATACATTATCTTTGCTCCAATGCAAATTCTTTTGTATTGCATTTCAATATAAAACATGATTACCAAATCACCACTTGTACGCGCCTCATTGGGATATTTTAGACGCTCTTTTCATCGCCAATATGAAAGACTTTTGCTTATAACTTGGCAACATGGTTAGTATATATTTCAATGCAAGACTTTTTTTACGAGGCACTTACGTCTAGGCGTAAGTGCATATACACCAAACACAAGTCAATTGAAGCCGTACAATTTACCGCGAATTTAGGACCGTAAAATTTAGACTCTTCTTTTGTCTAGATTGGCACCCAACCGCACATCTCAAGGTTTTATGTAAAAATCAATATAACTTACCAAAACGAAAACTGAAATTCACGAGCTTCAAATTTTCAGTAACTAACAAAAGGCTAGAATAAAAGATTGGTCATACCTGGGAGACTACCACTTCAGAATAACAATGACTTACAAAAACTATTACGGATACGGAAACAGAAACTGAAAAGATAAAACGACGGTATGTCATAAACAATGGCGGGCCAGGATTTTTTTCGGGGGCATAGGGAGGGGGCTAAATCAACTAATTTTCTCCCATGCCCCCCTCGCGGCGCCGCCTATATGTATTTGTTTAAATTAGGTATTTTTTTATCTCAATTTCTATTGTACTAAATAAAAACCGAAGGGATGATATAGGGCTGATTATACTGGCCTTTGGAGTGGTCAGGCGCCCTCTCTATCTCTCTCATCATAATGCTCTCTCTCTCTCTCCCTTTCTTCTCTCTCTCCCACATATGGCCCAACCCACCCACCCCGTCTCTCTCACTCCCTCTCACCCCCTCTCACACACACACACACACACACACACGCCCACCCTTTCCCTCTAGGTGTGTGTGTGTGTGGGGGGGCTGATCGCCTTTGATTGAAGTTATACCAAGTACAATGCTAGAGTCCCCTTCCCTCCCGTAACATTAACTCTTCCTCCTCTCCCAGTCCATCCCCTTTCCTTATCTGCTCTCTCTCCCTTTCTTCTCTCTCCCACACGTGGCCCCAACCCACCCACCCCGTCTCTCTCATTCCCTCTCACCTCCACTCTCTCTTCTCCCGGGAGTGAACTTACAAGTAGGCCAACGTCTTGTGTGGACACACTCGCAAGTTACTTTCGAAATTAAACGAACATGTAAACACACCCACTTCTATGGGATTAGGTGAATGACCGCTAAGGTTCTCCTTTGTTAGTATGCTAATTCTCCTTTGTTAGTTACCGTACGTTTGATTGTTCTGGATAAAGGATATGACCGGAACCATGACTACTCCGTGCCTTCATTGTTATGTATCACGGGTACCATGGCTACTATGTGCCTCCTTTGTTAGTATGCTAATTCTCCTTTGTTAGTTACCGTACGTTTGATTGTTCTGGATAAAGGATATGGCCGGAACCATGACTACTCGGTACCTTCATTGTTATGTATCACGGGTACCATGGCTACTAGGTACATCCTTTGTTAATATGCTAATTCTCCTTGTTAGATACCGTACATTTGATTGTTCTGGATAAAGGATAACACCGGAACCATGGCTACCTGTGCCTTCATTGTTAGTTTCCGTAAAGGATTAGAGAGCGCAAGCCGCTTGTTATGCTAATTCTCTTCATTGTTTGTTACGAAACAGGTTACTCACCTTAGGTAAAGGTTTAAACTCAGTCGCTACGCTATCGCGACGGTTGATTGACTTTTATTGAATAAAATCGCTGTTCCAAAGGCGACTGGGTGTAAACCTTTACCTAAGGTGTCTAACCTGTAGGGTAAAACAATGAAGAGAATTAGCATAACACTGAGCGGGCTTGCGCAGCTGAGCAGTCTATCTAATCTCTTACGCAAATTAACCATATAAGTGGTGGGGTGGGGGAGGTGGGGAATGTTTGGGGGGGGGGCAGTGGCGGCGACAGGCATTTTTCGGGGGTACAAGGGTGGGGAGGCGGCAAAGTAAATTTCAGGGGGTGGGTAGAATTAACCCATTTTGCGCAAAATTGGAGCAAAAGGTTTTTCTTATCTCACTTTCTGGTTGTTTATTGTACCAAACGAAAACAAACGGGGT
The DNA here is from genome assembly GCF_039555335.1 of Amphiura filiformis. Lineage (NCBI taxonomy): Eukaryota > Metazoa > Echinodermata > Ophiuroidea > Amphilepidida > Amphiuridae > Amphiura > Amphiura filiformis. The sequence goes on along the minus strand of NC_092642.1, from coordinate 20,576,241 downwards.
TATGTGAGTTGATTTATAATTTGGCTTCTTTAAACAAGATTGATTTGCACATCAATTTATCTTTTTAAATAGAATTCAGCATGCTGCCAAATACTGATATATAGGGCTTATTATACTGTCATTGGAAGTGGTCAGGCGCCCCTCTCTTTCCTCTCTCCATGCGAGTATTTGGGGGGACGGCTTTTTGGGGCGCCAGCCCCCGGGGTCAAGGTAGGGCGGCCAAAAAGAATGGGCGGCGGAAGAAGGGGCGGCAAAAAGAAGGGCGGCAAAAAGACGGGGCGGCAAAAAGAAGAAGGAGCGGCAAAAAGAATTAGTAAAGAAAAAAGGGCGAACAAATTTTAAATAGTATAAAAAACTTGGAAAAAATGGTACTATACATTTGTTTTAGGGCGCTAAAAGCTAACGCTTTTTCTTTTTTTTTTGTTTTTTTTTTGCTCTTCACTTTTTCAGACCTCCTTTTCGGGCTGTTTGAGGAAGGACGCCAAAATTTAATTTTCTTCAGCCCCGGGGTAGGGGCGGCCACGGTGCGCCACTGCTCACTCTCTCTCTCTCTCTCTCTCTCATGATAATAATAATTATTATTACCGGGGTATCACTATTTGAACCAATTCGATATTATGAGTTCAGTTAACAAAACTTCAAAGGTATTTTAGTGAAAGTGGTGCCGCAATTGGGAACTTAATCCAATTTTCCCTTCCCCTCTTCATCTGTCCCTCATCTCCCGGTCCCTTTCTCACCCCACCCTCCCTTTCTTCTCAGTCTCTCCACACACAACTCCATGAAATACACATACACACACCCTCTTTCGCTCTGGGGGGGGGGGCTGACCGCCTTTGATTGAAGTTAACAACTACAATGGCAGAGTCCGCTTCCCTCCTGTAACATTAATTCTTCATCCTCTCCCAGTCCATCCCCTTTCCTTATATGCTCTCTCTCCCTTTCTTCTCTCTCCCACATATGGCCCCAATCCACCCATCCCGTCTCTCTCATTCCCTCTCACCTCCTCTCCCGGGAGTGAACTTACAAGTAGGCCTACGTAAACACACCCACTCTGGGATTAGGTGAATGACCGCTAAGGTGCCTCCTTTGTTGGTATGCTAATTCTCCTACCGTACGTTTGATTGTTCTGGATAAAGGATATGACCGGAACCATGACTACTCCGTGCCTTCATTGTTATGTATCACGGGTACCATGGCTACTATGTGCCTCCTTTGTTACTATGGTAATTCTCCTTTGTTAGTTACCGTACGTTTGATTGTTCTGGATAAAGGATGTGACCGGAACCATGACTACTCGGTACCTTCATTGTTATGCATCACGGGTACCATGGCTACTAGGTACATCCTTTGTTAATATGCTAATTCTCCTTTGTTAGATACCGTACATTTGATTGTTCTGGATAAAGGATATGACCGGAACCATGACTACTCCGTTCCTTCATTGTTAAAGGATTAGAGAGCGCAAGGCCGCTTGTTATGCTAATTATCTTCATTGTTCGTTACGGAAGAGGTTACTCACCTTAGGTAAAGGTTTAAACTCAGTGGCTACGTTATCGCGACGATTGATTGACTTTTATTGAATAAAACCGCTGTTCCAAAGGCGACTGGGTGTAAACCTTTGTTTACCTAAAGTGTCTAACTTGCGGGTAAAACAATGAAGAGAATTAGCATAACACTGAGCGGGCTTGCGCAGTTGAGCAGTCTCTCTAATCCCTTACGCAAACTAACCATGGTGTGGTGGGGAGGTGGGGGATGGGGGGGCAGTGGCGGCGGCAGGCATTTTTCGGAGGTACAAGGGTGGGGAGGGGGCGAAGGGAATTTCAGGGGGGTGAATCAACCCATTTTGCGCAAAATTGGAGCAAAAGGTCTTTTTATCTCAATTTCTGGTTCTTTATTGTGGGTTTATGTGAGTTGATTTATAACTTGGCTTCTTTAAACAAGATTTGTACATCAATTTATCTTTTTAAATACAATTAAGCATGCTGCCAAATACCGATAGATATACTATGTAGGGTTAGTTATCTTTTAAGTGGTCAAACGCTCATCATAATACATGTAATATTATAATCACTATTTTAACTCAATTTCTGTTTGTTATTGTACCAAACGAAAACCGAAGAGATTATGTGAGTTGATTTATAACTTGGCTTCTTTAACAAAGATTTGATCATTAATTTATCTTTTTTAAATAGAATTCAGCAGAGGGCTTATTATACTGTCATTGGAAGTGGTCAGGCGCCCCCTCTCTCATAATAATAATAATTATTATCACTATTTGAACCAACTCGATATTATTAGTTCAGTTAATAAAACTCAAGTTCAAGGGTCTTTTGGTGAAAGTGGTGCCGCTATTGGGAACTTGATCCAATTTTTCCTTCCCCTCTTCGCCTGTCCCTCATCTCCCGGTCCCTTTCTCACCCCACCCTCCCTTTCTTCTCTCTCCACACACAACTCCATGAAACACACACATACACCCTCTTTTTCTCTAGGCTGAGGGGGGAGGCTGACCGCCTTTGACTGAAGTTACCAACTACAATGGCAGAGTCCGCAGAGGGGCAAAGTGAATTTCAGGAGGGGGAGATCAACCCATTTGGCGGGGGGGGGGGGCTGACCAAACCACCGTCAGAATTTTTATGGTCCGGGTTAGAGTTAGGTTTAGGGTTAGGTTTAGCGTTAGTGTTAGGGTTAGGGTTAGAAACCCTAAAAATTCGGACTGACAGTGGTTTGGACTGACGGTGTGTAGGCCTACCCAAAAACTTAAGCTTTGAGGAACATTTGAGAAAAATGCGGACATCTGTGGAGATGAGAGGAGAGGAGAGGAAAGGCGAAGAAAAGAAATCGAGGACAGGATAGGAGCGGGGCGATTATTTTTTCGTACATCATAATTAGGCCTATTTGTAACGCATGTGGTAAAATCAGTTGATTTTTCAGAGTTTTGCTTTATTCCGTGTTTGATTATCAAAAACGGAAATAATTGTCAAATATGATGTACGAAAAAATAATCGCGAGCGGGGGAGGGAAAGCCCCGGCCGGAGATGAGAGAAGGGGGAAAAGGGTGGAATTAGATTTAGATGATGTTCCCAATTTCATCACTATCATCAAAAGACCCTATTTTATATTTTTAAAAAAACTTGCCCCGATTCCATCAATAAAATAATTATTATGAGCAATGAGGACGCTTGACCAATTCAAACACCATGAGTGTCTATCAAACCTTGAAACCTGACAGATATAGTGGACAGCACCCACCCAGCTCTATAATAGAGGCCTTGCATGTGACGTATCATCCCATAAATATGGCGGACTACTCAAATGCATTCAACAAAAGCATGATTGCAATCTACCGTGACAGTTCACTCACACACATAACCCTGCACTACCATGACTACGATCAAATAGGTTGATGACAACATTTGATTGAATGGACTGCACTCCGCCATAACTACGGTGAAGGACACTGGCTCAAATCCTTTGTTTGGAGCCAATCGATAATTTCATGCAGGGCCTCTATTGATGTATGAGGCACAACTTTCAGGGTCACATTTATAAAGACTTAACGGTGGGATTTATTGATTGATATCAGCCTGTATTCGTGGTGCGTCACGCACGTGAATCTACTTCAAATTTTACAGCTGATTGACTTTTAACCGTAAGTCTATTCATCAATATCTACGGTACATATGCATACGGGAGCCGCAACAACGCTATTACCATTTAACTTGACATCAGTGAACCAGCTGTAAACATTCAGCTGTGTCTAAGAATTTCATTTCATTTAAGCATGGAAGAAAGAGATGAGAAGGAACCACAACAACTTCGATCAGCCAAGTTTTAATCCGCTTATCTATTGACGCATGAAAAGAAAAGCTATCAATGGTACTTACTTTCATGTATGATCCATTTACCGCGATCGATGCTTGGCGAAATCATTACTGGAAAAAAACTATAACAAACCCATCCAAGAACAAACAAACGCTACCCAGAAGTAAGATTATGGAATTTCACTGATGCTCTGAACATGAATAGTAGCTTTGTTTTGGGATCTACAGTCAAACTGTTTTCTTGATCGTGTTGTGTAGAAAATGTCCTTTAAAACATCGAAAAGGTCATCAAAATCGGCCGTTTTTTTGCTGAGTTTCATCTTTAGCAAATAAGGTAAGATTTTGGTGACTTTTTCGATGAAAAATAGATGCAAAATGTTCTTAAAAATTGTACAATGTTCCGGTTGAGTCCGGTACATGAAACCTGTTTAATTTAATAGTTTATATGTGTATAATCGTAACTAGCTAACTCGTTTCAGTGCCAAAGACTGCCAACTCTGAGAAAAAAGTCATCAAAGTTCGGGAAAATTGGGCGAAATGGAAGAAAAAGATGTAGGCCATCAATGACCGATGATCACGTCACCAGAGAAAATCCTATAGAGTGCTTGCACGGAAGGTCATTAGTTCAAATCATCCTTCAGACACGCTCCAGAAGACATGCAAATACATGGAGTACAATACCAATCACCTATTTAACGCGGGGTATTGATCAAAGTAAATCCTCATGAATAACAATGTCAATTAAATGTCGGTAAAGGGAGTGGACAAAGTGAATGCGTTCGTTGTGGTTCCTTCTTATCTCTTTCTTCCATGATTTAAGGATGTATAAAGGGTGGGAACCTGGTTTGAATTCCAGAGGGAGTGTGCCTGTAAGAGACATAGCCATCACAAAAGAACTGGCTCAGATCACGCGGCAAATAAGTTCAGAAATTGCCATTTTTCCCAGCCTTGAAAAAAAAAATTAAGGAGAGCTGGGAATCGAACTCGGGACTCGAACCCAGGACCTCTTGGTTCTGAAACTCCATACATTAATACTAATCTAACTAACTATTAGCTGTGAAAAGTTTGACAGTAGTCCTTGATATTGCTGAATAGAATAAATCAATACTGATATTTATCTACGAATGTACGATGTTATTAAAATACATGTTGAGGTTGTCCTGCATCCAAATACCCAATATTTTGGCCTCGGAATCAAAGTTTAGAGGAATATCATTGCTTTTGATAACATTGTTAGGAAGATTCCTCTTACAGCAGACCTGTAGGGCTTGACATTTTAAAGGATTAAGTTTGACATTATTATTGGCAGCCCATTCACTGAATTCATCCAACACATCTTGAATTTGGCTAGATTGGGATGGATACAAGTGTCAAATCATAACATATTACCAACATTTTGTGTTGCGCCCACTACTTGATACAGCATCATTAATTATAATCTGAAAGCTATGACGACATATATTTTTGAGAAGTCGATTTGCTAATACATTTGATCTTTTCAACATCACTTAAAATCATAATTAAGTCGACATGATTATAAATATTGTATGTAAATGACGACATGATACCTATATTATGTCATCTTGTCAAGATAATTATCTTGCTATCTGATGGCACTTAGAACTGTCCGTACTATTGGGCCTAGTTTTATACCTTGTGCGAGACCACCATTTTATAGTTTTTTTTATTAAGAAAGATTGTTTATAACGGACATACTGTTGTTTACTGCTCACAAAGTCATTATAAGTCATAAAAATACGTTGAAATAAAGGAAATTAATGTGAAATGATATTACTGTTCTTTTAGCATTATAAATACATAATTTCAGCATTATTTTCCTTGGATAAAAAATTACATCTTGTATGAGTAATTTTAGTTAGTCGAACATTAGTCGAATTAGACTTTATAATAATATTTAATAATAATATTTATTTCAATTGCCATAAATTACAAACATGAAAAAACAACATTAAAAGCAATTTAAATGACAATCCAGGAAAGAAGAAGTAGACTAAACAGTCCAAGCACAATGTGTTCTTCTTTCCTGATTATATTAAAGTACATAAAATAACAATAATAATATAAATACAAGATACACATTAATTAAAGCAAAACATTTGAATGAAAAAATATATATGAGTGACTCACTCTATTACATAACTTTTGCACACAGGATGCGTCACAGTGCACAAGATAGGCAGGCAGCAACAAAATTTAAAATACATGTGAACAAAGTTATTGCCTTAGAGTGGGCCTATGAATATGAAAAACATAATTTACATCATAAAATGTTCTTTACACCTGGCCTTAAACAAGGTAAGGGAGGGCGCAGAGCGGACATCATTGGGAAGTTCATTCCACAAACGTGGAAAGGAAACAAAAACAGAGTTGAAAAAGGCATTGGTATGAGAACTACAGTGGAGATACCTAAACTCCTTAACCTTAGAAGGTTTAAAAAATTGGCAAAAAGAAGAAGAAGGACCAATTCCATTAGCCAATTTAAAGCAGAAGATCAACCTCAACAAATCAAATAAGTCACATGTTTTAAGTAATCCAAATTCATCTAATCTGGACTCGTATGAAAGATCAGAAGGACACCTCTTTCTATACATCAAAACTTTAGAAATCTTTCTCTGACTCTTATCTAACCTATCAAGCAGGCCAGTCTGACAAGGATTCCAAATAACAGCACAGTGTGTAAGATGAGGGAGTATCAATGCTTTAAATAGATGCAGAAGAGCACCGAAGTGCATATGGCGAGAAGTTCTTATGATAAAACCAGTTAGGCGAGAAACCTTTTAAAGATTTTATCAACATGTGAAGAGAACGATAGGGATGAATTGAAAACAACACCAAGCAGTTTATATTCATCAACAACCTTAATTGGAATACCACCTAACTTGTATGTAAAAAGACTGCAAGCCCTAGACCTCGAAAAATGAACAACAGCACACTTAGAAGCATTCAGGGGGAGTTTGTTCTCAATGGTCCACCTGTGAATTGTGTCAAGATCTTTCTGCAGTGCAACTTGATCCTCAAAAGTTCTAATAGAGCGTACAAGTGTATGGTCATCAGCAAATTGAAATAAGGGAGAGGACAGGTTGTCATTAATGTCATTTACAAATAACAGAAACAAGATGGGCCCCAAAACAGAACCTTGAGGAACACCCGATGTGACTGAAGCCCAATCAGATTTAGCTCCACCAAAGATAACTCTCTGTTTTCTACCAGAAAGAAAACTTTGAATCCAGTTGAGACACATTATTCCTGATACCGTAGTAATGAAGCTTTTGCAACAAAATTGTATGATCTACTCTATCAAAAGCTGCACTAAAGTCAAGAAAAATCCCATCCACCAAGTTACAATATTTGCTGTTATCAAGGTTACCACCGAGAAAATGATCAAATTTAGCCAACATCTGCTCACAATTCCTACCATGTCGAAAACCAAATTGATTATCTGAAAGAATGTCGTGCTCATCAAGATAACCAAGGAGACGTTTGCAAACCAATCTTTCCATGACCTTACAGAGGATTGCTGTTAAGGAAACTGGCCTGTAACTCGAAATAGCATTCTTAGGCTTACTGGCGCCTTTGTAAATAGGCACAACATTTGCACACTTCCAAGCAGACGGAATTTCACCCTTTGAAATACATTCATTAAAAAAGGTACACAAAACAGGAGCTAATTCACTTGCACATGATTTTAAGAAAACAGGAAGAATACTATCAGGACCGGGAGACTTATTGGTATCAAGACCCTTAAGAATATCAACAACTTCATCAACAGAAAACATGTCAAAGGAGAGACAAGCACCACCATGAGAGGGGGGAGAGTCAGGAAGACAATTCACATCAACGGTAGAAGATGTCCCAAAGTTACTTGAGAAATGCTTATTAAAAGCGCAAGCAATATCATCGGGGTCAGTCAAATCACCACTATCAGTAGTAAATGAAAGCTGGGAAGAGTCCTTAGAACTAGATCTTACATAATTCCAAAATTTCTTAGGATTACTCCTGGCTAGTTTGGAAATACCAAGATAATAATTACAATGACTAGTCCGAATAGCTTTTTTCAAATTCTTACTACACTCTTTAAATTGTTGCTCGGCAACATGACTACCTGATTTCTTAAACCTCCGGTACATAAGCTTCTTTCTTGTACATAACTTCCTAATATCCTTTGTCATCCAAAGAACAGACTTACCCTTCTTAACAAATTTCTTAGGAACAGTTTTATCAACAGCAGCATTAATATTATGCTCAATAAAATCCCATTTGTTACTTATATCATCAATCATATTACAAACATTCCATGGGCTACTTGAAATAATATCACGCATTTCACCAAAATTAGCCCTATTCAAACAGAAAACAGGTTTATCAACAGCCTTACTTTTCAATGTATTCAAATTAAGATTCAATACAATAGCTTTATGATCACACTTATCATTTACATTGAAAGAAGTTACACATGACTTAACATACAATGGATCAGATACAAACACAAGATTACCATTACGAGTAACATAAGAAGCCTCATTAAGCACTTGAGTAAACCCACAAGAATTCATACAATCAATAAGAAGATTAGGAAGGGCTCCTTTTAAGTTAGATGGTTCACCATCCACCCAATCCATATGAATATTAAAATCCGTTTAGAGTGCAATTTTGGCTGAAAATCACAGATTGTCGAGCTTTTTGGTCAATTATGACGTCACTGTGACATAAATCTGGGAATGTTTGTACTTTTGTTGGTATGCTTGTGTTCTTTTGTCACTAAACAAACTGTTTGTAGACGCTTGCGCGGCTTTAATTGTCAATTTGCTTTTTTCCCAGTATTTTGTCGGGTTTAATAAGGCATTCAAGTTTCATCCATATCAGTGATAGCTATTCGACAGACGGTTTAGTGACGAGTTTAGGAGCAGAAGCCGGCTGGGACTGAGACTAATACATCTGACTCCAATCGCCATGACACTATAAAATAAATCTACACCGACATAAAAAAATAGTTATCATCTGTTTGTGACCAAAGATGTATGAAAAAGGCCGGCTCCCGCTATTCAATATAAAATCTCTCGGTGACGCCATGCCACCACAAAAATCTGATTACAAAGAAGACGCTATAATTGAACGGCAAAATTTGATTCAAAAGGAGACGACTGAAAGAAAATTACAAGATTTGTTTTCTACACGATATTGTTTGTTCGGTGTTGTCTTTTTTACTTCTTTCGGCACACGTTCATTATCTCAGGCCTATACACCCCTGTTCTATCATCAACTAGGATTCAATGCTCAACAAATTGGAATTCTCTCCAGCGTGCAACCATGGGTGTCCATCTTTTGGATTCCTCTTCTAGGTTTCATCACCGACCGATTTCAGATACATAAATTTGTTTTGATTTCTTCTCTTCTGGGTTCTAGTGTCTTTAATCTGTTGATTTATCTTGTACCAAGCTTTATACAAACAAGACAACTTCAATGTTCAAATTTCACCGCAAAAGATGAGCACCGATCCTCTGGCTCTTCAATGTTACTTTTCTATGAATGTTTAGATGTAATGATCGACAAGAACATCAGTTGTCGCTATGAAACTGAGTATAGCGTTAGCATGTATCACTGCGAGGATCTGAATGCCGTATTTACTTGGCTGAAAATAATCAACATATGTTGCCAGATTTTTGGTTCAATGTGGGGGTCATTGTTAATCACCATTGTTCTGGAATCACTTGGAGAGGAAAGACGAAACCAATACGGATACTTCAAAGGTATTGAAGCCGTTGGACATGCTATTTTGTAAGTCAAGTTTACTTTAAAATTACCTAGAAAAATGTCTACAGGCTTTGGTCATAAAAAATAAACAGTGCAGAGAAAGGCATACTAGTACATATATTGTATGCGTCGAAATTCTAAAATCATACGTCAAATTTGAAATTATTTATCGTTAAAAGAATGGGGTGTTACGTAATCAATACAATGATTTAAAAGATCCACACATACAATTATTTGTTCCTAAGCACTCCAGCTTCATTGTCTTAAAATGTAAGCATCTCACCTGTTAAGATAAAGTGTCTCGGACGATGATTCTAAAATCTTATGTATTTCTTTCTAATGTTGCAATGAATGTGGGAAAATCATGACGTCAGTACGTTCAAGTAGTATACGTACTAGTACGCCTTTGTCTGCACTGATAAAAGGTCCCTTTCGAGAGGGGCGTAGCCAGCTTTCTTGGTCAGGAGGGGCAAAATAAAATTTCGGGGGCACAAACGAAAGAAAATTGCAGTTGCATCAAATTTTACACTATTTTTGCCCATGATCGGGATGAAAAGGGATTTATAATGACAATGTGCGCGCGTAGCGATCAAAAAAGTTATATTTTACACTACTTTGGCCCAAGGTCGGGAGAAAATTGTCAAAGGGGTACTTTTTTATTTCATTTTTTGTCAGGGGGCACTCTACCCAACTGCCACCCCATTGGCTACGCTACTGCCTTTCGGATAATCCAATTTGTGTGCAGAGTCTGCGTTTGTAAGTGGTGCAATTGAAGGCGTACGAGGGTGTATCAAAAAGTTTTTGATACATCCTCGTATAATATTTTTTGTTTGTTTTGTTTTTTGTTGTTGCTAGTATATTTGCAGGTGGCATACTGCTGGAAACCACTAAAGAAGCCTTCTCACACTGCAGCATCTGTATGTATCACATCCAATTTGTAATATGTTTTGCAGCGTTCTCTGGATTTCATATCTTAGCAGCAATGCTGGCATGGTTGATGCGTGTTAATGAGGTAAGAATATAATGAATTATAAATTGAATGTAAAATTTTAATTTCCATTTAAATTATTTGTTGACACTTTAATTTGTATTTTTATAACTTAAGATGGGTTCTTTGTATGTTTGTATGTTTTTGTGTATAATTAATGTTTTGATTATTTAATGTACAATTATAATTATATGTTATAAGGTGGCACATCGTTTTCAGGCCTTTTGGCCTTGTGATTTTCCTGCCTTCATCAATACTTGTTAATGTGCAATAATTTAATTTACCTCTGTTGTTACATTGTATGCTTTATGAGATTGATTTAAATAGTAAGGATAGCTAAGTTGCAAATGTCTTTGATATGCCCATGTTTTCGGACTAGATGAACTTGAACTGTTACTCTCAATATAGGACTGTAGGCATGGTTGTTTGATGTGATCATTTATTAATTTTTCGAACAAAACATTATTATAATGTTCAATTCTAGACCAGAATAATACCAACAGCTATTACACTAATTATACTGTATATACACATACATTTTGTAGCAATTTTAAACCTAGATTTTCGTTTCAAATTATGCATCTTTTTCTGCTTTTGTTTGTGGTAATTTTAATTCTATAAACTGTACATTTGTGTGCAAATTGATGGCGCTATTTACATATATTTTAAATTTAAATTAGCCAAATAATATGAGTTATACTTTACATTTCATAATATATTTTTTTAATTCCCTTGTCATTTGTAAGTCTGTTTGCTGATGTTCTATTACCATTTTACAATTGTCTTTCCCTTGTAAAGATGCAAAGAAGTTTTAGATAAATAGCGCCATAATTGTTCAACATTTTCTTTAAAATGACTCAGTTTTACATGCCATCAAACAAACAACAGTGTAGGATGGTTGTTTCAGATGCTATGTATAAAAATTTTGTTGCAACAGTAATATTTAATTACTTCGTAAAAATCGACAATATGTTCTGCCTATCCTACCTATTATTATATGTGATGTATTAAAATGCTTGCCATAAAATAGTTTGCCTGTTACCTTGTAATAAAAAAACAAATAATACATTTAGTTATAAAAATGACATGCAGTATTTATAATTTACTGATGGTTTTAGTTTAAAAAGATGTTTTATTTAGTAATAATACGCCTGGTTGGAGAAACGTATCATAAAAGATTACTTCTTTCAGAAAATGGTTGCCAATAGCTGTCATACGGACATTCGACAATGGCTGCATTATATATTGTACACATTTGACACCTGGTAGCTATTATTTAATTAGGCAGGTAAACACAAGTGGAAACATTGTAAACTATCGTGCTTTGGTATACTTTAAAGGAAGTCTGCGGCAATCACAACATTAAGCCTTATATGTAAGAAAAATAATTATCAAGCACAAATCACATGGTTTTATTTAAAATACTCACATTGACCAAAAATAAAAACGAACAAAAAATCCGTCTCTCAACACGCGATATTCGAAATACTTGGGCGCCGAAATTTCTAGTGCAATGACGTCCCAGTATACAATGAAGGCTGGCGACAATTGAACACAAATAACCACGACGTCATTGCCCCAGACAGCCGGCGCCGCAGAAAGCATAATCCTACCCAGTTACCACGATAGAATTGCTTTAACAAAGTCACTGTATTTTGGATTTGACTTTACTACTTTGCCACTCCGGGCTGCCACCGTCTTCATCTATGTAACTGGTTCTGTTGAAGATGCTGGGACTGTTATAGCTGTCTGTTGCTTGCTGGTTGGAGAAGCTGGGACTTGTGGTTGTTAAGCTTGCTGTTGATTGGCGCTTGTCTTTGGTTCTTGTTGTGTACTGACCGCTGTGTCTTGATGCTGTGCGATGGACACCAGTGCTGATTTGTTACTGACCTTGCGTAGTTTTTACTAGGAAAAATCTTGGCTCAGATCCTCGGTCAACTGTCTGTCCAACTGTCTGTCTGGGTGACATCAGAAGATCTTTTACTTTCTAGAAGGATCTTCCTTGGCTTTCACCCCAACAGCAAAGCCAGGGGCAAACTTCTTGAGCTGATTGGCCATGCCCATGAAGCCTTGCAGTTCATTTATATTATTTGGAGCTATAAACTGTGAGATTCCTGTAGCTCTCACGCGTTTGTCGTGTTCTTCTTGCGTTTAACCATGAATCAGGTTGTCATCCATGTGACAATTGACACCGTAAAGGCTGTCCAACATCATATGGGCTTGAATATCTCTGGAGCTGAGCTTATTCCGAACGGAAGCAGGTTTGTGTTGAATTGGGCGATGGTCAGTGTGTGCCTGCCTTGCGGTAAATGGTGATCTTGAGAGTCCCGTTCCGTTATCGTCTCTATTGATTATGGTGTCAAGCATGCAATGAGGAGTTGTCCGTTTTCTTCGCGTCCCATGGACCGTGAAATTAATGAAAGGAGATGTATTATTCACGCGCGTGGTGAAAGCGTCAACATGATGATCTTGAATAACCAAGAAGGTGCATCGACATAATAGATGTTGGAACTGGGTAGGTGCACAAAGCCTGCCGCTCCATCCATAAATAACTACTAACGGGAAAACGTGTTATGTCTCCTTGTAACATCTGGTATTGTTTTTGCGATATCTCTCACGCAATTACCGACCATTGTAATAGCATTTACACATTATTTTCCATTTCTTTGAGATTCAATCCTCGAGTACACGATACCAATTCGGAACAGTTACACGAAGTATTCTCAATTTACGCTACGGGAGTGTAGTGTTAGCGATAGCATGGGTGGCCATTGCTCGTGGTAAAATGAAAACATTTGATTTCTGGTATATTGGCACACTAGGTAAGCAGAACATTTAATAGCCTATGATTTATAATTATATTTTGCGCAATCAATAACGCTACTATTACGATAATATTGCCAAATGAAGGAATGGGTGATGTGAATATGTGGGTACTAGGAATGGGTGCTATGTTTGTGTTCACATATATTTATAATTGCAGTTTTGCTTTATTCCTAATACAATTTTTAGCGCTACACCGTGTGATAGTAAGGGTGCAGTAGTTTTTGCTACTTCCCCGCGTATGCGTGATTACGCGCAATCGGGAAGTAGTCAGAATATCGCACACGGACGCTGACGCAATTGACCGGTGATATATAGGGATTGCATAATAAGTATTTATGAGATAATAGTAATAATATATATATTCATCGTTGCTTTTATTTAATATTTAGGCGGCTCCTACACCTTGATGGCATGTAGTGGTTTGTTAAGTTTTATTTGCATGATGTTAACCTACGCTGTCTTACCGTATCTGAACGATCGCTTTGGACATATCCCATTCCTGGTCCTATCTTGTATAGGACTCGGTATTGGTTGCATTATCGGAGCATACATAACAGAGGATAACGTGACTTGGATGACAGTTTCATTGGTCCTTCGAGGTGAGGATATTTTCTCTGTCTTTTTTCTTTTCATTTCTGTGAAGGCTTTCCCATAGCCTGGTTGAGCTATTGCTCGTTTCAGGTCCCACAGGAATCCACTGTTCAGCCGCATGACACGACAGTTTAGAATTTATTTGTTGTTTATAAAGTAACTCACCATAATAGTTTGTCTCCTTTCAGGTTAAAGGATGGCTCCGGCAATCACAACATTATGCCTTATATGTTAGAAATATGTTGGATTTTGCAGTGGCCGATTCGAATCCCCCGGGCCAAAAACGGACTGATTCCAATCTGCCACAGCGAAATCCAATATTTGGACAAGACAGACTATAGTTGACTTTCAGCTTGAAACAAGCTTAATAGAGTATTATCCTCCTTGATTTTTGTATATCAAGATATAATAAGGCAATATTCGAATTCCCTGAACATAAAGCAACTAAATCAACTACGTGCTCATCCTTGTTATAATAATGTTTCAATGTAGTAGGCTACTCTTTAAATATTTTGTTATCATCTATTTTGGCTGTAATGTAAACAGCGCTATGTTTTGTTATGGCAAAAATACGAATCACATGATTGGTGTTATGTTTATTTTTCCTGCAGAAATTACATTTGCCCCTACTCAGCAAGCATCTGGAGCATACCTAGCCAATGCTGTAGACAGTCAATATTTAGGTACCCTTATGGCTCTGATGACTACCATCAATTACGGCCTAGGTAATGCTGTCGGTAGCCTGCTTGGAGGAAGTCTAATACAGGGAATCAATCCGAGTGTCTCGTATTTTATATTTGCTGTTATTTCATTCGCCGTGGGATTAGCTGTGATACTAATGCAGGTTTTGGATTCAGTGTGGATAAAGACAAAACAATAAACGGACTCAAAACTCACATTAAACTGTAATTTATTTATTGTATATAGGATGAAGTTTGATTAATAAATGTAACCCAAGAATAACAGAGTTAGTAATAATGTTGTCTGTTATCGTAAATAACGGCAGTCTGCTACGTATCCGGTAAGTCTTTATGTAATACATGCGCTTTCACATCTGTTAGATTACAATAAGGCTATTCTCCCGGGCTTCGATATACATGCAGATGCATTCCTGAGATGGTCACTTTTGTCAAAATGATTCCGAGGTGCAAGTCTTGATGGAGCCGTCGATCATGGGGATAGTTTCGAGACAAAATATACCCGAAAACGTTGTAGTTGTTGTTCTTGTTGTTGTTATTTGTTTGTTTTTTCCTAATGGGACTTGAAGTGCATTTTCTCTGCCTATTTTGCAGTTTAAACATGAATGCAGAGGTTGTTATGTGTTATTATTTATTTTATCATTTCATCTGTTATATCCTGGTGACAGAGTCTTCAATCTGTTCATCTTTATGTCCATAGGCATATCAAAAACACCATTCACATGCTGCATGCTTGCCTGGAACGAACAAGTTATATTTAAAACTTGGATCTTGATCGATCCGAGAACAAAAGAGATACAATAACGTACAATATTGCCAACACCGCGGTTAAGGGTACATTAGGTATTCTTGGTCGAAGCAGCCAAAAGAAAATCGATTTTCATTATCTAAATCAATATATTATTAAAAAATTACACTTTGATGTTTTACAAAAGTTCATTCTACAAATCTTATACTTTGAAAACTTGCTTGATTTATTGTTGTTAATGATTTATGTCTGGTTTATAAAAGTGTTGTTGTTTCAGCCCTCTTTACAGCATAACTCAAGAACCACAGGACCTACAAAAGTATATCTGTGATATTTGAATTCTTCTACACACTCGCTATGAAATGATCGATGCAATTGTTTCCAAAGCTCAATACCAGTCGCAAGATGCTGTGAACTACCAAATTGCAACAGTTTGAAATAGTTGCTAACTTTAAAGCGTCAAATTGTTCAGTATAAAGTTCAGTGTATAACATAAGATCGTTTACCACGGCTTCACCAAAATATATGACTATTTTTAAAGTTAAAACTTTAGATCCCAGTTTGAATATTGTTTGAAAGTTTATTTATTTATTTATTTATTTATTATGCTTCATCACTGGCTCATATACAATTACAAAGACAAATATATCTATACTATAATAATCATAAGCTCTGTCTGTCTGTCCGGCTATGCGTTCCACCATGCTTCGACGCATCGAGCCGAAATTTCGGATATGGGTAGGTGACGGGAAAAGCATGTTGACCGGATGGTTTTCGAAGGGCCCCCTCGAGGTCAAAGGTCATCTAGGGAGAAAATATACCTTAAGTGGATAACAAACAAGTGGATGCAAAGAATCCAATAGACGACTCCCAACATGTCTCCAGTTGCCCAAGCAGCATGGTGCTTTTATGGGTGAATAGGTCATTCATTCATTCATTCATTCCTGGAGTATTGCCAGAGACCACAAGGGACAAGAGTTATTTTGCTTTCAAAGAAATAATGTATCTGAAGTAGCTGCAGGTACCACACAAGGCTCCCTACTGGAAGCAACCAAGTAGGAATATGGGGGATTCCCCAATATGTTTGAAATTGCTGATATCAACCTTCAAACAGTATGCTACCATGCTGCTGGTGCTGTCACCGCTTCAGGGTCCTCACAGCTACAGGTGCACTAGTTATATATAAATATTGCACATACTAATCAAGACAAAGTAAATAGAATAAAATGCCAGCGAAAAGAATGGGACAAACAGGTGCAAAATCACCTCAAGGACCATCCCACCTTTTTGAAAACAATTTGTGGGGGGAAAAAAACCAAAAAACCCATCACAGCCCCATCCCAAATTAAATAAGCCTGCAATTCGAGCATCTGCAGTAAGAGCTCCAAGAGCATGTATTCAAAGAACAAAAATTTTGAGTAAAATGAGAATTCAAAAATTCAACCACCCCAGATTTGAAGGATGAAAAGGAACCGGCTGTCCTTGTAGACAAGGGCATCCGATTCCAAAGCTGCACAATGCGATTAAAATAAAAAGTCGTGTGCGCTTCGGTTTTGCAACGTTGAATTTTAAAGGAAATCTGTACCATAAACTAATCAATGGCTAATATAGCTATATACCCCTAAATTAAACATACCAGACGGTCTATATGAATTTCGGAATATTCCTAACAAAGAAAAAGCACTTTTAATCATTCGTTTCTGCGATTCAAGGGAGCCGCCATGATAGCTGCTTGCGAATCCTTTCTGCCACAAGCGGTAGTGTAACCTTTCACACAGACCCACGGCGAGCGTGTGTTGCTGTATGGCATGCGCGACCCCTACAGCGAATTTTGGTTTTTAGTGCTGTTTTTACTTTTCGTTCTTAAAAGACATTGTTGATCATAAATATTACTTAAAATACATTTTTTTATGTTCTTCTGTAGTTTTATGGGTAAAAATTGTCGCGTTTTCTTTTGAACGAATGTAGAATCTGAACTTTGGTAGTATTCGCTTCGTGTCACCAAAGTTCACGAGGGACGAGGCTTGTGGCACGGATTTCGCTGGTTTCAAAATCGGGGAACCGTTACAGCGTAATAAAAAATACATCGGGTATCAATATGGCAGCCACCATGGATCGCAAACTCACCGCTGATCGTCGTAAGGAATTAAGATTTTCTCCTTTATTTGGACGTATATAAGCTTGGGACTTTTACTGTTTGTCGTTTTTATTATTACTGCAACTATATAGCCGTTGATTGGTTTATGGTACAGATTCCCTTTAAGTTTAAATGTATCGGAAGATAATCTAGTGGTGGGATGGTCCTGCCCATTCCCTTGGCTGAATATAACATAATTATTGATATTAATATCATAGTGACCCTCCCTACATCTGTAAAAAAACAAGAGATCACTTTTGTCTCTCCTGAGAGTAAGGGGAAGTAAGTCCAAATTGGTAAGCCTCTCCTTATAATCCTGATCAGGATAATGTAAAAACACTGAACACCTTCCAACATCTGGATGTTGTGTTTGGATGTACCGCTCCAAAGACAGCTACCATACTCAAGATCACTCCTGATCAGGGAACTATAAAGAGTTTTAGTAACTTTTACTGGGGCATTGAACCCTACTGTACGCATTATCATGCCCATCTTACGATTGCATTTTTTGACAACTCTATTAATATGGGTATCCCAGACAAGTTTAGCTGATATGCCAACACCCAAATCTTTGATGGTATCAATTTTACTAAGAGTTGTGCCATTCATATTGTAATCATAAAGGACGGGTTTCCTACATCTTGTCAAGGAAATGACCTGGCATCTGGAAGGGTGAAAATTAAGCTCCCGCGTATTACTCCAATTGACTAGAGCATTTAAGTCTGACTGAAGCTGCTCACAATCTGAAGGTTTTTTTACAATAATAAAACACTTAGCATCATCGGCAAATAAAGCAATCTTAGAATGTTGGGCAACACTGGGCAGGTCGTTTATGTATAAAACAAAAAGAAGGGGCCCAAGGATAGAGCCCTGTGGAACCCCGGAAACCACTGGAAGCCAATCAGATTGAATGCCATCAACAACAACACGTTGGCGTCGATTTGTAAGATAAGCTTCAAACCAATTAAGTAGACCAGAATGAAAACCAAAAGACCGGAGTTTGTATAAGAGTAATTTATGACTAACACTGTCGAAAGCTTTGGAAAAATCAAGATAAACCATATCGACCTGCCCAGCGTTGTCCAAGGCTGCACTGACTTCATGAAAAACTTCAAGCAGCTGAGTGACAGTGGAACGCCCTTTTATAAAGCCATGTTGAAGATGATAGAGCCTCTCTTTATATGAGGAAAAACCAAATTGACAATTGCTCTCTCCATGATCTTCCCACATATACAAAGTAAAGATACCGGCCTGTAATTTCCAACCTGTTGTTTGTCGGCCTTTTTATAAACTGGTATTACATTGGCTTCAAGCCATTCCTGAGGTAATTTACCTTCACTCAGAGACAAGTTAAAAATATGGCATAAGGGAGATACAATTTGATATGCACATTCCTTTAGGACACGTGGTGAACATTCAGATTTTTCAGAATATCAAGAACATCATCATTTTGAAGTTCAAAATTGCCCAATGATTCATGTTCAAAGATGGGAATATTTGGAAAATTCAGATCATTCTTTGGTTTTGTAAATACAGAAAAGAAATAACTGTTAGAGAGAGTAGCCTTTTCTTTAGCAGTGGAAGCGGTTACACCATTGAAAGTATCAAGTTGATGGACATCATACATCAATAGGTATGGGATGGTTTTCAATAAGTGTCTGGGAGGTCGACTGTTGATTCGCCACACATTTGTGCTTTCACTGCTTATAAGACATCAGCAATACTGACTGAGATCGAGATGGGTTCAAATGAGGTTTTCTTGTGAGGTCAAACAAATGTGCTTTACTTTGCAAAATGCAATAGCATTGTCTCACTATGACCTTAAGGCGCTTCTTTGTTTTCGCTTTGTAACTTTACCATTTTCAATATCAACTTATTAAAAACCAAGTCTAATAGATATAGTTCTACTTTTGTTGGCAATACAATAATTGTGTTTAATTTTGTATTTTTCTAGTCATATTACAGACTTATACGAGAATACCCAAACACCCCACACACAAAAAAGTAAACAAAATACAATAAAAGCAGACGCAGCCATCCCCTGTTGAGAAGAAAACTCAGAATTCATTAAATTTACTTCAAGCATCACGTTTTAAGCACCGTTGTCTAATGGTAAAATTGAATTGTTCTTCAGCTGCGTATTTTATTATTCTGTTTACCTTACCTTTTTAAGGTCAGCTAACACTGTATTCTAATAGTGAGTGCAATAACTGCAATTGTTAATATTAATTATTTAGCCTTTTTATTTAAATATTAATATATGTGCAATATCTTAAATATCTTTTAAATGTTTTATATGCTGTAAATTTGCATTGAATTTAACAAGTGATAGTGTTTAATAAAATATCCATGTCCATATTACATCAGACAATCAAAACATAAAAAAATTAAGACCTTTAATCTAAATTAATACACAATTGCATTTAATCCAAAGTACAATGTTGGGGGAACATAACTGATGAAGAGTCATTAACCTCATTCAGAACCATCACTTTTCAGTGAAAAGTTTTCACTTTTTTAATTCAATTCTTTTAAAGTTGAAAACAACGCGGTCATTCTAAAACGTACTTTAGCTACGTCACGAGTAGACTATGCCATAGTCGATTTTTGATAAATAAAAATGTTATTAATCATGATGAACGCATTCAGTTGAACTCGAAATTATACTGATATTTAGTAGGCCTACATCAAAATACTAGTATAAAATGGTTATGAAAAAGTTTAGGCTGTATAATTATATTTGTGACAGTAAAAGTAAAGTATAGGCCCTACGTAGGCTTATATTATTGAATGCAACATATCATAATGGCATAATTATAATGACACTTCAATACTGAAATGAACAATTCTAATTTTAGAATCTGCCAGTTTATTATCCGAAAAACCGACTATGGACTTTCACTTTTAAGCAGAACTTTACCCCAGGACTCACACACTGTCAATCATACTTGTTTATCAATAAAATCTAACCACAAGACTAAGCATGGTGGTACAATACGCGCTAGATGCATACGTTCATCCACCAGCACAAAAGCGCCGCATTCCCTAGATAGTTGTGTACCATGTATAGTTATAATGGTACCAGTACGCGTCGGGAGGATTTAAACAATAACGAGATCTGGGCGACCAATCACAAGCCAGATTCATTTTTAAAGATGCATTACATCATCACCAATTTTAGTTAGGCCAGAAATTGGCCTAACTCTCAAGGCAAAGTCAGTAGTCCACTTGGGAAGCTAACAAACAGAGGGCGTACGGTGACTGAAAAGATCAGTTGTGAAAATCTATCAATTGTGCACTCATTAATTAAATCAGAGTTTTAAGCTTAAATGTAATAGCCAGAGTAGTGCACACTTGGCAAGTGGACTACGGAGAAGTCTACGTCACGAGACGCGGTCTTAATCACATCGCATATATTCACAAGGTTATGAATCTTGGTCAATGCTTCACTTTCTCAAAAAGATGCGGCGCAAACCCTATAAGGTTGTGTCTGGCTTGATGGACTCGTTATCTTCTTCAGAGTGTTCCATAGATTCTCTATTGGGTCAAGTCAGCTTTTCATCGATTAATCAACCATGCGACAAACATAATGGTTTAAATTTAAATGAAAATGGTGCGCACAATAAAGCAAGTACTGCATTGGATACTCATCCAGTAATCTGTGCAGAATCCTTTGTATTGTGACTTCTACAACTTTTAAAATCCGATCCGTTACTATTGAAATGCTTGTAACCTTTTTTTAAACAAAATCGCAGAGCAACCTAATGAGGTATCAAAATTAGCAGTGAATGCTGTATTTATTAATTTGCTCAATACCCTTTTAGCTTTTGAATCAAGACAACTTTTTCATATGTAAAGATACTTTTTGGGGCAGTGTAGATCATTTAAATTCCCGACTCTTCGCATGCGTATGTAAATTACTCTGTGCCTTCGTAGTCGGTCAATCTCTCCCCGATTTTCTTGGCGGAGCGTATAGCGAGGGCCACGCTGGTGAGGGTCGGGTTGCTGGCCGTGCCGGTGGGGATTACACCGTTACCACCCAGGTACAAGTTGTCTATTCCCCACACACGGGAGTATTCATCAACAACCGAAGTGCCGTCATCTTCCTTACCCATACGTATTGTACCCTGAAAATATTTACATTAATATGGAAGATTATTGGTCGAACTGATGACCATCGGTTCAGGGAACATATAAGAGGTTGCGATTCCCCTACGCTGTGATCGTACGCCCGTCTAATTATTAAAAATCAATTCCTGTGACGGATCGAGGTCGCTTATTTGTGACCTGTTACCACGAAATCAGCGTAAAGTCGCCGCGACATTATACTCATTTTGTTGAGTTGGTAGTTTCGAGATATTTAGTCTGACTAAGTCTATATTCTTTTTTTGTCGCCACCTGTACAAGCCAGTAGTATTATCCTTCGTGAATGGCCCATTGTGCCCCCATTCACAAAGAACATACAGACATACTTAGTGGCTTTAACAGGTGAGTGAACACCAACGCAGTCGCCAGGGCGTTTTGAGTGACTAACACCTTGCGACTTTACACTGATTTCGTGGTAGCAGGTCACATTTAGCCAGTATTAAAGATTCTGAACGTACGACATGAACGCGCAGACAACGCAGAAAATACACCAGATTTGCAATATATTATGAACTTGCGGCTTAGATATGTTTTAAGCCCTAACGTGTTGGGCGCCTAGTTTCAAGGAAAAAACATTAAGGCCGTGATAGACATTTCCTTATTGTCAAACACATTGAAAATGATGTCAAAAATTTCTTATTAAAACACGATATATTGCAATAGTCCATATTTAGAGGGTCTACGCCGTAATGTTCAATTTTAGAGGTTTTTAATTTAGTGATCACCTAGCGTTTGTAATGGTATATTGGTTTCAGTAAAGTGTCGGGAACTAATGTGGATACTTTTTTGGTTAAAATACCGATATTGATACCAAATGATTAATTATGTTTAGTTTGGATCAAATAAAGTTCTTTAAACAATTTATTTTTTATCTTAATACTGTAAGTAAAATATATAAAAGTCAAAAATACGGCTTGAACTAACCGTGATATGCAGTGCCTTGCCGAGCGGCTTGAACTGAGGCCGATAATCAGGCATGAATCCGCCTATGGCAGTGGCAGCCCGGATCATGTCCTTCATCATGGTGTGACTCAACTCCTTGTCTTCATCTCTGTAACATTACCATAGACAAAGACATTTAAAATGTTGAGAGACTTCTTCTGTCAAGGATCGAGGCCGCTTATTTAGTCAGTATTTAAGATTTTGAACGTACGACATGAACTCGAGGACAACGCAGAAAATGCACAAGATGTATACGTTTTGCACCATTTAGTTACATGAGCATCTATGTCAATTATAAATAATATAAGGTTTAGTATATTTCTGCGTTTAAATGTAATTTTAATTTTAAAAAATCAAAACAGTTACGTTAGAGTGACATTGAAGGTGGGTTGAGGCATCCCCATGCTGTCCTTGATAGATTCAGAAAATGTGACGTAGTTTTCAGCACGCGGCGTCATTATTCCAAAATAACAGTAGTCGACGACAGTTCGGCTGTCGATGTGTGATTGGGAAGCTCCATAGAAGGTGCTCACTTGACAGTGCCATGGTCGGCCTTCCAATACTGGAATATATAACTAGAAACAAAACCACGTAATAAATCGCTACACCCCGTCCGTATAGCCTAAAATGCATTTAAAAATGTGTATAATATGTCATGTTTGTGTGGGGGTTAGCCGCAGAAAAAAAACACGACCCGTTTGCCGGTCTTGTACGTCCCAATTTGCTGGCAACTTATGTAGAATGGTATGAGCACGTGTGGGTGTGTGTCTGACGGGGGTCAATAATATGAATGTACAAAAATACCCGATATACTAATTTGACTATACTAATGTGTTATTATATATTGCTGACACGGACTTAATTATATCTTTATTCATACCTGAGGGTCAGGATCAGATAATTTAAATGGCAGTGGATCCTGTGGGTATTTCTCGTGGTGTGCCTTTGCACTTTCAGCAAATCGTTGGTCGGTCTCCACACTATCAATGAGGCTCTGCTTCATCACCACCTGTAATTAGCATTGACAATGAAGTCCTACTTACTACTCAATACTAACTTCAACACGTTTGCCACATTAAAGAATTTTGAAATTATATATTGTGGTAATTTTTTTCTTTTGTGTTGGTTTCACAATCATTTAAATACGAACAATTCATTGAAATACTGGTACGAAATGAACAAAGCTGCATTATCATTTTCCTTTATTAAAATAACCTTAACAAAACTGTACTTGTAAGGCAAGTGCCATCTTATCCAATTCAGACAAAGTCGTGTAAAAAAATTAGCAAATAAGATTGTAAATTAACTGGCGTATTGATTACCGAAACATCTTAGAATCAAAGTTCAAGTTTCGAGATTGTGAGTCTGAGATTTGCCAGTAATCGCCAGCCCTGATTGAACAAATTCACCAGGATCGGTGAAGTACTCAGTATACAAAGTTCACGTTATCTGACACAGGAAATGCACACACTTGTATACGTTTCAGCAAACACTGTTGTCTTTGTCAACACTTGATGATGAGTGATTGCAACTGGCGACCGAGGCTAGATGTATCTCCAGCGCAGGTCTTGGTGTTGCCAGTTGATTTTACATCTGGGGATTTTCTTGATCCCATTTTTAGACACTCATCGAAAATGTGAGATAATTGATACTGTCCACCATCGCTGTTTATGCAGTTGAGATATTATACTTCTTCATAACTCTGGACACCCTTTTCGTGACTCCTTTGACATATGGACGGTAATACGATCATACCTTGACTTTCGGTGCTGTCGTCAGTCTTTTTAGCCAATTCCTTTTGCTTGACATTTTCCAACTGGTCTTTGACTTTTTCAAAAGACCGCTAGAGCTTCCTGGTTATTGGATGGGGGAGGCTGAGGTTATTGACACGGAACAAGAACGATTCAAACTCTGGATAAAGGAGGCTATATAAATTAGACATAAGAGGGGCACCAATACCAGAGATGAATGACATTATCAATTATCTCACATTTTCTATGAATTTCTAAAACTGGGATCAAGAAAATCCCCAGATGGAAAATCAACTCGGAAGGCCAATACCTGCGCTGGATGTACATTACTCCTCTATTCGCCAAACGCCAAGAGTTTCTAGAATGCTGTTAAAATAAGAAAAATGTTAATGCTAATTTATTGCACATTCTAGGGAAGCGTGGTTACCTTTTTGAAATAACCGAGTGAGAGGGTTTTCAAGAAAATGTTTTTCCTGTCAAAACTGAAGCATCCTCTGTATAAAAGAAAATATGAATATTAACTGCACATCATATATAACGATTCGTGATACCTAATTGTGGCACATTTGATGTCCTTTATGAGGCAGAGAATTTTATTTCAATTTTATATACACCAAAATATTTTTTTAATAGAGCAAGAATGGCGATAGAAAAAACGTTGAAAATTCCATGTAAAAATTACATTAGACCCCGCCAAAGATTACTGTTTCGTTTTTATGGTAATCTAATCTTTATTTCCTGAAATAAAATTAGGGGTCTAATGTGGATTTCTTGTATAAATGATAAAAACATCGACGTGTATACAAGAAGCTTCAAGAAAAATGGTAGGCCACATACTGACCGACATATACGCTGAGTAGCAGGCTAGTAGCGCACGCACGAGTCAAAATCGATATAATGTTTGAAAAAACTATTGTGCATGTATAGGCTCATTTATTGTCCGATTTCTGTATATAGAACACGCAGTTATCAACAATTGAGCGCTATTAATACACATTAATGTTTTTAAACAAATAAAATTCCAAAATATGGTACGATTTCTGTCTTTGCTTGTCACGTGGTATGTTGAAGTAATGAAGTTGTGATTATATGTTTAGATTTTCACGATGACACCAACCAGTCCTTGTGGCCGAGCGGTCTAAGGCGCTGGTGATATGATAGCGGCTCAGTGCATCGTGGGTTCGCGCCCCGCCGGCGCCACGGCCGAAATAAATTTCCTTTTTGTTTTTAAATTTCATATTATATTAGGGAAATGTGGCTGGGATAATGTATGTATGGCGAAGAGTGGTGTGGATATACATCTATTGTTGGTTGTCAGTAACAATCACTCATTATCACGTGTTGACAAACGCAACTGTGTGTGCTGAAACGTACACAAGTGCATTTTCTGGATCAGATACAACGAACTTTGTTTACTGATTCACCAGCTCTGTTTACACTATCGTTGGAAAATAGTATCGTTATACCTGAGTAAATGTGACTGGTTGTTCTGACAGATAATGGCCAAGAGCCTTCGGTCGGATTCCAGAATTGAAGAGGATTTGTGGCGTCAATATAGCGCCAGCAGTCACCACGAATTGATTCGCATGCATACGAATGAGCTGGTCTTTCTGCAGATCGCGCACTACGGCATAGTCAATTTTATCCCCATCAGATGTTAATACCAACTTCTCCACCAAATGTTGAGCCTGAATATACAAAGAATATAAAATATACTTACTCAATTGAACATTGAAGATTTTAGCATTGGAAGAATGCTCATATTTTTCTCAAAATCCCAGCGAAATTTTAGGCCTCAAATATATTCTGAAGAGTTTAGAGCTAATAATTGCTGTAGAGTTAAGGGCTAAGATTGAAGGAGCTTCTGAACCTGAATCTGAATCTACTAGAGGATACGTGGAAGGTCTCTGAAAGTGAAATGATTCCCATATGAAAAATCCTAATGATGAATGACCTTACAGCATGGAATAAATCTGCATATTCCAAATTGAACAAGAATATCAAGTACCGGCATCAAGACTGGAAGAGAAATCAGCTAGACGTGGAAGCCAAAGAAGTAAAGCTTCAGTTGGTCATGCAAATAAACAACAGTCATGAACTCTTCACGAAGGTGAAGAAACTAGGAGAAAGAGACAAAATGTAAAAAAGCACCTACTAACGTCATGAAGTCCTGGGAAGAATATTTCAGCAAACATCTGAATACAGAATTCCCAAGCGTTGTTTACTCCATCCCAGATCCAGCTGATTCGGACACGACATGTTTGCCATTCACAGAAGAAGTAGAGGAGGCTATCATGAGTATGAAAACAATAAAGCTTGTGGCTGGGATAAAATATCTGCAGAAACCCTGCACCCTGCAAGCAGGAGCTTCCCATTGAGAAAGCTCAAAATCATCGCCTGGCCAGGACATATGAAGGAAATACCTGAATACGGGAGGAAAGATCTCATCACCCCAGTATTCAAGAAGGGGATAAATTAGACCCAGCCAACTTTATATATAGAGAGGGCTAAATCACCCATTGTCTTTTCAAGGGAAGGTGTTCGACAGGATGTCCTAAACCGCTCCAGTGGGACCACTATATTATGATACAAAAACCAAGGGAAGAAGAACTTACCAATTTGTTGACTTTAAGACAACTTTCGAAACCGTATGAAGAGAAGCACTATGGACATTTTTGAGATCCACTAGAGTGGATAACATCTTGGTAAACCTCATCGAGATATTGTACGAGTATACCAAATGTTCCCATAAAGGTAAATGGAGGCGTAAGACATGGATGCCTGGTCTCTCCATGCATGTTTAACCTGTTTCTAGAATGTGTTATTAAGGGTGTCCAGAACCTAGGCTCCAGATTCAAAATGGGTGGTGTGTACATTAACAATATCCGGTATTGCTAACGGTACATCCCTCATGGAACTGGTAATCGAAAAACTTCACCTATCCACAAACTGGAAAAAGCATGCAGTAGATGGGAAATGAAATGACGAGATGTCAGATGACCCACGGGACATTACACTGAATGAAGAACCTATCGACAAAGTGGAGGGAAATCTAGCTCTGTAGGCTTTATTAACCCCCCTCCCCGCGCCTCCACTTTTTAGATTCCTGAGCGCTATTAAAGCAAGGCAAGTAAGGCATACTATAGGATACCGCATTCAACACATTCTATTTAAATTCTAACATATCGATTATTTGTGTATTATTGAGGAATTCTAGAATTATCGTATTATTTTAGCAAAATCGCTGTATTCCTTTGATCCTGTAGCGGAATATGTTTATATTTATTAACAAGTGAGAATGTCTACCTTGAGAGTGAAACGTGACTTGCATTCTGAATCGTCAAGTAACGGACCAAATATGTCGTCACTTCCGGTCCTGTGCATGAAGTCTCGGTTGTCCTTTAAACGATAGCCAGCGAAAGGGATGTTCTGAGGGCGAGCATCTCCTTGTAATTCACTGAATTCTGCCTAATTGTGTTACGGGTTCAAATAACAAATAAGATTAAACTTTAATACTAGATACAATGTACAATGAGGTGGTCAAGTTATGGTTTGGATATTGTTACTGGATGAATATTTTGCAATGTTATTATTCTTTTGCAGACGTTTAATTTATACATTATAAGCTAAATTATTATAAATGACATGATGTTATTCTAACGCTATCACCAGAGTTCGTCATCTTGGATCCATGTGTAACACTTGAATTGTTCTTTAAAATATATAGAGGCCCACGTTCTAAAGAAATCGAAGTTGTCTTCGTATTTGAAACATATCGTCGGGTGCATCAGATACTGGTCTATATTGAATTTGTTTCTGAGAAACTTGGTGTTATAGTTTCTTTTATGGAGCTCTTCCAATTCAATAAATAACAGACCTCAAATTTTCCTGATTAATTATATAGTTAAAAAATGTTAAATTTGATTTATATAATTGTTTTGCTATTTTAAGTTCAAGTACCTGAAGTTTTTCCTTGACAATCGTATTCCTGACGGAGTTTTGAAAACTATCTCTGTTTGTCAAGAGAAGTTGTTCAGCTTCGTCATACAGTGATGACCACTCCTCCTCGGAGATGATATCTGACTTCTCCATGGTTGGATGATGACGTGGTGTGCAGCAATACCAAATAGTCCCCATCCCACCCACAGCATAGGTTACTGCAGCCCCATCTAGGTTAACGTGTGGGTCCTGAGCCGGGTTCTGGTTATTCTGAACATAGCTGTAGTTTAAAGAAAATATATTATCGATTTGATATTAAGGCCACCTATAGCTGTGAGAGCACCAGCAGCATGATAGCAAAACTCGGGTTGCCTGGTATATCAGCAAAATCCTACACCTATCGCCTTCCCTTGGTAAAATCCCTGATAAAAACTCGTGATATTGAAATTGAATTTCAGCGCCAGAACTTCCGTCATTCTAGCATCATGGATGGATATGCAGTGGCGCCGCTAGGGGGGGCAGTATTTCCCCAATATTTTTTCTTTCCCATCCAGTTTTTAGGCAAAATCCCCACAATTATGTAATTTTCCACTTTTTGCGGCAAGTTTAGTGCAATGATTTCCAAGTGCCCCCGTCTCAAATTCACTTCCCCCCGGGCCCCATGCCCCGCGAAAAAAATTATGGTTCCGCCACTACGGGTATGGCCATAGCTAGGGGGCGTCCCCCCCCCACCCCCCAGTTGCCCTTGGTTCTGGACGTATGAGAAATTTAGAGCTTGTTCAATTCCGCCAATTTTAGAAATTTTAAAGGTAGGCCTATATACAGTGTAGGCATGTATATAGCCTATAGAAAAACGGATCACAGTCAAATAAAATATAAAAATCGTAGGCCTAATAATTTTACCAATGGCATTTATTGAGCTGCTCACTTCTTGAAAATCCTATGGTTTAATATTGATATTATATAATTGAGCTCCTTGTCAAGCTCCTCAGTAGGTCTACACATAGGAGAGTGACTAACTGAGCTCCCGCTATTTTCAGAAATGATGGCCTGGCCTATTAAATGAATAATTAGGATTGAGGCAGCCTTTTGTTTCATTTTACAGAACTTTTTTAATCCCCCAAAATTAGTGGGTTTTTTAAATGGGGAGTAGGCTTTTAAAACGAAATTCAAATTTGGCAATATTTTCCATTGCTTAATGAATTGATCTGCGTGAAAATGCCTGACTGGTATAAAAATCTTAACTTGTGAGAAAGGACGTAGGCCTATGGGGTTGTATGAGGCTGTGGATCACGAAATGCTCCTTTAATGTGTGCTAGGTAAAGTCATTCTTCCTCCTTTCGACCTGCCAAAATTTATTCCCTCCCCCGGCCCCGGCTTGCCAAAAAATTGCTTTCTCGAAAGGCTGTGCAATCAGTACCGGTATTAGCCTACTAATTATAAGCCAACATTTCCAAGCGACTCGCTATAAAAAATCGCTTGCCTCCCGTCTCGGCCAGCCAAAAATCGCTTGTCCGCACCCCCTGGACTGCCAAATTTTGTGGCCCCCTCCCCTTGGCCTGCCAAAATGCCCCACCCCTTTGCATAGGCATATGCCAATTTTTGGGATCCCCAATTTCCATACCCATACCCATACCTTAAATGGATTTCTAAATATCTACCTGTTGCAAGCGCAGCAAGCATGAAAATGTGCACATTTTTTTCGCGCCCTAACTACCCCCCCATTTTCCCTCCGATGCACCAGGTTCATTGGCGCTAGATTTTAAGCTAGAAAATACCTAAATATTTTAAAATCCAAACTCGGCAACACCACTTTGTGACGAAAGGAATCGGGCAAATAGAGCCCGTCGTACGTAAACAACGTGTTTAAAAAAAAAATGAGAGTGTCACTTCTGTCCAAAAATTTCGAATTTTGGCCTTGAGCAGCGACAATCAGAGGTAAGAAAAACACAGTATGACGCAGCTTGAAATATAGAATCACTATAGGCCTATCAATTTTGAAGTTTGTACTTCAAAGCACAAGCCGAAACGAGGTGAAATGGTTCGGAAAAAAAATTGATTTCGCTGTATCTTTTTATCGCGAAACTAGACAATTTGGCAGCAGCGAGTCGGAAAAATAGCAAATATCTCAATTTTCTGCTATCGAAATAAAAATTTAAATAGCACCTGCATGCAGAAGAGGGTTTATAGAAATAATGTAGGTCAGAATTTTGTCTATGAAATCGTGCACGGAATTATTATTACTGGTTACAAAACGACATACAAGTGGAGGCCATTTTACTTCAAATTCGGCCAACATTTTAAGCTTACATAAAAATCGAGACAACCAATATCAAGAATGAATATGCACATTCTTTTATTGACTTGTTTGTAATGTGCGTCGAAGTTCCCAACAAAATCGCCACTTCCAATGAGAAATTATGGCCGTGTTCCCAAAAATCTTGATGCTCCGGATATTGAAAAAAAATTGAAATGTTTGAAAAGTACATTTCATTTTGAGCCAAGTGGAAAATTCAAGCATAATAATGACCCTTACACTTTCAGCTTTTAGACGTAGTTTGCGTTTTCGCTCTCCGATATTTATTTCCAGAAATAGATAAGTTTAAAGGGGGCTACGTGCATCCCATTTTGCTTCTGAAAATGGCAAAATTGTGTATAACCTTAAGAGTATCGAAAGCAAGAATGGAATGAAAATCGGCCTGTGGACAATGACTAAGATTCTATTGTAGAACACCACTTATTCGAAACTACGTCACTAGTGAGCCTTCACCACTGCACCGCTCATACAGGGGCGTAGCCAGAGTCTCTAGCGCCCATGGACAAGGAGCGCTGGGTGGCCGCGGCGTAGCTGGATTTTTCCAGGGGTGGCAAGCCTGTATGGAGCGGGGGCCCAAATCCATCAAATTTCCCTGCATTGGGGGGGCAAATAGACAATTTTGCCAGGCTTATTGATAATAATTTTATGGTATTGCATATCGTATGGATTCCCCATCTCTGCCCCTCCCTCCTCTCTCTCTCCTCTCTTTTTCCTCCGCCCCCCCCTTTCCCTCTTTTTTTTCCTTGCACTAGGGGCGGGGGCCCAAATAGGCAATTTTGCAATTGCCCCCCCCGGCAGCTACGCTACTGTCATCACGGTAGACATACGCGGTAGGCGTATTTTCTTCCTCCTTTTTCCTCTTTTTTCCTTGCACTAGGGGGCCGGGGGCCCAAATAGGCCATTTTTGCCAGGGGGCAATCCCCCCGGCAGCTACGCCACTGCTGGGTGGGCCTTTTAACATCTCCTTTATTAGCCCCTGAACCCTCGGAGCCCCTGGACTTCGTACACACTGTGCACCCGCTTGCTACGCCCCTGCGCTCAAAGTCATTCCAGACAGTCACAGTCATTGTCATTCTAGTGATACGCAGTAACTCAGATCGGCTCAAGATTAATATACTGACCTCACCCTCGACTAAAGAAGGGTCGAACTTGAAAAGTGATATTGGTATAAATTCGAGTCTCTCTTTCGTCAAACATGCTGGGTAAACTTTCTGCGACCCAGCCACACATCCACACCCAAATTAAAATTAGATAACCACCCACACCCTCCCTCCCCCCGGCCCTCCGGGTGTGTGATGCAAGGAAGGATGCATACCTTATTTTCGGATATTTTGTAAAATAAGTAATATTATTTTTTATGTATTATTATGCCACATTTTGCAATTTAGGAATGAATGGTGTTTATTTTAATCTAAAAGTTTATCTGACATGTGGCAAGAAAATAAAATTGCAAGAAGAAGGAGACCTTCACACGTCATTTTTACAGTTTAATCCCACACTATTTTATACCCAACTCAAGGTGTTTGCAGAATGTTTGGGAATTATGAACAAGGAAAATTTCCCTTTTCTTCTTTGAGTTGTCAGGGGAGGGCAATCCTCCCCCGTCAGACCAGCCACTGGCTCAAATGCATGCGAAGGGGTCCAGGGGCGGAGGACCCTTAAAAGCCAATGGATTTGAGCCTTTTTATACATTTAACCGCATGAATATACAGGGCCGGCAGGGGCGGATCAAGGAATTTTCAATAGAGTGGGCGACCTACCACGGCCGCTGCCATGGCGGCCCAAAATACACATAGTCAGGCGCCGCTCTGCAAAATTAGAGGGGGCGCGCACCGGGTGCGCCCCCTCTAAATCCGCCCCGGGCCCTTATTATTTACGGGAGGGGCAAATATCCTGCTAATGTATTATACTCGGAGGTTATCGGTACAGTAGCCCTTTCTTATAACAAATAAGGCCCTGTGGCCCATAATATTTGACATATACAGGGTGTCCAAAAAAAAGAGGCCCCTCATTGCGCCCTCTTTTTCTCCTATTTCTGAATAGTTAATTAAATATATTTTGGTATGTAAAGAAACATTTAATCGTTAGCTTTGATAAACCAAAATAATTATTTCAGTCGGCTCACAACTTTTGAAGATATGCTCTTTTGAATAAAAGTACCCGCTTTTCACTCTGTCCACGGATAGCAAACAGAGTGGTTGGGATGGCTCATGCTGTGGAGTGGCCTGCACGATCACCAGACCTCACACCACTTGATTGTTTCCTTTGTGGCAAAATCCAAGATCTTCACAAACGTATTACTGAATGCATTCGCAAGTATCCGGCCCACAAGAATGGTACGCAACACAATTGATGCAATGAGGACCAGGGCTGAAACCTGTATTCGCCAAGGAGGCAACCAGGTAGAGGACAGAGCTGCACAGTAAACTCACTTCAGAAGAACCAAAAACAAACCAAACAGCCTTTTAGGGCTTCATTTTATCCTAAAAAGAGAAATGACTTATGTTGTAAAAAAAAAAAAAGAAAGCAAGCAAGAAACAACAAAGTAAGAAAGTAAGAAACATAATAAAACAAAAAGGCATAAATAACCAAGAAAAAATAAGTAATTGCAAGTAAAGCAAAAGAAGTCCCATTCGGCATCCATTTTACCCACAAATTAATGACACTATTAACAAAATCCATTGCCCATAAACCCACCGGTAAAGCCCATTCCATAAATAAAGTTATTTTATAAAGTTATCATTGAGGAATGTTTGATATTCATGCATGGTACGTGTACTCCTTTTCAATCTTTGAAGTAGCCAAACCTTCTCCGTGGACAGAGTGAAAAACGGGTACATTTCTTTAAAAGAGCATATCTTCCAAAGTTGTAAGCCGATTGATATAATTGTTTTGGTTTATTAAAGCTAATGACTTAAGGTTTCTTTACATACCAAAATATATTTGATCAACTTCTCTGAAATTTTTTTCTTTGGGACACCCTGTAGGATCATCATGATGTCCCATGTAAAGTTAAGTTGCTCAAGTGTTATAGATGTACCAACTCAGAACCATGTAGCTGCTATATTTGCTGTAAATGTATTTTGTTTTAACATTTGATGTCCTGGGGTAGAGGTTTACAAATGTTAAATCAAATGGCCATGGGAGACCATCATTTATGATCTTTGGAGCCTATGTACCAATGTAAAGATAAAATGCTCAATAATTCATGGCCCCCGAAGCTGCTTTAGTTACTGAGAAAAAAATCGGTCCTTTGTTTTGACAATTGGCCCCCTGGGAGCCCTTGACCTCGGATATATAGACCAAAATTGGCAAAAGTTACATCTGTAGGGGGTAAGGCCTTTAAGTGTACCAGTTCACATATCCCCCATGGGTCCTTTGTAGTTATAGAGCTAGCCATGTTAATATGATGCCCCTTATTTTTAACATTTGGGGCCTCGGGCCCATACTAGATGAACTGCATGTATTGGTCTATTTGTAAACATGTATAATGTTACCTTATTGCCTGAGATACTTTATTTTCCGAACAATATACATACATTTGGGTCCCCTGACCTTCTTGCACATTTTCGGGGTAGGGCCCTAGTATGCCACATACCAGGCCTGAGATTTTGGGTTGCTAGCCTTGAAACTAGTGTGTTTAATAAGGAAGGGAGAATGAGGAGAAGCAAGTACTAGTATCACAAATCATCGCATGCGGGTATAATTTATTTATGGCTTGTGGCACGGGCATTACTATTTCACTATACCTGCACCTGTGAACATAGCTTTAATTTATAAACAGTTATTAAGAACTATGTAGGAAAAAAGGCCCCACCCTCTCGAAAAAAAGCCAAACATTTTTTAGTAAGGCAGGGGAGCCCGTAGGCAGGCCGAAATAGAAAGGGGCCTTGTCAGCAACTGCTGACTTGCTGACAGCTTAAATTCGCCATGTTAAATTATTTTTATGTTAAATGACACTATTGTCTTTTATATGGAATCTCGTTTCAATAATAGTCGCACATTTGACATGTTTAATCCACATTTAATCGTAAAATCATCGCAGCCGAAGCAGACGATGCGCGAGCTGACTCCAGGTCCTCCATTTTGTCATTAATGCCTGAATATATAATTAAGAAAAATACTGCTGCCACCAGTAATAAAGGCTACGTAAACAGCGTATTTTATATCAATACTTTAATATGTTCCAAGTAATGACGTCACTGTCCTAAGATCGATGCGCTAAGTCCCCGGTCCATTGTACTACGTGCTCTATTCTCTCGTCCATCGTCAATGCTGTTCCACTTTCTCAAAAAGATTTGGCGCAAACCCTTTAGGGTTGTGCATGGCTTGATGGACTTGTTAGCCATCTTCCTCAGAGTGTCCCATAAGTTCTCTATTGGATTCAAGTCTGTTTTTCGTCGATTAATCACCCATGCGTCAAAGATAATATTTTTAATTTGAATGACAAAGGCGCGCACAATAAAGCAAGCACTGCATTGGATACTCATCTAGTAATCTGCGCAGAATCCTTTGCATAGGGACATCTGCAACTTTTGAAATCCGATCCGTTACTATTGAAATGGTTGTAACCTTTTTTTAAACAAAATCGCAGAGCAACCTAACGAGATATCAAAATTAGCAGTGAATTTATTAATTTGCTCAATACCCTTTTAGCTTTTGAATCATGACAACTTTTTCATGTGTAAAGATACTTTTTGGGGCAGTGTAGATCATTAAATTCCCGACTCTGCGCATTCGTATGTAAATTACACTGTGCCCTCGTAGTCGGTTAATCTCTCCCCTATTTTCTTGGCGGATCGTATAGCGAGGGCCACGCTGGTGAGGGTCGGGTTGCTGGCCGTGGCGGTGGTAATAACACCGTTACCACCCAGGCACAAGTTGTCTATCCCCCCCACACGGGAGTATTCATCAACAACCGACGTGCCGTCATCTTCCTTACCCATACGTATTGTACCCTGAAAATATTAACATTAATATGGAAGATTATTGGGCGAAATGATAACCATCGATTCAGGGAAGATTATAAAGAGGTTGCGATTCGCATACGCCGTGGTCGAACGCCCGCCTAATTATTAGATTCTGAACATACGGACAACGTAAAAAATGCACAAAACTTATACGGTTTGCAATATATTATTATATGAGCTTGCGGTCTAGATATGTTTTTTAAAAGCCCTGACGGGCTGGGGGCCGCGTCAGTTTCAAGAAAAAACACCAAGTCCTTAATTGATTGAGAACTTGCAAAAATAAGTTCACCATTCTGTAGAATGAAATTATGGCCGAATGTAAATAAAAAAATCAAATAAAGTTCTTTAAACAATTTTTTTTTATTTTAATACTTTAAGTAAAATATATAAAAATCAAAAATACAGCTTGTGGGTAACTAACCGTGACATGCAGTGCATTGCCGAGCGGCATGAACTGAGGCAGAGAATCAGGCATGAATCCGCCTATGGCAGTGGCCGCCCGGATCATGTCCTTCATCATGGCGTGACTCAACTCCTTGTCTTCATCTCTGTAACATTACCATAAACAAAGACATTTAAAATGTGAGATTTCATAATCATGTACATTATACATAATAATATAGGAACAGACTGCACGACTTAGCACAAAGGTATCAGATAAAGTAGGGCCCTATGGACATGGAGAGATCGAGTAGCTGTTTACAGCCATCTTAGTGGCAATATTATCATCATTGTGCTTGGTTTTTCCCTTACTCCTTCAGAATCAGAATCAATTATGTCTACAATAAATAATGATACAGACATGGATATATGTTTCTAGCTTTCCATACGCCGTGTGAACGTAGGCCCGTATAACTATTCAAAATCACCCTCCTGTGATGTATCGAGGTCGCTAGTATATTTGACCAGTATAAATGTTCTGAGCGTACAATATGAACGCGCGGGCAACGCAGAAAATGCACAATATTTATATGTTTTACAATATATTATTATATTGCGGCCTAGATATGTTTAAGTGCCAATTTTTTTAAATCGTTTTTTAGCAAAATTTGCGAACAATTTCCAAAAATTAGTATAATTTCGGGTCTCTTTTTGAAAGTCGAGAAGTGTTTTCAGAGTTCCAGCCGCACATCCCCACCACCCTAACCAAACATGACCATCTACCGTAAACACTCGCTATTTAGCATAATACGTGCTTACTATCGAGCGCAGAAACATGCAAACATGAAGATCTCCATCCACAAAAGTGTAAAGGGTTTTGAGCAAATCATCGACACACATAGTTGTATACGAACAACTAAATCTGCAAATGTGTGTCTCAACCTCAGTTGTTAAAGCGCCGGACTTTGGTACAAGTTCATGTTTTTAAAAGCGCTTGTTAGTATGCGTATATG
This sequence comes from Amphiura filiformis, assembly GCF_039555335.1. Lineage (NCBI taxonomy): Eukaryota > Metazoa > Echinodermata > Ophiuroidea > Amphilepidida > Amphiuridae > Amphiura > Amphiura filiformis. Next base: position 20,539,201 of record NC_092642.1, on the reverse strand, counting down.
CTAACTATATAATATTTACGGTATGTCAATTATAAATAATATAAGGTTTAGTATATTTTCTGCGTTTAATTCTGATTTCAATAAAAAGAGATGAAAACATTTACGTTAGAGTGACATTGAAGGTAGGTTGAGGCATCCCCAAGCTGTCCTTGACAGATTCAGAAAATGTGACGTAGTTTTCAGCACGTGGCGTCATTATTCCAAACCACGAGAAGTCGGCGACAATTCGGTTGTCGATGTGTGATTGGGCAGCTCCATAGGCGGTGTTCACTTGGCTGTGCCATGGTCGGCCTTCTGATACTGGAATGTATAACTATAGAAACAAAACCACGTGATAAATCGCTTCACCCGTCCGTGTTTTAAGATGGGCAAATAACCTAAAAATGAATTTGAGAGTGCGTCCCATATTGATAAAAATCAGTCCCCGGTTGATATGTTATTAAAATTATTAAAAAATGTGTATAATTAGTTATTAGTAGGTGGGTGTGCGCGCGGGGTGTGTGTGTGGGGGCGATTTTTATGGCGGTGGTTAATAATATAAATGGACAAAATACCCGATAAATACTAATAGACTATAATAATTTCTTATTATATAAAATTATATCTAATATTTATACCTGAGGGTCCGGATCAGAGAATTTAAATGGCAGTGGATCCTGTGGGTATTTCTCGTGGTGTGCCTTTGCACTTGCAGCAAATCGTTGGTCGGTCTCCACACTATCAATGAGGCTCTGCTTCATCACCACCTGTAATTAGCATTGACAATGGTAAATGAAGTCCTACTTACTACTCAATACTAACTTCAACACGTTTACCACATTAAAGAATTTTGAAATTATATGATGTGGTTTTTTTTTCTTTTGTGTTAGGTTTATGATTTTAATACGAACAATTCATAGTTTTGAAATACTGGTACGAAATTAACAAAGCCCAATTTTATTTGTTCTATTCAAGTAACCTTAACAAAACTGGTGTGGAAAAATTAGCAAATAAGATTACCAAAATATCTTAGTATACAAAGTTCGTTGTTCCAGGAAATGCGTTTCAGCAAACACTTGATGATGGGTGATTGCTACGATAAATGTATCTCCAGCGTAGGTCGTGTTGTTGCCGGTTGATTTTACATCTGGGGATTTTCTTAATTCCATACTTAGAAACTCATCGAAAATAAGAGATTGTTGATACTGTGCACTATAATTGCTGTTTATGGTTGTGCTCCTCCTCTTTCTATTTTCATTGCATTATATGAGATATTATACTTCTTCATATTACTCTGGACACCCTTCATGATGCAGTCATGTCTACAGTAGAATTCACCACGACCTTTGCAGGACTTAAACCCCATTAAAAGCTATTAAACCAAGATAACACTCATTGAAAACAGCTCAACTGATTAAATCATATCTTCTCGGGTTAAATACACACAACATATGTTTCTGTTTTACATGTATAATGGAGCAATGAGCTGGTATTATAGTTTCAGTTGGTGAACGATTATAAAGCGAACGCTAGAGAACAATTCTGTGTCGGCTTTTGTTTACGAAATGAGACAAAACTCTGCTTATTGTTAACCAGCGTTCTTGAAAATGAGAAGCATGGTGGTTTGCAGACTTAACACGGTTTGGAAATAATTTCTTCACATTATTTTTGGTGGTTATCTGTCGTTTACATATCCTTCCTAAAACACCAAAGTACGAATATTTCCAAACATCTAAATTAGCTAAAAATTTAGGACATGTTACAAAACTATATTTTCTAGAATTTTACAGAAGAACTTTTAATATTGGCCTGTTATTTTTCACACAACGACGTTAACTAGGCAAATCCCCATACTTCTAACATACACTATTTGTAGAGGTCACGCGTCAATGGTAAGAGCACTGTGTATTGTGTAGGCCTATAGGAAAACGGACAGTAACTGCAGTATGTTCCGTGACTCATGTGACATTCGGACGGTAGTACAATCATACCATGACTTTCGGTGCTGTCGTCAGTCTTTTTGCCAATTCCTATTGCTTGACACTTCTCATTGCTCTATTGCTTGACACTTCTTTCAAACCGCATGTTTGGAGAGCCTCCCCGTGGAGCCTCCTGGCTATTGGATGGGGAAGTTCAGGTCATTAGCTCGGAACAAAACCAATTCAAACTCTGGATAAAGGAGGCTATAGAAATTAGAAAGAAGAGAGGCACCAACATGAACAGAAATGAAGGACATTGTCAATTATCTTACATTTTGCGATGAATTTTTAAAACTTGGATCAAGAAAATCCCCAGATGGAAAATCAACTGGCAACACCAATACCTGTACTGGATATAGATCCAGTGTCGGTTGCCAATAGCAATCACTCAGTCACCACGTGTTGACAGCTCGACAGTGTGTGCTGAAACCTACACATTTTCTGGATCATAAACGAACTTTGTTTACTAAATCACCAGCTCTGTTTACACTATCGTTGGAAAATATTCTCGTTATACCTGAGTATATGTGACTGGTTGTTCTGACAGATAATGGCCAAGAGCCTTCGGTCGGATCCCAGAATTGAAGAGGATTTGTGGCGTCAATATAGCGCCAGCAGTCACCACGAATTGATTCGCATGCATACGAATGAGTTTATCTTTCTGCAGATCGCGCACTACGGCAAAGTCAATCTTATCCCCATCAGATGTTAATACCAACTTCTCTACCAAATGTTGAGCCTGAATACACAAAGAATATAAATATATATATATACTTACTCAATTGAAAATTCATTCTTTCATTCATTCATTCATTCATTCATTCATTCATTCATTCATTCATTCATTCATTCATTCATTCATTCATTCATTCAATCATTCAATAATTATTTATTAAAACACCTCCACACACCCACCCCACACACACCCCAGCCACATACAAAGCACACATATCGAGACCTCCTCTTGCAACAAAATCCCAAGGTAAGAAACGTCCGCAATGACCTGAGAATAAAATCATTCGTCGCTGTTTTGACATGCTACATTTTCGTCATACGACAGTTTGTCAAAACAGCGATGTTCATTATTGCACATAATTAAATAAATTATTCACAATACATAACAGTAAAAAGATGGAGTCGTGTTGAGTGGGTCGGCTTTTCATGAGAGGTAAGAGAAAAAGATATGAAAAAACACCAAACCTCTAATAAGGGCATGTTCACTAGCTCCAAAGCAACAAGACCAGTAAAACCTATCAAAGCAAACTTAATACTTAGATCAGAAGTTCAGGAACTTTGGTTTGCAGCAATGGTTTAATCCAGTAGCCAATGTGTGTACGTACAATCGGATAGGAATCAACAAGACAACCAGGAGGCTAATACAAGAAGCAAATTGACTTGATCATGACTCAACAAGACAACTTCAAAACCTTCCAGAACTGCAGATCATATTGCTCAGCTGACGTTGTATCAGATCACAATTTGGTACCCACCAAATCTCATCTCTTCCCAGCAACATACTATGTGAGCAGGTTTAGCAACCCTGTAATTGCTGAGGAGTTTAGAGCTAAGATTGAAGGAGCTTCTGAACCTCTGAAGCTCCCGATTCTAAATAGGTGGTTAGTGCATTAACAACACCCAGTATTGCTAAAGATACATCCCTCATAGAACTGGTAATCGATAAACTTCACCGTCCACAAACTGGAAATAGCATGCAGTAGATGGGGAGTGAAATAACGAAATAATGTCAGATAGCCCACGGGACATTACACTGAATGAAGTACCTATCGGCAAAGTGGATGATCTTGTTTTCCTTGACAGTAGTGTTCCGTCAATATAGTAGCGGAAACAGTGGCGGGTCGGTACGAATGGCGTTGGTGAAAAAATGGGGTCAACAATGGACAATTTTCGTGTGCACTGCTTCCCGGCACTGCTTATGCATGGTGAAGAAATAAAGAGTAATTATGTAGCCCAAATACTTCATATTTTGGATGTGAACCTTCGTTGCCTGTTGACGTTGTCACATTGAATGAATGTAAATTTTGATCTGTACTTATTACCACCCCTTCCCTCCACTTTTAAGATTCTCTAGCGCTATTAAGGCAAGGTAAGTAATGCATAATGATACCGCATTCAATACATTCTATTTAAATTCTAACTTATCGATTGTTTGTGTATCATTGATTGATCCTGTGTAGGCCATCGCTAGACCATTTTCTCGGGGTGGGGGAGAGGTGGAGAAAACAATTGTGCTATTATCAGTGCCAGATTTACCTGGGCAACATAATTACCACCCTGGCTCTTCGGATTGAAGTGTTACACCCTCCCCCACAACTGTAACTCAAGTTTTTTCCAAGCCGTCCCGCGCGCAGAAACGTTCATATAATTACTCAAAGTGCGGGGTAAGTGCGTGCGTAAGAAAATTTGCAAATTTAATGTTAAATTTCAAAGGGGGTTGACTGTATGTTTTGTCTTGCCCGTCCCTAGATCGTGACCCTGGACACGTGACCACTAGGCCCTGTGGTAAATTCGGCCCGGGTGGTATTAAAAATGTGTTGAGCACAAAGTGTGGGCTCTTAAGGGCCGTCATGGTACCTTCACGATGGGATCCACGAATGTGCCGGAGCACCGAGCAAGAGGGGCAAATTTTCAAATCGTCCCACTGATCTGTGCTGTTACTAAAGGGTCAGTCCATGTCAAAACAGACTGAGTGTACACCCACCCTCTGAAGAAATAAAGAGTAATTATGTAGCCCAAATACTTCATATTTTGGATGTGAACCTTCGTTGCCTGTTGACGTTGTCACATTGAATGAATGTAAATTTTGATCTGTACTTATTACCACCCCTTCCCTCCACTTTTAAGATTCTCTAGCGCTATTAAGGCAAGGTAAGTAATGCATAATGATACCGCATTCAATACATTCTATTTAAATTCTAACTTATCGATTGTTTGTGTATCATTGATTGATCCTGTGTAGGCCATCGCTAGACCATTTTCTCGGGGTGGGGGAGAGGTGGAGAAAACAATTGTGCTATTATCAGTGCCAGATTTACCTGGGCAACATAATTGCCACCCCTGGCTCTTCGGATTGAAGTGTTACACCCTCCCCCACAACTGTAACTCAAGTTTTTTCCAAGCCGTCCCGCGCGCTGAAACGTTCATATAATTACTCAAAGTGCGGGGTAAGTGCGTGCGTAAGAAAATTTGCAAATTTAATGTTAAATTTCAAAGGGGTTGACTGTATGTTTTGTCTTCCCCGTCCCTAGATCGTGACCCTGGACACGTGACCACTAGGCCCTGTGGTAAATTCGGCCCGGGTGGTATTAAAAATGTGTTGAGCACAAAGTGTGGGCTCTTAAGGGCCGTCATGGTACCTTCACGATGGGATCCACGAATGTGCCGGAGCACCGAGCAAGAGGGGCAAATTTTCAAATCGTCCCACTGATCTGTGCTGTTACTAAAGGGTCAGTCCATGTCAAAACAGACTGAGTGTACACCCACCCTCTTGCATTATGCTCTCCTTTGGCTCAGGGGTACCTTTCATGGACCCCTAGGTGAGGTCACAAGAAAAAAATTCAAATTCAATTTCGTTTCCGAATGGCGGGCCATCAAAGTTTGGCGACCTTGACCAAAATTGGGAATTTAAGGTGTCCCAATGACAAAGCGCTCTCTTTGAGAGGCATTTTCTTCTTAATTAAATCAGTTGTGACACTCTTTTTGAATGTGGTCACTCACTGGCTGTGTCTGGAATGCATAATGCCAAAAAAAATTGATTTCGGAATTTAGTTGGGATTTCAGAGGGGTCAAAATCAGCACTTCATACTGTTCAATCAAATTATCTTTGATTTTGAAGGACCCATGATAATGCCACAGTGCACTTATAGGTACTAATAATGTTCAGAATGGATGAACTATGTGCCAATGTCTATGAGCAATTCAAAAAGAGAAATTTCTAGACCCCCTACAGAATTTTAGGCCCCCCTAAAGTGGTTCAGCCACAAATGGCGCTTAAAATCGGCAAATTTTGACACCTAATAACTTTAGGTGTACACCAGATATGAATTTCTAGTCTTTTGCCGCGTTCCTTAGGTTCGCTCAGACTGATACGCTCCTGCTTCCAGCATGCATACTGAACGCCCATCCTGGACCAATTTTCGAGCAAAAGTTGCCCCAACGGGTCCACTTCCGATAATCAAGACGTCATGATACTGTGACATGATTTGATTCATTCTGTAGGATAACATATGCATAGTGTTAAAATTATAAAGTCTGCACAAAAAGTAACTCAGCTGTTATAAATACGCCTATAGACGAATCCAAGTAGCCAAGTCATGGTCAGGATTTGGTCGGACATCTTTGGGTAGCCGCTAGCACCAACCTGGTGTTTTGAGCGTCCAATTGTGCGCATAAAAGCCGCCTAACACCTAGGGAAGATGTAAGGACGAGGAGGGTTAATAGAATAATAGCTAATAATATATATAATGGAGATAATTCCGCAGGTAATCCCGTTAATCCGATTATTATGTCACTTCAACAGCGAATAGACCATGCTGTGTGTTTTGTCGAAGGGAACTGTATTGTATTATTCTTTTGTCTGCCTGTGTTTTCGCGGAAGGTGTAAAACGGGTGATGGAATGCAGTTTAAAATTTCCGCCAAGGGCGAATCATTTCACATTTTGAGTGCATTGTAGCCGACGGCTACCCAACTAAAGGCTGCTAGTCAGGTGTAGGAATGCGTGAATTTGGATTCCTCTATAGATTCAGAACTAATAATTGTTTTCACAATATTTCAACATAAAAAAGAAGGATGATTTATTTACGCGCATTTTGATACCCCATTTGTCCAATTCTGTTCAATATTGACAATACAGAAGTGTTTTGAAAGAAAAATACCCCAATTTAAAAGTTGCAGTTATAATTGTATTGATTTGAAGTAAGCGCGAAGATAATGGCGGGCTTTCGTGTTTACAGTGCTGGCATTATAACCATTAATCGCTGTAAACTGCATCTTTTAAATTCGGGTATACTGTGTTGTTAATATTGAACAAAATGCGTGTAAATAAATCATCCTTCTCGCTACGGTTGAAATATTGTGAAAACAATTATTAGTTCTTAATCTATAGGCGTATTTATAACAGCTGAGTTACTTTTTGTGCAGACTTTATTACATATTGAATATTGACATTATCAATATAAATCTGATCGCTTATTATTTTTTAAGCAGTGCACATACCTTTAAAATCGTCATTCCCCTATAGTTCAGCAATGAAGAAAAATCGACACGTCGCATTGTTGCAACAATTGGGTTCTACTTTTAGTTGCCAATTCTATTGGTGTGTCATGGCGAAAACCTTTCTTCTTGCGCACCAGACTTTCACGTTGTACCTTCAACGTTCAAGGTCAAACATAGTAGCTGCCAGGTTTGCTGCGTGATCAGGCTCGTCACAAGGCTGTTGCCATTTTTGAATCAGGAAGATGCACGTATATGTGTAACCTTAAAGCCATGTTGTAATATTTGCTGAGGAGGACAGGTATATGGTCGAACGAGGTGTACACGGTCCATGTTTAAAAGTCCAAAATAGAAATGCCTCCAATTATTTCCTTTTGCCCATTGATTGAAGGCATGTTGGCCTTATAGGGACCAAAAGTGCCATTTCTAATCTTGAAAAATAAATCCAGGACATGTGATAGTTAATGTGACATCATAACCCATTGTTACCTACGAATACCACTAGGATGCTTTTACTATCGCAATACTAATCAATCAATTAGATTCATCATTCCATTCAATTAGATATTTACCAACAAACTGTCATATATGAGATACTGAGATATGCTTTAATCTTACGTGAAATATAATATAATATAGGTTTTCTCAGTTAATTTAGCACATTTTTCGTTATATTTAATATCTCGTTAAGTTTGAATTCGTCCATAAAATTTTTAAGTAGGCCTGCATATTTTCTTTTTTTCTGTCTTTCTCTCTTTCATTCTTTCTGCTTATCTTTCCATTTTTATATATTTCATATTTCTTTATTTTATTTTATTTCTTTCGTTATTTCTTTCGTTTTTTTTTTTTTTTTTTTTTTTTTTTCTTATTCTTTTTATATCATTATATATTTCAAACGTGGTTGTGTGGCCCTCTTTGTCTCGCTCCCATATTATTGTGATAATTGTTATTTGGTCAGAATAAATTTAGACACGTCTGTTCGGATTTATATCAGCAAGGCGAGAACTAGTGTTATTTTAATGCATTGGAATAGGAATTTAATTGAATTTGATTTAGGTCATTTTTCATTTCAATTCAGTGAAGTGAATCAATTTTTTTTTTTCATTTGAATTCAATTAAATTCATTTCAATTCAATGTTTTTATTCTTTCATTTCAATTCAATGCATTGAATCGAAATATATTTTTTGTTCATTTCAATTCAATTTATTGAATCGAAAATGCATACAACATGCATTTTGATTCTGCCATTTCACCTGTATTGTCAGCTTATCAGTTACAATGAACTTTCTCCCTGAACTGCTTGTAATGCCCGGTAAAATATATCAGTGTTGGTAATAAGAATTGAATTTGAATATGAATTGAATTCAAATGCTGTGAATTGGAATTGAATTCAAAAGCTGTGAATTGGAATTGAAATTGGTTAGCAGTTATTTTCAATGCATTGAATTGGAATTTAATCAAAATGATTTTAAAGTAGAGAAGAATTGAATTGAAATTGCATCAAAATGATTTTATTATAAGAAAGTGAATCTGAATTGAATTGAAATTCATTTTCTGAATCGTAATAACACTAGTGAGAACTCAATACCAGTGGTTGAAATCTAAGATGTGATTAATGAAGGCCTACAATGCATTATGGTGGACGAATTGCTTTGATCAAAGCATGAAAATTAATGAACAAAGATGAATTATATTTGTGCAAGTACTCTCCATGCTGCAGGTGAGACGATTTCAATGCGCTCTAGGACGAAATCAAATGAACATTGTATGAATCTTTTTGATCAAAATATGAATTTATTTGACCAAAGACGAAATTTAAGTTTACAAATAGACACTTCCAAATTTTAAGGACGAATTCAAACTTAACGGGGTATTAGATATAACGCAAAATGTGTTTAATTAACTGAGAAAACCTATATTAAACATGTTAAAATATAGTAATTAATGGAAAGTGCACAGTCGACCGGTTGCTAAGCCCCATCTGAAAGGCGAGACCACTAGAATACTTTATTAAAACAGTTGGGTATATTATGGAGACTATATTAGATTTCTTTTTAATTAATTTTTTGATATGCTTCTGTATTATTATGCCTGCCAAGTTTGGTTTTCATCTATTGAGTACTTTTCGAATAAAGTGAATAAACATTTTTCAAACCTGTAACACCTTGTGTTTGCATTGAGCATCAGGCTTCATATTTGTGGTGGATATTATAGAATGTCCACAGTTGTGTTTTAACACAACTGTGGACATTCTATAATACCACACATATAAGCAAAAAAACATGTTTCTCGTCCCATTCCGCTTCCTTTTTTGAAGATTTTCTGATATATTCAAAATTGTATTCATCTATTGCTATGGTAGTTAATCCGATTAATTACGTCACTCCGACGGCCAATTTAGGGCTTCACATCCTGGTCACGAAACCAAAGGTCAACCAATGTCAAAAGCCAACCGAGGTCACATCCGGGTCACGAGGACAAAGGTCGACCAATGTCAAAGGTCAAACGGGTCACTTCTTTTCAATTTTTAATCTTTTAAAAACTTTTGCGTTACGCATTTCGTTATGCTATCGATGCATTTTGTTATGCAATCGATTCAGTTTGAAGCATTTTGTTACGCAATCCGGATCTCCAAGTTAAATATACACAAAGACCACAGATGGGAATTTGTCTTGTGCTTTCACCAGCGGGAAGAAACACCCCCCCGCTGGTGAGCTACTAATAAAACTAAAACTATGCTTCTAGTATCTGTTGCTGAATAAATAATCTGCTTCTCAGAAAATGAAACCGGCACAGGCCAGTTAACCAAAATAGAAGATCAAGCACCAGTTAGCACCCATACTATGTCAGCATGACAAAGCAAGACGCTTTGCCCATATGGCATGTATGGGGATACGCCATCACCGTCAAAAGGGGGGCCTGTGTATATGTACCCCCAGATGACCAAACTAGTCTGTAGTAAGCGGACGGTATCAGGCGCCTCTAACCCTACCATGCAGCTGGAATCACTTAACCCTAGCTAACTGGAGTTGATATGAAGGAATGAGAACAAGTAAAAGATATGGCTAGCTGGCCTGCCTGCTCTGGCTGAGGATACTGATGATGTACTTCACTTCCAGCTGATTATCTACTCCTTGGACCACACCCATGACGATCCTGATTCTGCAGCCTCTGACGATCGTACTTGCGTGAAAACATCTTACCTCACAGGGAACAAGCGTACCGAAGGTATTCACGTTGACTCTTTGAACATTGTTGAAGGGAACGATCACAGTGATCATAAATCATGAGCCACGTAAATGGTATCAAAGAATTAAGTCTATGATGAACTCTACAAACTCGGACCTTGATATGCATATACCTGGTGTTGATAGAACCAGTCACAAAGATATGGCAAATGCTATCAATTCCAAGTTTGTCAGTATTTCATCTCATATTGAGCCCCTGAAGTATTCAAATCTGCTTGCCTATCTACCTGTCAAATATTCTGCCCCTGAATTGCAACCTTGGGAAGTACATTATATTCTGAGCTATTGAAGGTTAAAACATCCAAATCCAGTGGCCCAGATGGCATCCCTCCTAAACTCATTAAAGAGTTTGCGTATGAACTGAGTAGTCCACTGACTAATTTGCTTAATTGTTCTTTCCGTGAAGGGGTGGTTCCTTGCCAATGGAGGTCTGCCAATGTAGTCCCTATTCCCAAGCAGTTCCCCGCTTCCGTTGACAAAATGCGTCCAATATCGCTCACTGATATATTTGCCAAAATAGCGGAAGGCTTTATTGCCAAGTGGAACACGAGTTATTATGTTTTATCCATAGATTGTATATAATCAATTAATCTACTCATTTTATTGATCGCGGAAATGTACTATTACTCTGACATTATAGAAAAATTGTCCGACCTAGAATCGGTAAAAGAACTTCCCACACACTTAATATGGGAAGTGGAAGGGAAAATGTCAACAGACTCGGAGGGTCCGTGTTTTGTGTTGATTGATACTGGTATATTACCAGTTATACACTAAGCCAAAAAAGAAACTTTTTTCACAAGGTCATATTTTAAAATCCTCTCCATAAAAATGAACAAAGATTGCACACAGGATTACTTCAATACTCTACTCTAAACACTGGTCAGTAACCAAACAGTTGTCCAACTGACACAACAGCAAAATGCACTGACATGCAACACCTTCCTGGACCACATTCACAGCGCAACAGATTTCTTTGGCTGGGTTCCAATAATTCGCCTGTATATGAACAAAATTGCACACAGGATTACTTCAATACTCTACTCTAAACACATGTCAGTAACCAAGCAGTTGTCCAACTGACACAACAGTAAAATGCACTGACACGGAACAGCTTCCGGGATCACATTCACAGGCGAATAATTGGAACCCAGCCAAAGAAATCTGTTGCGCTGTGAATGTGGTCCAGGAAGGTGTTGCATG